>NC_092334.1:7087500-7743750 GCF_046630445.1 Rutidosis leptorrhynchoides | reverse complement strand
TCGGAGTCAGCATGCTTGTATCATATTGTTTAAAAACTGCATTCGAGAACTTACTTTATTGTAACATATTATTATTGTAAACCATTATGTAATGGTCGTGCGTATGCTTGTTATTTTAGATTATCATTACTTAGTAATCTAGGTTATGTCCTTTAAATCTTTTTCGTTAAAATAAAGGTTATGGTTTGTTTTAAAAACGAATGCAGTCTTTGAAAAATATCTCATATAGAGGTCAAAACCTCGCAACAAAATCAATTAATATGAAACGTTTATAATCGATATGAACAGGACATTTCAGTTGGTATCCGAGCGTTGGTCTTAGAGAACCAGAAATTTGCATTAGTGTGTCTAACCCAGTTTGTTAGGATGCATTAGTGAGTCTGGACTTCGACCGTGTTTTCTTTAAAAATGATTGCTTAACACTTTGTTGGAAATTATATATTTTTATATGTAAATATTATGTGGTATATTACTAATGTGTTAGTTAATGTGTGATAGATGTCTACTTCCAGTACCAATCACATCGACTCACCTAATAATAATGAAGAGTCAAATATATTTTGGGAAGATTCACAAATTCCGGAAGAAGAGGAACCGGAAAAAGAGGAACCGGTAGAAGAGGAACTGGAAGAAGAAGAAGTTTCGGAGGAGGAAATATTAAAAACGGCAGAAAAACAGTTAAATAAAAGAAAATCATCAATTATCGGACCAAAGTTAAAAATGGTTTGTGGTGTCTCCACTGAGGAGGAAAAATATTGGGAAGATTACCAATTTTCTGATGAATCGGTTCCCGACGAGGATTCCGATGATGTTATAGAAATTACCCCGACCCAATTTAATGAAGCAAAAGAAAACAATAAGGGAAAAGCCATAAAAATAGAAAAACCTGGTCCCAAAACTGATGAACTTTATGTTAACATGAAATACCCTGATGGGGTATACCGTAAACACCCGTATTTCTTAAATTTTAATTATAACCCAGGAACATCTAAACCACCAGGTTTTTCTAAACCATTTGTGAAAACGACGGCTCGTATTAGAGGAGCACCATGTATCCCTAGGAAATTAGCGAAACGAACCAAGTCCGAGGAGGAAGAAACAAGTGAGTCGGAATAAAGAGTTGTAATCATGCTGTGTAATATATGTATTGTAGTGTGCTTAAACTTTTATGTTATATGTAAAAATTGCTTGTATTGTTTGTTAATTATCTTTTACGAATCTAATCTTCGTCTATTTTACAGTATAAAAATACAAAATGGACGTTAAGGATAGACAACCGAATATTTTGGAAGACCTACCAGGGGATATGATTGATGAAATCTTGTCTAGAGTTGGTCAGGAGTCATCGGTTCAAATGTTTATGGCGAGATTAGTTTGTAGAACATTTGAAAGACGTTCCAGGCATGCCTTAGTTTATAAAAGGCTTTCCTTCCATAGATGGTGTATATCACATTGGGGAGACCTTAAGTTACGCCGTGTTTTCTTTAAGGCATTAAGTGCGGAAAACTCAAATGCAATTTTATGCTACGGGTTGAGAGCCTATTTTGACTCCACATATCCCAACATAGGACTTCGTTCTTTAGAAAGAGTTTCAAACATGCAACTCAAAGAAGGATGTTATGTTTACGGGTTAGTGATGTTCGCTTCTCACCAAATTGAGAAAAAGAACGTCGGGTTGCAACTTCTAAATAAAACATTCCCACAGGTGACGGATCCAGTAGTTGGGGTGAGAAATAAGGTTTTTAGATTGTTATGGGGCTGTTGGGCATTACGTAACCCTCGTCCTTTTAACGATGTTACAACATGCTGCCTAGCCAACGACTACAATGGTTATTTTCCACAAGACCAAGGATGGGAAATAGTATTAGTAAAACCCGAATGCATGACTTGTTTCTGGACCTATGAATTACGAGTCTTTATTGCTTTTGCTGAACGACTTGTGTTAAATTAGAATTGTCTCCATAACTGCCTTGTATCAAAGTTATCGTGTACTATATTTCAAGCTATATGTAAAATAGCGGTATTGTAAGTTTGTAAAATATTGTATAAAAGTTTGAAAGTGAAATATTATTCTAATCAGTTTTTCATATAGAATTGTAGTAGTTGAATTGTATATTAGCTACTAAGTATGAACTTAACGGGTATGTACTACCCAAATTAAAACTTATAAAACGCTAATATGAAGAAAAAGCTTTTATAAATAAGTTCATATTATACTACAAAATACTATTGACTACTCTTAAAATTCTACGTATATGATTAACTCAATTCTTTTGGCTATGTTTGAAGGAAATGGCACCGACTACTCGACACACCATGAATATGAGCGAAGAAGAAATCTGTACCTTTCTTGCTGCAAACATAGCCGCAGTGCAGGCCGCAATGCAAAATAACAACAATAACTCTGGATCTAGCAGTAGAACTAATTCCACAACAAATCGTGTAGGATGCTCCTACAAAGAATTCACTGCCTGTAAACCTCTAGAATTCGATGGAACCGAAGGACCAATCCGATTGAAACGGTGGACCAAGAAGGTTGAATCGGTGTTTGCCATAAGTAAGTGCACTGAAAAAGACAAAGTAAAGTACGCTACGCATACCTTCACAGGTACTACATTAACATGGTGGAACACCTATCTCGAGCAGGTGGGACAAGATGCTGATTACGCACTACCGTGTTCAGCATTCAAACACATGATGAATGAGCAGTACCGTCCCAGAAACGAGGTCAATAAGCTCAAGGCAGAGCTTATAGAATTACGAAAATAAGGATTCGATATTATCACATACGAACGACGATTCACAGAGTTGTGCCTATTGTGTCCAAGAGTGTTCGAAGATGAGGAGGAGCAGATCGACGCGTTTGTAAAAGAGTTACTAGAAAGGATTCAGGAGGGTGTGAGTTCAAACGAGCCCACTTCCATACAAAAGGCAAGTCGAATGGCTCACAAACTCATAAATCAGATTGAGGGAAGAATTAAAGAGCAGGCAGCCGGGGAGGCCAAAACGAAGGAAGGTAAAGATATCGGCGACAAAAGTCACCAGTATAACAACAATAATAATCAAAACTACAATCGCACCATTTTTCGCAACAACAAACGCAACAACAACCGTCCCAACAACAACAACTACAACAACCGTCCCAACATCTATAACAACCACAACAATAACAAGCCCAACAACAATCTCAATAACAACAATGACAACAAAAACCAGAAAATTCCATGTCTAAGGTGTGAAGGGTATCATCCAGAAAAGTTCTGTGTAGTAGTATGTACCAAGTGTAACAGAAGCGGTCATAGTGCAATGAAGTGTGATGTCTATGGACCGACGGCCAATAAAAATTATAGAACAAATAATTCTATTATTTTTTACGGATGCGGAAAGCCGGGCCATTTCAGCAAATCATGCCCAAACCAAGGGAATAATAATGGGCAAGGCCGTGGAAGAGTCTTCAACATTAATACGGTAGAAGCGCAGGAAGACCCGGAGCTTGTTACGGGTATGTTTCTTATTGACGATAAACCTGCTTATGTTTTATTTGATTCGGGGGCGGATAGAAGCTATACGAGTAGAGATTTTTCTACTAAACTAAATTGTCCATTAAAGCCTTTGCATAATAAATTTTTACTCGAATTAGCAAACGGTAAATTAATTACAGCAGATAAAATATGTCGAAATCGAGAAATTAAACTGGTTAGCGAAACGTTTAAGATTGATTTGATACCAGTAGAGTTAGGGAGTTTTGATGTGATAATTGGCATGGACTGGTTGAAAGAGGTGAAAGCAGAGATCGTTTGTTACAAGAATGTGATTCACATTCTGCGCGAAAAGAGAAAACCCTTAATGGTGTACGGAGAAAAGAGCAACACGGAGTTAAATCTTATTAGTAGTTTGAAGGCGCAAAAGCTAATAAGAAAAGGTTGCTATGCCATTCTAGCACACATCGAGAAAGTCACATCCGAAGAAAAGAACATCAGTGGTGTTCCCGTAGCAAAAGAATTTCCCAATGTATTTCCAAAAGAATTACCGGGACTACCGCCGCACCGATCCGTTGAATTTCAAATAGACCTTGTACCAGGAGCTGCACCAATAGCTCGTGCTCCATACCAACTCACATCCAACGAAATGAAGGAACTCCAGAGCTAATTACAAGAACTCTTATAGCGTGGTTTCATTCGACCAAGCACATCACCATGGGGAGCTCCTGTTTTATTTGTCAAAAAGACGGATGGTACATTCAGGTTTTGTATCGACTACCGAGAGTTGAACAAACTTACCATTAAGAACCGTTATCCACTACTGAGAATCGACGATTTATTTGATCAACTACAAGGCTCGTTGGTTTATTCGAAGATCGATTTACATTCCGGGTATCATCAAATGCGGGTGAAGGAGGATAATATTTCGAAGACTGCTTTTAGGACGCGATACGGTCATTATGAGTTTATGGTTATGCCGTTTGAATTGACTAACGCACCAGCTGTGTTCATGGATCTCATGAACTGAGTGTGTGGACCATATCTTGACAAGTTTATCATTGTTTTCATCGATGACATATTTATTTACTCAAAGAATGATCAAGAGCACAGAGAACATTTGAGAAAGGTGCTAGAATTGTTGAGGAAAGAAAAATTGTACGCTAAGTTTTCAAAGTGTGCATTTTGGTTGAAAGAAGTTCAATTCCTCGGTCACGTAGTGAACAAGGAAGGTATTCAGGTGGATCCGTCAAAGATTGAAACCGTTAAAAACTGGGAAACCCCAAAAACTCCGAAGCATATACGCCAATTTTTAGGATTGGCTGGTTACTGCAGAAGATTCATCCAATATTTTTCCAAAATAGCAAAACCCTTGACTGCATTAACGCATAAGGGGAAGAAATTTGAATGGAAGGATGAACAAGAGAAAGCGTTTCGGTTATTGAAGAAAAAGCTAACTACGGCACCTATATTATCATTGCCAGAAGGGAATGATGATTTTGTGATTTATTGTGACTCCTCAAAGCAAGGCCTCGGTTGTGTATTAATGCAACAAACGAAGGTAATTGCTTATGCGTCCAGACAATTAAAGATTCACGAGCAAAATTATACGACTCACGATTTGGAGTTGGGCGCTGTTGTTTTTGCATTAAAGACTTGGAGGCACTACTTATATGGGGTCAAAAGTATCATATATACCAATCACAAAAGTCTCCAACATATATTTAATCAGAAATAACTGAACATGAGGCAGCGTAGGTGAATTGAGTTATTGAATGATTAAGATTTTGAGATTCGTTACCACCCGGGGAAGGCGAATGTGGTAGCTGATGCTTTGAGTAGAAAGGACAGAGAACCTATGCGGGTAAAAGCTATGAATATAATTATTCATACTAACCTTACTACTCGAATAAAAGAGGCACAACAGGGGTTGTAAAAGAAGAAAATTTGAAGAATGAAATACCCAAGGGATCGGATAAACATCTTAATATTCTGGAAGACGGAACCCGGTATAAGGCTGAAAGAATTTGGGTACCAAAGTTTAGAGATGTGAGAAAAATGGTACTTAGGGAAGCACATAAAATCAGATACTCAATACATCCCAGAGCAGGAAAGATGTACCAAGATCTCAAGAAACATTTTTGGTGACCGGGTATGAAAGCCAATATTGCTAGATACGTAGGAGAATGTTTGACGTGTTATAAGGTCAAAGTTGAACATCAGAAACCATCAGGTCTACTTCAACAACCTGAAATCCCGGAATGGAAATGGGAAAACATCACCATGGATTTCATTACTAAATTGCCAAGGACTGCAAGTGGTTATGATACAATCTGGGTAATAGTCGATCGTCTTACCAAGTCAGCACACTTTCTACCAATGCGAGAATATGATAAAATGGAAAAGTTAGCATGACTACACTTGAAGGAAGTCATCTCCAGACACAGAATACCAGTCTCTATTATCTCTGATAGGGATGACAGATATGTCTCAAGGTTTTGGCAGACGTTACAACAAGCATTGGGGACTCGTCTAGACATGAGTACTGCATATCATCCACAAACTGATGGATAAAGTGAAAGGATGATACAGACTATAACAACCCTCAAATTTTCATATTGAAATGACTATTTTACCCCTAGGATTTTTTTTTTTGCATACTTATTAATATTGAAATTAATAAGTAATTACTCTACTTTAATACAAATTTGACCGAATATTAATTTTTAGTCGACACTTCTTGTTAATTAAAGTTTATATTATTTTTATAATATACTTTAGTTAATACTACAAGTATTAAAGTTAATGTGTTAGTACGTGTTAGTACACTCCTATGTATAACAGTTATATTCCGATGAATTGTCTCGGTTTCCAATCCAACGATTATATATTCTTAATTTCCAAATCTAAATTCTTTTATATGACATTTTTATGTCATTCATAACAATAAAATATTCCTATATTTTATTTCTTGAATTATTATTCTTGTCGCATATTTTAAATCGCGTAATGTTTTATATATACGTGATCGAGTTCGTTTAATCGTTCGTGCCAATATGTAAAATCATATTTTGATGATTTAGCCCATCTCATAGCCCAATTCGGCTGAATCAATTATGATGGCCCATGCTTTATTTTGCTAGTCTTTTGTTTAGCCCATTTTTTTAATTTAAATAATTAGATAAAGATAATTATGGATAGGTTTTAAACAAAAAAAATAATATTAATAATACTCCTAAAGTACTTCGGCCGATTTCCATGAAGTTAGGCAAAAGTATTTTTTTTTCTTTCTTTATTTACTTAATACTTGATTTAGGATTTATTTCCATATCACCTAGTTAAAAACCTAAAACCTACTTTCTCTCTTCCTTTTTTTTACGGCTCCAAAAAATACCAAAACATCATCATCATCATCGAATGGCTTAATCACCATCAATCTTCATCCTCATTCAAAATAAATTGCATATTTGTATTCCTCTCGATCCGTTCTACGTTTCTATTCGTCTTTTTTCTTGATTGAGGTAGACCTAAACTTATCCTTTTCAATTATTACTTATTATAATGTTATTTTAGTTGTATGATTAGTTGTAGTGCTTGTGGATAAATTTTATGGTGTTTGAATAATTAAAACATGTTAAAAACTTAACTTTTAATAAATATTAATTGGGTCAGATCTGTATTTAATATTTGCGGGAACTATGCCAATATTTTATGATGAAACTAAGTTGCTCAACGTGATCCTCATGAAGAGTAGTGCAATTTACATATAAGATTTGCGTTAAACGGACGTATAGAACTCAAATTATGAATTATTGAAGTTTATATAAATTTTATATATAAAATAATATTATACAGCTGTTGTAGCCTCAAAATTTGAGTCTGATCTGGGTTGTTTTGTCGTGTTTATCATCTCGGGATCGATTATGCGACTCAAAAATATATAAAGAACGTTAAAAACGGATGTACCGTTAAAAAGATACGATTAAAACAAGTTTTGAAATAAATATATTTATACATACGAATCAGGTAACCTCGGGATGCGTACAACTCGATATTAAAATTCTGAGTTCACGAGTGCATGCGTATCGAAAAATTAATAAGTATGGACTCTTGTTTCATGTCGTTTGCAATTTTTATGAATTAGTTATGATTTTTCAATGTTTATAAAAATAAATTTTCTTAAAATAATGCTGATTGAGAAAATGAGTTTTTGTCGAAATCGTGTCGATCACCACGGTCATTTAAAAGATGTAAAAATCTTCAAATAAATCATGTAGTATCTTGATAGCAAGGGAAAGCTTTTGGTTCTACTCATTTTCCAAACCGAGCCCCGAGCGTCATTTTAAAAATTGTCAAAGTGGATCACATGCGCGCACTTGTACTTTTTCTGAAAAACTGAAACGAAATTACTGAAATGTCAAAACGACATCGGTTTCCACGAGTTGCTCAAATTGAGTTGGATCATGAAAATTTTTGTGTAGTCTCTTTGTGGTAAAAACTAACACTTGGCATTGGCCGTTTTTCAAGTTAGGTCCCACTGATTTTTATAAAAATTCCCAAAGTGGATAGTTTAGGAATTTTTAGCATATTTTTGAGTTTGTAATTTTTCCAAGTCATTAAGTTACTAATACTAATATTATGATAATATGATTTTAAAATGAGTATAAATAAGCTTTAAAGATTGTTTTGAGTCTTGTTGACTTTCAACGCTTATTGTTGACTTTTGGGTTGACGTTTCAGTTGAATTTCTCGTTTGACTTTTGTCTGACTTAAGTGGACTTTTTAAATAAAGAAACTTTTAAATAATAGAAACTTACTATAAAAAGAAACTTAAAAAAAAAGAATATTTCTAAAAATAGAAACTCACTAAAAATAGAAAGTACGCGTAATACTTATCCAAAACTTTTGTCACATAATTCCAAAGCCAATTCAAGCACTAGAACCATCATACAATGACATGATATAAGTTTGATATATTCTGACCTATCGTATTACTTAGGTTGGGGTCTAGATCACTCTTGATCTTCTTCATTCATGTACTCGTTATAACTTCAATGCACTATTAGGTGAACTTCATAGCCCCACTTTTTAACTTCTTTATATACTTATTTTAAACTTTTGAGGTGAGACACATTCTTGCTTTCAAACTGTTTTACGCTTAGACACAAGTACCCGAAAACTGTTTAACTGTGCTGACATGCTTTGATTCTGTGACGACTCGTCCTTATCCACCTGGACGAAGTCATCAACATTTGGTCCCATTGTGAGGTACTGACCTAAATATACCATGTACTACTCCATATAACATCTTTAACATGAGCAAATGCACAACAGAATATTTCTTTCATACCTAAGAATAAACATGCTTAAAAGTGTCAACCAAAAGGTTGGTGAGCTTATAGGTTTATCATAACAATCATTTCAATATAATAATAGACCACAAGATTTCCGTTTACATAAACATTTTAATAAAAATGTTCTAAGTGGTTGAGCACTTGGTAACCATACTTAACATTTAATCAACGTCTCATATTCCCTTTATTATGAAATCTCACTACACTGTACCAAGTGTAGTCATTGAAACAAAGTACTGTGCAACCGTTGAATACTAGTCGTCCAGTCCAGTTGGGGTTGTCAGGCCCGATAGATCTATCAACAGGATTCGCGTTTACAATACCGCATGTAAATGGTAGTTACCAAACTACAGGGAAGTATGCCAGTGGTACAACTCAACGTAAAATATATTTTAAGTACTTATGTCTATTTCGTAAAGCATTCATAAAAGCAGCGCATGTATTCTCAGCTCAAAAATATATATTGCAAAAGCAATTAAAAAGGGAGCAAATGAAACTCACCATACTGTATTTCGTAGTAAAAATACATATAACATCATTGAACAAGTGTAAGGTTGGCCTCAGATTCACGAACCTATATCATTTATATATATATTAACACATATAATATTAAACAACTTAAGTTTATAATGTATTAAGATTAATTTTTACATATATAATCATATTACTATCTATATTGTGTAATATATTTATAAATTATGTATCACTTAATAAAAATAATATTTTGTTTTTAAAAAAATACAAAACTATGTAATATTAGTATAGATATGTAATAAATATATTTAATATTTGTGGTAATAATAATAATATTAATAATGATATTACTAATAATAATTATAGTGTTAATGAAAATAAAATGATAATTTTAGTAAGAATGATAATTTTACTAATAATGATATTTTTAATAATAAGGTTACTTTAATAGTAATAATAATAATAATAATAATAATAATAAATAAAAAAATAACTACCTCAAAGAAGTATCCCTTAAAAATGCCCAAGTCCGGGTTTGAACTCGAGACCTCTCGCTTAACCCCAACACTACAAATTATTACACCACTCCTTACTTTTATGTTATTTTCTAACACATAAATATATTTATCCCATAATACTGTATGTTCTTCTCCTTCATCAATTAATTAACTTTCTAACCCAAATCATCATTATCTTATTATCCTTTTGTAGTGACCCGAACTTTTCCATGTTTATATATATTAATTGAGATTGATATTTACATGACTAAATGTTTCCAACATGTTAAGCAATCAAACTTGTTAAGACTTGATTAAATGAGATAAGTTTCATATAGACAATTGATCACCCAAGTTGACCGGCGATTCACGAACGTTACAAAATTGTAAAAACTACATGTTGTGGTATATATAGACATATATATATATATGGTTGACATAAGATTATGATGAGTAAGTATTTCACTAAATATATTAACAATGTGTGATATACATAAGAAATGAGATTACTAAGTTAAGAAACTCGAAATGATATATATAACGATTATCGTTATGATAACGTCTACTAAATACTTATGTATCATATTAAGATATTGATACACTATATTTAACATGATAAAATGATATTTAAATATATCATTAAGTGTGTTAACAATGAACTACATATGTAAAAACAAGACTACTAACTCAAGAATTACGAAACGAGACTTATATGTAACGATTATCGTTGTAACGATATTTTAATGTATATATCATATTAAGAGATATTCATACATCATAATATCATGATAATATAATAATTTAACATCTCAGTTGATATAATAAACATTGGGTTAACAACATTAATTGAGATCGTTAACTTAAATGTTTCAAAACAACACTTACATGTAACGACTAACGAAGTCTTAACGACTCCATTAGAATGTATATACACGTTGTGTTTTGATATGTATTCTTACACTTTTGAAAGACTTCAAGACACATATTAAAGTACTTCTACTTAACAAAAATGCTTACAATTACATCCTCGTTCAGTTTCATCAATAATTCTACTCGTATACACCCGTATTCGTACTCGTACAATACACAGCTTTTAGATGTATGTACTATTAGTATATACACTCCAATGATCAGCTCTTAGCAGCCCATGTGAGTCACTCAACACATGTGGGAACCATCATTTGGCAACTAGCATGAAATATCTCATAAAATTACAAAAATATTAGTAATCATTCATGACTTATTTACATGAAAACAAAATTACATATCCTTTATATCTAATCCATATACCAACAACCAAAAACACCTATAAACACTTTCATTCTTCAATTTTCTTCATCTAATTGATCTCTCTCAAGTTCCATCTTCAAGTTCTAAGAGTTCTTCATAAATTCCATAAGTATAGTTTCATAAAAATCAAGAATACTACCAAGTTTGCAAGTTTACTTCCAAGCTTTCTAATCCATTCCAAGTAATCATCAAAGATCAAGGAACCTTTGTTATTTATAGTAGATTATCTTTCTAATTCAAGTTAATATTCATATTCAAACTTTGATTCAATTTCTACAACTATAACAATCTTATTTCGAGTGAAAATCTTACTTGAACTGTTTTCGTGTCATGATTCTGCTTCAAGAACTTTCAAGCCATCAAGGATCCTTTGAAGCTAGATCCATTTTTCTCATTTCCAGTAGTTTTATACAGAAAACTTAAGGTAGTAATGATGTTCATAACATCATTCGATTCATACATATAAAGCTATCTTATTCGAAGGTTTAAACTTGTAATCACTAGAACATAGTTTAGTTAATTCTAAACTTGTTCGCAAACAAAAGTTAATCCTTCTAACTTGACTTTTAAAATCAACTAAACACATGTTCTATATCTATATGATATGCTAACTTAATGATTTAAAATCTGGAAACACGATGAACACCATAAAATCGGATATACGCCGTCGCAGAGAAACCGGGGGCGGTTTTGGTTTGGATAATTAAAAACTATGATAAACTTTGATTTAAAAGTTGTTCTTCTGGGAAAATGATTTTTCATATAAACATGAAACTATATCCAAAAATCTTGGTTAAACTTAAAGTGAAAGTATGTTTTTCAAAATGGTCATCAAGATGTCGTTCTTTCGACAGAAATGACTACCTCTTTAGTAATTGACATGTAACATAAATTTCTGACTATAAACCTACACTTTTTCTGTTTGGATTCTTAAATTAGAGTTCAATATGAAACCATAGCAATTTGATTCACTCAAAACGGATTTAAAATGAAGAAGTTGTGGGTAAAACAAGATTGGATTTTTTTGATCTTTTTAGCTACGGAAAATATTTAACAAATCTATACAAATCATATCCTAGCTAACTTATATTGTATTATACATGTATTCTAATATATTA
The DNA here is from genome assembly GCF_046630445.1 of Rutidosis leptorrhynchoides. Lineage (NCBI taxonomy): Eukaryota > Viridiplantae > Streptophyta > Magnoliopsida > Asterales > Asteraceae > Rutidosis > Rutidosis leptorrhynchoides. Next base: position 7,731,538 of record NC_092334.1, on the reverse strand, counting down.
TGTAATCTTGGGATACCATAGACACGTATGTAAATGTTTTGACATATCATATCGACCCATGTATATATATTATTTGGAACAACCATAGACACTCTATATGTAGTAATGTTGGAGTTAGCTATACAGGGTTGAGGTTGATTCCAAAAATATATATACTTTGAGTTGTGATCTAGCCTGAGACATGTATACACTGGGTCGTGGATTGATTCAAGATAATATATATCGATTTATTTCTATACATCTAACTGTGGACAACTAGTTGTAGGTTACTAACGAGGACAGCTGACTTAATACACTCAAATCTTTAAAACATAATAAAAATGGTTGTAATTATATTTTGATCATACTTTGATATATATGTACATATTTGTATAGGTTCGTGAATCGATCCGTGGCCAAATCTTATTTCCGAGGAAGGAAATATCTGTGAAAGTGAGTTATAGTCCCACTTTTAAAATCTAATATTTTTGGGATGAGAATACATGCAGGTTTTATAAATGATTTACAAAATAGATACAATTACGTGAGACTACATTCTATGGTTGAATTATCGAAATCGAATATGCCCCTTTTTATTAAGTCTGGTAATCTAAGAATTAGGGAACAGACACCCTAATTGATGCGAATCCTAAAGATAGATCTATTGGGCCTAACAAACCCCATCTGAAGTACCGGATGCTTTAGTACTTCGAAATTTATATCATATCCGAAGGGTGTCCCAGAATGATGGGGGATATTCTTATATATGCATCTTGTTAATGTCGGTTACCAGGTGTTCACCATATGAATGATTTTTATCTCTATGTATGGGATGTGTATTGAAATATGAAATCTTGTGGTCTATTGTTACGATTTGATATATATAGGTTAAACCTATAACTCACCAACATTTTTTGTTGACGTTTAAAGCATGTTTATTCTCAAGTGAATATTAAGAGCTTCCGCTGTTGCATACTAAAATAAGGACAAGATTTGGAGTCCATGTTTGTATGATATTGTGTAAAAACTGCATTCAAGAAACATATGTCGATGTAATATATTTCTATTGTAAACCATTATGTAATGGTCGTATGTAAACAGTATATTTTAGATTATCATTATTTGATAATCTACGTAATGTTTTTTAAAACCTTTATTGATAAAATAAAGGTTATGGTTGTTTTAAAAATAAATGCAATCTTTGAAAAACGTCTCATATAGAGGTCAAAACCTCGCAACAAAATCAATTAATATGGAACGTTTATAATCAATATGAACGGGACATTTCACCTTTCATCATCTTCACTTAACATTATCATATATCACATGTATCATTTTCATCATAACACCATCATCTTTTAAATATCACGATCAATATCATTCTTATCACTCGTCATTCATCACCATTTAACACTATTATCTTAATACTAACATCATTACATAAAATCATGAGCATATCATCATCATTGTTGTATCATCATCGCCATTTCCTATTAATATTTCATCATCACTACTGATAGGTCAGATCATGTTGAGATTGAGAGAAAAGATAAGATAGAGTGAGATTCGGTATATAGGAAGAAGACTCGGTATGAGAGAGAATCGGTAAAATTACATTTCATAGCTTCTAGAACTCAGTTACAATGCAATGGCTATCTAATTAGGACTACTTAGGTTCCTTATATAGCCCTCTTCTAAGGAACTTTCATTTAAAGCTTAATTCACATTAACACTATACAACTTCGGGGTCCTAACAATCTCCCCCTTAGTGTTAAATGTGAACTTTACAATATAATCCTATTGTGAAATCTAAAGGAACTTTGTTCCTCTGAAGTGAACTTTAGATTTGAATCCCTTGAGATTCTCATATCTTCGTATATTCACTCTTGTTTTGAGACGACTTTTTAATCTTGTGAGAATGTATTTGACAATCTCATAATCTTCGGTTGAATAGCAGTTATTGATCAGTCTCCATCTCATGTATTTGAAAGCATACATTAACGTTCCATCTGAGTATCTTCTAAAATCTGAGACTCTGATAAAGATCTTTGTATAGTGAGAATTGACAAATACAAACCCATATGGACAGTCGCTCACTTCAAGTAAGGACATGTATCTTAGCTCTTCAATAACTTGATTTGGCGGTTTGATTTCGAGCTTTTTGTGTCCAGATTCCAAACCCATTTGAAAATCATGAACAGACATCCATCTCATCGAATCAAGAATAAACCTGTAGACTGCCATCATTGCAGTAGCATGATAAGTTGTTGCAGATTCATTCAAGTTAATCAAATAATTGTAAATGAAAATAATGTCGTCCATCTTCAGTTGATCAAAATCCGCTTCTGAAAACTGATAATCCTCATCATCCATTCTTGTAACTTGAAACAATGGCATCTTCAATTCATCCTTATTAATCATCAAAATCTTATTTATGCTTTTGATCTCTGAATTCCGCTGAATTTGAAGTTTCTCTTCATTCTTCAATTTAAATTTATTGCGAACACTCAGATAAGCTTTGAGATATTCTGGCTTTTTATGATATTTCCATGCACCCAGAACACTCATTGATGCAGAAAGGACAAGATCAGAATCACCATAGATTCTATACGCTTGTTGTTCAATGAATGGTGAACGAAGAATCGTTTTCTCTTCATCCTCACTAAGTTAGTAATCAGCATCACGCTCAAGAACAATCTCTGCAGTTTAAAATGGAACATTCAAATCAGGAGGAGTCATAGTATCTTCTTTGCCATTAGAGAAAATCTCCTTTTCGAAGTGTATTCCAAATTCATCAGTTGGAGATGTCAAGTTAACAAATTGATGATTATTGAGTTCATTGGCGATACTCGATGACCCCTTCAAAATATCTTCAATGTTGTCAAAATTTTGATTATTCTCTTGAGATGACTTATTCTCTGATTGATCAGCTGTATCCATAATCATTAACATCCCTGAGTCACCCTCTCTCTGACTTTCTGATTCATCTAGAAAACTTTCACACTAGATTTCCTCAATTTCATCACTACCGGAATAAGATATATCAACAACATCTTTATCCTTCTGTTGACTAGATGTACCAGCTTCATAACCACTGGACCGATGACCACTTTGTCTATTCTCCCCCTCATGAAGATTATCGGGATCGAAATCATCATGATCAGGCATGTGAATTGGTCCAGGTGACTTGCATGGAGAGAAATGATACACTATCCTTGCTTGCTCAAGATAAATCATCATAGTCTCGCAAACTTCATCAAGATCAGTCCGTTTAGCAAACTCAGCAAGATAGAGCTCCTCCACCTCATTGTCAGAGAGATACTGTAATCCATATCTATTTGAAATCCAAGAAGGTGACCCAGTTGGTGAAACAACGGTGTAACCATGAACAAAAGGAGCATTAGCAGCATCTGTTAAAGGCGATGTCGATGGAAGTGTTTGAGTTGCCGTGATGGCAGGTAAGGATGATTGTGCGGTATTATTCTTATATATAGGGCTGTACATACTACTAGTCAGATTCGTGATATCCCCTTCTGATGGAGGTTGGGTAACAACCGAAGTTGTCACCGGCGAAGTTTCTTTCGAAGCATCCGCCTCCATGACTTTAGTCTCATGGGACTCTGACAGAGTAGCAGAACTACCGGTCGGTTTAGCTCTCGCAGAGATATTGCTATCTCCGACTCCTGAAATCATTGATATACCATGAGGTGGCACATCTCTTTCAGTTAAAGACTCTTCCTCCAGACCCTGAGATTCAGAATCTGGAAGAGAAGTGGTTTGATCCAATGAATCACTTTCATGAATCAATGGATCAGTCTGCTGGAAGTCTGATAAATATCCCGAAGGATTGTCATGTTGACTCATTTCCATGGGACGCGGCAGATCTCCCTCATTAAGATAAGCCGGACCTCGAGACCCTATTGTACGTTGAGGCACAGGAAGATTTCTAGCCGATATGCATGGTGCCTTTTCAAGACTTTTCGGCTCCCCTTCGGCCGTTCTGGTCTTCAATGATTGAGTTTCCTCAATCGATTGAGTCAACGTAGACTTTACTGCAGAGTAAGACTTTACTTCCTTAGATGCCGAACACCTTACTTTGTAGGATTTATTATTAAGTCCTGTTTAGATTGGATGGGCTTAGTGGTCTTTGTACCATCCGTGCATTTAAATCTCTTGCCTACATAAACTTGCGCTTCATTTAGCGTAGGGCTTACTGTTATTATTGGATGTGATACGGAGATGGGTGAGGGTGACCTAATTGGTTCTAGGTCTTGGTCCGTATCACCAATGGTTGTAGTAACTGTTTGGCGGACGATAGGTGTCGAAGTCCTAGATCTAGTTTCTCATTGGGTTGGCGAAGTCTGAATAATCTCATCAGGTATATATCGAGTTCTCTTAGGAGAATGTTCGGGAGACGATTCAGATGTTGTTGCTAAAGTGTCGGTGTCACTGCTCACTTCGGGTGTTGTGGAAAGAGTTGGTTCAATCCTAGTTGGACTAGGTTCCCTGATCCTCACGGGTTGAGCTTGGTGTGCTGCCCTAGATCGTTTAAGGTTCACCGTAAGTGGAGGATTAGCTGGCCCGGGTGGTTGAACTACAGGTTCCTCTACAACCTCTGGGGCTGGAACCGCGGCGGGTTCAACTTGTTCTTGTTGTACCGGGTTCGGAAGAGGTATTCCTACAGCCTCAAAATAAGAACGCATACGAGCGTCTTGGGGTTCAGCTAGCCTCACTAGCCAATTTGGAATCGGCGCAGTGAATTGATTATCAGATACCATCGGGGTATTCATCTTCAGCTCCCTAAATCGTTTCATCTGTAATCCATGTGTACCTGGTAGAAATATATTTGCATTTCTGCAAGCATTTATAGCATCATGGTTAAATATACAGAAAAACCTTTCGCAAGGGATGTATGAACCCCTTGGTTTATCAACTTGAGCTTGAACCAAGTCCCATATTAGTTCTGCATAGTCAGGAGTTTCTACTCTTATGAAAGAGTAGAACAACTTCAGCATAGGCACAGTCAGGCTGTCGAATCCACTCTTTGTCATCAGCAAGCATAGGTTGATGATTGAGAAGATCACGTACCACCTTGAATGCAGATATTTCTTCTGAAACTTAGCCGGAGGAACATTACGGGCTCCAACATAACCAAGATCGAAGACAAATGACATCATCTGTTGAGTAGCAGGAAAAGCAGGAGCATTCTGCACAACAGGAAGTTTGAATATCCTCCTGAAATCAGCCTTAGTGATACTCCTCCTCCCTTGAACTCCTCTCAGTTGAAATTCAAAACGAGCTTGTGTTCCCTCTGGATTTTCAGCAGTAGGTTGTGAAACTTCCACAAACCTAATTGTTCTGTTAAGAAGCTCCAGATCTGTTACAGGTACACTGACTGTAGAGTTTAGAGCAGGCCACAGAGTGTGCCTCTCTAGAATTGCAGTCCAGTAGTTGCAGTAAATGTTGGTTTCAGAGTTGATGAAGTGATTGTTCGTCATTTAGCTGTAAAAATAAGAAATAGAAGACCACAAGATATTTAACATTAAGCATATATCTCTATTCGTATTTGCCTTTGAAATCCTTTGTATATGTTTTATCTTTTATATTTTATGATTTTTATGGTTTTTCAAAGATATAAAAATCCTTTATTCTGAAATATGAACAAGTAATTGACAATCATGACATTCATATGATATTCATCACAATACAAATTCATCATGCAAAATCAATTATATAACACAAAGAATCAGAACAACACTTAGTAAAATTTTTAAACACAATTCAAGCAGATTCGGTAGTCATGAAAACTTGAGATTCTGTAACCAAATAAGCTTAAGTTTTCAGATCAGAAAGATATAGAATAAACATGTTAAGTGTTTGAAGATAAAAAACAAAAAGTTTCAAGGTACTAAAAGTCAGATTCGGTATAAAGAGAAGAACATATTCGGTATCTCCAAAATTAACATAAAGTCACTCAAACATGCATATTCTATCATGTAAAATCACAACCATAATCAATTAACCACTCAATTAGAAGCAGATCAACATGTTAATCGTATGAACAGACTCGGTACAGTAGACAGAACATATTTGGTAGATACAGAATCCATCAAACAATCAATTAAACATGTAATCAAACTCGGTCAAATGATAGATCAATTAATATAACTCAGAGTAGACAAGAATTCATGTTAATTAACCAAATCAATTGAGTTTAATCAAAGATTAGTAGAATACGACTCAGACTCGGTATAATCAACAGAATTTTAAAATTGAGAGTCACAATCCAGTTATTTTGATCTTTTCTGGTTGAAAAACATTTAATTATCTCAGATCTACACGAATGTAACTAAAGCAATGATAAAAATGAAATTATACCAAAGATTTGAAGAAATAGAAGAACGGATTCGGTAGATTAGGCAGATTCGGTATGATCAGTAAGACTCGGTAGGTAATTAAGCACAGTAAGAGAGTTAGTTTGACTTTGACCCTCCTTTTATAGATACCGAAGATAAAATACCAAATGGGCTTTACCGAATGGGCCTATTTTACCGAATACAGTCCACTTTTCAAAACTTTATCAATTTTAACTTCAAAATCTTGACAAATTGTCATTTCCTCTTAAAATTCATTTCAATCTTTTCATGAAAAACAATTCTGAGACAATTTTTGAAAAATTTTGAACTTACCAAATCTGTACTGTTGGATGTCAGATTCGGTATAATGATAAAAATAGCATTTATTCAGTAAAAATCAAATATTTTTGGATTTTATCTTTTCCAATTTTTATGAATTTTTCAAAATAAGATTTGTACTTAAAAGAACTTTGAATTTGTGAACAAAGTACAAATCTTCAGTGATACCAATTGTTAAAACGGGTTGCATACTGAGATGTATACAAGCCTTAGTGAATTATTTCAGATATAAAACAAAGAATTTATGAATTCAATTTTGAAAAACAATATTTTTGAGTAATTTTCTCATTTTCTCCCTTTTTCTTCCCCTCAAAATGTGATATACAAGAACCTAAATCAGCATTTTGATAAATTACCCTAGAAAATGAATTAACTCCCCCTTGAAATATGATATCAATGAGTTATCTCCCCCTTACGTAACCATTGAACAATTATATCCAGGAAGTTATCATAAATCTAAAGGTTCCCCCTTAAAAGATGATATCCAAAGCATATGAAAGTAGTTGCTCCCACTAGAAAGTATCTACTCCCCCTAAACACAAGATCCCAAGAATAAGTCCCAACAGATCTAAGGAATATCAAGCACTATACTCTACCATGCCAATCTCTTTGATCAAGAACTTTAGCCTAAGTTCATCTAAAGGCTTAGTGAACATGTCAGCTAATTGCACTTTGGTAGGCACAAAGTATAACTCTACATCCCCTTTCTCTACATGGTCCTTAATAAAATGATAGCGAATATCTATGTGTTTAGTCTTAGAATGCTGGACCAGATTGCTTGTAATTGCAATAACACTTGGTCAATCACAGTAAATTGGGGTCTTAGAAAACTTAAAGCCATAGTCTGAAAATTGAATTTGCATCCACAAAACTTGTGAACAGCAATGAGCTGCAACAATGTACTTAGACTCAGCTGTTGATAAAGACACACAGTTCTGCTTTTTGGATTACCAACCAACTAGCCTATTTCCCAACATCTGAATTAATCCAGATGTGCTTTTTCGATCAACATGGCAACCGCCATGATCCGCATCAGTGTAAGCAGTAAGATTGAAATTGGATCCATTAGGATACCAAATCCCAAGGTTAGGTGTACCTTTAAGGTACTGAAAAATCCTAACAACCGCTTTGGAATGAGATTTCTTAGGGTTTGACTGAAAGCGGGCACAGACAGTTACAGCAAGTGTAATGTCGGGTCGACTTGCAGTCAGATACATTAAAGAACCAACCATGATTCGATAAAGTGTAACATCAAAGGGTTCCCCATTAGTATTAGCATCCAGTAAAGTCCTCATTGGGGTTTTCATTGGTTTTAAAGCAGTCATTTTAAAACATTTTAGCATATCATTGATATACTTTGTTTGACTGAGAAAAATCCCATTTGGTAATTGTTTTACTTGTAACCCCAAAAAGAAATTTAACTGGTCAAGCATGCTCATTTCGAATTTGTTGGCCATAAGGTCACCAAATTCTTTGCATAAGGCCGGGGACGTGGAACCAAAAATAATGTCATCAACGTAAATTTGAACCAAGAGAATGTGACCGTGGTTTTTACGGATGAATAGCGTTGTATCAATCATTCCACGAGAGAAGCCATTGTCCAGCAAATACTTTGTTAAGGTCTCGTACCATGTACGCGGTGCTTGCTTCAGACCATACAAACCTTTTTCCAAGTAGTATACGTGATTTGGATGAATGGGATCAACAAAGCCTTCTGGTTGATCAACATAGACTTCCTCTTGAAGATAACCATTCAAAAAAGTAGTTTTGACATCCATTTGAAACACCGTGAACTTCATATGAGAAGCAAATGCAAGGAACAGACGAATAGCCTCAATCCTAGCAACCGGAGCAAACGTTACGTCATAATCAATACCCTCTTGTTGTCGATATCCCTTGGCCACAAGACGTGCCTTATTCTGAACCACAATTTCATCAGAATCCTTCTTGTTCTTAAAAATCCACTTAACCCCTATTGGTCGTTGACCAGTTGGTCTTGGAACCAATCGCCATACTTTCAACCGTTCAAATTGATTGATCTCTTCTTGCATTGCAACCACCCAGTTCGAATTTAGTAAAGCTTGAGCAACCGTTGTTGGTTCAATCTTACTAAGAAAGGCAGTGTATAGACACATATTCCAAGTAGCCCTTCGAGTTGAGACTGGAGCAGATGCATCACCAATAATAAGATCTATTGGATGACTTTTAGTCCATCGGTTGTGTGGAAGAGGTTGTACATCAGTGGTATCCATTGAAACATCAACCGTTGTTGACGTTGAGCCTTGATCCACTTGATCTGATGTAACATTATCTAATGGATTCAATAGAGTATCTGGAGAAACAGCTGGAGTTGTATCAACTGATGAATCTTGAATAGGTTCAAGATTATCAGTAACAGGAGATAGTAGAGAGGATGAAGAAGCAACAGGTGAATCAGTTGGTGTTGTATCTTCATCAAAAAGACTCTGTTGAGTCTCCACAATAGTTGACTGTGATGGTGTAACCGGTACGGCTTGAACATTTAAAATTCGTTGAGGAGCATAAAGATTATCAAACAAGATATCCAGTTTCTCTGATGTAACCGTAGGAACACCCTTCGTCGAGAAAATTGAGTTTTGTGCGGAAGAAGAAGTAGCCAGGTTAGGATCGGGTTTTGAACTGAGTTGTTCAAAAGCCATTCTTGAAAATTCATCGAACTTGACATTTATGCTCTCTTTAATCATTTTTGTCCGTTTGTGATAAACCCGATAAGCAACTTTGTTCGAAGAATAACCGAGAAATATGGCTTGATCGCCATTTGGATCAAACTTTCTGAGGCTGTCAAAATTGTTAAGCACATAGCATATACAACCAAAGACACGGAAATATTTGACATTCGGGCGTCTACCATATAATAACTCATATGGAGTTTTATCAAAACGTTTATTAACAATACAACGATTTTGGGTATAGCATGCAGTTGAAATGGCCTCCCCCCACATTTTTGGAGGTAGTTTGGAGTAAGCAAGCATCGTCCGAGCTGCTTCGCACAACGTACAATTACGTCGTTCGACTACTCCATTCTGTTGGGGGGTCTGAGCAGCAGAGAACTGATGTTCAATGCCTTGTTCTTTCAAATAACTATCAAGCAGGTCATTCTTAAATTCCGTCCCATTATCAGTTCGAATGCTCTTAACATGTTTGTTAAAAGAGCGTTGAGTCTTTTTAACGAACTCAATGATAATGGCGGGGGTCTCTGACTTAGTTCGCAAAAGAAAAATCCATGTAAAACGGGTATAGTCATCGACAATGACAAGCACATGTTTCTTGCCACCGAGGCTAGAAATACGCATGGGTCTACATAAGTCCATATGCAATAATTGCAAAGACGATGAAGTACTGGGGTTTACCTTAAGCGGATGATTAGTCCGTTTCAGCTTACCCATCGCACATGATGGACACACATGATGCTTATCAAAGTGAAAGGTTGGAATACCATCAACTAAGTCTTTAGAGACTAGTCGATTGATACCCTTATGATTCAGGTGTGACATCCGATGATGCCATAACCATGAATTTTCTTTGGTAGAACGAGTGGCCAAACACATGGTTGTATGTGAAGGTGCATCATTGAGGTCAATAGTGTATAGTGAAGCACAGCGTTTACCAACAAGAAGATCATTTCCTTCGGTGGATTGCACCGAGCATTGTCGACGTTCAAACAGAACTTTAAGATCTCCATCACAGAATTGACTCACACTAAATAAACTGCACCCCAAACCTTCAACATATGAAACCCGTTTGATTGTTATGCCATTTTGCACAAAATCTCCGTAACCCGTTATCGCTGCAATTTCATCATTTCCAAAAGTAACCGTTCCTAGGAATTTATCAATGAAGTTGACAAGCAAGGATTTATTGCCTGTCATGTGTCGAGAACAACCAGAATCGATATACCAAACACAGAAGTCGAAACCCTGTAAATGTGAATTTCCTAGAGTTTAGGTACCCAAAGTTTCTTGGGTCCTCTACGGTTAGTACCAACAATAAACTTTGGATCAACGACAAGATAATCACGTAAAGCATCATGCAGTTTAGATAATAAAGCATTATTTAAAACCACATTACATGAAGCATCATACGCAATATCAAGTTTTACATCGTTATCAGAAGTCTTAACACACAACTTATTCTAAGTAGATGTTTTGATCATAGACGAAAATTGAAAAACATGAGATGATTTCCTAGGCCCACTAGCAGATTGCGTTGGTTTGGTTGCTACTTTCTTAGTCGTGGACTTAGGAACCCATACAGATTTGTAATTCAAGTTTGGATTATGACCTGTGACACGAAAAACACCTTTGTTAGTTAGACATCCAAACTCTTCAGTTGACACATGAGATGATTGATTTTGCAAAATTTCCAATTTGATTTTACATTCTTTTGCATCATACTCACTTAGATCAGGTTTAGGACTTGTTTGTTGTGTGGACTTAACTGATGTCGTTAAAAGACTCGCTTTTGAAGTTTTTGTCATTGGAATCATAGGAATATTTTCAGTTGACATAGAACCATCAGGAGAATGAACCTTTTTGACAACAAATTGAGTTGTAGAAACAACTTTTGAACCACGATTGCCAAATTGAGAACGTAGAGGATTTTTAAGAATAGTAATGGGTTTTACATCCTTAGATGTTGTTGTTCCCTTCCCCTTCTTAGTAATCCCACCAATACATTCAAGCACATTGGTTTCAACACTAAACGATTGCTTAAGTGTGTTAGCCTGTTTCAGTTGAATTATCTTTTATTTTAAGCTTTTAATCTCAAGACATAATTCTTCAGCAGAAACTATCACTTCACCCTCCTTAAAAACATAGGAACATTCTTTCTTAGGCAGTGAAGGCAATTTATCACACAGAGCAAGCATTTGTTCTAATGATTGGCACTTAAGTTGCAAGTCAATATTCTCCTTTTCTAGTTGAGCTACTATACGATTCAAATTACGTACAGCAGGTAAATGCAAATAATAATTGTGTAAAGGATCAAGTTGACTTTCAAAATCTATCAAAGGTTCAATGATCGGTTCATTATGAGGTTCTATTTTTTCATCTAAAGAATTTTGACCTAGAGATTCTGTCTCAAAGAAAACTGTTAGTTCATGTGCTAGGTCTTCATGGAAAACATTATCAGAACATGCATGTAAAGCAGGTAGAATTGGTTTCACATCAAAAGTTGGTTCATCAAACACCTCATCTATGTTAACAATGCTAGAACTAGGTTTGTTGAACACGTCATTCTCAAGCATTAAAATGTATTTTTCTAGCATGAGTGTAGGAATATAAACCAATCTACGTTTCGGCACATAATTAGCACATTGCACATTCTTTTCAGTTTCAACAAGTTCCTTCAAGAAATCAGAATTTGATTTACCCATTTTTGCATTAATTTTCTCATACATTAAGCTAATTTGATGGTATTTTTTAGATTCGTGATTAACAATAATATCATCAAAATCAGCATCAGAAGAATGCACAAAATACGGTGGTAAACCAGCTTGAAAGTAATCAGAATGATATAATCCTGGAATCTTTTTGGAAGCTCCATCTAAGATCTTAGGATCTTCAAAACCCAACTCCCACTTTTCACCATGAATCGTTTTTGGTCTATTCATAAAAATCGTTTGTTTTGAAAGTTCCATATCCATGATAGCTTTGGATTACTCTGTTCGATAGAGTTTTTCCTCATATCGAGCAAGTTGAGCTTTCATTAGAACAGACTCTTTTGACAACGAAGAGATTTCAGTGTCTTTTTCAATTATTGCATTTTCCAAATGAATAATTTTCTTATTTAGCTTTAAAAGTGTGGGTTCATGTTAGTTTTTTAAATCAGAAAGATCTTTTTCTACGAATTGAACTTTCTGCAAGTCGTTCAGATTTTAAACGATAATCAGTTCGTTCGACTTTAATCGGATGAATTGTCTTTTTAAGATCTTCCAACTCAGATTTCGAGGAGCTGAGTTGGACGGTCAACTTTTGTAATTCCGATTGTAATTTGAATGAAGATGGTTCGGTCTCAGAAAGTTTGATTTTATCTTTTAAAACCTTGTTTTCAGATTTTAAGCCTTTGACTTCTTTTGACATTGAGACCAGATTCTTCATCAAGTCATTTTGCATTTTTATAAAATCAGGTGAGATTTCAGTTGATTGTACCTCATCATCATCAGATGTTGAATCAGAATTCTTCAATGCTTCCTTAGCTTTGATGAGCTTAGTCACCTTGCAAACATTTATATGTTCCACCTATGAGTCTGAATCATCAGTCCAGTTAAACCAAGTATCATCAACCGGTTACAGCTCTCCCCCAGTTTCCACAATCTTAGCCATCAACATTTTCTTCTTGTAGTAAGCTGCGTCCTTCTTCTTAGGCATCTTGCACTCACGAGAGTAATGACCAGCTTTGCCACAATTGAAACAGATTGAATCTTCCTTCTTGGAATCATCAGCACGTTGTTGTTTGGATTGATCAACTTTCTTGTAGTACGAGGAAGATGATGAGTGTTTGCGTTGATTGCTTGATTTGCCTTTAAGCTTGTGTTTGTTCAAGGCGTTTGTGAACATGGCTTCCATCTTGACTAATTCAAGGTGTGAATCATCAACATCGGAAAGATTCAACTCTTCAGAATCAGTTGATTTTTCAACAAGCACTTTCTTGGACAAGCTTTTGGAAAATGATTTGCTCTTCTTTTTGGCAATTAGAGCAAGAGGATCGCCCGGAGAAGACTCTTTTCTTCCTTCTTGAAGTGTAGACACTTCAGATTGGTAATGCATAAGAACTCTAACAAGCTCATGAATAGTCAACTTGTCAATCTCTTTGGTAGATCGAACAATGGTTCCATAAGGAAGCCAATCAGCATTGAGCTTTTTGAGGAATTTCATGTTGACTTCAGCATGTACTTTTACAATCTTACACCTTTTCAACTCATTGAGAACACCATTGAAACGACGGAAGGTATCCTTGAGATGTTCTTCTGGTTCCTGCTTGAAATCTTCATACAATCCCAGAGCCTTATTCAATTTTGTAACGTCTGACATGTCATAACCTTCTTGTTGTCGTTTGATCTCATACCATATATCTTTTGCCGTAGTGTTGCTATCAACATTTTCAAATAGCTCATATGGGATAGCTTGCATGACAATATTCTTAGCCTCTATGTCACCCTCAGCTCTTTCACGTTTATCACCAGAAAGTTCATAGACTGGAATTGACATACCAGTATCCGGATGAAAATCAACAACTGGACCATCTCTGAGAGAAGCCCAAATATGTTTAGCTTTCTCACCCTTATAGTCTATGTGCTGAGTAATACGATGAAGCCACTGAGTGTACTTGCCATCAAACAACATTGGAGGTCGGGAATCTGATCCAATGATAAGAGTATCTTGAGTAGACATCTTAAATTGAGGTAGATTCAGTATAGATTCGGTATTAAACACAATCTATGATCAGGGTTCAGTATAAAATCTAACAAGAATGTCAGATTCGGTAAAAGATTCGGTACAGTAGCAGATTCGGTAAGTGGTTCGGTACTGTAGCAGATTCGGTAACAATTCGGTAAACCAGATTCTGTATCAGAAACGGATAAGAATCACAAGTAACACACCTAAATTCGGTATGGATTCGGTAACCACACAACTTGAAGCTTCAGTACACTTAAAACCAAAGAATTAAGTGAAACCGAGATTCTAATTCGGTAATTGACTCGGTAGTCAAATTATGTACAATAATATGTGTAAACTCAATCCAATTCACTTGAATTAGATTCGGTAACCTTGCTGCACAAGAAAACAAGTTAATAACAAATAAAATATCAATGATACCGAAGATTCAGGATACCGAATGTCAACTGTAGCAGTTGACAATACCGAGTCTAAGTCTAAAACTTAGAAATATAACAGAATCCTTTCACAAACCACACCAATTATCTGCGTATGATCAAACCAAATGTGATAGAATCACAAACACACCACAATCTGCAACACTTAAGATGAAATTCCAGTAATGAAGCAGATTCGGTATGACAGTTACGATACCGAGTGTTGATCAAATCTTCAAAACTTGAAGAATTGAAGAAATTGAACCGACAGAAATGTGATTTAACAGCTCACGAACACAACTGAATCTTTAAATCTTCACAAAACACCAGAATCAAGCTTGAATTAAGCAATACCGAGAGTTTTAGCCACAAACTCTAAAAATCAACTTGATTCTCCATAATTGAAGTTAAAAAGCTGTAATGATGATCGAAACTCTTTCTAATAGACCTAATACACCTTCACTGAACTTATCACAAGAATCTGAACGTCAGATTATCAAATTCGATAATACCGAATCTGATTCATTTTACCGAGAGTATTCAGATTCTGTAATCTACAATCTCTGGATCGATATAGTGATGTAGAATCACTTCCTGGAAGCTCTGATACCAAATGATAGGTCAGATCATGTTGAGATTGAGAGAAAAGATAAGATAGAGTGAGATTCGGTATATAGGAAGAAGACTCGGTATGAGAGAGAATCGGTAAAATTACATTCCACAGCTTCTAGAACTCAGTTACAATGCAATGGCTATCTAATTAGGACTACTTAGGTTCCTTATATAGCCCTCTTCTAAGGAACCTTCATTTAAAGCTTAATTCACATTAACACTATACAACTTCGGGGTCCTAACAACTACGTATAAGAACACAGAAGTAGTAATCCAGGTTTACGGCCCACTTAGAGCCTAACATTTAAATATTTTGAAGCCCACTATAGCAACATGATGAGCCCAAAAATAATAAAAAGTCTCGGTTTGCAAAGTCATGAAGTAACAGCATATCCTAATTTTGGTTTTTGACAGAAGAAGAAAAAAAAAAATAGCGGTAGCAGGAACAGTTCATGGGTGTTTCTGGTGGCGGATAACAGTAGCCCATCTACTGTAGCAGGTGGTGATTGCTTGTGGTCGATCGGAATAAAAATCGTGAGGAAAACATGGTGGAAGTTGGCGGTTGTTACGGTAGTAGTGGTGATGTAATGGTGATGGTTGGTGTTCGACATATAAATAGAAAACAAAAAAAAATAAACACGTAGTGACAGTGGTGGTTGTTTGGTGTTCTTGTGTGGTGAAGGTTAAAGGTGACGATGAGATGGTGGCGGTTGGGTTGTCATCGAGGGATAAAAGGTTGGTGATTTTTGTGAGATTGGTGGTGGTGATGTATCAAACAAAACAGAAATATGGAGGGTGTTTAGTGGTGATTCTTGGTGATAGATTATAGTAGTAAAGGTGGTGATGGTTTGATGGGGGTGGAGGTGACTTGTGGTGGTTGTCGACTGTAAAGCATCGGCGGTGGTGGTGGTCGAATGGAATGTAAACGAAAACAACAAAACATAAGAAAAAATATAAAGAAGTGATGGAACCATGGTGGTGTTGGCAGGAGGTGGCGATGCTCTCGGTGGTAGCAGGCGGTTGTCCAGTGGCCGGAGGTGACCTTGGGTCGATGGAAACAATAAGTGATAAGGGTGATGTAGTTAAGGTTTATATATATATATATATATATATATATATATATATATATATATATATATATATATATATATATATATATATATATATATGTAACAACCCGTCCTAATCCATCTGGACGAAGTCATCAACATTTGGTCCCATCGCGAGGTACTGACCTAAATATGCCATGTACGACTCCATATAATATCTTTAAGATGAGCAAATGCACAGCGGAAGATATCTTTCATACCTGAGAATAAACATGCTTAAAAGTGTCAACCAAAAGGTTGGTGAGTTCATAGGTTTTTCATAACAATCATTTCAATATATTAATAGACCACAAGATTTCCGTTAATAAATATACGTACACTCGCAAGTGTATAAAAGTATTCTATAAGTTGTAGGCACCCGGTAACAAGCCTTAACGTTCATGTTTTACCCTCTGAAGTACACCAGATCAGGTGTGTTTAAAATAACCTCGAAGTACTAAAGCATCCCATAGTCAGGATGGGGTTTGTCAGGCCCAATAGATCTATCTTTAGGATTCGCGCCTACTGTACATAGACAAGTAGTTTAATGTTACCAAGCTAAGGGTATATTTCTGGTTTAAACCCACGTAGAATTGGTTTTAGTACTTGTGCCTATTTCGTAAAACATTTATAAAAACAGCGCATGTATTCTCAGTCCCAAAAATATATATAAAAGGGAGCAAATGAAACTCACCTAATGTATTTTGTAGTAAAAATACATATGACGACATTGAACAATCCAGGGTTGGCCTTGGATTCACGAACCTCAAAAATAATAAGTAGCCTTTAAAAGAAACAAGAATGCTCAAGCCCGGGTTTGAACCCGCGACGTCCCACTAATCCGATAACAACCTAATCCATTCTTTTATTTCTACATTTCTATTTAAATGTCACAGATATATAGGTATAACCCGTATCTATCTGTTTCTTCTTCTTTTCTATTATTCATCATTCAATCGTTTTTCATTATCACCCATAATGGATTTCGGCCCAATTTTATTTCAGTCCAACCAATTCACGAACCGGCCCAATAATTTAAAACACCTTTCGTCCCAAAAACTGAATTAAATCAAACCCAACAAAATGACTTTTATGATCTCGATCCCATCTGGTAACATGGAATTCGATTTCTCAGATTCAAAGCCAAAAAGAAACGCATGCTCTCATTATTGCGCTTCATTATTACCACCTCATTTCATATGAATTCATATATCGTTATCATAATCATTAATTAAATCATTTTCCTATCATAACCATCATCTTCATTATTTTATGTATTAACTTTATCATTATTTTAGAAACCTTACTACACCTTCACTGATCAAACATCATTATCATCTATATCTCTTAAATTAAATCACATAACACCAAATCATTCAACATCATATTTATAATTGTGCATATAACATAATTATAATTCTTATAATCATGTTTATTATACATCTCGGCTCCACTGTAAACAGAACTTGGCCCAACAGGGCAGCCCAATTGGATTCTATACCAAACCTCGGCCCGACGGTAGATCGGTCCAAGTTATAACCGATGACCATGTACAGATCGATATACCCTAATATGAAGATATCTGTCGGCCAAATTAGAGGAAGGACATGGAAAAGTCATCCATTAAAACCACAAGTTATTCACCTAAATAAAAGGAATTGTGATCCAATAATCAAATTCATATTGTGGGCACCGAAAGTTGTATTTTTCCCCACAAGCTAATCGATTAAAATGATTCTCCTTACTTATTTTTGCAAGTCGTCAAAACACAAAAGAAATGAAAAGGGTGCAAGTAGTTGTTTGTCTTTGGCCTACCACGACATGAATTGTCCAAAAGCAAGAAAAAGATGTCGGCCATAAAAGAAAATAACATCAAAAGAAAAAGTGACAGCTGTAAAGGTAACGAATGGTGATGGTTCTCGATGGGTAAGGTGATGGTTTATGGTGTTGCAGGTGGCGGTGGATCACTGTTGTACAGGAAACATTCGTGCAGCAGGTTCAGTGACTGTTGGATGGTTTCATGATGATGATCAAGGTGTGATGTGGGTGAGTGAAACTGAATGTAATTGTAGTGTTGGATGATGATGGTTTCATGGTTGAAGTGGTGGTTTTCAAGTGGGTTTGAGGGTGGCGGATATGGGTGATAATAGTTGGCTGTTTCAAACCAAAGAACCACGGGTGGTGCTCAATCGTGATGGGTGTTTGTGTGGTTGTTCATAATATTTTACAAAGGAGAGGGAAAGAGAGAAGAGAGATATGGTTGTAGTCATGATTAAGGTGGTTCATGGTGATTCGTTGGTGGCGTTTGAGCGAGATGATTATGGTGATGGCTCGTGAACCGAACAGAAATCAAAACGATGGTGCCACAGAAACATATTTGTGTGGTTGTGTGTTGATGTTGTTGATGGTGTCGTGATGATAGTGGTTTTCAAACTGTGAGGGGTTAGATGGTGTTCTTTTAGTTTGAAAACGAGTAGCAGATTGTAGTAATCAGGTTGATGTTGTTGTGGTTATATAAGTGGTGGTTTCGTGATGGTCACCGAAGGGTGTGAAGGATGGTGGCAGCCGTAAGTGGGTGTTGATAGGGTTGAAGGTGGGGAACCTAGGACTTCAAGGTTGTAGAAGTAAGATGATTTGGTTGAATGTATCATATATATATATATATATATATATATATATATATATATATATATATATATATATATATATATATATATATATATATATATATATAAAAAGAGAAGATAGGTGATCATATTTATATACATATATCCATATTTATATGGTAAGTAGATGGAAAA
This sequence comes from Rutidosis leptorrhynchoides, assembly GCF_046630445.1. Taxonomy (NCBI): domain Eukaryota; kingdom Viridiplantae; phylum Streptophyta; class Magnoliopsida; order Asterales; family Asteraceae; genus Rutidosis; species Rutidosis leptorrhynchoides. The sequence continues at coordinate 7,712,511 of NC_092334.1, read as the reverse complement.
GAAAACACTGAACACTAGAAGAAAGTAGTTAGACAAAGTGGGTTAGATGATTGAATCCTTGTTTTATAAAGCGAGCTAATTAATAGTTTTTTTTAACTGATTGGCATCCACAGCAATATCACTTGAGTAGACAAGAAATAAAAAAATAAAAAGCTTGATACTGATTAGTAACTGATTTTGTCTATATATTTAGTGCAATCCATCGAATTTCAAAAGGGATAGAGATTGATAATAAATTGTACAAACTGAGTCCGTGATTAACTGCTTTTTCCATTATTCATAATTATATATTTATTAATAATAATGATAACTATACATATAATAAGAATTTTAATAAATGTAATAATAATTTATAATGATAATAGTAACCATAAAAATAATAATAATAATACAAGAAATGGTAGCCATATTAATATCTAATAATAATATAACAATTTACATGTACCAAACTTTATATCCATATTTTATTATTTCACATTATTATTCATACGCATATATTTACATTTATATATATATATATATATATATATATATATATATATATATATATATATATATATATATATATATATATATATATTAACAACAATTGTTCGTGAATCGTCGTGATTAGTCAAAGGTCAAATGTATACATGAACACAGTTCAAAGTTTTTGACATTCAGTTTAACAGACTTTGCTTATCGTGTCGAAATCAAAATAAGATTAAGTTTAAATTTGGTCGGAAATCCCCGGGTCGTCACAGTACCTACCCGTTAAAGAAATTTCATCCCGAAATTTGAGTGAGATGGTCATGGCTAACAATAAAATTGTTTTCATGACGAATATAAGTTGAGAAATTAAGTTTTATCATCATTGAGTAATGTGGATAAAACAACTCGATTATTCAAAGAGTACAAATGAAGCTGTCATAAAAGATTGAGATGAGTAAATGCAGATTTGTCTTAACCGATGACGTAGTCACGGTTGATTTCCAAATTTCAAGGGATTTAGAGGAAATCTTTGTAATAAGATTTAGTTCTTCGATAATTTAAGAAATTAAAATTTTTCTTTGCTTGAATGCAATAATATGTCTCGATTGTTCGGTCTGGCTTTTCAAATTACCAGAAGTCACGAGAAAAGATTGAACCATTAGGAAGATACGTTTTTGATATGTTTAGAGATTAGATAGAATGTAAGAGTCGTGTAACATGACACCTGATGACGTTAAGGTCTGTGAATCATCAAGTTCCATTAGAAACTCAGCATGACTTACTGTAATATAATCACGTTGGCCGGGCGTCATTATATTATACTAACCCATGCTTCAATTCCCAACACTTCTCTACAATTCATTCATAATTTAAACTCATATTTCAAAGAACTTTAGAAACTAAAATAGTTTCCTTTATAATGTAACACGGATTGCATGAAGAGATAAATAATTTCGGACAAGAATATTTATGAAAATATCCTCAGAAATATCGAAGATATTTATGATGATATTTTTCAGAATTTCTAAGATCGAAGGTTGATGAAGAAAGATTTTCCACAAGATTTAACATGGGTACGGAGCAAGATATTTTCTAAAGATTTCTTCGAATACAGAATTATATGGATTCCTTGAATATAGGGTTTGGTCTTTATATTTGTCCTTGATCTCCTTCATGGTTAGCTCAATCCGTTTTTCAGTACCAAATTTTCTATCGAGCGTTCTCAACACTCCATTCTTTATCATCAAACTCTTGGCCATTCAGGTCATCTACAATTTTACTGTTTCATCTGCATTTAATGCAGCCATATATGAATCGTCGATTATCAATCTGAGGTGTTTTTCGGAGAATTGTGTTTTTAGATGATTAAACGCTGATGGTAGTATAGTGGAATATAAAAGGTTCCCAGGTAACAATAAAAGAGCATACATATATATCACGGTTATAATAAGGTTGTTTCGGACGAAAAGTTGAAGTTGACTTGCTGGAGCTGTGACAAAATTTGCTACCTTGAAAAGGGATTTTAAAGTTATTTTGGGTAATAATAATGCTAAAGGAACTAGCACTGCTACGTGTTAAATGTTCACTCATTGTTCGAGAGTTTTTCAGGTGCATAACTATGTGCATAAATCTTTTCTTCCATAGATGAAGTGCGGTTTGTTCATCCTCTCGATTGAGGTGTTTTCAAGAATCATGAAAGGTTCGAACACAGATTGTAATCGTCAAGATACAAATGAGGTTTAAGATGAAATCAAGTGGCAAACTTGAAGAATTGTTTAGTTTCATATGTTATAATTAATATTTTAATTCATTTTAATTGTCCAACGTTATTAGTCCACAGTCGATAGTCCACAGTTATCAGTCCAATAATTCATATATAATTTAATATATAATATTCGAATTAATTAATACGTATCGTGACCCGTGTACATGTCTCAGACTCGATCACAACTCAAACTATATATATTATTGTAGAATCAACCTCAACCCTGTATAGCTAACTCCAGCATTACTGCATATAGAGTGTCTATGGTTATTCCAAATAGTAATATAGATGCGTCGATATGATATGTCAAAACCTTGTATACGTGTCCCGATATTTAAATTGCGTAAAATAAATAACAGAAATTAAATGACGATAAATAAAGTGCATAAAGTAAATAACAGAAATTAAATGACGATAAATAAATTGCGAGAATTAAAATTGCGATAAATAAAAGGTAATACAGAATTAACAGTTAGCTAGGAACAGTTAGCTAGGAACAGTTAGCGTGGATTCTTAACAAAATTTCTCATAGTTAATTTGTCTGTTTCTAACAAATTTTATTTTGTCAAATGTTTTCTTCATTATGCCACTTGTTGGATTCTGATAAGTCAAAATCCAAATATGAAATTAAATAAAAATGGTTATTATGTGGTGAACGGATTCATATATCTGTGGTTGTAAGTAGGATAGTAAATGACCATTGAATCAGATTCGAAGAATGTACAGTGTAACTTATTAATGTGAAATCTAAATATTCCTCGGGTATTACGTACCCGTTAAAATATTTTCACCATTAACAGTTTGTACGAAAGAATTTTTAATTACAATCTTTATGAAAATATACTTACATATATATTTTCTTCAGATGTAATCATAGATTCAATGAGTTAATATAATATTAATCTCATTTGATTTACCGTTATAATTAGAATACATACTCTCTAAAACATTAGAGATTACATAATTGCCATGAAGAACGAAGATAATTGATGTAAAATGATACGTAGAATGATGATTATGCTCGGGGTACATAATGAAATGTTGAGGCGTGTGATGTTGAAACTTGGGTTGTTGGTGGTACTGTTGGTGCCGGTGATGCTGTTGAAGCTAGTACGTTTTGCACCATGTTTTTCAAATTGATTACTCGAGCGCGAAGTTCGTTGACTCCTCCTATTATACCTGGGTGGTTGTCGGTTCGGGTGAGCGGATGGATAAGATCTAGAATTTTAGATAGAATATAATCGTGGCGAGATATTCGAGAAATGAGGGTGAAAATGATATTTCGGACTGGTTCACCGGTAAGTGCTTCAGGTTCTTCGCCAAGAGGGCAATGTGGTGGATGGAAGGGATCGCCTTCTTCTTGTCTCCAATGATTGAGGAGGCTACAAACCCATCAGATGAATTGGGGATGGCTGATTGATTGATTCATTCTGGTGACACCGCTTTCGGAGCTTAAGTGAATATCCATGTCGGAATAACTGTCGGAATAACTATCGGAATAGCTATTGAAATCTGAGGGACTCGAACTGGTTGAGGGATTCATCTCATATGATCAGGTGAAGGATTTTCGATAATAAATAGATTATAGGATGTAAATTAGTACCCTGCAATACATAATTTACATATGCATATATAATACTAAAATCCCATAAGTTACGGAGGAATCTACGGAAACTATCAGACAAAGTTTACAGTAACAGGTATGCTAAGATATGGATTAGCAGATACGCTTAAGATATGAATTTATCTATACACTGTCTATGCAATAGAGGCAGCAAGATGTGTCTAGACTTTAAGGATGATAAGCAATTAATTTTTCGACACGAAATGATAAGCAAAACTTTTGACATGCAGACACGGTCAAAGTCCAGACTCACTAATGCATCTTAACAACTATCAGTTGGACACACTACTGCAAGACCTGGTTCGCTAAGACCACCGCTCTGATACCACCTGTAACAACCCGTCCTAATCCATCTGGATGAAGTCATCAACATTTGGTCCCATTGCGAGGTACTGACCTAAATATGCCATGTACGACTCCATATAATATCTTTAAGATGAGCAAATGCACCGCGGAAGATATCTTTCATACCTGAGAATAAACATGCTTAAAAGTGTCAACCAAAAGGTTGGTGAGTTCATAGGTTTATCATAACAATCATTTCAATATATTAATAGACCACAAGATTTCCGTTTATAAATATACGTACACTCGCAAGTGTATAAAAGTATTCTATAAGTTGTAGGCACCCGGTAACAAGCCTTAACGTTCATGTTTTACCCTCTGAAGTACACCAGATTAGGTGTGTTTAAAATAACCTCGAAGTACTAAAGCATCCCATAGTCAGGATGGGGTTTGTCAGGCCCAATAGATCTATCTTTAGGATTCGCGCCTACCGTACATAGACAAGTAGTTTAATGTTACCAAGCTAAGGGTATATTTCTGGTTTAAACCCACGTAGAATTGGTTTTAGTACTTGTGCCTATTTCGTAAAACATTTATAAAAACAGCGCATGTATTCTCAGTCCCAAAAATATATATAAAAGGGAGCAAATGAAACTCACCTAATGTATTTTGTAGTAAAAATACATATGACGACATTGAACAATGCAGGGTTGGCCTCGGATTCACGAACCTCAAAAATAATAAGTAGCCTTTAAAAGAAACAAGAATGCCCAAGCCCGGGTTTGAACCCGCGACGTCCCACTAATCCGATAACAACCTAATCCATTCTTTTATTTCTACATTTCTATTTAAATGTCATATATATAGGTATAACCCGTATCTATCTGTTTCTTCTTCTTTTCTATTATTCATCATTCAATCGTTTTTCATTATCACCCATAATGGATTTCGGCCCAATTTTATTTCAGTCCAACCAATTCACGAACCGGCCCAATAATTTAAAACACCTTTCGTCCCAAAAACTGAATTAAATCAAACCCAACAAAATGACTTTTTTGATCTCGATCCCATCTGGTAACATGGAATTCGATTTCTCAGATTCAAAGCCAAAAAGAAACGCATGCTCTCATTATTGCGCTTCATTATTACCACCTCATTTCATATGAATTCATATATCGTTATCATAATCATTAATTAAATCGTTTTGCTATCATAACCATCATCTTCATTATTTTATGTGTTAACTTTATCATTATTTTAGAAACCTTACTACACCTTCACTGATCAAACATCATTATCATCTATATCTCTTGAATTAAATCACATAACACCAAATCATTCAACATCATATTTATAATTATGCATATAACATAATTATAATTCTTATAATCATGTTTATTATACATCTCGGCTCCACTGTAAACAGAACTTGGCCCAACAGGGTAGCCCAATTGGATTCTATACCAAAACTCGGCCCGATGGTAGATCGGTCCAAGTTATAACCGATGACCATGTACAGATCGATATAGCCTAATATGAAGATATCTGTCGGCCAAATTAGAGGAAGGACATGGAAAAGTCATCCATTAAAACCACAAGGTATTTGCCTAAATAAAAGGAATTGTGATCCAATAATCAAATTCATATTGTGGGCACCGAAAGTTGTATTTTTCCCCACAAGCTAATCGATTAAAATGATTCTCCTTACTTATTTTTACAAGTCGTCAAAACACAAAAGAAATGAAAAGGGTGCAAGTAGTTGTTTGTCTTTGGCCTACCACGACATGAATTGTCCAAAAGCAAGAAAAAGATGTCGGCCATAAAAGAAAATAACATCAAAAGAAAAAGTGACAGTTGTAAAGGTAACGAATGGTGATGGTTCTCGATGGGTAAGGTGATGGTTTATGGTGTTGCAGGTGGCGGTGGATCACTATTGTACAGGAAACATTCGTGCAGCAGGTTCAGCGACTGTTGGATGGTTTCATGATGATGATCAAGGTGTGATGTGGGTGAGTGAAACTGAACGTAATTGTAGTGTTAGATGATGATGGTTTCATGGTTGAAGTGGTGGTTTTCAAGTGGGTTTGAGGGTGGCGGATATGGGTGATAATAGTTGGCGGTTTCAAACCAAAGAACCACGGGTGGTGCTCAATCGTGATGGGTGTTTGTGTGGTTGTTCATAATATTTTACAAAGGAGAGGGAAAGAGAGAAGAGAGATATGGTTGTAGTCATGATTAAGGTGGTTCATGGTGATTCGTTGGTGGCGTTTGAGCGAGATGATTATGGTGATGGATCGTGAACCGAACAGAAATCAAAACGATGGTGCCACAGAAACATATTTGTGTGGTTGTGTGTTGATGTTGTTGATGGTGTCGTGATGATAGTGGTTTTCAAACTGTGAGGGGTTAGATGGTATTCTTTTAGTTTGAAAACGAGTAGCAGATTGTAGTAATCAGGTTGATGTTGTTGTGGTTATATAAGTGGTGGTTTCGTGATGGTCACCGAAGGGTGTGAAGGATGGTGGCAGCCGTAAGTGGGTGTTGATAGGGTTGAAGGTGGGGAACCTAGGACTTCAAGGTTGTAGAAGTAAGATGATTTGGTTGAATGTATCATATATATATATATATATATATATATATATATATATATATATATATATATATATATATATATATATATATATATATATATATATATATATATATATATATATATATATATATATATATATAAAGAGAAGATAGGTGATCATATTTATATACATATATCCATATTTATATGGTAAGTAGATGGAAAAGAAAACACTGAACACTAGAAGAAAGTAGTTAGACAAAGTGGGTTAGATGATTGAATCCTTGTTTTATAAAGCGAGCTAATTAATAGTTTTTTTAACTGATTGGCATCCACAGCAATATCACTTGAGTAGACAAGAAATAAAAAAATAAAAAGCTTGATACTGATTAGTAACTGATTTTGTCTATATATTTAGTGCAATCCATCGTATTTCAAAAGGGATAGAGATTGATAATAAATTGTACAAACTGAGTCCGTGATTAACTGCTTTTTCCTTTATTAATAATTATATATTTATTAATAATAATGATAACTATACATATAATAAGAATTTTAATAAATGTAATAATAATTTATAATGATAATAGTAACCATAAAAATAATAATAATACAAGAAATGGTAGCCATATTAATATCTAATAATAATATAACAATTTACATGTACCAAACTTTATATCCATATTTTATTATTTCACATTATTATTCATACGCATATATTTACATTTATATATATATATATATATATATATATATATATATATATATATATATATATATATATATTAACAACAATTATTCGTGAATCGTCGTGATTAGTCAAAGGTCAAATGTATACATGAACACAGTTCAAAGTTTTTGACATTCAGTTTAACAGACTTTGCTTATCGTGTCGAAATCATAATAAGATTAAGTTTAAATTTGGTCGGAAATCCCCGGGTCGTCACAATATATATATATATATATATATATATATATATATATATATATATATATATATATATATATATATATATATATATATATATATATTATGAGTGTGGTTGTAATTAAGAAAGAAAAGGAGTTGATGAAAATGTTCGATTACTGTAAAACAACTGGAATCATGATATATATATAAAACAATAGATGTGGTCTTATGCAACAACTTTTCGTAGTGCATGAATAAATAATAATATTAAATAAATATTAATAATAAATAACATAATATAATAATAATAAATAAACACCCGTGAAACTTAATTTTGATCATGGCACCGACAGTTTTTGCAGATATTATATCGTGTTCAATGCTAAACAGTTAACGTATAAAAGTGTTCCTAAAAATTCCAAATTTTTAGATTAATTATTTCTAATTATTTAGGTAATTATTTATTTTCGGTAATTATTTATTTTCTGTTCCAATTTATATGTACGGAGTACTAATATTTAAACTTAAAAAGGTAAAAATATTTTGGACAAATCTAAAATCTTCGTAATCAATTTACAGTCCAACTTTTATTTCAATCCTTCATGAACATGTACAATATCTATATTAAACTAACAAAGCATCAACCGAATGTTACTGACGTTTACTGATTAAGCTCGAAATCATTCATTTTCCATTTACTCTCTCTCTATATATAATCAGTTTTAAATAACAAATTTTATCACATAAATATATATTATATATTTTTAAACAAATAGATTTAATATTATTTTATATATTTCCAAGTAGTATTTATATACACATTTATATACACACACATTTATATGTATCTATTTACAAATAGTTGTTCGTGAATCGTCGATAACAGTCGAAGGTCAATTGAATATATGAAACAGTTCAAAATTTTTGAGATCCAACCTAACAGACATTTCTTATCGTGTCGAAAATATTACATCGTATCGAGAGTTTGGTTTAAAATTAGTCGAAATTTTCCGGGTCGTGACAGTACCTACCCGTTAAAAAATTTCGTCCCGAAATTTGATCGAGGTCGTCATGTCTAACAATTAAAATGTTTTCATGATGAATAAGAGAGTTTTATCATTTTTGAGTAATATAGATAAAACACTTCGATTATTCGAAGAGTACGAATGAAGCTATCACAAAATAGTGAAATTGGGAGATTAAGGATTTGTCTTAACTTTTGACGTAGTCACGGTTGATTTCCGGAATTCAAGGGATTAAAGAAAATCTTTGAAATCTATAAGATTTGATTCTTAGAGATTTAAGGAAATTAAAACCTCTTTAATTTAATGTGATCATCTGTCTCGATTGCTTTGTATGGTATCTCCACAATAAATGAACTTCTTCCGTTCCATTAGTTTTCACCACTTCTATACTCAATTCATAAATTCAAAAGATTGTGAAAATGTTTAATCCAGTTCTGATTCTTGTTCTTATCCTCACTATCGCAACAATCATTCTTCTTTTCCATTTACCACCGGTGGAATCTATTTTCTTCTACTTCTCCCTTGGGGTTGTAATGTTTATAATTTTTCCGTGTCTTTGTCTTACGATAAACATTGATATACACGGTTTGAAATTTTATGTGTTGTTATCGAGCTTTATATTTCCCCTTATATTTTGGAGTTCCATGCTCTCATTTTCTCTTCCCGACTTCAAGTCAAGTGAATAATGGTCCAGAATTTGTAGATATAGAGTTTCGAATAATTATAATGTTCTAATTAGAAAGGAACGTGATAGTACAATTTAATTTTCAAATTTATCAACATCACGGAAGATAGAAACATCAAGAATATATTTTCTTGATATGTTTGGAGGTTAAGTAGAATAAAAGAGTTATGTAACATGGTACATGATGAGGGCATCATCTGTGAACCATCATCACGTTCCATTAGAAACTCAGCATGACTTACTGTAATATAATCACGTTGGCCGGGCGTCATTATATTATACTAACCCATGCTTCAATTCCCAACACTTCTCCACTATTCATTCATAATTTAAACTCGAATTTTAAAGAACTTTAGAAACTAAAATATTTTCTTTTATGATGTAACGCGGATAGCACGAAGAGATAAATAATTTTGGACAAGAATATTTATGAAAATATCCTCAGAAATATCGAAGATATTTATGATGATATTTTGAAATTTCTAAGTTCGAAGGTTGATGAAGAAGAATTTTCCGCAAGATTTTAACATGACTTCAGAGCAAGATATTCTCTAAAGATTTCATCAGATCCAGATTTATCTGAATTCTTTGAATATAGGGTTTGGTCCTTGTATTTTTTATTGGTCTCCTTCATGGTTTGCTCAATCCGTATTTCAGTACCAAATTTTCTATAGAGCTTTCCTAACACTCCATTCTTTATCATCAAACTTTTGGCCGTTTAGATCATCTACAATTCTTTTTCCTCTGCATTTAATGCTTCGATATCTGAATTATCGGTTATCAATCCGAGGTGTTTTCAAGAGAATTGTGTTTTTAGATGATTAAACGCTGATGGTAATATGGTGGAATATAAAAGGTTCTCAGGTAACAATAAAAGAGCACGCATATATATCAAAGTTATAATAAGGTTGTTTCGAACGAAAAGTCAAAGTTGATTTGCTGGAGCTGTGACAAAATTGGCTAATTTGAAAAGGATTTGCATTGTTATTTTCAGAAATAACGATGCCAAAGGAGCTAGCACATATACGTGTTAAACGTTTACCCAGATTCCGAGTGTTTTCAGATGCATAACTACATACATCAATCGTTTCTTCCATAGATGAAGTGCGGTTGGTTCATCCTCTCATTTGAGGTGTTTTCCAAGAATCATGAAAGGTTTGAACTAAGATTGGAATTATCAAGATGCAAATACGGTTTAGGATGAGATCAAGTGACAAACTTGAAGAATTGTTTAGTTTCATAGGTTATAATCAATATTTTAATTCATTTTAATTATCCAATATTATTCGTCCACAGTCGATAGTCCACAGTTAACAGTCCAATCATTCATATATAGTTTTAATATATAATATTCGAATTAATTAATACATATCGTGACCCGTGTACATGTCTTAGACTCGATCACAACTCAAACTATATATATTATTGTAGAATCAACCTCAACCCCGTATAGAGAACTCAATCATTACTGCATATAGAGTGTCTATGGTGATTCCAAATAATATATATAGATGTGTCGATATGATATGTCAAAACCTTGTATGCGTAAAATATATAACAGAAAATAAATGACGATAAATAAAGTGCGATAATTAAATTGCGATAAAAAAACTGCGATAATTAAAATGTAATCAGTTAGCTAGGAGCAGTTAGCTGGAATGGATTCTTAACAAAATTTTTCGTAGTTAATTTGTTTGTTTCTATTAGATTTTTATTTCGTCAAATGTTTTCTTCATTATGCCACTTGTTGTATTCTGATAGGTCAAAATCCAAATATGAAATTGAATGAAAATGGTTATTCTGCGGTGAACGGATACGTATATCGGTGGTTGTAAGTAGGATAGTAAATGACTGTTGAATCAGCTTCGTCGAATGTACAGTGTAACTTATTAAAGTGAAATCTAAATATTCCTCGGGTATTACCTACCCGTTAAAATATTTTCATCATTAACAGTTTATACACATGAATTTTTAATTACAATCTTTATGAAAACATATATACATATATATTTTCTTCAGATGTAATCATGGATTTAATGAGTTAATATAGTATTAAACTCATTTGGTTTACCGTCAAAACTAGAATACATAATCTCTAAAACATTATAGATTACATAATCGCTATGTCGAACGAAGATAATTGATGTAGAACGATTCGTAGAACGATGATTATACTCGAGGTATAGAATATGATGTTGAGGCATGGATTGTTGATGGTACTGGTGCTGTTATTGATGGTACTGTTGGTGCCGGTGATTTTGCTGAAGCTGGTAAATTTTGCACCATATTCTCCGAATTTATTACTCGAGCGCGAAGTTCGTTGACTTCTTCTATTATTCCGAAATGATTATCAGTCGGAACGAGTGGATGAATAAGGTTTAGGATTGTGGATAGAATGTAATCGTGTCGAGCTACTCTGGAAATGAGAGAGAAAATGGTGTCTCGAACAGGTTCGCCGGTAATTTCTTCAGGTTCTTCGCCAAGAGGTGAATTTGGTTGGTGGAAAGGATCGCCTTCTTCTTGTCTCCAATGATTGAGTAGACTACGAACTCATCATATGAATTGGGGATGGCTGATTGATTGATTCTTTCTGGTGACACTGCTTTCGGAGCTGGAGTGGGACTCTATATCGGAATCCGAGGGACTTGAACTAGTTGTGAGTTCCATTTCGTACGATTGAATAAAGGATTTTTCGATATGAAATGTTTTTTTGGATATCGGATGATATTCTAATTACATAGAATACCTATACATAGTACAGAAGATCCCGTAGATTACGAAGAATTTAAGGAATATGTCAGGCAAAGTTTACAGTAATATATACGCTAAAATATGAATTAGCAGATACGCTAAGATATGAATTTTGTCTATACACTATTTATGCAATCAATGCAGTAAAACGTGTCTAGACTAAGAATGATAAGCAGGTAATTTTCGACACGAAATGATAAGAAAAACTTTTGAAATGCAGACACGGTCGAAGTCCAGATCCACCAATGCATCTAAACAACTATCAGTTAGACACACTAATGCAAGACCTGGTTCGCTAAGAGCACCGCTCTGATACCACCTGTGACGACCCATCCTTATACACCAGGATGAAGTCATCAACATTTGGTCCCATTGCAAGGTACTGACCTAAATATACCATGTACGACTCCATATAACATCTTTAACATGAGCAAATGCACAGCGGAATATTTCTTTCATACCTGAGAATAAACATGCTTAAAAGTATCAACCAAAAGGTTGGTGAGCTTATAGGTTTATCATAACAATCATTTCAATATAATAATAGACCACAAGATTTCCGTTTACATAAACATTTTAATAAAAATATTCTAAGTGGTTGAGCACTTGGTAACCATACTTAACATTTAATCAACGTCGCATATTCCCTTTATTATGAAATCTCACTACACTGTACCAAGTGTAGTCATTGAAACGAAGTACTGTGCAACCGTTGAATACTGGTCGTCCAGTCCGGCTGGGGTTGTCAGGCCCGATAGATCTATCAACAGGATTCCCGTTTACAATACCGCATGTAAATGGTAGTTACCAAGCTACAGGGAAGTATGCCAGTGGTACAACTCAACATAAAATATATTTTAAGTACTTATGTCTATTTCGTAAAGCATTCATAAAAGCAGCGCATGTATTCTCAGCCCAAAAATATATATTGCAAAAGCAATTAAAAAGGGAGCAAATGAAACTCACCATACTGTATTTCGTAGTAAAAATACATATAACATCATTGAACAAGTGTAAGGTTGACCTCAGATTCACGAACCTATATCATTTATATATATATATATATATATATATATATATATATATATATATATATATATATATATATATATATATATATATATATATATATATATATATATATATATATATATATATATATATATATATATATATTAACACATATAATATTAAACAACTTAAGTTTATAATGTATTAAGATTAATTTTTACACATATAATCATATTACTATCTATATTGTGTAATATATTTATAAATTATGTATCACTTAATAAAAATAATATTTTGTTTTAAAAAAAATACAAAACTATGTAATATTAGTATAGATATGTAATAAATATATTTAATATTTGGGGTAATAATAATAATATTAATAATGATATTACTAATAATAATTATTGTGTTAATGAAAATAAAACGATAATTTTAGTAAGAATGATAATTTTACTAATAATGATATTTCTAATAATAAGGTTACTTTAATAGTAATAATAATAATAATAATAATAATAATAATAATAATAAATAAATAAATAAATAAATAAATAAATAACTACCTCAAAGAAGTATCCCTTAAAAATGCCTAAGTCCGGGTTTGAACTCGAGACCTCTCGCTTAACCCCAACACTACAAATTATTACACCACTCCTTACTTTTATGTTATTTTCTAACACATAAATATATTTATCCCATAATACTGTATGTTCTTCTCCTTCATCAATTAATTAACTTTCTAACCCAAATCATCATTATCTTATTATCCTTTCATCATCTTCACTTAACATTATCATATATCGCAGGTATCATTTTCATCATAACACCATCATCTTTTAAATATCACGATCAATATCATTCTTATCACTCGTCATTCATCACCATTTAACACTATTATCTTAATACTAACATCATTACATAAAATACTGAGCATAGCATCATCATTGTTGTATCATCATCGCCATTTCCTATTAATATTTCATCATCACTACGTACAAGAACACAGAAGTAGTAATCCAGGTTTACGGCCCACTTAGAGCCCAACATTTAAATATTTTGAAGCCCACTATAGCAACATGATGAGCCCAAAAATAATAAAAAGTCTCGGTTTGCAAAGTCATGAAGTAACAGCATATCCTAATTTTGGTTTTCGACAGAGGAAGAAAAAAATAAAATAAAATAATAGCGGTAGCAGGAACAGTTCATGGGTGTTTCTGGTGGCAGAAAATAGTAGCCCATCTACTGTAGCAGGTGGTGATTGCTTGTGGTCGATCAGAATAAAAATCGTGAGCAAAACATGGTGGAAGTTGGCGGTTGTTACGGTAGGGGTGGTGATGTAATGGTGATGGTTGGTATTCGACATAGAAATAGAAAACAGAAAAAAATAAGCACATAGTGACAGTGGTGGTTGTTTGGTGTTCTTGTGTGGTGAAGGTTAAAGGTGACGATGAGATGGTGGCGGTTGGGTTGTCATCGAGGGATAAAAGGTTGGTGATTTTTGTGAGATTGGTGGTGGTGACGTATCAAACAAAATAGAAATATGGAGGGTGTTTAGTGGTGATTCTTGGTGATAGATTATAGTAGTAAAGGTGGTGATGGTTTGATGGGGGTGGAGGTGACTTGTGGTGGTTGTCGGCTGTAAAGCATCGGCGGTGGTGGTGGTCGAATGAAATGTAAACTAAAACAACAAAGCATAAAAAAAATATAAAGAAGTGATGGAACCATGGTGGTGTTGGCCGGAGGTGGCGATGCTCTCGGTGGTAGCAGGCGGTTGTCCAGTGGCCGGAGGTGACCTTGGGTCGATGGAAACAATAAGTGATAAGGGTGATGTAGTTAAGGTTTTTATATAGATAGAAAGAAGTTATATATATATATATATATATATGAGTGTGGTTGTAATTAAGAAAGAAAAGGAGTTGATGAAAATGTTCGATTACTGTAAAACAACTGGAATCATGATATATATAAAACAATAGATGTGGTCTTATGCAACAACTTTTCCCAGTGCATGAATAAATAATAATATTAAATAAATATTAATAATAAATAACATAATATAATAATAATAAATAAACACCCGTGAAACTTAATTTTGATCATGGCACCGACAGTTTTCGCAGATATTATATCGTGTCCAATGCTAAACAGTTAACGTATAAAAGTGTTCCTAAAAATTTCAAATTTTTAGATTAATTATATTTAATTATTTCACTCATTAACTGTTTGAAACCTGATCAAAAAAGTTCGGTAATTATTTATTTTCTGTTCCAATTTATATGTACGGAGTACTAATATTTAAACTTAAAAAGGTAAAAATATTTTGGACAAATCTAAAATCTTCGTAATCAATTTACAGTCCAACTTTTATTTCAATCCTTCATGAACATGTACAATATCTATATTAAAACTAACAAAACATCAACCGAGTGTTACTGACGTTTACTGATTAAGCTCGAAATCATTCATTTTCCATTTACTCTCTCTATATATAATCAGTTTTAAATAACAAATTTTATCACATAAATATATACTATATATTTTTAAACAAATAGATTTAATATTATTTTATATATTTCCAAGTAGTATTTATATACACATTTATATACACACACATATATATGTATCTATTTACAAATAGTTGTTCGTAAATCGTCAAGAACAGTCGAAGGTCAATTGAATATATGAAACAGTTCAAAATTTTTGAGATCCAACCTAACAGACATTTCTTATCGTGTCGAAAATATTACATCGTATCGAGAGTTTGGTTTAAAATTAGTCAAAATTTTCCGGGTCATGATAGATTCATGCTAAATCCCTACCATGATATCGTTAATTGCTACGTATAAACGTAAACTTAGTTATTGTGAGTAGGCCTATTGAGAGCGACGTCTCTAATCAGTTGACCGTTGGTCTTTGGTTACATAATAATGATTAAACGACACCGACAGTTCAAGGTGTCATGGGGTAACTTTGTTTAGTTCGATATCATAACTTTAGCACTACTTTTGAACGATGTTGCTACATCAAACTTGATAACTAAATCTTGTGGTCTAAAACACTTTACTGGTTATTATTGATAAACATATGTTGTTCACTCAACCATTTTTGGTTGACACTTTTAAGCATATTTTGTCTCAGGTACTTAGATATTATGCTTCCGCTGTAGAACTTTGCTGATACTTAGAAGTCAAGCCATGCACTGTAGAACTTTGTTGAACTATTATAGACTAAACATGAAGCAAAATATACGGAGTAATAAAAATAGATAATAAAAAAAATTACATTTGCATATAAATTTGAAAACTCAAATCCCATATTAATGAATCTTGAAAGTTATTAAGAAGTTCACCACATATTAGGAACAATCTTTAGGTCCCAATTCAATTCAATCAAGACCCTTGAAATTGTTTTAGCAAATCAAATAATTGATACATACGTAGTTCACATAATTTAGTATGCAGGCATCGATTTAAGACATTGATACTTACCTCAATTTTTTTAGGTGGTTGTGGATGTTGGTATTTTCCGGCAGAATGCGGCCTTTTTTATGTATCACTTTGGAAAGGTGTTGTTCGTTTTGGAAAATGGGGAAAACTAAACCCGAGATACATTGGGCCATTCAAGATTATTGATCGTGTTGGACCATTAGCTTATCGGCTTGAATTACCTCAACAGTTAGCCGGCGTACATAATACCTTTCACTTCTTGAATCTGAAGAAATGCTTAGCCAAAGAAGATCTCACTATTCCTTTAAACAGAATCCAAATCAATGAAAAACTTCAATTCATTGAAGAACCCATCGAAATAATGGATCGTGAAGTTAAACGACTTAACCAAAATAAAATACCAATTGTTAAGGTTCGATGGAATACTCGTAGAGGACCCGAGTTCACCTGGGAACGTGAAGATCAGATAAAGAAGAAATACCCACACTTATTTCCGGATGATGCTTTAACACCTCCAACTGCTTAAAATTTCGTGACGAAATTTATTTAACGGGAAGGTACTGTAGTGACCCGAACTTTTCCATGATTATATATTAAATGTGAACTATATTTACATGATTAAATGTTTCCAACATGTTAAGCAATCAAATTTGTTAAGACTTGAGTAATTGAAATGAGTTTCATATAGACCATTGACCA
Organism: Rutidosis leptorrhynchoides; assembly: GCF_046630445.1. Classification (NCBI taxonomy): domain Eukaryota; kingdom Viridiplantae; phylum Streptophyta; class Magnoliopsida; order Asterales; family Asteraceae; genus Rutidosis; species Rutidosis leptorrhynchoides. Next base: position 7,695,264 of record NC_092334.1, on the reverse strand, counting down.
CCCAGTTGTCCGGCGATTCACTAACGTTAAAACTTTTAAAAACGACATGACGATATATATATGGATATACATATATTTAACATGATTGTGATAAGTAAATATCTCACAAAGTATATTAACAAAGAGTTATATGCATAAAATGAAACTACTGAATTAAAGAAACTCGAAAAGATATATTTATCGATTATCGTTATAACAACGTTTTAATTAAAATAAATACATATGTATTGTATTAAGATATGAACACACTATGTTTAACATGATAAAATAATAATTAATTATATCATTAAGTGTATTAACAATGAACTACACAAGTAAGATGAGACTACTAACTTAAGGAATTCGAAACAATATATATGTATCGATTATCGTTGTAATAGTATTTTAACATATATATATATATGATACTAAGATATATTAATACACCATGTTATCATGTAAACATAACAATTTAACATCTCATTAAGTATAATAACAATGGATTAATTACATTTAACAAGATCATTAACTTAAAGGTTTCGAAACAACACTTACATGTAACGACTAACGATGACTTAACGACTCAGTTAAAATGAATATACATGTAGTGTATTAAGATGTATTAATATACTTTTGGAAGACTTCAAGACATATATCAAAACACTCATACTTAACAAAAATGGTTACAATTACATTTCCATTCATTTTCATCAACAATTCTACTCGTACTCAATCCGTATTAGTACTCGTACAATACCCAGCTCCTAGATGTACATACTATTGGTATATACACTTCAATGATCAGCTCTTAGCAGCCCTTAATGAGTCATCAAACATGTGGGAACTATCATTTAACATCTAGCATGAAATATCAAACAAAAATACAAACTTATGGAGCCTATATCTTGACTTACTCTTCACGTGAACTAGCACCAACCATAAACACATTTTGATTCCAACTTTCATACATCAAACTACTCTCTCTCAAGTTCTCTCATATTGTTCTAAGTGTTCGTCATCAATTCCTTCATAATCTAGCTCAATCTAGCTCAATCTAGCTCAAACTAGTTAATCTAGATGAACTTACAAAACAACTACTCAAGAACACTTCAAAAACACTTTCAAGTTTGCTAGCTCACTTCCAATCTTGCAAATCCATTTCAAGTGATCATCCAACCTTAAAAAATCTTTGTTGTTTACAGTAAGATATCATTCTAATTCAAGGTAATACTCATATTCAAACTTGATTCAATTTCTATAACTATAACAATCTTAATTCGAGTAGAAATCTTACTTGAACTTATTTTTGTGTCATGATTTCACTTCAAGAACTTTCAAGCCATTCAAGATCCTTTGAAGATCTAGATCATTTCTTTCCATTTCCAGTAGGTTTATCTACTATACTTGAGGTAGTGATGATGTTCATAACATCATTCGATTCATATATATAAAACTATCTTATTCGAAGATTATAACTTGTAATCACTAGAACATAGTTTAGTTAATTCTAAACTTGTTTCTCAAACAAAGTTAATCCTTCTAACTTAACTTTTATAATCAACTAAACACACGTTCTATATCTATATGATATGCTAACTTAATGATTTAAAACCTGGAAACACGAAGAACACTGTAAAATCGGACATACGCCGTCGTAGTGAAACCGGGGACTGTTTTAGGTTGGATAATTAAAAACTATGATAATCTTTGATTTAAAAGTTGTTCTTCTAGGAAAATGATATTTCATATGAAGATGAAACTATATCCAAAAATCTTGGTTAAACTCAAAGTAGAAGTATGTTTTTCAAAATGGTCATCTAGATGTCGTTCTTTCGACTGAAATGACTATCTCTTACAAAAATGACTTGTAACCTGTAACTCTGACTATAAACCATTTTTTCTGTTTAGTTTCATAAACTTAAGTTTGATACGAAACCATAGCACTTTGATTCACTCAAAACGGATTTAAAACGCAGAAATTATGGGTAAAACAAAATTGGATAAATTTGCTTGTTTTAGCTACGTAAAATTTTGTAACAAATCCATACTAACTATATCTTAACTAACTTTCTTGTATTATACATGTCTTGATAGACCATAGACACGTATACAATGTTTTGACATATCATATCGACGTCATCTATATATATTATTTGGAATAACCGTAAGGCACTCTATATTGCGGTAATGCTTGAGTTAGCATATAAAGTGTAGAGACCCGTCCTAATCCATCCGGACGAAGTCCATATCAATTATAAACGATTCACAACAGTTGATTACATCGCGAGGTACTTGACCTCTATATGATACATTTTACAAACATTGCATTCGTTTTTAAAAGACAAACTTCCTTTACATTGAAAGTTGACAGGCATGCTTGCTATCTCATAATATATCCAAACTATAAATGACTTAATAATATTCTTGATGAACTCAACGACTCAAATGCAACGTCTTTTGAAATATGTCATGATTGACTCCAAGTAATATCTCTAAAATGAGCAAATGCACAGCGGAAGATTTCTTTAATACCTGAGAATAAACATGCTTTAAAGTGTCAACCAAAAGGTTGGTGAGTTCGTTAGTTTATCATAAATAATCACTTCATAATTTTAATAGACCACAAGATTTCATATTTCCATTTCTCATAAACCTACGTCCCATGCATAGAGACAAAAATATCATTTATATGGTGAACACCTGGTAACCGACATTAACAAGATGCATATAAGAATATCCCCTATCATTTCGGGAAATCCTTCGGACATGATAAAAACGAAATCGAAGTACTAAAGCATCCGGTACTTTGGATGGGGTTCGTTAGGCCCAATAGATCTATCTTTAGGATTCGCGTCAATTAGTAGGTCGGTTTACTAATTCTTAGGTTACCAAGAAAAAGGGGCATATTCGGCTTCGATCATTCACCCATATAATGTAGTTTCAATTACTTGTGTCTATTTCGTAAAACATTTATAAAAAATTTCGCATGTATTCTCAGCCCAAAAATATAAAGGTAAAAAGGCAAATGAAACTCACCATACTGTATTTTGTAGTAAAAATACATGTGACGGCATTGAACAACGTGGAGTTGGACTCGGATTCACGAACCTATATTCAATTATGTGTATTAACACATGTAATGGTAATCGAACAATTTTATATTTTAGTTAGTGATTTAATTTTTATTTTAATAAATTATATGTTTTATCCATAAATAATTTAAATATTTCTATTTTATGTATTTTAACTAAATAATTAGTATTTATTATAAGACGTTAATATAGATATGTTATATGTATTAACTATAGTGTTTATATAACTAAAAATCATTTGATAAAATAGTATTAATAATATTAAATAAAAAGTTGTATTATTTTATAATAATATTATTAGTAAATATACTTAATAATGATAATAATAATAATTATTATGATTCTAAAAATAATAATACTTATAATGATAGTAATATTAGTAATAATGTTGATAATAACAATAATGATAGTTTTTAATGATAATCATACTTATAATAATAATAATGAAAATGATAATTTTAATAAAAATACTTTTGTTAATAATAATAATTTTAGAAAATGAATATTTTGATAATAATACTAATAATGGTATTAATAATAATAATAGTAATGATAATCATAATACTCATTTTAATGATAATAATAATAATAAGTATAATATTTATGTTAGTATAGTAATAATAATAATAATAACAACAATTGTAATAATAATAATAATAATAATAATAATAATAATAATAATAATAATAATAATAATAATAATAATAATAACAATAATAATAAGATAACAAAATTACTACCTCACATAAAATAGGCTTAAAAAAGAATAGAATGTCATTGCCCGGACTCGAACCCGTGACCTCCCTCTCACATACAAACACACCAACCAGTGGAGCTAATGTGTCTTTCTGTTTTATGTCCGTAACCAACCCAATATAACCCGTAATTCCTTATTCTCCAGACTTTACCAATTTAATTCGGCCCAGGCCTTATTCGGCCCAACATGTAATACTTGCGGCCCAACAGAAGATCGTGGGCCTTGTGATCTGGTATTCAGAATTTTTGAATGGTAGAAGCAAATAAAATAAAAAACGCAAGCAGTGGAACAGATATAACACGTCGATGGTCTTCATCGTCGTTTTCAACATCAATATATCGTATAAACGTCATCCTGATACTCGTATAAATATCATCATCATCTATATTATGATCATCATCATAACTAATATCATTATCTTGATATCATCCATCTTCATCGTCATTCTTATCTTTATCAACTTAATCGATCATTATCACCAACAACAGCTTCACTTATTTATTAAAAAAAAATTTGTACGTCCTCTTTATTTAACCAAATTGGTCGGCCAACACATGTGGAGTTTGTCCCACAACATCACTAGTGTCCTTGTATTTAATAATACTTTTCATATTGTAACTTTATTACACTCATTTTGTCCACTTTAGGGTTATAAATATATGACCCGTATTGTATGGTGTGGAGTTTACAAAAGAACCAAAAAGGGTTTACGATGATTGATGGTGGTGGATGATGGTGTCACGGAGAAGAAAAAAAAAAGAGATGAGAGAGAGCGACGGTTGTTGGTTGTGTTGAATGATGGTCGTGGTTGATCGAAGAAAATGGAAATGAGTGGGTTTCAAGTGGTGTTCGACTTTAATTAGAAATAGAAAGTAACACTAACTATAAAAGTGATGGTTTGATTAAAACCGAAAAGTGAAAGATTGAAACGCGAAGGTAATCAAGGTTGTAGGGTGGTGATGGGTTTAGTTTTGGTGATTTCATGGTCATAAACAGTAGCATAACTTGTAGTAGCAATGATCTTAAGGGTTCACGGTTGTGTGGTGGTTTACGTGATGAAGCTTGATGGTGGTGGTGGCTTCCCAAAGTGATTGTAGAAGGTGATGGACATGAAAACCGTAAGTAGAATTATGGTGGTGATGATGAAAGTGGTAACAGGTGGTTAGGGTGATGGGAACCATTGTGGGTGGTTATAAAGTGGTAGTGGTGATTGGTGATGGAGGCTCACGGCCAAGGTGGTGATTTGTTGTAGTGTTGATGAACCAAAAATATATTGTGAAGGTGGTGGCTCCCGTGTATGGTGATGGCGGCAGTGGTGATAGATGGTGAAAGAAAGATATATGTTTATGTATATATCTATATTCCTATGTGTACACATATAGAGATAATTTAGAGTGCAGAACACTAATCCTAATATAATATAATTATTAATAATAATATCTATCAATCAAATTATCAATCTAACATAGTGATACACAGTTAAGCAGTCGAGTAATTGGAGTTATCTTACCGATAGTTATCACGAACTATTATATCGTGCTCCGTTGTTCACTTAGTGGCGAATAAAAAGTCTTCTAGAAAAATTCCTAATTTTAATTTAAGTATCTTTATTTATTTGGGTCATTATGGTATAAAATTTGGTCCTTAATTTGTTAAATAAAAATTACATCAACTGTCCCTCTCATTTATGGGTAAAATATAAAATGTGTTAAAATTAAATAACTAGATCCTAAATACATTTTTAGTAAGCCTAAAATTTATAGAACTCATTTTTGTATCACCGTTTATTTTAAAATCATATGTATTTTCAATATTCATATACGCGTTGCGAGTTATTTATATATTTAATTCTAATAATTGATATCCTTTTTATATATTCAAATTATGTTATTTAAATAAAACATTTTCTTAATCAAATTCTATTGAGTCGAAAAGCGTTTTCGTACGTTTAAAAATAGATCAATCAAATATTATGAAATTCAATTTTTCCACTAACTTTTGTCTAACTTTCGTTAATTGACACATTTATTCTCATTTGTAAATCACTTTACCAATTATTCCAAATACCGTTAAAAGTAAGGGATTCCTAATTCAAAGTGGACCTCATAACAGAGACTCATAATCATACAAGGTATCTGATAAATCAATTTTTTGGGATGAGAATACATGCAGTTTTATAAATGTTTTACAAAATATGCACAAGTAATTGAAACTACATTCTATGTTAAATTGTTATACCGGATATCGCCCTTGTTAAACTTGGTAGCCCATGAATTAGTGTTTATTATAATTGCCACTAATTGACGCAAATCCTAAAGGTAGATCTATGGGCTTTGACATGCCCCAGTCAGAGAATTTGAATTTCTTTAGTACTTCGATTTTTCTCTACAGACGAGAGCTTCTGTTTTGGGGATATTCTAGATGCATTTTGTTAATGTCGGTTACTAGGTGTTCGAACATATGAATGATTTTTATACAGATGGCTATTTATGGGAAAGGAAATCTTGTGGCCTATTATTACGATTTGATAAATATATAGGTTAAACCTATAAATCACCAACATTTTTGTTGATGTTTTAAGCATGTTTATTCTCAGGTGATTATTAAGAGCTTCCGCTGTTGCATGCTAAATTAAGGACAAGATTCGGAGTCAGCATGCTTGTATCATATTGTTTAAAAACTAGATTCGAGAACTTACTTTATTGTAACATATTATTATTGTAAACCATTATGTAATGGTCGTGCGTATGCGTGATATTTTAGATTATCATTACTTAGTAATCTAGGTTATGTCCTTTAAATCTTTTTCGTTAAAATAAAGGTTATGGTTTGTTTTAAAAATGAATGCAGTCTTTGAAAAACATCTCATATAGAGGTCAAAACCTCGCAACGAAATCAATTAATATGAAACGTTTATAATCGATATGAACGGGACATTTCAATGACTTGGCAGAGAACTTTGTCGACAATAACAATCATTGTCAACGCTGAAAATAAGATTTTTATGTTTTTTTTCTTTTTTCGGAGTTTGAAACCTAATCAAGCTAGGCGGCCCAGTCTCACACCGATTATTCGCTTATTGTTGGATAAAAGGATAATAACATAATATAATTACACTTAGTAAGGCATAACAAGAAGAAAGAGGCGGTGAAACTTGGCTTGAATGAAGGATAATAGAAAAGGAAAAAAAATTATTGATAACACAGTGGGATATTTTTTCCCGACAAAATATATCATAAAACTTGTGAAAGTTTACGATGTAAAAGTAAAAAAAAAAATGAAGAACATTTCATTGTGTTTATTCGCATGATTCAAGAAGAGAGTATTGTCGTATTGAAGGTGACTTACCTTTTCCACAGTTGGATAAATAAAAATATAAAATAAGAGGTAGATACATATATCTTTAAGAAAACAAATACGGAATAAATAAATAAACTAGCGCTTATCGGATGATCGATATGGGTTTTGAAAACTTAATGTAATTGTGTTTCCTCAATACCTAGGAACGACAGTTACGGTACACAAAACAAAATAATAATATAAACAGAATTTTAAAGATTGAGGAAGACAAATTGGTATCAACGATATATTGGAATCCCTCCGGATCACCGCCAAATAGTCGATGCCCAGAGGATATTTAGTGATGGTGGGCAGAAGTGGTAGGTCAAACAATCACGATCCCTCTGATACCATGTTAAATAATGAAAACCCCGTAGGATATTATGTTATTATTGATATGTATTTTTAGAGATTACATGATGTTTGTACACTTTTTTGGCATAATCCTAATGTTGATTAGAATTAGGTTGACTCACGAATTAATGGTAGATTAGAGCATGATTAACTATGATTAAGGGAGAGGGAGGTGTTTGGTTATTTGGTGGCGATTCCCCGAAGGTAGTGGGATTATGATCTCACTTTACGCCTTAAAGGTATTTTTTTATCATTGGATCAAATTCAATGAGTTTTATGTATGAGTGATTGATGAGATGCCTCTATGCTGGAATAAGCATCTCCTTTTATAGTGTTGTTAGAGAGCTAGTCCCTGGTTTCGAAGTCTTGACCAATCTCCAAGGTGACTATGGAAATGTTGGTAAACTTTCCTTAAATGGGGTGACAGCGTTACAGTGCTCAAGGAAAGTCATATAGATGCCTTCCTCATTTGCCTTCCTCTTCGTTCCATACAGTCATGTGATATGGTCGCAGTCCTCCGGCACTAGTACCTAGGATGTCTTCGTTATCTATTACCTTCGGGAAATTGTTTTATGCCTTATGGAATTAGCTCGAGATATTGGGTATACTATCAAGCCCCCCAATTTAAATTTACGGAGTATATGAATTAATTTGCTTCGTGAAATTAAACTCCATTGACTCTCATTTATGTTTTGTTTTATCGAAATCTCCTTCAGTGATTTACTTATTTTGGCCTTACATTTATTGCCCGATTCTTTTGATCTTATGTCGGATTGCTTTATATCCTTACTTGATTTATAATCCCCTTTGGGTAGTGTAGTGGTCTTGTTGGGATGTATTGTGTAACCCTTTGTGTATAATCCTTTTTTCTCATATGATTGTGATCATATTTTAATAGGATTTGTATGGGACTTTTTTGTTTATTTTTGCATTTTTGGGAAATGCAATGTGTTTTATTTAAATGTTAATCCTTTGATTAGACATTTCTGTGGCCGCTATAATTTGTGTATTTAGCAGAATTACGCAATTACCCCTAGCGAATCTTTGGCCTGTCTCTTGATATATCGGGGTAATTTGGTCTTTTTGTTTTTGACGCTGACGATTTTGCAGGGTGATTGGACGGTTTTGCTGCAGGGTTTAATTGCATTGATTTAAACTTTCTTTTTCTTTATTTCAAACTTGATTTCTCCATTCTTCAACCGGTGAAAAAATCTTCTTGTTCTTTCGGTTTCAGGTATACATTCCTCTTCTTTCTTTCTTTCTTTCTTTTCTTGATTTTTGTTGAATGGCGAAACAAGGTCTTCGATCTACCTTTCCATCTGTTACTTTTGATCAATGTACTCAACTGATAGAAACCCTAGGTTTGTCTGATGGTGATATTATTTCACCAAAATCTGATAAAACGATTCTCCAACCCCCAAACGGTTATGTTGGTGTTTATTATCAAATTTTTACTGAATGCAATGTTAGAATTCTTGTTTCTCACTTCTATCTTGATGTTTTAAATCACTTTAGAGTGCATCTTTTAATCTTCCACCCTTTAGCAACCAAGAAGGTCATGTCCTTCGAGGTTATGTGCAGAGCATACGGTGGTCAACCGTCAGTTGACTTATTTTGTTGCTTTTTCAACCTTTGTGATGCTGGAAATTGGTTAACTGTTGGGAAACGTCGAAATAAGGGTGGTAAACTATTTGATACTTGATAATGCTAAAAACGGACATATATTTCATAGCATTATCCTTCAAGAAAGACAAGCTTTTAGTTGCAATTGTTCTATTTACAAGTGATATTCGTTTAAATATTAAAAGGTGAAGACAAAAGACAGATTCGACGATTTGAAGATGCAAACGACCAAAAAGCTAAAAAGTACAAAGTACAATCCAAGTGGTTCAAATTGTTGCTGGGAAACGTCTAAAAGTTACAAGAGTACGAGCCGCGAAACGCAAAGTGCAAGATATTAAATCGTACGAAAGGACGTTCGAAAATCCGAAACCGGGACCTGGACCAACTATCAACGCGCGACGCAACGGGCCTAAAATTACAAGTCAACTATGCACATGAATATATTATAATATATATAAATAATTATATAAAATTATATATATTATATTATATTATTTAAATGTGTCGGCAAATAAAAAAACAAAGCAATGTGAGCTGTCCCAGATAGCCATGCGATCGCATGGCCTCAAAGTTGTGGCCAAGTGCTATAAATTGCAAGTTTGGGCGATGAGTTATTTACACCTTCATCAATTACTCTCTGCTCTCCCTCAATATATTTATATTTATATTTGATAATTATAATTTTAATATTAAGTTAATGATAAGGTTATAGTGGCGAATGTTTTAAGTTTGTAAGTCGAAATTCTGTCCGTGTAACACTACGCGATTATTACTCATTGTAAGTTATGTTCAACCTTTTTAAATTAATGTCTCGTAGCTAAATTATTATTATGCTTATTTAAGCCGAAGTAATCGTGATGTTGGACTAAATATTAAGACGGGGTTATTGGGCTTTGAACCATAATTGGGGTTTGGACAAAAGACCGACACTTGTGGAAATTGGACTATGGGCTATTAATGGGCTTTATATTTGTTTAACTGAATGATAGTTCGTTAATTTAATATAGAGATTTACAATTTGAGGTAATTATAAATAACCACATACACTCGATCGGACACGATGGGCGGGATATTTATAAATACTAATAATCATTCATTTGACCGGACACGAGGATGTATTAACAGTCAATGGACTCATTAAAACAGGGGTGGATTACATACAAGGACACTTGGTGTAATTGTTAATAAAGTATTAAAACCTTGGATTGCACACAGTCGATAACCAGGTGTAATCATTAACAATGTATTAAAACCTTATTACAGTTTAAGTCCCCAATTAGTTGGAATATTTGACTTCGGGTATAAGGTTAATTTGACAAGGACACTCGCACTTTATATTTATGACTGATGGACCATTATGGACAAAAACCAGATGGACGTATCAAATGATCCAGGACAAAGAACAATTAACCCATGGTAATAAATTAAAATTAACACGTCAAACATCATGATTACGGAAGTTTAAATAAGCATAATTCCTTTAATTTATATCTCATCGTACTTTTATTTACTGTCATTTTATTTATCGTCATTTTATTTATCGTACTTTAAATTACTGCAATTTTATTTATCGCATTTTTATTTATCGTCATTTATGTTACGCTTTAAATTAAATTATATTTATATTTAATATTTTACATTAGGGTTTAATTGTGATTTAAGACGTAAAATCGACAAACCGGTCACTAAACGGTAAAACCCCCCTTTTATAATAATAATAATAATATTAATTAAATATATATTTATACAAATATAGTTTAAAATAAATATAGCGTTAAACTTAGCCAGCTCCCTGTGGAACGAACCGGACTTACTAAAAACTACACTATTCTATGATTAGGTACACTGCCTATAAGTGTTGTAGCAAGGTTTAGGTATATCCATTCAATAAATAAATAAATAACTTGTATAAAATTGTATCGTATTTAATAGTATTTCGTAGTAAAATTAATAGTATTACGTACTACACCTCGCACACATCAAGTATCTTTGGCGCCGCTGCCGGGGACACCATAGAACGCTATAATAAATTTTTTTAGTTTTAATCTATTTTTGTAAAAATATATTTATAAAAGTTTTAAAAATAAAAATATAAAAACATAAAAAATATGTATTTCTATATTTTTAAGTATTTAAATTAAAAATTTTATATTTTAAAGAGTTATAAAACTAATAAGTAATATTTTTTTTTTAAAACTAATAAGTTTATATTTATATTTTATATATATTAAACTAAAAAAAAAAGTAATCGGGCCACTACACTGTAGCCGCCCAATTTCTAAACTGGATCCACACACCATGTGACCGCATGGATTTAAAACCCTCAACTCATGCGATCGCATGAGCTGAGGTGACAGGTCTGAAACCTTAGCTGTACGAATTAGGGTTACGTTTAAATAATTATTATTATTAATTAATTGTAATTAGGGTTAAATTTAATAATAATTAGTTTAATTTTTAAATTAAATTTGTATTTTTAACTTTTAATTTGTTTTATTAATATATAAAATTAATACTTTTATAAAATAATAATATAAAAATAATATTTTTATAAAAATAAGTAATTTTATCATTTTTTGTCTCTTTTTATAAATTGTATATTTTAATCTTTTTATTCGTAATTTGTAATTTATCGTTCGTAACTAGTTTTTAACTTAGTTTTTGCCGTAGTTCCTTTATATTTCTAGATTTTTACGCTTTGCCGTAAAATCCCTTAAGTGCTTTTTCTTTAGAATAAGATTTAGACGCTTTAGAATTTTACGACGTCGCTTATCGCTTTAGTTTTAAAAAGATTTAAGTGCCTAATTAAGTTATTGCCATTTTGGATATAGAATTCCTTTTAAGCTTTTATTCCTTTAGACGCAATTTTTAATATTTAGTTTTTATACTTTTAAGTTTCGAAGATTTACTTTCTTATTATTATTTTTTGACCTTTTATTTTTTGACGTTTTTCGACGCACTCTTTTTCTTCCTCTTATTTCTCGACGCTCTAGTTTTTAGGACATAGATTTTATCTTCAAAATTTCGACGAAAAATTATTTTAAGCGGTTAAATTGATAGACATCCAAAATTTTCTGGTTCGTAGTAATATTTGGATTTGTTAGTGGCGAGTTGTGGGCTTCCGATTTAAAGGGTCCTGGCTACCTGCTGCATCTATTGGCTATTCGAAACGTGGGCAAAATCAGAAAAGTCTATTAATTTGATAACTTATATAATTTTTTATTTTTATAACTAATAGGATATTCAGTGAATGCACTGAGCAAAACGTTCACCACCTTTCATACGTTCACCACCTGTAACTCGATCAAGACATCTAGCCAATATAATCTCCGTTGATTTTTCTTTAGAATCATCATCTAGTCGACCAAGTACTTCAAATTAAATTTCCGATAATCCATTTTTTGAACCCGACCTCACAATTGAGAACCCGAAGGATATTCAAGGACAATTCAGAGATCCTGAACCACTAATCATTCCTCCTGAACCACAAATTACTCATCTAGAGATTGTCGAGGAAGAAACCATTAAATCAGAATCCTCTAGTGATTCAGATTCAACAAATTCGATCATGTAAAATCAGGAACCTCTAAGTATGAAAGACCGAATGAGAGCTACACGCACTGGCCAAGGTCACGCAATTACTCAACCAGACATTAATGCACCAGATTATGAAATCAAAGGACAAATCCTACACATGGTAACTAATCAAAGCCAATTTAGTGGTACGCCAAAAGAAGATCCAAACGAACATCTTCGTACCTTTTATAGAATTTGTACTCTATTTAAGATCAGAGAAGTTGAGGATGAACAGATCCATCTCATGTTATTTCCCTGGACTTTAAAAGGAGAAGCCAAAGATTGGTTATAATCGTTACCTGAAGGGGCGATTGATACATGGGATGTTTTAGTTGAGAAATTTCTTAAAAGATTCTTTCCAGCATCTAAAGCCGTGAGACTTCAAGGAGAAATTGTTACGTTCACGCAGAAGCCAAATGAAACTCTATATGAGGCATGGACAAGATTTGGAAAGTTGTTAAGAGGATGTCCTCAACACGGTTTAGAAACTTATCAAATAGTACAAATATTCTACCAAGGATGCGACATTACTACACGAAAAGACATCGACATAGCAGTTGTTGGTTCCATTATGAAGAAAACCGCAACTGAAGCTTACAAAATTATTGATAACACAGCCTCCCACTCACATGAGTGGCATCAAGAAAAAGACATCGTTAGATCATCTAAGGCGGCTAGAGCCGATTCTAGCCATGACATTGATTCCATTTCCGCAAAGTTAGATGCTTTCGAGAGACGAATGGAAAAGATGATTAAGGATATTCACGCAATACGAATTAGTTGTGAGCAGTGTGGAGGACCACATTTGACAAAAGATTGTCTCAGTATTGAAAAAACAATAGAACAAAGAGAGAATGTTTCATACATGAATCAAAGGCCTGGAAATAATTATCAAAATAATTATCAACTGCCAAGACCGAACTACAATTAAAATCAGAATTATAACCGAAATGTTTCATACAACAACCAACAAGGTCCTAGCAATCAACAAGTATCTAATAATACTTACAACCAGTAAAGACCTATTTTTCCAAATAAACCACCACAAACCGATGATAAAAAGCCAAATTTAGAATATATGATGTCGAAGCTAGTTGAATCTCAAACGCAGTTTTTCACATCTCAGAAACAAACTAATGAACAAAATGCTCAAGCATTTAGAAATTAACAAGCTTCGATTCAAAATTTGGAACAAGAAGTGAGCAACCTAGCAAGATTGATAGGTGAAAGAAAACTGGGGAGTCTACCCAGCGATACAAATGCTAACCTCCAGAATGAAACAGCTAAAGCCATTACCACAAGAAGTGGTATTACACTTAAACCACCTGAAATACCTTTAATTTCTGACGACTCTATTCCTACTATACAGGCACCACAGCCTGAGGAAGAGAAGGAAACAGAACCGGTAGTTGAAAAGGTTAATGAAGATAACACAGTTAAGGAAAAGCCTTATGTTAAATCATACCTACCACCACTTCCTTACCCGAGTAAAATGAGAGAAGAAAGACTTGAAGCCAAGCAATCCAAGTTCTTGGATATGTTTAAACAAATAAATGTCAATCTTCCTTTCATTGATGTGATTTCAGGAATGCCTAGATATGCTAAATTCTTGAAAGATCTAATCACAAATAGAAAGAAAATATAAGAACTCTCGGTTGTTACTATGAATGCTAATTGTTCTGCAGTGCTATTGAATAAACTACCAGAAAAACTCCAAGATCTAGGAAGTTTCACAATTCCATGTTTTCTGGATAGTGTTAGTTCAATAGAAGCATTGGCAGACTTAGGTGCTAGTATAAATTTAATGTCGTATTCACTATACGCTAAATTAGACCTCAGAGAATTGAAACCAATAAGAATAAGTATACAACTAGCCGATCAATCAGTAAAATATCCTAGAGGGATAATGGAAAACATGCTAGTTAAAGTTGGTACTTTAGTATTTCCAGTAGACTTTGTTATTCTGGACATGGAAGAAGATTCTCGAGTTCCTCTCATATTAGGAAGACCATTCTTAAACACGGCTAAAGCAATAATAGACGTGTTTGGTAAGAAACTGACCCTAAGTATAGAGGACGAGAGTGTTACCTTTTCTATTGATAGAGCCATGCAACAACCGCAATCTATAGATGATGCATGTTATTATATTCAAACTATAGATTCACATGCAGAATTGTTAGAAGAATTTCCAGAATTACAAGGAACAGGAGAATGTTCCTTAGGAGAAGGAACTGAACATATTGATGAAGCTTAAATGTTAGCTACACTCATGGCTAATGAATACGAACCAACAACAGAAGAACTTCAAATGCTAAAAGAGGAAGACAGATATCGATACAAATCATCGATAGAAGAACCACCGATATTAGAGTTAAAGCCACTTCCAACCCATTTGGAATATGCTTATTTACATGGTGAATCTAAATTACCTGTAATAATATCATCTTCTCTTACGGAAAATGAAAAATCTCAACTTATTTCTGTGCTAAAAGCTCATAAACCAGCTATTGCATGGAAGATTCATGACATTAAAGGCATAAGTCCTTCGTATTGCACACATAAAATCCTTATGGAAAAAGGTCATAAAACATATGTGCAATGCCAACGAAGACTAAATCCAAATATGCAAGATGTTGTTAAGAAAGAAATTATTAAACTGCTCGATGCAGGTTTAATTTATCCTATCTCTGATAGTCCATGGGTAAGCCCAGTTCAATGTGTACCTAAGAAGGGTGGCATGACTGTCATCACTAATGAAAAAGATGAGCTTATTCCTACTAGGACTGTAACAGGATGGCGTGTCTGTATTGATTATAGAAAATTAAATGATGCCACCAGAAAAGATCACTTTCCCTTACCTTTCATTGATCAAATGTTAGAAAGGTTAGCTGGGAATAGTTACTATTATTTTCTTGACGGTTTTTCAGGATACTTTCAAATTCCAATCGCACCCGAGGACCAAGAGAAAACTACGTTCACGTGCCCTTATGGTACTTTTGCTTACAAACGCATGCCATTTGGACTTTGCAACGCCCCTGCAACCTTTCAAAGGTGCATGATGGCGATTTTTCATGACATGATAGAAGAATGCATGGAAGTTTTCATGGATGACTTTTCAGTCTTCGGTGATACTTTTGAAACATGTCTAGTTAATCTTGAACGAATGCTTATTAGATGCGAGCAATCAAATCTAGTACTTAATTGGGAGAAATGCCATTTCATAGTTAAAGAAGGCATCGTTCTTGGTCATAAAATTTCAAAGGAAGGAATTGTTGTGGATAGAGCTAAAGTAGATGTAATTGCTAAACTTCCACATCCCACCAATGTTAGAGGAGTTAGGAGTTTTCTAGGGCATGCCGATTTTTACCGACGTTTCATAAAAGATTTATCTAAAATTTCTACTCCTATGAATAAACTCCTTGAAAAATATGCACCATTCATCTTTTCGAATGAATGCATCAGATCTTTTAATATTCTTAAAGAAAAACTCACTAATGCGCCGATCATGATAACTCCAAATTGGAATCTACTATTTGAACTCAAGTGCGATGCAAGTGAGTTTGCAATGGGAGAGGATTGAAAAACAATTTCAACCTATATATTACGCTAGTAAGACGTTACAAGGAGCACAAACGAATTACACAACTACTAAAAAAGAACTCCTTGCTATTATCTTTGCTTTTGACAAATTTCGTTCATATCTCGTTCTAGATAAAATGGTGGTCTATACTGATCATTCTGCTCTTAGATATCTATTTTCAAAACAAGATGCCAAACCACGATTAATCCGTTGGATCTTACTCTTACAAGAGTTCGATATTGAAATTCGAGACAAAAAGAGAGCAGAAAATCTCGCAGCTGCTCATCTTTCTCGCCTTGAAAATCCTGAATTAGAAGTTCTAAATGAATCGGCTTCACAAGACAACTTTCCTGATGAATATCTATTGAAAATCGATTATAATGAAATTTCATGGTTTGCAGACTATGCAAACTACTTAGTATGTGGTTCCTTGAAAAAGGGTTGTCGTACCAAAAACGAAAGAAATTCTTTAGTGATATAAAACACTATTTCTGTGAAGATCCACATTTATTCAAAAGTTGTCCAGATGGAATAATACTCCAATGTGTATTCGGAGATGAAGCTAGTCAAATATTAAACCATTATTACACAGGACCAACAGGAGGGCATTATGGGCCTCAACTCACAGCAAGAAAAGTTTATGATGCTGGATTCTATTGGCCTACAATTTTTAAAGACGCACACCTTCTTTGTAAATCCTGTGATTCTTGTCAAAGGGCCGGAAAAATAAGTCAACGTGATGAAATGCCACAAAATGTCATTCAAGTATGTGAAGTATTTAACGTTTGGGGTATTGACTTTATGGGTCCATTTCCAAAATCTCATAATAATCTCTACATTCTCGTTGCCATTGATTATGTATCTAAATGGGCGGAAGCACAAGCTCTCCTAACTAACGATGCACGAGTTGTAGTCAACTTCCTAAAACGTCTTTTTGAAAGGTTCGAAACACCGAAAGCTTTAATAAGTGATCAGGGTACTCATTTTTGTAATAATCAACTTGAGAAAGTTCTTAAAAGATATGGAGTAACTCATAAAATCTCAACCGCTTATCATCCACAAACAAGTGGACAAGTTGAAAATACCAACCGAGCTATAAAACGTATTCTAGAAAAAACCGTAAGATCGAATCCAAAGGAATGGTCCATGAAATTGGAGGATGCACTCTGGGCTTTTAGAACAGCCTACAAAACTCCAATTGGAACTACACCTTTTAAACTCGTTTATGGAAAAGCATGTCACCTTCCAGTAGAAATTGATCACAAAGCATTTTAGGCTTTGAAGACGTGTAATCTTGATTTACATGAAGCCGGACGTCTACAATTAAGTCAATTAAATGAATTAGAAGAATTAAGACATGAGGCATATGAAAATTCGTTAATCTATAAGGAAATAACAAAGAAATGGCATGATAAAAGAATCAGAAGTTCAAAAGAATTTAAGGAAGGAGATAGAGTTCTTCTTTTCAATTCACGATTCAAGCTATTTCCTGGAAAATTGAAATCAAGATGGTCTGGACCATTCATAGTCAAAAGAGTTTTCCCGTACGGAACAGTAGAGTTAATAAATTCAAATGGGATTGAATTTAAGGTTAATGGTCACAGAGTTAAACATTACATAGATAATCTAATGGAAGTTGAAGATGAAGTTAATCACAATTTCAACACCACAGCTAACTAAGTGTGGGAAGATTCGAATGTTTTAAGATCCTGTATTTCTGTTAGAGTTAGATGTTCTGTTTTCGTGTAGTTTTCGAAAATGGAATCCGAATGGTCTTTCCCTAGCAGACCCTAAAGAACTAGTCTTCTCCCTCCATTCTGAATTTTTATTTATTTTAGGTTTTACGAGATGAAGAATTCCTTTGATTTGAACCATGGTCTACTACTACACGCTATGATTACTAAACGTAATAATAACATCTTCCCGAGTGAACTGGTATCATTCATAAGAGGAAAAATGGACGAAGTGAGGAAAGAACTCAGGAAAGATCATCATAAGACACATTTTGGTAAAGGAAAATCAAAATCCGCAACAAAAAGAAGAGCACGACACCTTGAAAGATGTCATAAATGCGGAAAATGGTTACACGAAGGGAAATGTTCGAACAATCAAACACATTCCAATACCGAGTTCTTTACTCTATGCAGAGAAGGACCGTTCATATGTTTAGAAGAAAAGTTATTGAAAAATCGAGGTTACGCCTATGTAGCTATGGAGAACCAAATCGAACGACTCTCCTATGAGTCGGCTAAAGCAGGTCTCTAAGAATTCTATCTCACAGGTAAGTATGTACAGTTTTTATTTGTTTTTATTTATTGCTTTTAACCTTTTGATAATAAACGCTGAATCGTTCGCTATAAAGTATTAAATTGATATTCAATAAATTAGGTATGGGAAACCGAAATTATTGATATCATACAAAAATTTAATTCATCACTGCGAAATTTACCGTTTATTCATAAGGTATAAATATCTTTAATCAATCAATCCAAAATATTTCAGAAATTCGTCGGGAGTAAAACTAGGTAATATAGCCAAAATTACTTTACCCAAAAGAGGGACATATATTTTTATTAATATTTGATTGATTAAAGTGGGATAAAAGACTAAAAAGATTTTTATTTTTATTTTTACCTCGTTTAAAAAAAATTAATATATAACTATATTATTTTCAAATCTAAGATTGTAAAAATATTAATAATATTTGTATGAAATTTTATGCATTTTAAATTTAAGTTTGGTGTGAATTTAAAAACAAAAATTTACTTTATTTCATTAATTTAAAATTTTGATATTTAAAATTCGTCGTGAGTTGAAGACTAGGTCGTTGAACCGAAATTACTTTACCCGAGGGCGGAACGAGAAATTTTATTATCATTATTTTTAATTTTATTGATCTAAAGTATGCCAAAAACATTAAAAAAAAATCCAAAAATCTTTGCTTTTAAAACAATCGCTTTAAAATTAATTAATTAATTATTTTATAAGTTAAAGGTTTTATAAAAAAAAAAAATACACCCTATGCGATCGCATGGGGTTAGGCCATGTAAACCATGCGATCGCATGGGACCAAAAACCTGGTGAGATGATTAAAATTCAGTCGACTGCCTCTGTTTCCATCACTGCAATACACACATACACGAACACACACTCTAAAACACTCCTCAAATCTTCAATTTTTCACCAAATTCAACAAAATTTCGTGCTATAATCCGTTCCAATCATGCCTTTCTTCAAATGGGGAAGCAAAAAGGTAGAAATTTCACCCCTAAACTCCTAAATTTCCTAATTTTTGTGATAATTATAATTAATTGTCCTAATTTAATTTTGATAATTTCTAGCTTAATTAGAGTCAAATTGATAGTATATTATGCTTGTATAACCTAGATTGATGCTATTTGTCATGATTTAAGCCTTAAACTTCAAATTTTTTAGAAATCTAGGGTTTGTGTTCTTGAGTAATTTGGGGCTTTTTGATATAAACGGGTTATGGCCGATTTTTGTTATGAATTATTGCTAAATTAAGTAGTGTAACATGTTTAGGTAGCTAAATGATCCAAACTTTAATCCTAAATATGATTTTTGAACATCAAAGTGGACTTTTTAAGTCTAAAATTCATGAACCTGATTAAATTGATGTAATTGCCATTTGAAACTTATTTAATTGCTAGTAATGGTTATTTTAACATGTTATTTGAGTTGAATGCTTATGAACTTTGTATACCTTTTCATATATGCTTATTTGAAAAATTGTAGAATTGATAAAAATATGAAAATGAATATAAGTTTAATATGGATTAAACATGTTATTGAAATTGTTTAAATTTGTTATTTTGCTAACACTAATACATTTTTGGATGCACAAATTTTGTGTTTAATGTGTTTTGCAGAGAAATACAGATACGGACGGTGCATCATCGTCTAGACAACATGAACAAGAACCTGAACAAGAACCTGATCAAGAACCACAACCGGAACCACAACCTAAACAACAACAACATTATGATAAACACATGCTATATTATGAGCTGGAACCACTGTTTTACGCTCATTATCGTCAATTTCAGCTTCACCCGAGGATTGTGCACCCAGTTATCGATGACCAACAGTTACATCCCAACCTAAGATTCGATCGTTGTTGGACAGAATACCCGAAATTTCAAAAGAACATGCACATTCTTTACCACAAAAATATTGAAATGCCTCGGGTAATCGATTGGGAGCCTTTGGAAGCGGTTAACCTAGCCGAACCGGTTAGGGATTTACTAGTCCAGAGGTATGGTAGCTCTACATTTAACGATTGGATCCGCTTATTTACTACACGTAGAGCTATATATAGAGAATGGTGTGTTGAATTGCTTAGCACTATAGAGTTAAATAATGAAGTTACTATGATAGGAGATAAAAGTTTTATTAGATTTCTTTTAGGAGGTACAATGTACAGAATGTCCATGTTGGACATGGCTAGAGCTTTATTAATCTACACCCCCGCTGAGATTATTACACCGGATTGTAATAGTTTAATTACTGAAGGTGAAAGAGTAGATAGAAATTTTGACGCTAATGCCATATGGAGGCGTATGTCAAGATTTAGGGAATTTACGCGGGGTGGAAGACACTCCTACTTAGATATTGATAAAGCAGAGCTCCAGATAATACATAGATTCTTGGCGAACTCGATTACACAACGGGGTAGAAACAAAGAGAAAATGACCCTAAACAATTTATTCTATCTTAAGTGTATTCGAGACCCGAGGAGCTTTGTTAACATTCCTTATTGCGTAGGCCACTATTTGTCTAAAGTTGTTGAGGGTTTGCAAGCAGGAAGTATTATAGGAGAAGATATTTTTGTTACTCTCATTGGAGAGTACTTAGGTATAGATAAAGAGCATGGGAGTCTGATGGTAGAGATTGAGGAACAAGCCGAGAGCATAGGCTTGCAGGTTTATCAAGGTACAAAGGTACTAAAACCGAGGCACAATATGCCAATACTATATCATGGCACCCATCCACAGGTAGAGAGGGGTTCGGATGAGGAGATGGAGGAAGCAGATGACATTAGGGATAGTTATACTGATGTCTTCCAGCATGTAGATGAGGTGGAAATGAATAACCAGGCTAGGCATCATCAGTATAAGCAGCGGAGAGCCGCGGATGAGTATGAGCACTCCAGGCGACGCCAACATGATAGCTGGCAAGTTCATCAGCACCAAATCATGAGCCAACTATCATATCAGGTACCACATAACTACATCCCGACTCGGCCTGCTTTTTATCCACCACATCAGCCCGACATGCGACCACCCTTTGACCTGTACGACCCCAACCAAGCCTACCAGGATACCTATCACCAACCATGGAACCCGAGCGATGATATGAACTGGAATCCCTATCCAAATCAATAGTGTTCCATTGGTGATTTCTTATCTTTTATTATTTTTATCTATTTATGTTAAACATTTAACATTTTGATACTTTTATGTAATGTTTAATATTTTTATTATTGTGTACTAATATTTCATTTTTCTAATTTGAAAGTGGGATATTATGTCCCATTTCAAATTACCATTTATGTTTATATTTGTATTTTATGTATTTTATCTCATGTACACAACAGGGTAAAACAGCGCATTTTCAAAGACTGGCATTAAGTTCAGCAAAAGCAACTAATTTTGACAACAAGATGCAAAATATATGTGAAATAACAACTGCAGGAATGAACAAATGATGTGCACCATTTATCATTCAAACAAACAACAATATGTTTGGAAACTTTGGTAAAATTTAATCATTTTTCTACGCTAATCACCCTCAATAATTTAAATTGTTACTGATTTCTTGCAAATGAGGGCATTGCAAGATCTTAACTGTGGGAAGGGATTAAATTCTTTCGGTTTTAAAAAATATTGACTTATACACTTGGTTTAATAGCCACCATTAAAATACTAGTAACGCAGTAGTTGTATTAGAATCTAGTGCTCTCTGATAATAAAGAACAACCCTAGTCTTATATACTGACTACCCACTTCTAGTAAAAAAAATTTTAAAAATTTTCAAATAAATGAATTCAAAATCTCGTTTATACATATTTATGAACGATAAAACTAGGTGTTAACACTGAAATTATTGTTACCTCGTAAAGGACATAAATTGAGAAACAACCCAAAACGCTTGAATTCATTTAAAATGGAATAGAAGAGAATAAAAAGGCAAAGAAAGAAAAATAAAAGCCAAGTGTGGGAAATATTTACCAAGTTATTTAGAACATATATCAAATATTTTTGTACAAATAATTAAAGATACTTTTGTTTTGGATGATATTAATCAGTTTTACCCAGTTTATTGTAATATAAATGAAATTTAAAAGGAAGTAAAGTCTTCCGAGAAAAAGACACGCGCTTTTTAATGTAGGTCGGGAAGTTGTCTTCCAGACCAGTTGTAGAGTCTACAAAAAACCTTGAAAAGTTTTCTCAAAAATCAGCTGGAAATCCACGGACCTCAGCATCAAACAGGGTCGCCATGTGGTCAGACTTATCCTAACCATGAGAGGATCTATCTCGTACAATGGGGGGCACCGTGCAAATTAGCTTATAAGACTAATGAATCAGATCCCTAGAAAGGATAATCTCCTTAAAGATTAAAAATCAGCTTTTAAGCATGATATTACTCAATCCTTGAGATTGACTTTTAAAGATTGAGAATTACAAACTCATGGAATTCGATGATATCTAAACTCGAGCTTGAAAGAGAAAATATTTTGATCAAATTAAAACCGATTTGTTTTCTGAAAACTTATTTTCAATGCGTTCATTACCATTGAATGTAAAATCCTAGAAATTCACCTGGAATTCATTAGGTCACCTGAACCAAATCGGTTATCAACCGTAAGAACTGTGGTTGCATAACATGGTCGAAGACAGGACTGTAGTGACCCGAAATTTTCCATATTTATATATATATTAAATGAAATTGTTATTTACATGATTGAGTGTTTCCAACATGTTAAGCAATCAAACTTGTTAAGACTTGATTAATTGAAATAGGTTTCATATAGACAATTGACCACCCAAGTTGACCAGTGATTCACGAATGTTAAAACTTGTAAAAACTATATGATGACATATATATGGATATATATATATATATATATATATATATATATATATATATATATATATATATATATAGTTAACATGATATTATGATAAGTAAGTGTCTCACTAAGTATATTAACAATGTGTGATATACATAAAAATGAGTTTATTGAATTAAGAAACTCGAAATGATATATATAACGATTATCGTTATAACAACGTCTTACTAAATACATATGAATCATATTATGATATTGTTACACTATATTTAAATATGATAATTGATAAGTAAACATATTATTAAGTATATTAACAATGAACTACATATGTAAAAACAAGACTACTAACTTAAGGGTTTCGAAACGAGACATATATGTAACGATTATCGTTGTAACGACATTTAAATGTATATACATCATATTAAGATATATTAATACATCATATTATCTTGATAATATAATAATTCAACATCTCATTTGATATTATAAACAATGGGTTAACAACATTTAACATGATCGTTAACTTAAAGGTTTCAAAACAACACTTACATGTAACGACTAACGATGACTTAACGACTCAGTTAAAATGTATATACATGTAGTGTTTTAATATGTATTCATACACTTTTGAAAGACTTCAAGACACTTATCAAAGTTTTTCTACTTAACAAAAATGCTTACAATTACATCCTCATTCATTTTCATCAACAATTCTACTCGTATGCACTCGTATTTGTACTCGTACAATATACAGCTTCTAAATGTATTTACTATTGGTATATACACTTCAATGATCAGCTATTAGTAGCCCATGTGAGTCACCTAACCATGTGGGAACCATCATTTAACATCTAGCATGAAATATCTCACAAAATTTCAAACTAATGGAGACTATAATGCCATCCTAAATTCACGTGAAGATAGACACACACAAACTCATTTTCATTTCAATTTTATACATCAAATTACTCTCTCTCAATTAGTCTCTTAGTGTTCTAAGTGTTCTTCATCATCTTCAACAAAATCTAGCTCAATCTAGTTCATAAATCCATACATAAACCAAGTTATAAAACAACTACTCAAGAACACACCAACAACACTTCCAAGTTTGCTAGCTTACTTCCAATCTTGCAAATCCACTTTAAGTGATCATCCAACCTCAAGAAATCTTTCTTATTTACAGTAATATATCTTTCTAATACAAGGTAATACTCGTATTCAAATTTTGATTCAATTTCTATAACTTTAACAATCTTATTTCGAGTTGGAAATCTTACTTGTACTTGTTTTCGTGTCATGATTCTACTTCAAGAACTTTCAAGCCATCCAAGGATCCTTTAAAGCTAGATCTATTTTTCTCATTTCCAATAGGTTTATTCACAAAACCTAAGGTAGTAATGATTTTCATAACATCATTCGATTCATATATATATAACTACCTTATTCGAAGGTTTAAACTGGTAATCACTAGAACATAGTTTAGTTAATTCTAAACTTGTTCGCAAACAAAAGTTAATCCTTCTAACTTGACTTTTAAAATCAACTAAACACATATTCTATATCTTTATAATATGCTAACTTAATGATTTAAAACTTGAAAACACAAAAAATACCGTAAAACCGGATATACGCCGTCGTAGTAACACCGCGGGCTGTTTTGGGTTAGTTAATTAAAAACTATGATAAACTTTGATTTAAAAGTTGTTCTTCTGGGAAAATGATTTTTCTTATGAACATTAAACTATATCCAAAAATTATGGTTAAACTCAAAGTGGAAGTATGTTTTCCAAAATGGTCATCTAGACGTCGTTCTTTCGACTGAAATGACTACCTTTACAAAAACGACTTGTAACCTGTATTTATGACTATAAACTTATACTTTTTCTATTTAGATTCATAAACTTAAGTTCAATATGAATCCATAGCAACTTGAATCACTCAAAACGGATTTAAAACGAAGAAGTTATGGGTAAAACAAGATTAGATAATTTTGCTTGTTGTAGCTACGTGAAACTTGGTAACAAATCTATATTAATCATATCCTAGCTAACTTATATTGTATTATACATGTATTCTAATATATTATGTAATCTTAGGATACCATAGACACGTATGCAAATGTTTTGACATATCATATCGACCCATGTATATATATTATTCGGAACAACCATAGACACTCTATATGCAGTAATGTTTGAGTTAGCTATACAGGGTTGAGGTTGATTCCAAAAATATATATACTTTGAGTTGTGATCTATCCTGAGACGTGTATACATTGGGTCATGGATTGATTTAAGATAATATATATATCAATTTATTTCTGTACATCTAACTGTGGATAACTAGTTGTAGGTTACTAACGAGGACAGCTGACTTAATAAACTTAAAACATTAAAGCGTATTAAAAATGTTGTAAATATATTTTGAACATACTTTGATATATATGTACATATTTGTTATAGGTTCGTGAATCGACCAGTGGCCAAGTCTTACTTCCCGGCGAAGTAAAAATCTGTGAAAGTGAGTTATAGTCCCACTTTTAAAATCTAATATTTTTGGGATGAGAATACATGCAGCTTTATAAATGTTTTACAAAATAGACACAAGTACATGAAACTACTTTCTATGGTTGATTGATCGAAGCCGAATATGCCCCTTTTACTTGGTAACCTAAGAATTAGTAAACCAGTCTACTAATTTACGCGAATCCTAAAGATAGATCTATTGGGCCCAACAAACCCCATCCATTGTAGCGGATGCTTTAGTACTTCGATGTTGTTTTATCATGTCCGATGGATGTCCCGGAATGATAGGGGATATTCTTATATGCATCTTATTAATGTCGGTTACCAGGTGTTCAATCCATATGAATGATTTTTATCTCTATGTATGGGATGTATATTGAAATATGAAATCTTGTGGTATATTATTACTATTTGATAAATATATAGGTTAACCCTATAACTCACCAACATTTTTGTTGACATTTAAAGCATGTTTATTCTCAGGTGATTATTAAGAGCTTCCGCTGTTGCATGCTAAAATATGGACAAGATTTGGTATCAGCATGCTTGTATAATATTGTTTAAAACTGCATTCGAGATTTATTTTGTTGTAACATATTAATATTGTAAACCAATATGTATTGGTAGTGTGTAAGTGTGATATTTTTAGATTATCATTTCTGGATAATCTAGGTGGTGTCTTTTTAACCTTGTCGATAAAATAAAGGTTATGGTTTGTTTTAAAAACGAATGCAGTCTTTGAAAAACGTCTCATATAGAGGTCAAAACCTCGCAACGAAATCAATTAATATGGAACGTTTATAATCAATATGAACGGGACATTTCAGTTGGTATTAGAGCTGGTTTAACGTCGTTGGTGTGGGTTAGTCGTAAAGGAGGTTCTCACAGTGTGACCTGTGGCGAAGCATTGGCTCTTACTCCTTGCGATCCCTTACGAGGGTTGGCAGTAGCTGAGAGGCAGGTCCTCAAATCAGTATCTGAGGTACACTCAGTGGTCACCAGGCGGTTAGTTGGGAAGGCACTAGATGGGACGGTGGTTGTCCCCACTGTATTTCAGTTGGTATCCGAGTGTTGGTCTTAGAGAACCAGAAATTTGCATTAGTGTGTCTTATCGAGTTTGTTAGGATACATTAGTGAGTCTGGACTTCGACCGTGTTTCTTTAAAAATGATTGCTTAACACTTTCGTTGGAAACTATATATTATTAACATGTAAATATTATGTGATATATTAACCTCATAATGTGTTTGATATTGTGTGATAGATGTCTACCACTAGTACAAATCTCATCGACTCACCTAATAATAATGAAGAGTCGAATATATTTTGGGAAGATTCACAAATTCCCGAAGAAGAACCGGAAGAGGAGGAACCGGAAGAAGAGGAACCGGAAGAGGAGGAACCGGAAGAGGAAGAACCGGAAGAAGAAGAGGTTCCGGAGGAAGAAATATTGATACCTACAGTAAATCGATTAAATAAAAGAAAATCCTCAACCAACGGACCAAAGTTAATAATGGTCAATGGTGTTTCCGCCGAGGAAGCAAAATATTGGGAAAATTACCAATTTTCTGATGAATCGGATCCCGATGAGGATTCCGATGATGTTATAGAAATTACCTCAACCCAATTTAATAAAGCAAAAGAAAATAATAAGGTAAAAGGTATAAAAATAGAGAAACCTGATTCCAAACCCGATGAACTTTATATGTATCAGCAACATCCGTATTTCCTAAAATGTAACAATAACCCGGGAACCTCTAAACCATCAGGTTTTTCTAAACCATTGTGGAAAACAACGGCTCGTATTAGAGGAACACCATATATCCCTAGAAAATTAGGAAAATGAACCAAGTTCGAAGAAGAAGAAACCAGTGATTCAGATTAGAGGGCTGTAATCATGTTGTGTATTATATGTATTGTAGTGTGCTTGTACTTTTATGTTCTATGTAAAAATTGCTTGTATTGTTGTTAATTATCTTTTACGAATCTAATCCTTGTCTATTTTATAGTATAAAAACAAAATGGACGTTAAGGGTAGACAACCGAATATTTTAGAAGACCTACCAGAAGATATGATTGAGGAAATCTTATCTAGAGTCGGTCAGAATTCATCAGCACATTTAGTTATGGCGAAATTAACTTGTGAAATATTTGAAAGACTTTCCAGAAATGCCTTAGTTTATAAAAGGCTTTCCTTTGATAGGTGGGGTATATCACATTGGGGAAACTGTAAGTTACGTCGTGTTTTCTTTAAAACGTTAAATGCGGGGAACCCAAATGCAATTTTACGCTACGGGTTAAGAACCTATTTTGACTCAACATATCTTAACATAGGATTTCGTGAGTTAGAAAGAGCTTCTAACATGTAACATAAAGAAGCATGTTATACTTACGGGTTAGTGATGTTCGCTTCTTACCAAAGTGAGAAAAAGAACATCGGATTACAACTTTTAAATAAAACTTTCCCACAAGTGACGGATTCAGTAGTTGGGGTGAGAAATAAGGTTTTTAGATTATTACGGGGCTGCTGGACATTACGAAACCCTCGTCCTTTTCACAACATTACAACATGCTGCCTAGCCAATGGTCATAACGGTTACTTTCCACAAGACCAAGGATGGGAAGTCGTCTTAGTAAAACCAGAATGCATGACTTGTTTCTGGACTTATGAATTACGTGTCTTTATTTCTTTTGTTGAATGACTTGCGTATTAACTAGAATTCCCTTTATAGCTGCCGAATAGCAAAGTTATTATGTGCTATATTTTATCCTATATGTATAATAGCGCTATTGTAAGTTTGTATAATATTGTATAAAGTTTGAACGCAAAATATTATTGTAATAAGTTTTTTCATATAGAATTATAGTAGTTGAATTGTATATTAGCTACTAAGTATGAACTTAACGGGTAGGTACTACCCGAATTAAAACTATAAAATGCTAATATGAAGAAAAAGCTTTTATAAATGAGTTCATACTATGCTACAAAATACTATTGACTACTCTTAAAATTCTATATGATTAATTTAATTCTTTTGGGCTATTTTTGAAGGAAATGGCACCGACGACTCGTCAGAATTTGAACATGAGTGAGGAAGACTTCCGTGTTTTCCTTGCTATGAACATAGCCGCAGTGCAGGCCGCAATGCAAAATAAAAACAATAACTCTGGATCTAGCAGTGGAACTAATTTCACAAGAAATCGTGTAGGATGCTCCTACAAAGAATTCACTGCCTGCAAACCTTTGGAATTTGATGGAACCGAAGGACCAATTGAATTGAAACGGTAGACCAAGAAGGTCAAATCAGTGTTTACCATAAGTAAGTGTACTGAAGAGGACAAAGTAAAGTACGCTACGCATACCTTCACAGGTACGACGTCAACATGGTGGAATACCTATCTTGAGCAGGTAGGACAAGATACTGCTTACGCACTACCGTGGTCAGCATTCAAGCAACTGATGAACGAGCAATATCGTCCCAGAAATGAGGTCAATAAGCTCAAGGTAGAGCTTAGAGGATTACGAACTCAAGGTTTTGATATCACCACGTACGAACGACGATTCACAGAATTGTGCCTATTGTGTCCCAGAACGTTCGAAGACTAAGAATAGAAGATCGGCGCATTTGTAAAAGAGTTACCGGAAAGGATTCAAGAAGATGAGAGTTCACACGAGCCCGCCTCCATACAAAAGTCAAGTCGAATGGTTCACAAATTAGTGAACCAGATCGAAGGAAGGATTAAAGAGTAACCGAAGAGGCTAACATGAAACAAGTCAAGGGAAAGTGGGAAGAAACAAATGACAAGAGTCACCAATATAACAACAACAATCACAACCACAATCGCAATAACTATCCCAACAATTGCAACATCAATCGCAACAATAACTTCAACAAACGTCCCAACAACAACTACAATAACCGTCCCAACAACAATAACAACAACAACAGCAACAATAACAATCCCAACAACAATCTCAATAACAACAATGGCAACAAAAATCAAAAACAGCCATGCCAAAGATGTGAAGAGTATCACCCGGGGTTTTGCACGACATTTTGTAACAGGTGTAAAAGAAATGGTCATAGCGCGAAAAAGTGCGAGATCTACGGACCAACGCATAACAGAACTAAAATAACAAATAATGTAGGAACAAATAACACCGCCATAGTTTGTTTTGGATGTGGAAAACTGGGCCACTTTAGTAGAAATTGCCCGAATCAGGGGAATACTAATGGGCAGGGCCGCGAAAGAGTTTTCAATATTAATACTGCAGAAGCACATGAAGACCCGGAGCTTGTTACGGGTACGTTTCTTATTGACGATAAATCTGCTTATGTTTTATTTGATTCGGGTGCGGATAAAAGCTATATGAGTAGAGATTTTTGTGCTAAATTAAGTTGCCCATAGACACCTTTGGATAGTAAATTTTTACTCGAATTAGCAAACGGTAAATTAATTTCAGCGGATAATATATGTCGGGATAGAGAAATTAAACTGAGGGATGAAACGTTTAAAATTGATTTAATACCAGTCGAGTTAGGGAGTTTTGATGTAATAATTGGCATGGACTAGTTGAAAAAGGTGAGAGCAGAAGTCGTTTGTTACAAAAATGCGATTCGCATTGTGCGTGAAAAAGGAAAACCTTTAATGGTGTACGGAGAAAAGAATAATGCGAAATTAAATCTTATTAGTAGCATGAAGGCGCAAAAACTAATAAGAAAAGGTTGTTACATCATTCTAGCACACATCGAGGAAGTTAAACCTGAAGAAAAGAACATCAGTGATGTTCCCGTCGCAAAAGAATTTCATGATGTATTTTTGAAAGAATTACCGGGATTAGCCCCACATCGATCCGTTGAATTTCAAATAGACCTTGTACCAGGAGCTGCACCAATAGCTCGTGCTCCATAAAGACTCGCACCCAGCGAAATGAAAGAATTACAAAGTCAGTTAAAGGAACTTTTAGAGCGTGGTTTCATTCGACCAAGCACATCACCGTGGGGAGCTCCTGTTTTGTTTGTCAAGAAGAAGGATGGTACATTTAGGTTGTGTATCGACTACCGAGAGTTGAACAAACTTACCATCAAGAACCGCTACCCAGTACCGAGAATCGACGACTTATTTGATCAACTACAAGGCTCGTCGGTTTATTCAAAGATTGATTTACATTCTGGGTATCATCAAATGCAGGTGAAGGAGGATGATATTCCAAAGACTGCTTTTAGGACGCGTTACGGTCATTATGAGTTTATGGTTATGCCGTTTGGGTTGACTAACGGACCAGCTGTGTTCATGGACCTCATGAACCGAGTGTGTGGATCATACCTTGACAAGTTTGTCATTGTTTTCATCGATGACATACTTATTTACTCAAAGAATGACCAAGAGCATGAAGAACATTTGAGAAAAGTGCTAGAGTTTTTAAGGAAAGAAAAATTGTACGCTAAGTTTTCAAAGTGTGCATTTTGGTTGGAAGAAGTTCAATTCCTCGGTCATATAGTGAACAAAGAAAGTATTCAGGTGGATCCAGCAAAGATTGAAACCATTGAAAAGTGGGAAACCCCGAAAACTCCGAAACACATACGCCAATTTTTAGGGCTAGCTGGTTATTACAGGATATTCATCCAAGATTTTTCCAAAATAGCAAAACCCTTGGCTGCATTAACGCATAAAGGGAAGAAATTTGAATGGAAGGATGAACAAGAGAAAGCATTTCAATTGTTGAAGAAAAAGTTAACTACGGTACCTATATTGTCATTACCTGAAGGGAATGATGATTTTGTGATATATTGTGATGCCTCAAAGCAAGGTCACGGTTGTGTATTAATGCAACGAACAAAAGTAATTGCTTATTTTCTAGACAATTGAAAATTCACGAGCAGAATTATACGACGCATGATTTGGAATTAGGCGCGGTTGTTTTTGCATTAAAGACTTGGAGGCACTATTTATATGGGGTTAAAAGTATTATATATACCAACCACAAAAGTCTTCAACGCATATTTAATCAGAAACAACTGAACATGAGGCAGCGCAGATGGATTAAATTGTTGAATGATTACTACTTTGAGATTCATTACCACCCGGGGAAGGCAAATGTGGTAGCCGACGCCTTGAGCAGAAAGGAAAGAGAACCCATTCGAGTAAAAGCTATGAATATTATGATTCACACTAACCTTACTACTCAAATAAAGGAGGCGCAACATGGAGTTTTAAAAGAGGAAATTTTAAAGGATGAAATACCCAAGGGATCGGAGAAGCATCTTAATATTCGGGAAGATGGAACCCGGTATAGGGCTGAAAGAATTTGGGTACCAAAATTTTGAGATATGAGAGAAATGGTACTTAGAGAAGCTCATAAAACCAGGTACTCAATACATCCTGGAACGGAGAAGATGTACAAGGATCTCAAGAAACATTTTTGATGGCCGGGTATGAAAGCCGATGTTACTAAATACGTAGGAGAATGTTTGACGTGTTCTAAGGTCAAAGCTGAGCATCAGAAACCATCAGGTCTACTTCAACAATCCAAAATCCCGAAATGTAAATGGGAAAACATTACCATGGATTTCATCACTAAATTGCCAAGGACTGCAAGTGGTTTTGATACTATTTGGGTAATAGTTGATCGTCTCACCAAATCAGCACACTTCCTGCCAATAAGAGAAGATGACAAGATGGAGAAGTTAATACAACTGTATTTGAAAGAAGTCGTCTCCAGACATGGAATACCAATCTCTATTATCTCTGATAGGGATGGCAGATTTATTTCAAGATTCTGACAAACATTACAGCAAGCATTAGGAACTCGTCTAGACATGAGTACTGCATATCATCCACAAACTGATGGGTAGAGCGAAAGGACGAT
This sequence comes from Rutidosis leptorrhynchoides, assembly GCF_046630445.1. NCBI lineage: Eukaryota > Viridiplantae > Streptophyta > Magnoliopsida > Asterales > Asteraceae > Rutidosis > Rutidosis leptorrhynchoides. The sequence goes on along the minus strand of NC_092334.1, from coordinate 7,662,476 downwards.
ACAAATGCTTAAAGACATGCTACGAACATGTGTTATTGATTTCGAAAACAGTTGGGATCGACACCTCCCGTTAGCAGAATTTTCCTATAACAACAGCTACCATTCAAGCATTGAGATGGCACCGTTTGAAGCACTTTATGGTAGAAAGCGCAGGTCTCCGATTTGTTGGAGTGAAGTGGGGGATAGATAGATTACAGGTCCGGAGATAATACAAGAAACTACCGAGAAGATCATCCAAATTCAACAACGGTTGAAAACTGCCCAAAGTTGACAAAAGAGCTACGCTGACATTAAAAGAAAAGATATAGAATTTAAAATTGGAGAGATGGTCATGCTTCAAGTTGCACCTTGGAAAGGCGTTGTTCGATTTGGTAAATGAGAGAAATTAAATCCAAGGTATATTGGACCATTCAAGATTATTGATCGGGTCGGACCAGTAGCTTACCGACTTGAGTTACCTCAACAACTCGCGGCTGTACATAACACTTTCCACGTCTCGAATTTGAAGAAATGTTTTGCTAAAGAAGATCTCACTATTCCATTAGACGACATCCAAATCAATGAAAAACTTCAATTCATCGAAGAACCCGTCGAAATAATGGATCGTGAGGTTAAAAGACTTAAGCAAAACAAGATACCAATTGTTAAGGTTCGATGAAATGCTTGTAGAGGACCCGAGTTCACCTGAGAATGAGAAGATCAGATGAAGAAGAAATACTCACACTTATTTCCAAAAGATACGTCAACACCTCCAACTGCTTAAACTTTCGGGACGAAATTTATTTAACGGGTAGGTACTGTAGTGACCCGAACTTTTCCATGTTTATATATATATTAAATGAAATTGTTATTTACATGATTAAGTATTTCCAACATGTTAAGTAATCAAACTTGTTAAGACTTGATTAATTGAAATAGGTTTCATATAGACAATTGACCACCCAAGTTGACCGGTGATTCACGAACGTTAAAACTTGTAAAAACTATATGATGATATATATATGGATATATATATATATATATAGTTAACATGATATTATGATAAGTAAGTGTCTCACTAAGTATATTAACAATGTGTGATATACATAAAAATGAGTTTATTGAATTAAGAAACTCGAAACGATATATATAACGATTATTGTTATAACAACGTCTTACTAAATACATATGAAACATATTATGATATTGTTACACTATGTTTAAATATGATAATTGATAAGTAAACATATCATTAAGTATATTAACAATGAACTACATATGTAAAAACAAGACTACTAACTTAAGGGTCTCGAAACGAGACATATATGTAACGATTATCGTTGTAACGACATTTTAAATGTATATATATCATATTAAGATATATTAATACATCATATTATCTTGATAATATAATAATTCAACATCTCATTTGATATTATAAACAATGGGTTAACAACATTTAACATGATCGTTAACTTAAAGGTTTCAAAACAACACTTACATGTAACGACTAACGATGACTTAACGACTCAGTTAAAATGTATATACATGTAGTGTTTTAATATGTATTCATACACTTTTTAAAGACTTCAAGACACTTATCAAAGTACTTCTACTTAACAAAAATGCTTACAATTACATCCTCATTCATTTTCATCAAAAATTCTACTCGTATGCACTCGTATTTGTACTCGTACAATACACAGCTTCTAAATGTATTTACTATTAGTATATATACTCCAATGATCAGCTCTTAGCAGCCCATGTGAGTTACCTAACCATGTGGGAACTGTAATTTAACATCTAGCATGAAATATCTCACAAAATTACAAACTAATGGAGACTATAATGCCATCCTAAATTCACGTGAAGATAGACACACACAAACTCATTTTCATTTCAGTTTTATGCATCAAATTACTCTCTATCAATTAGTCTCTTAGTGTTCTAAGTGTTCTTCATCATCTTCAACAAAATCTAGCTCAATCTAGTTCATAAATCCATACATAAACCAAGTTATAAAACAACTACTCAAGAACACAACAATAACACTTCCAAGTTTGCTAGCTTACTTCCAATCTTGCAAATCCACTTTGAGTGATCATCCAACCTCAAGAAATCTTTCTTATTTACAGTAAGATATCTTTCTAATACAAGGTAATACTCATATTCAAACTTTGATTCAATTTCTATAACTTTAACAATCTTATTTCGAGTGAAAATCTTACTTGAACTTGTTTTCGTGTCATGATTCTACTTCAAGAACTTTCAAGCCATCCAAGGATCCTTTGAAGCTAGATCTATTTTTCTCATTTCTAGTAGGTTTATCCACAAAACCTGAGGTAGTAATAATGTTCATAACATCATTCGATTCATATATATAAAACTACCTTATTCGAAGGTTTAAACTGGTAATCACTAGAACATAGTTTAGTTAATTCTAAATTTGTTCGCAAACAAAAGTTAATCCTTCTAACTTGACTTTTAAAATCAACTAAAAACATATTCTATATCTTTATGATATGCTAACTTAATGATTTAAAACCTGAAAATACAAAAAACACCGTAAAATCGGATATACGCTGTCGTAGTAACATCGCGGGCTGTTTTGGGTTAGGTAATTAAAAACTATGATAAACTTTGATTTAAAAGTTGTTCTTATGGGAAAATTATTTTTCTTATGAACATTAAACTATATCCAAAATTTTTGGTTAAACTCAAAGTGGAAGTATGTTTTCCAAAATGGTCATCTAGACGTCGTTCTTTCGACTGAAATGACTACCTTTACAAAAACGACTTGTAACATGTATTTTCGACTATAAACTTATACTTTTTCTATTTAGATTCATAAACTTAAGTTCAATATGAAACCATAGTAACTTGAATCACTCAAAACGGATTTAAAACGAAGAAGTTATGGGTAAAACAAGATTAGATAATTTTGCTTGTTGTAGCTACGTGAAACTTGGTAACAAATCTATATTAATCATATCCTAGCTAACTTATATTGTATTATACATGTATTCTAATATATTATGTAATCTTGGGATACCATAGACACATATGAAAATGTTTTGACATATCATATCGACCCATGTATATATATTATTCGGAACAACCATAGACACTCTATATGCAGTAATGTTTGAGTTAGCTATACAGGGTTGAGGTTGATTCCAAAAATATATATACTTTGAGTTGTGATCTATCCTGAGACGTGTATACACTGGGTCGTGGATTGATTCAAGATAATAGAGATCAATTTTTTTATGTACAACTAACTGTGGACAACTAGTTGTAGGTTACTAACGAGGACAGCTGACTTAATAAATTTAAAACATTAAAGCATATTAAAAATGTTGTAAATATATTTTGAACATACTTTGATATATATGTACATATTTGTTATAGGTTCGTGAATCTAATATTTTTGGGATGAGAATACATGCAGCTTTATAAATGTTTTACAAAATAGACACAAGTACATGAAACTACTTTCTATGGTTGAATGATCGAAGCCGAATATGCCCCTTTTACTTGGTAACCTAAGAATTAGTAAACTAGTCTACTAATTGACGTGAATCCTAAAGATAGATCTATTGGGCCCAACAAACCCCATCCGTTGTAGCGGATGCTTTAGTACTTCGATGTTGTTTTATCATGTCCGATGGATGTCCCGGAATAATAGGGGATATTCTTATATGCATCTTGTTAATGTTGGTTACCAGGTGTTCAATCCATATGAATGATTTTTATCTCTATGTATGGGATGTATATTGAAATATGAAATCTTGTGGTCTATTATTACGATTTGATAAATATATAGGTTAAACCTATAACTCACCAACATTTTTGTTGACATTTAAAGCATGTTTATTCTCAGGTGATTATTAAGAGCTTCCGCTGTTGCATGCTAAAATATGGATAAGATTTGGTGTCAGCATGCTTGTATAATATTGTTTAAAACTGCATTCGAGATTTATTTTGTTGTAACATATTAATATTGTAAACCAATATGTATTGGTAGTGTGTAAGTGTGATATTTTTTAGATTATCATTTCTGGATAATCTAGGTGGTGTCTTTTTAACCTTGTCGATAAAATAAAGGTTATGGTTTGTTTTAAAAACGAATGCAGTCTTTGAAAAACGTCTCATATAGAGGTCAAAACCTCGCAACGAAATCAATTAATATGGAACGTTTATAATCAATATGAACGGGACATTTCAAGGACCTTGTGCCAGACCGAAAAACTATAGGGTGATCTTTACTATTGCTCCTACAAAGGATAGTAATTGCATCCGACCCGTTGTGGAGCATAATCAAACGCATGTCATTAGACGTTGCCTTAACAGTCGCTTGTTCAACGCTTTCCTTTACAACCGGACGGTATGAAAGGACCCGTTCATATGCATTATAAACGATTCTCAATAATTAATTACATCGTGAGGTATTTGACCTCTATATGATACATTTTTCAGACATTGCATTCGTTTTTAAAAGATAAACTCTTCTTACATTGAAAATTGACAGACATGCATACCATTTCATAATATCCACTATCCAACTATTAATTGACTTAATAATAATCTTTGATGAACTCAATGAATCGAATGCAACGTTCTTCGAAATATGCCATGAAAGATTCCAAGTAATATCTTTAAAATGAGCAAATGTACAGCGAAAGATTTCTTTAATACCTGAGAATAAACATGCTTTAAAATGTCAACCAAAAGGTTGGTGAGTTCATTAGTTTATTATAATCATTCATTTTCATCATTTTAATAAACCACAAGAATTTCATTTCCAATTCTCATAAATATACACCCCATGCATAAAGACAAAAATCATTCATATAGATTGAACACCTAGTAACCGACATTAACAAGATGCATATAAGAATATCCCCTATCATTCCGGGAAATCCTTCGGACATGATAAAAACAACATCGAAGGACTAAAGCATCCGCTACAACGGGTGGGATTCGTTAGGCCCAATAGATCTATCTTTAGGATTCGCGTCAATTAGTAGACTGGTTTACTAATTCTTAGGTTACCAAGTAAAAGGGGCATATTCGATTTCGATCATTCAACCATATAATGTAGTTTCGATTACTTGTGTCTATTTCGTAAAACATTTATAAAAAATTGTGCATGTATTCTCAGCCCAAAAATATAAAGGGTAAAAAGGTAAATGAAACTCACCATACTGTATTTCGTAGTAAAAATACATATAACGTCATTGAACAAGGAAGGTTGGCCTCGGATTCACGAACCTAAATTAATTATATATATATATATATATATATATATATATATATATATATATATATATATATATATATATATATATATATATATTTGTCTAACAAATTAGGTCAAGTCATAGTGTACCACAATCCTAATGATCGAGACTAATATGCAAAAGTCAACAAAAAAATCAATTTGACTCAAAAATGATTTCCAAAAATTATACATGATTATTATATAGTTTAAATATCATCGTTTATATTTTTTTAAATATTTTTTAAAAGATTTTATTAGAGTAAATAATATAATTCATTTATTATAATAAAAATATACTTCTATATATCTTAAGTAATAAAATTTATAGAGTTCATTTAATATCATAAAAATAATATGGTAGGTAGTATTAATGTAATTATATTATACTTAGTAAAATATCTTTGTATTACATATTTATTTGATAAAATATTATCGATAATAATAATAGTGAGTAAAAGTTGTATTATTTTGTAATAATAATAATTATTATTCTATTAATAAAAATATTAATTTTTATATTTACTAAAAATGATATTATGATAAAAAGATAATTCTAATTCATGATAATAACAATGATATTCTTTTTTTTAAAAGAATAACTTTTGTAAAAAAAGATATTTTTAATATTAATAATACTTTTAATAATAATAGTGATAAAAATAATGAAAAACGATAATTTTATCTAAATCAATATCTTACGATATTTTAAATTTCATCATGATACACATACTCATTATTTCTTAATCAATTTGTTAATAACTTTTAAATCGTCTTTTATATAGCGTTCATTTTAATGAATATTATAGTAATCCTAATAATTAAGTGTTACTAATATTAGTTTTAATTATAATAATACTAATAATAATAGATATTATGACAATGATAATACTAATAACTATTTTAATGATAATAATAATAATAATACTACTAATTATAATTTAATTTTAATGATAATAACGATAGTAATAATAATAAAAATAACAATTTTTAATGATAATACTTTTTATTGAAAATGATAATAATAATAATAATAATAATAATTATAATTATAATAATTATAATTATAACAATTTGATGAAAACTAGAACGGCGATAATAACGACGATAATAATAATAATCATTTTTAATAATAATACAAAAATTGAATTGACTATAATTTCTAATCCGTTCATCGAAACCATTCGATATCTAAAGGAAAAGTTCTTAATTTTTCGCTAACTTTCCAAGGACATGCATATCTTATACCTTATCTCAACCGTAGGTGTAACTAATTTAAGGTTTAACATAACCTATCTAATAGCAATATCAAAAGTACGAGCATGCATAATCCTATATTCTCGAGCACTAGTCAGGGATACACTATTGTTATGTAAAAATTTATTTACGAGTACTCACGTATCAATATTGAGATTCAATATTGCAGGAAAGGTACGTAGACGTAACGGAGATGATAAACACTAAATTAATCTCACGAGCAAACCCATGAACCATACCCATCACCTCCATAGCTATAACCCATAATTTCCTTAGCCCTATCCTACTCGAAAAACTTATTTTGAAATCACGCGAGCAGAACCTCGTTGTAGTATTTTATGTATAATACTAATAATAATATCGCTCTTAATAACAATAATAATAATAAGATTAATAATAATAATCTTAATTTTTAATAATAATAATAATAGATAATATATACTCCATATATGTGTGAGAAAGAGAGATAGATAGAATGAATTCCATCGGACCAAAACGCGTTTTTAAAGCAAAGGGAAACTCACCAAACACCCCATGCGATCGCATGGGGTTTTCTTGGTTTATCCATGCGGTCACATGGTCACAAAGTGCACAACACAATTAGCCAATCTCGTTTGCCGACACTCTATATATTATTATATATATTAATTATAAATTATTATTTAATTTATATGATTAATTATATATTATATTATATTTACGCTCATGGTAAAAATATAATTTTTACTAAAATGACACGGACGTGGTCTCACGACTCATGTACCACTTTCGGTTTTTCGGGCTCACTTTCGTACGTTTAGAAAATTAGCCTTTTACGTTATGCGACGTGTACCTTTAATAATAGTTTGATTTATTCATCAATAAATTACCTTGTAAAAATGTATCTTATAAAATTTGAGTGTTGTGGTCATTTACTTCTATAAATTAGTGACTCGTTGTTTACCAAGCTATATTATTCTAAATTGGAACGTTTTATGACTAAGTTAATATATATATATATATATATATATATATATATATATATATATATATATATATATATATATATATATATATATATATATATACTTAAAATTGTAAATTTGTACCTAATAAATATATTTGAAATATTTTAACTAATGATATAATATTTAGCCTTTCAAAACCAAATAGATTTCAAAGTTTGTTTTAACTCGTTTTTAAATAATAGTAGTTATTTTACCAAATAATGTTTTTAATATGAAACTAAAGGGTTGCTTTATCTAGGGACACGAGTTAATCAAATAAAGTATATTTTTGAAATTTAAACGAAAATGATTACTAACTTTTGACTAACTCACGTTAATGACACTTTTATTAATCACTTTTATCAAATATTCCGGATATCGTTAAAAAGGAAAGGTTTTCTAAATCAAAGTGGACCTCTTAACAGAGACTCGTAATCCTAATTCAATGTATCTGTTAAGTCAATCATTTGATAACATCTTCTAATCCCATCGATAACTATTTGAATATATATTTCAAAACAAATACGTTTATATAAAGTATTATACGTCTAATACTTTGTTAATGTTTTCAAATTATAATATATACATATATACATATATAATCATATCCGTTCCTATAATGGTTCGTGAATCCTTGGAATTTGGTCGAGGTTAAATGAATGTATAAACACAGCTTAAAATTCTTGAGATTCAACTTACAAACTTTGCTTATCTTGTCGGGAATATATAAAGATTAAAGTTTAAATTTGGTTGGAAATTTCCGGGTTGTCACAGTACCTACCCGTTAAAGAAATTTTATCCCGAAATTTGAGTGGAAAGGTCGTGAATGATAATAAGTATGTTTTCATGATGTATACGGGCTGAAAATTAGAGTTTTATCATCAGCGAATAATTTGGATAAACAATCCATTTATATGAAGAGTACGAATGAAGCTAACATAGAAGAGTGAAATGAGTAAGTGTATATTCATCTTATCATTTGACGTAGATATGATTGATTCCCAGATTTCAAGGGATTTGAAGAAAATCTTCGTAATAAGATTTGACTATCCGGTAACCAAGGGAATTAGGATCCGCTTTAAATGCGATCGTCCATTTTAATTGTTCTGTCAGAGATTTTCTTATAAATTCACCTCCTTCGTTTCCTTATAACTCACACCTTCTGTTGATGCATTTTATGCAAGTCCCTAGACATCTACCCACGTCCATTGCAGGTACAACAGTTTACAGGCCAGCATGGTCGCTCGTTATTATCCTATCCGTGTTTGTATGTGGTTACAGGAACTACACGAACGAGATTTGGATGTTTAACTATGTTAGACTAGGTCAGACGTACGAGTGAAGCCTCACTCGTACGGCTGACAGGCTCATACACACGGTTGATGCTGAGCTAAGTCACAATTACAAACTAAATGGGAAGACACGAGTGAGTGATCACCCGTACGGCTGATGAAGCCAACTCGTACGTGTGATGGATGAATCGTACGGGTGAGTCAACAGCAGAGGTATATAAAGTCTTATGTTCTTCATTTTAGGTTAAGCCTCTCATTTGTTACACACACTCAGATCTGGTGAGCTCCTCCGATTCTCTCTCAACCCAAATCACCCAGATGGTGAATAATAGCTCTAGGTGTTGATCTAATCACACTTGATTTAGTTGTGATTTGACTAAATTAATCCCAAAAAGTTTAACCTATTCACTAGAGGGTTTGATTCACTTATTCCTTCATTGTGTGAGTTAAATCTGTTGATTTCTAAGTTCCTTGTCATGTTTCATCACCTTCTATTCTTTCCCCCTCAACTCATATTTTAAAGTATTCATCAATATGATCCATCCAGTTTTGATTCTCGATATACTTCTAACTTTCATATCGGTCATTCTTCTTTTTCATCTACCGCCGAAAGAATCTATTTACTTCTACTATACTCTTGGGTTTATAGTGTTTCTAGTTCTCCCATGTCTTTATATTGCTATATGCATCGATATATATGGTTTATAATTTCTGGTTTGTCGTTGGGCTTTATATCTTCCCTTATATTTCAAAGTCTCTGCTTCTGTCTTCTATAATCATTGTCATCCACGGTTAATGCTCTCTTTTATTTGCTGCAATTTATACTCCAATTTCTATTTAGGAGTTTTGTCCTTTCGTTTCTTCTTCTTGCGATTAAGCACCGCTTGTAATGGTCCAGAATTCGCAGATATGAATTTTAGAATGAACATTGTTAATGTTCTAGGAAGGAAATTGTGATGGCACGATCTTGACTTGTCAAATTACCAGAATACCTTGGAAAAGGCCGAATCATCAAGAAATATTTTCTTGATATATTAGAGGTTAAATAGAATACAAGAGTCGTATAACATGACACATGATGATGTTATGATCTGTGAATCATCACGTTCCATTTAGAAACTTAACATGACTTACTGTAATATAATCACGTTGATCAAGTGTCATTATATTATATTAACTCATGCTTCAGCTCCCAACACTACTTCAAAAATATTCCTATTTTAAACTCGAATGTTTCAGAATTTAGAACTAAAATAGTTTCTTTTATGATGTAATACAGATAGCGTGAAGAGATAAATGATTTCAGATAATAATAATTATGAAAATATCTTCAGAAATATGGAGGTTATTTATAATGAAAGATACGATGATATTTTAGAATTTCTAATATCAGAGGATGATGAAGAATATTGTCCGCAGGGGTTTAGAGTCAGGAGCAAGGTATTCGTTAATGACTCCAGCAGGTACTGAATCATTTGGATCCTTTTAAGTCAGGTTCAGTCTATGTGATTTGTCCACAGCCTCCTTCATACTTTGCTCAATCTGTTTTCCAGTTCCAAAACTTCTCTTTTTTTGCGCTTTGCCAGCACACTTCTTCATTATCATCTAGCTTTTACCGTTTAAAGTCGTTTATAGTTTTTTGCTGCTTCATCAGCATTTTTCCATTTTCGGAGAACCAATTCGTAGTTCGGAGTGTTTTTCAGAAACTTCACATTCAAATTAAGTCCAGAAGATAGACGTTATATATACACATATAATTGTTGGCGTAGACATGCTGCGAGATTTCAAAATACTGATTGCTAATTCTCGATGATTCGTATTGCAATTCTCGTTACAAGATGCGAATGAGTAAATGATGGGGTTTCAATGAATAATTATAATGACTTTTTGGAGAGGCTAAAGTCAAAGGGTAATGAAGTTGTTGGTACATCTGCTAATAACGTGTGGAATGTAAATGGTTCCCCGGTAATGATGGTGTATATCTCAAGGTTATAATAAGGTTAGTCTGACTGAAAAGTCGAAGTTGACTTGCCGGAGCTGTGACAAAACTGGCTACTTTGAAAAGGAGTCGCAAAGTTATTTTTGCTAATAAATGCCAATGAATCTGACGCGGATACGTTGTTTAAACTTTTACTTTGGTTTCAAGAGGTTTTTCGGGTACATAACTGTGGGTAACATGTGGTTGGATCATCATCTCGGTTGCTCATCATTCGAAGTGTCTTCAGAAATTTTCGAAGGGTTTGAACACAGATTGTAATCGTTAACATACATTTGATGTTCTAACACAGTTTTGAAGTCAAAATATAGCTTTGAAAGATGTAGTAATCTAAAAGTGATGGTACCGGTTATATCTCGGATTGAATTATGAGGTTTCAAAATCAGAATATGTAATTGGGTGAGTATGGTTGTTTTGATTGTTACAAGAGAATGTATATTATTGTGAAAGTAGGAAGTATAGTTGATAATTTGCTTAATCAGATTCGAAGAATGTAACATATTAATTGTGAATATATATATCTCTTGGGTATTACCTACCCGTTAAAAAAATTTCACAATTAATATTTTGTACATAAGAATTTTATTACAGTCTTTATGAAAATATATATGTATATATTCTCCTCAGATGTAACATAGATTTTAATGAGTTACAATGATAAGATTATGGTCGAAGGTTAACTTAAGCTTTTTTGCACTTGATGAAATATACATACACACTTCAATTTGGGTAAAGGTATGCCATTTTTTATTATTTTTGTAACTTAATCAATCATCTAATTTGTATACATTGCCAATTGATTCTTTTACAGAAATATATCAAAAAATCATTAGCCTCGTAATGTTGAACTTATTATGATAATGTTTTACTATTTGTATTTCAAATATTATTCATTTCTTATGTGGTCTCTTTGTACTATTTTTTTGCAATGTTGTAATAGGTTCATCTTCATCAATAGTAAAAGCAACTATGAAGGGGGCATATTAGAGATATGCAATCTTGCTATTCACTACTCGCATACTTCGACCTATAGTACTTGAAGAACCAACCGAATTTCGCTTGCATTGAAGCGTAACCGACCCCAATACTTAGAGATAGGTACGAGTTTGTAGTTTTATCATACCATTAATTGATCTATTATGTTCATTGTACACAAGTTGTGGATATCAGGTATGCTCCAATATTAATCTATTATGTTCCATATTGATAGGTGGTTACATAGGCGTATAGATTGAATACCTGAAAGTTCTAACCATGTCAAAATGTGGCAGGTTAGGTTGACCATCTACCTTTTATTATAGTTCTTTGTTATTATAATGGTTCAAATAATCTGTTTTAATGTAACAGGTGATTCCCAAGTCTAACCTCCTTAACCCATATGTATGTTTCTCTTTTTATCAAATTTTCTTACATTATCACCCATTAGGGCATCTATACATAGCCTGGACTTTTTTATTAATGGCCACTCATTGTAATTAGGTTAGGTTTTCATCTGCACATACTTAATGTGGTAATAGTACCAAGTCAAAGAATTGCAATGTGTTGTTCCTGCAAGTGTCAAAATGGGTAACTACAAACAGGTCGTATTTTAAAACCGAAAAACGGTTAAATCTTACTAAAACAAAATGAAAAGTACTTTTAGATATGACAATTTATTAGGTTGTATACCATGTATTTGGACAGTGTATAGAAATAGTTTTTTTTTTTTTTTAAATAGTTTCATATTAATTTGTCATTTATTAACCCACTTGACCACTTTGAGTAGGCATATTCTAACACTTTCACTTACCATGTTTCAACATTTTTACTAAGCATATTTGACTACTTAATATATTTGACCTGACCAATCTGAACAGGCAAAAGGTTTAATAGTGTCTTTGCCACCCTTTTCAAAACACTCATGATCACATTAGGTCAGCATGATCACATTACTTACACATGATCATAGGCCTCTACTTTAGGTCAATATGACCACATTACTTAAACATCTATGTAGTTGATTGTTAGATGATCATCATGCCAATACTTACGCATCTATTTAATTGTATCATACAACTAATTAGTACCAATACTAACGTTTTCGAATATTACTTTATATCAATATTAGCGTTTTCGAATGCTATTTTATACAGTTGCCGTGCAACGCACGCGCTCATAAAACTAGGTTCAAGAGATACCCGAAAACCTCTGTACTGTAATTGTCACTACGGTTTTCAAATACTATTTTTAGAGCTGTTGTGCAACATACGGGCTCATAAATCTACAACCGATTCTTAGATTTTCTTTGTTACTCAGCAGGAATGTGTTTATATTAAAAAAAAACTTGAATAGCTTATGTTTATTTGGTACACAATGATACTTGTGATACCTGTTTTTATCATAACGTCAAATGATATACTCCGTAACATTTTACATTTCGAATAGTTATGATGGTATGAGCAGGATCTGCATAGAATCTAAGTAGTGCTACATATGAAGGCTGGAAGTTTAGAAAATTTTGTAATGGTATTTGGTTAGATGGTCAAAGTCAACGGGTTGTTCATGTGTGGTTTGACTGTTGCTTGAAAGGTATTTTTGTTCAGATCTCCCTAATGTTTAGGTATATTTTGTGTACTTATGGGAAGAGGTTGCTGCTTAAACGGGTTTATAAGTTAAAGCCTTTGTCTACGCTTTTTGCAAGGCTTACATTTCTGAAGAATTGTAGGTTTTTTTTTTCTGACTCTTATTAGTCAATTCGTCAATTTTGGGTATATTTGTTTTAATTATGAGTTATATAGGGTTGTGATAATTATTTGGGCATGTTAATAATCATTTGAAAGGTCATCTTAAAAAAATTGTAAGCATAATATTGCGAATACGCTTTAGAAAAACTGCTCTTTGTAATCTGACCTTTATTATTTCAGTTTAAATTTAATTGTATGACACTTTATATAGATATAGGTGGCGGAAAATTGGTCCTTCATTAATGTATGCAGCTCTAAGGTGCCAAATATAGGAAACCACGAACTGTTTAGATACGAACCCTCTCCTTATCTCGACAAAAAAAAAAAAAAAAAAAAAAAAAAAAAAAACCCATCACACATTTTCTAAGAGTTAAAAGATTCATGTACAGATTCCACCATCCATCTCACTTCAATTCCTAACCTGCTTTCCGATCATCTTCCTCTACGACCTTCAAAACCACCACCTCCTCCGGCCAATCTTCTGGCCGACGATGTTGTAATCTAAATGTCGAAGCCAAATGGCTTTTCGTCTACAAAGTCGAGTGATAGTCGATTAATCTCGTTTCTGATATTCAATTTTTCGGATTCTTGGTCTCGTGATGATTGCCGGAGAGTCTTCGAGAATTACGGGACTCTCAAAGACGTGTATTTTGCTCGGAAAAAATTGCCGAGCAGCCAACGCTTCGGGTATGTCCGCTTTGATGGCATATCTGATATTGATTCATTCGCTAAAGTTTTAAACACCATACAAGTAAATGGGAGGTGGATTCGGGCTTACAAAGCCTTGGAGAGGAATGTAGCTAAACGGGTATCCAGTAAGGATCGAGAGTTCAATCTGAAAGTCGATGGTAACGAAGATTTTCCACCTACTCCTTAGAGCCGTGGTTCGTCAAACCCTTCAAGATGGGAAGGTAAAACCTTTTCAGCATCTCTTGCAGGGTCTAACCTAAACCCCAAAGAGTCTCAGCTTCCTTTATCTAATCATATCGAGATAAAAGTCGGGGGTAAATGGATCGAATTTGATCTTCCTGATTCGGTAAGCAATCATAATCTCGTTTTTAGCTTTAACAAAGATCGAATTTCTTGGTCTCTTGTCGAAGTAAATAAGTCTAGATTCAAAGATGTTGACGATCGTAATAATGATGCTGACTTGAAAAAAGTTGATGTGATGAATTCCAATAACAATAAAGAATGTGGTGCTAGAAAAGTTTGTACTAGTGGGGAGTATAATCATGCGCATGGATGTGGTACCCTAAAAGTTGATGTGATGAATTCCAATAATAATAAAAAATGTGGTACTCCAACAGTTTGTGCTAGTGGTGGGTATAATAATGCGCATAATGATGTGCATGGACGTGAACCGGCCAAAGCTTCTATTATTGGAGATAATGAATCGTCAAATACGAGTTTTGAATCATCGTGTGAGAATAATGTATCGGCAACTATGGGTGTGATTAGGGATGAAGTCATCAGGGACACCCCTGTCAATAAACCTAGTATTAATACACCAACAGTGAGTATTAATGAGGTTGAAGAAGGTGAGTTTCTAAGGGATCCGTCTCCGTCCGAGGATCCATCATCAACGTCATCCAATCCGGATTCCAAGATTGACGACGATCTGTTGCCGGAGGAATGTTATGAAAACGTGGGTCCGTCGCCGGATGACCCTTCATCAAGGATATCTACTCCGGATCTCAAGTCTGATGTCGATCTGTTGCCGGATGATGGGTACTCTGATGTGGCTTCCAATGTGGGATGTGCGGGTCTCGAGAAAAACAGTTTTCAATTTCAAAACCAATCTGGGCCGGAGCTCTCCATTGGGCCAGACCAAAATTTTGAAATGGTCAAACAAGCCCCAAATGGGATGGGCCTGGGTTCAAACGAACGTGATGTGGGTGACCCTAGCCCAATCGGAAGAGATTGCTATGATTTACATGACGTGTCCCCTTGTTTAACATATACCGGGGTAGCTCGTTTTCGTGTTAAGGGGAAAAAAGCTCTTCCTTTGATTAAAAGTTGTTTCATTAAACAAGTGTGGGATAGGAGAAATATGAAACGCAATCGACTTCGGGATAAATTTTGATGGCAAGATAGATATCTTATCGAGAACGTGATGAAAGACTCGGAAGAGGGTATTGATTGCTGCTCAGGTTGCTCTTCCTGTTCGTCGTCAGATTCGGAATCATAGTCTAATTAGCTGTCGTGTCGTGTTCTTTTATCATCCTCGTGATTGTGTGTTTCCTATAGATTCGTGTTGTTAGTTGTTTGTGAGTTTCTTTGGTGCGGTCGCTTGTAGCCTCGTGTCTTGCCTAGCTCCTTGCTAGTTTGTTTCGTGTTCTTTTTATTTTTATAAAACTTCTTTCCTTTCAAAAAAAAAAAATGGGAAGATCTTCATGCATGCCTTATTGGCAAGGAGGGGCGGAACATTTAAGGGACAAAAGGGGGTATCCGCTCCCCCTCGATTTCGGGGGGGAAAAAAAATTTACACTAAAAAAAAAAAAATTTACGAAAAAATAAGGTTTTTTTTTTAGTGTTTACCCCCCTTCGATTAGTTTCTTACCCCCTTCAATTAGTTTCGCCCCCTCTCGAGTCGGGGTCAAGTTCCGCCACTGTTGGCAAGCTACAAAGTGTAATACTTCATGACTTTGATTCTAAATTTCATCGCTAAACATTGGTAAAATACTCATATTCCTGTTGCTGCATCATGCGAATATTCCTGTCTCGATTTGTTTGATTACTAGCTGTCGTGCAACGCACGGCCTCTTAAACAGCATGAATGTGTTTATACAAATATATTTAAGGATATTATTTTTATTTCATTCACAACATTACTTGTGACACTGTTTGTATAATATTTAATTGCTATATCATTTTAAGATTCAAGATTGTTTGCGGAAGAGTCCTCGTGCAACGCACGAGCTCTTAAATCTAGTTTATATATATACCTGACATAAATCACCACCCATACACCCATTCAAACCAAACAAAACTTGAATATTACTTACATGCAGTTAACAGCACATACGATCTTCTCATAAAATAAAGACATGACAGATAACCAAAACATAAAAAGGTCATTAAATCAACCATTGTGGTTGAATTTATTTTAGGCTGTCATTAAGCCAATTATTTTGGTTATACTTATTTTAGGCCGTTTCACTTGCCTGTGGAATGTTCATTTTGACAACTGGTGATGAAAATAAATATGATATATTCATTCATTTACCTTTATTATATTATATTATATTATATTATATTATATTATATTATATTATATTATATTATATTATATTATATTATATTATATTATTATATTTATATTTATATTTATATTTATATTTATATTTATATTTATATTTATATTTATTTATATTTATATTTATATTATAAAAGTGGTGCAAAATGTTGTAGTTTCAGTTCTATTTGATTGTAGTTTTGCCTTTCCTTTCACATTATAAACGGTCCCTCAACTTCGCCTATATTTCCGCAACGGTCCCTCAAGTTTACACCTTTTCAAGGGTGAAAAGTGTAAACATATAATTTAATTAAAATATAGACACTAATTCCACCCGAATTTATAACGGACCCTATCTTCTCGCTGGGTACGAGTTAAATTTTCCAGAGACCACCGTTTAACTCGAAAAAATCTTACGAACCCCAACGGGACTAACTATACGCGAAACGGCCACTTCTAAAAAAAACGCTAAATAAAACGACAGTCCGTATCTTCCCGCTCGGCACGAGTTAAATTTTTTCGACGGCAGTGCCAGACTCGAAATAATTTTATGAACAAAACGAAACTAACCACGTTCGAAACGGACACTTTTTAAAAAACGCTAAACACAAAGACAGCCCGTATCTTCATCCTCGACTCGAGTCAAATTTTTCCGACACCACCGTTATACTAGAAATAATTTTATCAACAAAACGAAACTAACTACGTTCGAAACGGATACTTTTTAAAAAACACTGAAGACCACGACACCGACAACGGCGCTTAACACATGGCCCGTTTTCCCCTCTGTAAATACACAACACTATATTAAATATGAATACGCAGGCCGAAAGCCCCCGCCGCAACGCGCGGGCCGGTCCGAACTAGTTCTGACTATTAAAGGTGCTATGGTTATGTGTGTTGAACTAAAATCTTTTAAAGACTAGAACGGTCTAGATTTAATTGATCACCCCAGCTCCTGCTCACATTAACTTCATCTTAGTTTGTTCGATCCACGTTTCGCGTCAATTTTTAGCTACCTAGTTATGTTAGTATAATTTATTCATTTGACCTACCATCAAAGCAATGCGACCCGAATAGACCGGCATTTATTTCTTGGGGCCATTATGGCTGTTAGTTTTCATTTAGTTGTGTGGTTTCGGAAATGTCTACCGTAAAGGTGCATGAGTAGTGTTTGGTTTGTTACGGGTGGCTGGCTCTTGCTTGCGCAACAACTTCCACCTGTCATGCCTCTTCAGTTTTGCTCCAATGTCTTGTATTGCATTGTCTGGCTCTATTAATTGAGGCAACAGCAAGCGTCGATTTATTGGCGACTTCGTAGCCGTTTAGAGCATAAATTGAATTCCAGGCAGACTCTATGACCCATGAAAATTTGATTCTACCATTTCCATGAGGTCTCATTCTCGTTTTTTCTTGTTCTGTTTTTGCTTGTCTTTATTATTCTTTATTTATTTTTATCTATTTACTCTTTACTTATTTATTGTGCCCGGAGGTCCCAACGGAAGCAATCTCTCTATCCTGGAGGGGAGAGAGGGATGACTTTCTCTTCCTGTAAGTGGAGAATTTTTTCTCGACTTGTGGTCAGAGAAACGACTTCTCTTCTATTCTAGGGTAGAGGAAGGATTGTCTACATCTTACCTCCTTCATACCTCACGTACAGGGGCAGGGGCAGAGCTATGCCTTTGGTTGTGGGGCATGTGCCACCACTCACCAACATCATATTACTTTGATATATCCACTAATTTAGTGCCACCTTTTAAGTTTAACTCCACTATTTATTAATTTAGTGTCATGTGCCATCATGCTAAAGTTTCAAGTTAAACTCCACTAACAAATTTAAATTACAATTGATAAAAATTGCATTTTCGAAAATATATTAATTCGATTGCTAATCATAACAATCATTAAAATTTTCTTTTTCTTTAAAAATTAGAAACATGCGCTTTGGGACAGTGGTTTTAAAAAGTTTAAGATGAGAGTTAAAGCTTGAAATATAAAAAATTGTAAGTTTCATTACATCATTACAATTTAAGTAAGGCTAATGACAAATACATTCATAAATTTAATAGATCCACTCATTTTGTGTATTGTAGTCTTGTATTGTACACACTCATATAATGTATAAAAGTTGTGAATTTAGCAAAAGTGTGAGTGTATATATCATTGGCTTGATTGTTTATGTGTTCTAGGCTTATCATATGCCTTAGTACCTATTTTAAACTTGCTACCGTAGGTCTTAGATTTTGTGCCATTCGCAATTAAAAATTCTGGCTCCGCTCCTGCTCGCTTATGCGGGATTGGATATTGTTATTGTTGTTGTTGTTGTATAAAATATAATTGACATATCGAATTTTTAGATCGTCATAAAGGACAAAGATACTTACTTTTACAAATACTTTAGCAATTGATTCAGATAATCAGGCATTGTTAATCGAGATTTTATCTAAATTGTGTAAACTATAAGGATCACTTCTTCTTATAAGTTTTTATTTCTATGAGAAAGACACTTGTGTGAGATAGGTATGGATCCCTTATATTTGCGATACTGCCACCATGATTTTTTCTTTTCCATCAGGGCCTGTGTACCCGTCAACTTGTTAATCTTTTCAACCATGTAAGTGGCCCACACATACTCATGACCCGTGAACAAACACGCATGATATGCAATTTTATTTAAATCACAACAACTACACAACAAAAATTAAGAGTTATATTAAAGAGTTTAAAATTCATGACCGCATGTGACTCGTTAATATGTAAAAAAATTTAAATCAACCCGTACTCGTGTATTTTTTTTTCCTTTTTGCATTTTACCAGTCAAATAAAATAAATTTTTGTTACATAATTTATTTAATATGTTTTATACATATTTTTAATTTTTTGAAAACCGGTGATGAATCTTATACATTACGTCGATTAGATTTAGCTTTGGGTAAATGTTATAAATGTTTATTAAATAAATAAAGATGTTCTCCGTAGTATATATATGGTAATACAATCTCTCCTAAATTGTAGGCTAACTTAAAGCTACCGCCTTAATACGTTACGATTTAAGATTAATAAGGTTATTTGTTACCAAGGTCACCCTTGGGATATCATGTGTAATTTTATTTCCCCTACATCACATAAAGCATGACCATACATTCTAGGTGTCAGACTCTAAGGATACCCCTACTCATCTGACACGTGTCATACAACAAATATTTTCAGTCTTTTTTTTTTTTTTTTTTTTTATCCGTAAATTGTATAATCTTCTCTATCTCTATCCATAAAATCCGCTATACCACCATCCACATATACCAATCAACTGCTATGCTGAAAAACCCGTCTACTTTTTACGGTTTCAATCCTCCTATCCCTAAATCAAACATTACCGTCGCTCATTTTAGGGTTTCATACGCTATCCATTTCGTTGCGCTACCAGATCAGGTACAAACCGACTTTTTCTTCATCAACAAATTAGGGTTTGTTTATACATCGATTAAATCATTCTTGCCCTACATTCGATTGACGAATGTTTGAATAGTTGTGGGTCGAATGATAAAAAAGGGTTTTATTTGGTTAATATTAGCGATGATAGAACTTCCTGGAAATTAAGGTCAGTAGTTCAATTTCAGGTTAAATTAATTAGGGTTTATTGTATTTTCAATCATTCATCCTACAACGATGTTGGTTCACGGTGTTGTTTGTCATAATTCCATTTGTGATTTCAGTTTTTTTGACATTCAGGTAGTGCAATTAGCATTTTAGTTTTCTTTGCAACAACACTTCACCGTTCACCGTTCACATTGTTTAAAGTATCAGTATTATTATATCATTATACTATAATACTATAATTGTGTTTGTATACTGGAAATAAAGGTGCAACTATTTAAACAAATGCCTTATCATTTTGTACGGAATTTTTGAATGATTTATGAACAGGGTCAGATGTTATGTTAAATTCTATCTGTTTGAAATGAAATATATGGAAGTATGTTAGTTATGTCTTTTGTTATCTGTTTAGCATTTTGGTATGGTTTAATAAGACCACCTATAACTCACAAAGTACATCAAATGTCATTTACAGCTATGATTTATGATCCTCTCTTAAGATTCATGTAAAAAAACTCATTCAGCTTGCAGATAATTTCCCACATTTGTTTTATGAAAATACGTGTTTCCTTTTCCTTTATGCTACCTTTCTGAAAGTCTTATAGAAGATTGACATTTGAGATTGAGGAACAGGGATATATAGGCTGCAATGATAACTCCAATATGCTGATCAAATTTTCTCATATTATGATCGTGTTTAATATTCAGTAACCAGTAACTGTAATTTTAGAAATTGATGTGTTTTGTTTGTACAATGAAACAGGTTTTAATCGATGGAAGAAAATTCACCATCCAGTATATTAGAGGGGAAGATAACAGGCATTAGCTTTTCTTTGGCTACGCTGCAAGAAATTGTTAGTTTTACATCACCTTTTCAAATCAAATATAGTTTAAAAATTGCTAAGTTTTTATTTTTTTATTTTTCTGACAATATTTGTTATTTGATGTATGCACATGAAATTTGGATTAGTGTTTGTCGTCTATTAGTGATTGCCCGATTTATCATGCGAGCCAGCTTACAAATCCGTTTCTTGGGCTTCCACTTGAAGTTGGAAAATGCGAATCTTGTGGTACAGCTGAACCCGGAAAATGCGAAGGTGTGTAATGTGTTAATATCATATTTATACTAAACTTATATCATGCAGTTATTAGTTTTTATGTATCTAATTTTTAACATCATTTGGTTTATTTCATTTCAGGTCATTTTGGGTACATCGAGTTACCTGCTCCAATATATCACCCATCACATATAACTGAGTTGAAGCGCATACTAAGTTTGATATGCCTCAAGTGCTTAAAGTTTAAAAACAGAAGGGTATTTTTGTAATTTTGTTAATTGGCGTTTATGGTTTTACATGTAGTTATCTCTTTTTTAAGAAAGTTTTAGTGAACTTATGGGGTATATAAGGGGGGAAAAGGTGATATCACTTTCTTTTTTAAGCAAAATGCGTGAGTTCTTCTCGTGTCTACTTTTTCACGATGTTTTTGCCACTATAAACTCGCACACATTTATAAACATAATTTTCTTATTGTTTATTGTTTTGTAACAGTTGGGGTGAATGAATGGAAATTTAACGATGAGAAAGTTATTGTACTACCAAATTTCAAATTCATTGAAAACAACGTGTTACATGATTTTTGTTAAACCTTAAGTATATTTTAAGACTTTTTTTGTCAATTTTCGGATAGATTGGTTGTCTATAACTCTGTTTCTTTTGACTGAAACAAATATTGTCAGAAGCTTTTTCAGGTAGTTGTTTGCAATGATAAATTATAAAATTAAGTCTCTGCTCTTTTCTATGAAGTTATTTAAAGTATTTTTGGAATTTTCTTGACAGATATGGCTATCGATATGGTGATGGCAATACTCGCCTATTACTACCATCTGAGGTAATAGACTAAACTATATGAGTATATGGGCTGTAGTGTTGTAAATCAATAACATTTGAATTTTTTTATACTTTATAATTATAATTAAAAATGCATAGGTTGAAAATAAAGAAAAAATTTTATTTTTCTATTTTCTTTCTTTTATTCACTGCTGATAAGAAGCCAAGAAATGATTGTTGTGGCTTCCTTCTTTCTGTCCGTATGTATTAAGTAAAAGTCAAATGTTTGTTTTGGTTTGTGAATTAATAAGTAAGTTTTGTATTAGTAAACTCTTTTGAACTCTTCAATCTATTCAAACTCATATAGTGACTTTGGTTATTGGGTATTTTTCAGAATATGATGTGGTGAGTCAGGTAACGAGTCAAAACGACTGGTTTTTGTATGGATGTCATCATGTGGGCTTAGCCTAAAGACGCTTTCTTGTCCAAATAGTTTTTTAAAATTCTCAGCGTGTTACGGTGTTTTTATAGTATTATAAAAAGTATATTACTAAATTACAGAAATAGTATGTAAACTGTAAAGTGACGAATATATTGATTTGAAACGAAAATAATATTAAATACACTTCGGGTGACTTTTGACCATTTAGCATGTTCGACCCGTTTCCCTATAAGCTATGTGGATTTGAATTGGGTTAGGGATGACATTACCCTAACCGACCCATTCGTAATTAAACGGTTTAGAATTGACTTATTTACTGATTGTATTGTTGTCTATAGATTGATATAGTGGCAGTTGGTTCTTGTGTAATAACCTTTAATGGATTTAAATTCTAAGTTTCAATTTGTGTCATTGATAGTTTGGTTTAGTGAAGTGTGTCTACTGATATTCGTGCTCCAAGTTTTTCTTATTGCTTTCTTCCTACAGTTACTAAATTTTGTTTTCAGATTATTCATTTCTTCATTTTGTGACAAGGACTTTCACTTTATCAAAGTAACTTCGTATATTCTTCAAGTTTTTGAGCACTAAAACATCTATTGTATTTTGTCTGTAGTTGCAGTAATCGTAACCATGTCCTTATTTCGGCGACGTGGTTCGTCTCAGCCGCAGCAAGAGCTGTAACGTCCCGAACTGCAATCAGAGGCCAAGGTAACTAACTAAACTAACTACAATTTCATCTAATATTGAACTAATTTGACACAATCTTTAAAATTAACATTGTTGTTGAACACATGTTTCTATTGATTGTTTTTGGTCAATGCAGTTCAATGCAGGTTAATGAGCTTTAAAGCTGCACTTGGACCCTTATCTGGACGTAACGTATTCTACTGTACTGATGCATGCTTGCGAAGATATGTTGAAGCCCAAAACAGGAACGTAGACAAAGCAAAAAAAGATGTTGGAAGAAACACTTGAATGGAAATCAACTTATAAGCCTGAAGAAATACGTTGGGTTAGTGATCATCATTTCATTAATGTAATAATAATTTAAATATCTCTGAAGCTACTTCAGTATCGTATAACAATAATTTATTATTATTATTATTACTGCTTATGTTGTCGTGAAATTATCTGAGTATTTATAGAACTTGTGCTCAAATTTTTTTTATTTTTTTTATGCGATGAAGTTGCAGTTAAAGGCGAGACAGGGAAACTGTTCAGAGCAAATTTTCGTGATCGAGTTGGAAGAACACTTCTGATACTAAAATCAGGAGTGATTGAAAAATCCCCGTTTGTGTTTTGACATGTACCAAAATAATACCCATTGGCCTGTTAACCGACCCGCCCAAATTGCCACCTAAAATAACTGATTGAGCTAATACAACATCAATGGACAACCAGATCAGACATCTTGATGTTTATTTTTAGAAGAAAAAATAAACTCAAACCGGGTTCAACATGTTCTTTCAAGTACTGCAGCAAGTACCGTACTTTTTACTACTTTGATGTGTTCAACAACTAAAGTGTTACGCGTATATTTCAGTTTCTTTTACAAACATCTGTCATAGACTTTAATAATTTTTACAACATTCATTGAATAAACTTACTTAGATTGGTTGAATGCAAAACTTTTTTGTTTAAAAGTCAAGCTATATGTTTAATATGGATGGATGATGTTTTGTTGTTTGTTAATAACTTCATTCATATTTTATACTTTGTTTTTATTAGGGTTCTCCGTGCAACGCATGGCTCTTAAAAGCTAGTATAGGTATATAATGTGTAGTTAAATATAATTATACTAGTTAAAGACCCGCGAATTCGCGGGATCTTTTAAGGAATTATGTTATAGAAAAATAGAAAAAGAGTTTTTTTAGATTGATTATTACATAGTATTTAAAAATGATATGTTGAACTTGCAATATGTAACAACCCTGCTTTTTCCGTCATTTCCGTTAACTTTCTTTTAATTGATTTAACAGCGATTATTTGATTTTTTATGTGTTTAAGTGTATTAAATGCATACGTGATCCTTGGTGGGCTATTTGAATTAATATGGGTTAATATTAATCGATTAATATATTTCGAATAAAGAAATACGATAAAAACGCTACGGTTTAAATAACTGCAAAAACTGCTTTTCGAGCAATGAAACGCTCGGGTTTATTTTGATAATTATTTTAATAATTATTAACTTTTTAAAAATATTTAAATTATTGGGTTTTTAATAAATTAAACGTTTGGTTGCGTTTTAACGATCGGTATAGCGTTCCGGGCCTTCGGTACGTCTAAACTGCACTTGAAACGAGCCACGAATACACGCTTTTGTAAAACGAGAGCCCGAGAAGGACTCCCTTGGGCCATTCGGCCGATTGGACCATCACCCTCCCCATCTATTTTATTTGTTGGGCTTATGTGTTTAACTAGGGGATTATAGCCAAAATGCCCATTCTCAGCAAGTTTTTTGCGCTGGAGCCTAAAAAAAAAAAAAATTTGCCAGGTTGCCCTCGCAAGACGCAAGGTGCCTTGCGAGTTGCCCTCGCAAGACGCAAGGTGCCTTGCGAGTTGCCCTCGCAAGGCGCAAGCTTGCGTCCTTGCGTCTTGCGAGCTTGCGACCTTATCTGATCAGAAATACGATTTTGTGGATAAGATTTCGTCAGATATCCTAGATTTTTACGGATAATATTTTGTCCCTATATATAGATTGACCCTGAGACTTTGAAATCACAGTCTCATAAAAATTTCAAAAGTTTTCAATGCAGAGCTTATACCCACGTTAAGGTACTATTTTAACCATTTTTTCACTAATTTTTGTCGTTATGAATTGTGTTAATGATGATAAATTTGTTGTTAATATATGTTGTGGGGGTTCTTTTGAGTACATTAACAACATACCCATATATATATATATATATGCCACGAGATTGTTTTAGAATTCGGTTAAGACTCCCAATTGCGCCCGTAAAACCAATGAATCGGAGAATATTGTTAAAAAATGTTCTTAAAAAGATTGACTTCCCACCCAATGCAGCTGTTTCAATGAGATACGTTTTTAATAATCAAGTTTTTGATATTACTGATGATGATGAAGACTTTCAAGAGTTTTTACAATATGCAATTGTAAATGGTCCTATTGATATTTATATTGTCGATAGAGTAATAATGCATCAGCCACAACGAAATCCAGAAACAAAATACTCGACAAACCAACCACTACTACAACAAAACCAAGAAAAAGAGGTACCAAAAAAACCAAAATCACCAAAACACCAACCACAACAATTCTTACTACAACATGATACCGAAGAAAACCTCGCAAGTAACAATTTGAAAGTGGAAGAACCTGAATTGCCACTTTCAAACACAGAAGAGTTTGATTTGCATAACTATGGTCTTGAAAATGTATGTAAAATTAAAGAATTAGACCACCCGTTTGAGGTACCTCTTGTCGAAGATAGTGATTCAGATGGAGGAAAAGACGGAGACACAGAATTCCAATATGAAAAAGAAAAGCAAGATCCGTTCTGGAATATTCCAACTCTTTTGAGTCAGCATGAGGAAGAGCGCGAACAGACGACTGAAATACCAACCACGTATAGGGTGTCAGATTTAATTAAAGTCCGTCAAACTTTCTTGAACAAAGAAGAGTTTATAAACACCCTATTTACAAAATGTCTTGAAGAAAACTTCCAAATAAAGCCTGTAAAGTCAGACAAATCTCGATACACTGCTAAATGTGTGTTGCCAAACTGTGAGTGGAAATGTAGTGCTTACAGAATATGATTCACTCAAAACTTTATGGTAAAGAAACTGCATGACGTACACACATGCTCACGCACACTAATTATGGGAAACAATAAACATGCAACCAAAAAGGTGTTGGGTAGTATGCTTGTGGATTCATTCAAATCTGCAAACCAGGAATCTAAAGCAAACGATATACGTGCGGATATAGGCAGCCGATTCGGTGTCAGCATATCTTACAATCAAGCATGGAGGGCCAAATGTCATACATTACAGATGCTAGAGTAGTGAAGAGTCGTACCAAATGCTTCCAATTTACCTACATAACATTAAGATTCACAACCCCGGAAGCGTAACGAATTTGATCACAGACAAAGAAAATAGATTTCTGATGTGTTATTATTCCCTTGGCGTAGTTGTAAGTATCACTATTACCATTTAATAAAAATTTTAATGTTTGCGTTCCTTGCGTATCGATTAAAAAATTAAAAACATATTTGTTTTAACATTGTTCATTCCTGCAGATTCGATCATTTGTTCAACATTGTCGCCCGATAATCATCGTCGATGGAGCGCATTTGAAGGCAGTATATTTGGGTACAAATTTAGTTGCTGTTGCGATGGATGGCAATAATGGAATTTTGCCATTGGCTTATGGAATTGCTGGCGGCGAGACAAACGAGTCTTTGGATTGGTTTTTGGGTAACCTACGAGACCATTTGATGACTTGGGGAATGGGTGATCGTATGTCAGAGCTTACTTTTATTTCGGATCGAGGTTTGCCAATAGCACATGGTGTTTCAACCGTGTTCCCCGAAGCGTTTCACTGTTTCTGCGCTCGTCATTTGTTTGCAAGCATTAAAAGTAAATCCAACAAATTCAAATATTTTGAATGGCATTATTGGAAAATGGTCAAAGCTTATCGTGCGTCGGATTTTGAGGATCATCTTAATGTATTTCGAAGAAGATTAAAAGCGTCTTACAAAATTTTAAGTGATGTCGGGTTCCACAAATGGTCTAGAAGTAGAGCGGAACATGTTAGGTATTCATACCTTACTAGCAACAGTGTAGAGTCTGTTAATGCACTATCCGTACATGCTCGAAAACTACCTATTTGCATGTTATTGGAATTTTTTCGCGCTTCGATACAAGCTATTTCAAACATCGCAACCAATCGGTTAGTCTTACTTCAACTGTTACTCCATATGCTGAACATAAACTAGCTAAGAGGACGAAAAAGTCAAGAAGATGACAAGCAATTCCATCGACAAACAATCTAGTAGAAGTGCGCGATGGATGAAAAAATGGCCTCGTTAATCTAGCAGATAAAGTTTGTTCATGTGGGCAGTGGCAGGGATCAGGCATACCTTGCGGACATGTTATTGCAGCAGCACGACTATTTGGAGTAGCTGATGTTACTCAATTTGTATCTCATTGGTTCACGACAGAAACTTATATAAATACGTATATGGAACCTTCCTTTGCCCCATCGGTCTGAATGGTCGGATCCGGGGCCCAACGTCTTACCAATTGTAAACCCTCCCATTAAGCCGAAAAGAGATCCCGGACACCCAAAATCAACAAAACGTCATCCGTCAACGGGTGAAGACACTGAAAAAATAGTAAGAACATGTACTCGTTGCAAAGAACCAGGTCATGGTAGGGATACGTGCAAATCTTTAGTTAATCGAACTGGTGAACCAACCACGAAAAGGGTAGTAAAAACATCGGCCTCAACTTCAAAGTCGAAAAAGGGTAAGGAGAAACTCACTGACAAAGAAGCGTTTCATGCTTACCAGTCTCAGTTTTATGCAACGTGCAATCTAGCGAGCGATAATTAGTAAACCAATCTCCAAGTCTATTTATTTTCTTTTCCTATTGTATTTTTTTTATGTCATATCGATGGTTGTAATAAATTCTCGAAGTTTATCTATGTTATGTGTGATAATCTATATTTTGGTTTATCTATGCTATCATTAAACCTTAAGTCCAACCATGTACAGATACGCAAGGTCGCAAGATAGACCTTGCGACCTCATTAACACGTATGCAAGGTCGCAAGATAGACCTTGCGACTTAATCAACACATACGCAAGGTCGCAAGATAGTCCATCTTTCTTCCAAACCCTGCTACTCTTACAGTCTATTCTTTCCAAACCGAGTCACATTTATATAGACCTACTAGTAAGTACTTGTATCATATAATTACAACCTACAAAATAGCAAGTTCAACAACACATATACATATATACATATCAACAAGGGTACAATCATACAACCTGTGCAGCCTTTTTAGCATCCTTTGTCGCATCTTTTTCCTCTGGTGGTGGCGGTAGTGTATCAAAACGTGCATGGAAGAATGTCCTTGCCATTCTGTTCCTATATTCCTGTGCAGCCTTTTTTGGATCTCCAATGTCATCAAGCCCCTCCTGTGCAAACACCAGTCTCTCCATATGGATCCACACCCAAACACCACAGTCACCGGTTTCACCTGCCTGCACTGGCACATTACGCCCAGTTTCAATCATCAACTCCATACTCTCATTGTTTTGATAGTAATCTTCAAGCTGTGATTCTGGCGTCTTGTTATAGTAGTCAATCGCGTGCAAGTAGACGGGCAAGTTTTCACACAACATTGTGACAACATGTTGTAGCGATTCACTTGCAAGACCGGGTAAACTGTCGTACACAAAAACTTTCATTTCTTCTAACTTTAATGATAGCAGCAAGAAATGTTCTGGTTGTCTAAAGTGTACTGGGATCAAGATCTGAAACAGAAAGAATGTTTAGTCAGAAAACCATCCATACGCAGGACGCAAAAAGAACCTTGCGTCCAAATTACACGAAGACGCAAGGTCGCAAGACTTACCTTGTGTCCAAGCACATTACCAGACGCAAGGTCGCAAGACTAACCTTGCGTCCAAGTACATTTCCAGACGCAAGGTCGCAATATTTACCTTGCACCTGTTCCAGTTTATAAAAAACATCACTTCCATTTTGCTTACTAATTATAAACAACACGAGATTGATAATTAGAATGTTTACCTGATCACATGAAGACCAAGCTGGGTACATTTCATCACTACCATCCCCAAGAGCAATTATATACGTGTAATTTGGTTCCCTAAAGACAGTGATTCCTTCATTATCTTTGAAATTAGGATCTTTGGTGAAACAACCCGACCCAATCCATAGGGACGAATAGAATAACATATGATTATATCGCGAGGCATTTGACCTCTATATGATACGTTTTATAAACATTGCATTCTTTTGAAAAAAGATATACCATAAATGAATATTTAAAATTCAATGTTTTCGACATCTGATGATTTCTACATGTAGACAATCACCGAAAATAACAGTTTACAAGAATACTTCCGTTGACAATGCAGTCAAAATAAATACACGGTGATGATTTTGTGAATGCAATGCTTCCTCGAATAAAACATGTATGACTCCATGCACATGGTTTCTCTAACATATATTCAAACAGCGGAAGACTTCTAGGAACCTGAGAATAAACATGCTTTAAACGTCAACATAAAGTTGGTGAGATATAGGTTTAATGCTAGCAGCGTTATAAATATAGACCACAAGATTTCATATACATAAACGTTTTAATAAAAATATTCTAAGTTGTTGAGCACTTGATAACCATACTTAACATTTAATCAACGTCACATATTCCCTTTATTATGAAATCTTACTACACCGTACCAAGTGTAGTCACCGAAATGAAGTACTGTGCAACCGTTGAATACTGGTCGTCCAGTCCGGTTGGGGTTGTCAGGCCCGATAGATCTATCAACAGGATTCGCGTTTACAATACCTCATGTAAATAGTAGTTACCAAGTTACAGGGAAGTATGCCAGTGGTACAACTCAACGTAGAATATATATTTTTAATCACTTGTGTCCATAACGTAAATCATAAAATGCATGTATTCTCATCCCGAAATATTTAGAGTTTAAAAGTGGGACTATATACTCACTTTTGCCTTGAAGGTATTTAACTCGACTTGGTCTCCGATAGATATCACGAACCTAACCATATATATATAATATATCAACATATTTTCTTTTCAAGTAATCGTTACATATATATATATATATATATATATATATATATATATATATATATATATATATATATATATATATATATATATATACTTTTAATACTTTTAATATTTTCTTAGTCCGTAGTTAGCAGTCCGATGTTAGTGGTCCACAATTAGTTGCTCAATAAAATAAATAAAGACCCCATCATATTCGTATTGATCAGAATTAATCTCGACCCATGGTACCATGTTGTCAAATGACGTGTTGCGTACATAAAGTACCGTGTTGTCAAATGACGTGTTGCGTACAATCATGAGGTCTTATGATTAATCTTCTCGTGTTGTTTACGGGTGGTCCTGAAATATATAAAATCAAATCATAAGTATACATATAAAATATCATATTAATTAGAAAAGATATGATTAATTTACTTTATCTCCAAATATTTTCGTAGCTAAACTAGCTTCGGATACCCAATCTTGTTTTAGTCGTAGTTTCTTCATTACAACTCCGTTTTTGTTGGTTCAACTTGCCACTTCCTTGGATCGAGTCAAATTTTAAGAATATGAACTGAAAATACCTTAGTTTGTATTCGAAATCACAGGTTATAGGTCAAACTTTGGTAAAACTTATGAAAGTGATCATTTTCCATCATAAAAACAACATTTAATGATCATTTTTCTAAAAATACTTACACTTTGAGTTAAACCATGAAATTTTTATGTGTTAACATATTCATAAGAAATATCATTTTTCCAGAACATGAACTTTCAATTCAAAGTTCAAGATGGTTTTTAATTATCCAACCCAAAACAGCCCCCGGTTGCACTCCGACGACGTAGATTCAGTTTTTAAGGTGTTCTTTGTAAAACCAAGTTATATCTTGCTAAGTTAGCATATCATTATGATATATTACAGGTCTTGAATTGTTTTAAAAGTTAAGTTAGAAGGATCTATTTAGTTTGCAAACAAGTTTGAAATCATTCAAACTATGTTCTTGTTGTTAAAATTTTACAACATAAAATAAGATAGCTATATAATTATGAATCGAACAAGATTATGAACAAGGTTACTACCTCAAGTTACTTGGAAAAAGTTACTGTAAGAGATAAGAAAAAATCTTGGAATCAAAGAGTGGTGGAGTTAGATCAAAAGGTTGGAAGTATACTTCTTCAAATGGGTGGTTATTTTGATATGTTCTTGAAAAAGTTTTCTTATGGTGTTTAAGGCTTGTAATTGAAGCTAAATGATGGGAAAAATGCTTGGAGATGATCAAGTATGAAGTTAGGAGTATTTTGAGAGAGAAATGAGGGTGTAGGTATGAGAAAATGGAGTGAAGAAATGGTGTTCATTCATAAAAACGTTTTTAGTTTATAAAGAAAGAAAAGAATTCCTAATTTTGTTTTCTTACTAATAATTCATGCTACTTGACAAATCCTAGTTACCTCATATCTAGGGCAGTAATAATGTTGATTAGGATGTTGATTTGATGTATATATACCAATAGTAAATACATATAGAAGCTGGGTATGATACGGGTACATATACCCTAGATATACGTATAGAAATCTTGAGGAAACGGAATGAGAATTCAAATATAGCTATCTTTTGTGAATATACTTATATTGTTTTATGTATTTAAGTCCTTAAGAAGTGATTAAATACATTATATATACGATACATGTATAAGCATTATAGGTTATAAGTATATATATCAAAGAATGTTACGTATAGTTATCGTTTTGAAAACTTAAGTTAGTAGTTTCAAAATATACTTATAACTCATTGTCATTAGTACACAATGAGATGTTAAACCATCCTTAGATCATGTTAAATATATATAAATACATATATATACACAAACATATAATTTTCGTATGTTATATAGTTCGTGATATCATCGGTCAAATTGGACGGTCAAACGTTGTGTAAAACTCTTTTCAAAAACACAAGTCTCAACAATTTGGATTGCTTATCATGTTGGTAAGGTTTAATTTATGTAAATATTAATCTCATAAGTATAAAATGATTGGAAAAAATCCGGGTCGTTACAGTACCTACCCGTTAAATAAATTTCGTCCCGAAATTTGAATGGGATGGTCATGCCTGACAATAAGTATGTTTTCATGACGTATACGAGTTGGAAATTAGAGTTTTATTATCATCAAGTAATATTGATAAAGCAATTTTATTTTTGTGAAGAGTACGAGTGAGGCTATCACCAAAGGGTGAAATGAGTAGGTATAGATTCGTCATATCTTTTGACGTAGATAGGATTGATTTCCAAGTCCAAGAGATTTGGAGTAAAATCTTCATAATGAGATTTGATTCTTCGATAATCAAGGAAATTAGAATCCGCTTTAAATGCGATCATCTATTTTGATTGCTCTGTCGGATCTTTTACTATAAATCCACCTCCCTTCATTTCCTTACAACTCATACCTTCTATTCTTCCTCCCTCAATTCATACTTTAAAACATTTATCAGTATGCTTCATCCAGTGCTGATCCTGGATATACTCTTAACTTTCATCTCTGTCATTCTTGTTTTTCATCTACCTCCGGAGGATTTTATTTATTTTTACTATTACCTTGGGGTTATAGTATTGTTAATTCTCCCGTGCCTTTACGTTGCAATACGTATTGATATACACGGTTTGTAATTTATTTGTTGTTGTCGAGCTTTATATTTTCTTTTTATATTCAACAGTTCCATACTTCTGTTTCCTCTTCCCGACTTCGAGTCAAGCGAATAATGGTCCGGAATTCGTAGGTATGGATTTTGAAATAAACATAGTTAATGTTCTAAGAAGGAAATAGTAATTGCACGATCTTGATTTGGTAAGTTACCAGAATGTCCGAAAAGATAGAATTATCAAGGAGATATGTTCTTAATAAGTTTGGAGATTGGGTAGAATGTAAGAGTTGTGTAACATGGCACATGATGGCGTTATGATCTGTGAATCATTATGTTCCATTTAGAAACTCAGCATGAATTACTGTAATATAATCACGTTGATCAAGTGTCATTATATTATACTAATTCATGCTTCAGTTTCCAACACTACTTCAAAACATTCATATTTTAAACTCGAATTTTTCAGAATTTAGAAACTAACACAGTTTCTTTTATGTTGTAACACAAATATTGTGAAGAGATAAATGATTTTTGATGAGGATAGTTGGGAATATATCTTCAGGAATATCGGAGATATTTATAATGAAAAATACGATGATATCTTAGAATATCTAAGGTCAGGGAATGACGCGGAAAATCTGTCTGTGAAGGTTTAGAATAAGGAGTAAGGTTCTTACTAACGGTTTCAGCAGACACTGAATCATTTGAATCCTTTGAAGGTAGATTTCGTCATTGTGATTTGTCCACGACCTCCTTTATACTTTGCTCAATCCGTTTTCCAGTACTAAATTTTTCGTTCGAGCTTTTCCAATCTATTATTCTTTATTGTCAAACTTCTGACCGTAATTGTTGTCTACTGTCTTTATCACTTTATCAGTCTTCTCCAAAACTTAATAGCACTAATTCGTAGACTGGAGCATTTTTCAGAAACTTCACATTTGAAATATGTAATTCTTGGGGATAGACGTTGTATATATATGTATATAACTGCCGAAATAGAAACGCTGCGAGATTTCAAAATACCCATTGTTGATTCCGCCAAAGGGGTAACGACTTGCTGGTACATCTGCTGATAATGTCGTGGAATATAAAAGGTTCTCTGGTAACAAAAGGGTAATCGTATGTATTACAGGTTATAATAAGGCTACTTCGAATGGAAAGTCGAGGTTGACTTGCTGAAACTGTGACAAAATTTGCTATTTTGAAAAGGAATCGCAAAGTTATTTTTGCTAATAAATGCTAAAAGATTTAACGCGGATACGTGTTAAATTATGTCCTTGGTTTCGAGAGCTTTTCAGATGCAAGACTGCGGGTAATGTGTGGTTGGATCATCATCTCGATTGTCCATTATTTGAAGTGTCTTCAGGAATTTCGAAGGGTTTGATCATAGATTGTAATTGTTAATATACATATGATGTTTTAGGACTTTGAATGATACAAATACTTTTCTGGGTTCCAAAAATCGAATGATGTTCTAGCATAGTTTTGAAGTCAAAGTATAGTTTTGAAAGATGTAAGAGTCCTAAGAGTGATGTCTTCTATTACGTCTTGACTTGGATTTCGTTTTGTCGTAATCAAATTTGGATGAAAATGGTTGTTTTGATTTCTATGAAAGAATGTATATTATTGTGAAGGTAGTGAGTATAGTTGATGATTGTTGAATCAGAGTCGAAGAATATAATCATATTAATCGTGAATTTATATATCTCTCGGGTATTACCTACCCGTTAAAAAAAATTTCCCAAGTAATGTTTTGTACCAGAGAATTTTATTACAATCTTTATGAAAATATATGTACATATATATCTTCTTCAGATGTAATCATGAATTTAATAAGTCAATATAATATTAGACTCATTTGATTTTCGGTTTGAGCTAGAATAAATAATCTCTAAAACGATTAGGAACCACATATTCTTCACAGAATATTAATGAAGTTATGGATCAATACTTCATTATTTATTCTTATATATATTTCCTTAGTGAATCATGCTGATACTCATTGAACTCTTGCTAACTTCGCAAGATATGAATGTTGTTTCCCAGTAAGCTTCGAGTACATTGAAGATGAAAGTGTAAAATCAAACATATTATTGAATAATACACTTGGTTTATTATAAAACGAAATTCATTGAATTGAAACAGGGATTGTAGTTAACGATGATTAAGTTACTGACGAAGGACGTACATCATTGCATATTTGTAGTATGAATTTAAACGAGTAGTATCTACCCTTTTTCAATTCATACTTAATAGCTTAGTACGAAAAGATTTATTTTGGTTTCCGAATTCAT
This sequence comes from Rutidosis leptorrhynchoides, assembly GCF_046630445.1. NCBI lineage: Eukaryota > Viridiplantae > Streptophyta > Magnoliopsida > Asterales > Asteraceae > Rutidosis > Rutidosis leptorrhynchoides. Next base: position 7,627,126 of record NC_092334.1, on the reverse strand, counting down.
ATATATAAAATATTTATATAAATTCTTCAGAAGAATGAGTTAATACTTCATAACTCGTTGATGCAATATACACGTTATTGATGATGTCCACGGTGATTCTTGAACTGGTGGACCTTGTGATGTTAAAGTTGCTGACGATTCTAACGATGCTGACAGCACTGACTGTGTTGGTGAGGCTAAGGGTACTGCTGATGCTGTTGGTAAAACAAGTCTAGCTTGTACCTTACGCATCATTCTTGTCAGGGTTTCTACTCTTCCTTTTATCATTTCTGTCCACTCATCTGATTTATGGTTAAGGCAGAAATAGGTAATCTCTATGTCTTTAGAGATTACATAATCACCATAGAATGTTTCTCCGATGAAGTTATGAATCAATACTTTATCGTTTGTTGTTGTTGGTACTTCTTGGTATCTATGGTTTCTTGGTATCTATGGTGTGTGTGACATTGATATCCGAGGTACGGATGGTGATATTGAGGCGTGTGATGCGGATGTGATTGTTGGTGGTGGTAATGATCATGTTGATGTTGATGATGGTGATAACGTTGATGCTGGTGATGCTGCTGGTGCTTAGGGTATTGAGGCTTGCGATGTTGATTTTATTGACGGCACTGGTTATGCTGCTGATGCTTCTGATGGTGTTTGTAACCTTCGTACCGTATTCTCCAAAGACACTACCCGAGTGCGAAGCTCGTTGACTTCTTCTATTACACCGGGGTGATTGTCGGTTCGGACGAGCGGATAAATAAAATCTAGAATTTGATGTAGTATATAATCGTGACGAGATACTCTGGAAATGAGAGAGAAAATGGTTTCTCAAACAGGTTCGCCGGTAAGTGCTTCAGGTACATCGTCAAGAGGGCAATTTGGTGGATGGAAGGGATTACCTTCTTCTTGTCTCCAATGATTGAGGAGGCTACGAACCCATCCCCAATCCATCCAAAATAGATGATAACTGATTGGTTGATCCATTCCAGTCACACTGCTTTCGGAGCTTGAGTGGTATTCCATATCGGAATCCGAGGGACTTCAACTAGTGACGAGTTCTATTTCGTATGATTGAATAAAGGATTTTTCGATATGAAATGATTTTACGGCTATCGGGTGGTATTCTAATTATATAGAATATCCACATATATAGAACAAAAGATCTCATAGATTACGGAGGGATTTACGGAATATGTCAGACAAAGTTTACAGTAACAGATACGCGTAGATATGAATTAGCAAATACGCTAAGATATGAATTTTGTCTATACACCATTCATGCAATGAATGCAGTAAGACGCGTTTAGACTTAAGATGATAAGCAGGTAATTTCCTACAGATGATAAGTAGATGATTTTCGACACAAAATGATAAGCAAAATTTTGACATGCAGACACGGTCGAAGTCCAGACTCACTAATGCAACCTAACGACTTATCAGTTAGACACACTAATGCAGACCTGGTTCGCTAAGACCACCCCTCTGATACCACATGAAACAACCCGACCCAATCCATAGGGACGAATAGAATAACATATGATTATATCGCGAGGCATTTGACCTCTATATGATACGTTTTATAAACATTGCATTCTTTTGAAAAGATATACCATAAATGAATATTTAAAATTCAATGTTTTCGACATCTGATGATTTCTACATGTAGACAATCACCGTAAATAACAGTTTACAAGAATACTTCCGTTGACAATGCAGTCAAAATAAATACACGGTGATGATTTTGTGAATGCAATGCTTCCTCGAATAAAACATGTATGACTCCAGGCACATGGTTTCTCTAACATATATTCAAACAGCGGAAGACTTCTAGGAACCTGAGAATAAACATGCTTTAAACGTCAACATAAAGTTGGTGAGATATAGGTTTAATGCTAGCAGCGTTATAAATATAGACCACAAGATTTCATATACATAAATGTTTTAATAAAAATATTCTAAGTTGTTGAGCACTTGATAACCATACTTAACATTTAATAAACGTCACATATTCCCTTTATTATGAAATCTTACTACACCGTACCAAGTGTAGTCACCGAAATGAAGTACTGTGCAACCATTGAATACTGGTCGTCCAGTCCGGTTGGGGTTGTCAGGCCCGATAGATCTATCAACAGGATTCGCGTTTACAATACCTCATGTAAATAGTAGTTACCAAGTTACAGGGAAGTATGCCAGTGGTACAACTCAACGTAGAATATATATTTTTAATCACTTGTGTCCATAACGTAAATCATAAAATACATGTATTCTCATCCCGAAATATTTAGAGTTTAAAAGTGGGACTATATACTCACTTTTGCCTTGAAGGTATTTAACTCGACTTGGTCTCCGATAGATATCACGAACCTAACCATATATATATAATATATCAACATATTTTCTTTTCAAGTAATCGTTACATATATATATATATACTTATAATACTTTTAATATTTTCTTAGTCCGTAGTTAGCAGTCCGATATTAGTGGTCCACAATTAGTTGCTCAATAAAATAAATAAAGACCCCATCATATTCGTATTGATCAGAATTAATCTCGACCCATGGTACCATGTTGTCAAATGACGTGTTGCGTACATAAAGTACCGTGTTGTCAAATGACGTGTTGCGTACAATCATGAGGTCTTATGATTAATCTTCTCGTGTTGTTTACGGGTGGTCCTGAAATATATAAAATCAAATCATAAGTAATTATATATAAAATATCATATTAATTAGAAAAGATATGATTAATTTACTTTATCTCCAAATATTTTCGTAGCTAAACTAGCTTCGGATACCCAATCTTGTTTTAGTCGTAGTTTCTTCATTACAACTCCGTTTTTGTTGGTTCAACTTGCCACTTCCTTGGATCGAGTCAAATTTTAAGAATATGAACTGAAAATACCTTAGTTTGTATTCGAAATCACAGGTTATAGGTCAAACTTTGGTAAAACTTATGAAAGTGATCATTTTCAATCATAAAAACAACATTTAATGATCATTTTTCTAAAAATACTTACACTTTGAGTTAAACCATGAAATTTTTATGTGTTAACATATTCATAAGAAATATATTTTTTCTAGAACATGAACTTCCAATTCAAAGTTCAAGATGGTTTTTAATTATCCAACCCAAAACAGCCCCCGGTTGCACTCCGACGACGTAGATTCAGTTTTTAAGGTGTTCTTTGTAAAACCAAGTTATATCTTGTTAAGTTAGCATATCATTATGATATATTACAGGTCTTGAATTGTTTTAAAAGTTAAGTTAGAAGGATCTATTTAGTTTGCAAACAAGTTTGAAATCATTCAAACTATGTACTTGTTGTTAAAATTTTACAACATAAAATAAGATAGCTATATAATTATGAATCGAACAAGATTATGAACAAGGTTACTACCTCAAGTTACTTGGACAAAGTTACTGTAAGAGATAAGAAAAAATCTTGGAATCAAAGAGTGGTGGAGTTAGATCAAAAGGTTGGAAGTATACTTCTTCAAATGGGTGGTTATTTTGATATGTTCTTGAAAAAGTTTTCTTATGGTGTTTAAGGCTTGTAATTGAAGCTAAATAATGAGAAAAATGCTTGGAGATGATCAAGTATGAAGTTAGGAGTATTTTGAGAGAGAAATAAGGGTGTGGGTATGAGAAAATGGAGTGAAGAAATGGTGTTCATTCATAAACACGTTTTTAGTTTATAAAGAAAGAAAAGGATTCCTAATTTTGTTTTCTTACTAATAATTCATGCTACTTGACAAATCCTAGTTACCTCATATCTAGGGCAGTAATAATGTTGATTAGGATGTTGATTTGATGTGTATATACCAATAGTAAATACATATAGAAGCTGGGTATGATACGGGTACATATACCCTAGATATACGTATAGAAATCTTGAGGAAACGGAATGAGAATTCAAATATAGCTATCTTTTGTGAATATACTTATATTGTTTTATGTATTTAAGTCCTTAAAAAGTGATTAAATACATTATATATACGATACATGTATAAGCATTATAGGTTATAAGTATATATATCAAAGAATGTTACGTATAGTTATCGTTTTGAAAACTTAAGTTAGTAGTTTCAAAATATACTTATAACTCATTGTCATTAGTACACAATGAGATGTTAAACCATCCTTAGATCATGTTAAATATATATAAATACATATATATACACAAACGTATAATTATCGTATGTTATATAGTTTGTGATATCATCGGTCAAATTGGACGGTCAAACGTTGTGTAAAACTCTTTTCAAAAACACAAGTCTCAACAATTTGGATTTCTTATCATGTTGGTAAGGTTTAATTTATGTAAATATTAATCTCATAAGTATAAAACGATTGGAAAAAATCCGGGTCGTTACATTTGGCCTTGGCCTGCTTCGACTTCTCCTCCTTTTGCTTCAACCTCTCCTCCTTCTCCTTCTGACTTAATCCCCAAAATTCTTTAAAGTTTGCAAGCTGAGCCAGGAATCCAGATGGCATAATTGTCCATCGAGAACTTGCTTTAACCACCTCATGTGGAAACTCAGGAGTGTTAAACATCTGGCTTGCTCTGGGGAGAAATCTCTGACGATATCTTAAAAGAAATGTAGCCCAGCCATCAATGTGCTACAAATTAAGAAGACAGGTTAGAATATTAACACAAATTAATTCATGTCATAAACAAAACATTAAGGAGATCACTCACCAAGTTCTCCAAATATCCTTCCTTTCCTAACTCCAGCAAGCGAATCCAAAACTCCGTACTAAGGTAAATGAACTGATCACTTTGAAAGATGAACATGCAACGGGTCTCTTGCTTGCTCTGTATAATTGTCGTAGGATCTTTTGCAGGGGGTGCATGCTTTCTCTGATCTCTCCATGCTCCAGTGGGTGGTGGTTTAAGACAACCTTGATCATTGATAAGTCTGTCGATCATGGCCCAGATTTCTTCTTCAGTAGCCCAGTCCTTTTCCTTCCTTTTTCTCTTAAAACACACCTTCACATCCTTACCACTTACATTCTTTGGTCCTTCTGTTTCACCAGGTGCAACGTTATCAACTACCATAGCATCCGATTGTCCATCAACAACTTTCTGATCAACCATTTGGTCATCAACAAATTGCTCATCTGTATCTAGGTTGACCACATTCATGTTTTCCACTTTCTCAATGACATGTCTGGACAACTGTGCAAAACAGGAAATCTGGTTAATAAAAAACACAGACGCAAGGACGCAATAATAACCTTGCGTCCATATAGCGCAAGTACGCAAGACTAACTTTGCGTCCACTAAGCGCAAGGACGCAAGATTAACCTTGTGTCCACATCAGTGAAGCAAGAACAACAAATATTTATGATTTTTTTAAAAAAAAACACAATTATAATATTATAATGCAGCAATTTACCTTCTCAATTGGTTTTCTATATCCAGGTGAAGTAAACGGGGACCTTAATGCACGCGTGGGCCGTCTTTCTCTTATTCCACGTCGTATTTGCATCGGAGAAGGGTTGACAATCTCATTGTCAGAGAAAGATTTCTCATAATACATATCGTCCTAAGCAAATAACAAATAAAAAACAAAAATTATATAAATTCAGATGAGAACAAATATTCAAATGCAAAAAATAAAAATAATTAATAAATTTTAATATACCGGATACTCTTGCTCTGGAAAAGGGTTTTCTTCGTATTCCGACAATTTCCTTTTACATTCACTTAATTCATTTTCAACTTTGTCCAACCGCTCTTTAAATTCTTTTTCACTTTTGTCTACCCGCTCGGTCAACAACGCTACCACACGATGTAATTCTTGTACCTCGGTATTTTGATGTGTTGGTGTCTGTATCTGCTCTACAATTTCTGGAATTATTGGGGTTTCTTCTTGCTGGATCTCCTGTTCAACTAAAGTTCCAAGAAATAACGCGTCACTATCAATCCACCAATGACACTCCTTCTATGTATCAGTGGGGAAGAGACCACGTAGAGGTTTCTTGTTCTTGGGACAATCATCCTGCATAATCAAACACGACTTTATACACAAGATAACAAAAAATACTTGGAACTTTTCTGGTCAAACAGACGCAAGGAAGCAAACAAATCTTTGCGTCTCCAATGTAGCACGTACGCAAAGCCGCAAGTACAACCTTGCGTCCAAGCTTAAGAGAGATGCAAGGACGCAGGAATGGTCTTGCGTCCTTGCCATTTCCTCTATGTTTCAACAGTCAATTACCAATCAATGGTAATTCCAAATATTAAATGCAACTGACCTGCATATCTAAGAGTTTAATGTAATCAGAGATTCCAAAAGTCTCCGTTGTTGTACGCTTCCAAAAAAGAGCCCTCGGTACTCCATTCTTGTCCGTTTTTGTAGCAAAGGATTTAATGGTACGACGGTAAGCCTCGAGGATCCAAATCTACAAATCATTTGTTTTAACAATATCAATATATATATTATCTTTAAATAATAAAAGTATTTGAAATCAAACATGTCGTTACCTTAAATGCCCACATAAATCCCGCCAAAGTGTACGCCTTGCCGCTCTCTAATTGGCTTTCCCGAACACCAACCCTTCACTAACCGCTTCGTAAGTCGGTTCCCATATACGAGACCCCCATGGGTACTTATTAACACTTGAAAAATCTTCAACTAAATATAAGAACTTCTTGTTCACCACATGGGTAGATTGTTTACCCATAAAATCTCTCTCTACAACTAATATGATTGCTAGTCGAACCACATCATCGTCCGAAACACCAACCCGACTACTTTTTAGTAGCTTCTTTTCAATATCACCAATTAAAATGTTTGTGCTCTCTTTAATGGACGGAAATAAACGTTGTCTAATTGGAGCCGTCTCTTTTTCATAATTTTTAGGGATGTAATGTGCCATATCCGTACGGGTACCAAACAAAAACCCCGTTACTAGACAAAATTCACGGCGACCAAATCTAATAGAAAAATTAGGCTTAAATCTAAACCATATGTCATCTTGCTCCTCTGGGTACTTATCATCATCAATTCTTTCCGGCCGTACAGTTTTACGTTGGAGCATTACATGTACAAGTCCGGGATCGTTTCCCATGTATTCAAGATCTAACCAAACACCAAAACACGTTTCTTTAAATATTTTTATTTGATTTCGGTCATTACTTTCTTCACATCACCTATAATACTTATTTTATTCTTCATCGTCAGTTTACCTTCAACCCATCCCTGTAAAATTAACAATAACAACATCAGCATATGATACGCAAATACGCAAGATTGGTCTTGCGTCCTAAACTATAGGTACACAAGGTCGCAAATTTGGTCTTGCGACCATATTGAGTCCGGAACGCAAGGACGCAAAATGACCCTTGCACAATCAAGTTAATTTGACCAGCAACAAATTGTTGTTTCACCAAAAAACTATACAAAACAAGAGATAATATACCCCATTATTAAAAAAAAGCAAGAATACGGTTAAATAATGATGATTATCATAGAGACATTTCATCGAACAGTTGGTGTGCACATTTTCACATTTATATATGAACATATGAAATTTATATACAACTCCCATATAACTAACATATATAGTGAAAGAAGAACTAACCTGCGGATTTGCCATTGTTATTAGGTTGATTTCTTGATTTCTTTCGTAGTTAAAATGAAACAGACGAAGATGGTGGTGACGTAGTTGGTGACGTAGACGCTGGTACGTGGTGGTGATGGTGGTGAATACGATGAATGAACTGGTGGTAGTGCAGGTGGTGATGGTGGTTACGATCTACTGTTCGAACGAGAGAGAAGATGATGGAGGTTTGCGTATTTGCGTTTGGCTAGGTTTCACGTAATTTGCTTCTCTGCGTCTGGGTAAGTGTGTGTGTGTCAAGTGAATGTTATTATTAGGTTTATAACCTAATAATAACAAACGCAAAGACGCAAGCACGCAAGATCCAAAAACTTTGCGTCTTGAGTCCAGTCGCAAGGTTTGATTTGCGTCTTTGCGTATGGTATGATTAATATTTTATGTTGCTGTTGTTTGAGTTTTTTTTATTTGTTTAACTTCTATTAATGTATATGTCCATCTATGTTTGCAAATATTTATCTACTGCTTAAGTGTAAGTTTATAAAAGTTATTGTCCAAATTACTCCCGTCGTCCTTGAACTTGTACTGAAATTAAAATAACCAATAAAACAGATAGGCTAAAATTAAAATACCATTTCATTAACCAGAATGACATACTACAAACACACAAACTAAGTAGTACAAAAGGCCCTACGACCTACATTATTTACATGATCAACCAAGATTAATTAAATTGGAGCAGCATACATAATCTGAGCATTCAACACCTCTCGACCAGAAGGATACACCAACTCGTCTTCATCAGCAAAGAAGTTGTTCAACAACATGCCATAGGGCAATCCTCTCCCACCAGCTGCAGGCAATCCTGCCATCCGATTAGCAACCACATATGCCAGATTAATTGGGATTTGTTCGAGCAAACACATCAAAATCAAAACTTCGGTTACATATAGCTCCACATCAGCATCATCTCGAAACATGACATTCTTCTTGATGACATTCATCATCTGTTAATACTGGTCCTGAATATCTTCCTCCCTGATAATGACAGGACCACTGTTTGGCATGTCAAAACCAGGTTTACATAGTCCCGAAACAAACCCAGAAGCTGAGAATGAATTTCCTATAGCTGACCTCCTCGGGGCCTTTTTCACATCCTTGCTAAGACTGAAAAACTTGAAATCTCCATCTGGAATATCCAGAATCTCAGCAAACTCCTCCAACGTCCAATCGTAGGAATAACCAAACATGTTCACGTGAACACATTTCAATTTACGTGGATCAAACACATAGTTAGCATAGAATTCCCTAACAAGTCTGGGATAGTACTCATTAACTTGATGATATAGAAAAGCTCCAGCATCTATTCCCCGCCAGTACGCAGAAAAACCACCTTGAGCAACAACGTTAATACCAGGAAGAATGGGACGGTCGGCTAATAGTCATCGTCTTTCAGCAACTTATTGTGATGACTCTCCTTGTGATGGTCGGTGTGAAGCTCTAGCTCTTCTGTCCATGGATATTAACTGAGATTAACTGTAAATAACAAACTAATTAAAAATAATCATCATACAAACAAATAATAAATACTATAACTAGTGAAGAAAAATGCTTAAATTAGTACCTTAAAGTGCCTTTAATCAATGAATTGCACAAGGATGGAATTTTTATGAGACTGTGAAATCAAAGTTCCAGGGTCATACTATAAATAGGGTAAAATCTTATCCGACAAAAATCTAATAAATCTTACTGAATCTTATCTGAAAATCCAACATCTGATCAGATAAGGTCGCAAGTTCGCAAGACGCAAGGACGCAAGCTTGCGCCTTACGAGGGCAACTCGCAAGGCACCTTGCGTCTTGCGAGGGCAACCTGGAAAAAAAAAATTTTGGGCTCCAGCGCAAGAAACTTGCTGGGAATGGGCATTTTGGCTTAACTAGTGGCCCTTAGTGTTAGATTAAACCCTAAACTAAATACTAGTTAACCTAAGACTACTGTAACCCTCACACCCTAATATTCTAGTCGACTTTTTTTGCTCCTCCTCCCTCTCCCAAACCGTCACCCCTCTCCACCATCACATCACCTTCAATTTTCACTTTTTGATCATGCCTTGAACACGAAAAGTGTAATTCGCATCGCCCTCTACGCATTGGTGTGATTTAATTATTGATCAAAGGTATAATTGTATAAACCCTAACACTAAAAATTCTGATTTTATAAAGTTTCATAGTGTATGTTAGTCTATTGCTCGATCCATCATGTTTGTATGCATTGTTAGTAGTTAATTTGATCGTATTGCATGTTTTGAGTGAAAACCGAATTGAATATTGATGATACTGATATTATGGACTTGTCTACTGTAAATGATTATTATCTAGATGGAAATAGGTAGAAAAATTAATAACGTTAGGCTCAAGAATCAATTGATTTCGTTATCGTATGCTCTAAACATGTTAAATTGAAGTTTTGTTGTGATCTTGCTTTGAATCCGAATTTTATGAGTTGTATGCCTTGTGAATTTTGATATAACATGTTAACCATTGTATAGAGGAGTTAAAAACACTCATGTTAGACTAGGATTTCATGCGGTTTGGATTTGTATATAGATTCCGTTATGCTTAATTGAATGAACATGAAAAACTGATTTGCTCATTATCTTGAAACTGACTTTTTAATTCATTTGAAGTGATATGATGATTTAGGACTTTGCATTTTTGGAAATTTCATATGTTGTAGTTAATTTTTCATCTAGGCCTTGCATCATTTGGATTTGTGAAACTTGTGTAATGTGCGTGCCGAAATGGTGACCTGTATGCAGTCCAAATCCGTAACGTATGCCCCTTTAGCCTTATAGCATGAGATGTGGACCTTTTGATACCTTGGACTTCTGGATAATGAAAATTTGTATGCTATGTGACTTAAGTCTAGTTTATGTCAAGTCGTGAAAACTGATTCATTGTGCACACTAAAGCCATAGTTTTGATGACTTCTGATTTGAGCTGAAACAGGATGTCCAACTTGCACGAATTAACTGTACTAGTTGGCTAAACAAAAATGTCTAAATTTTTTATATGTGATAATTTGACTTGTCCTTGAACCATGACCACTGACGCCCCTAGCTCCGGTTATAGCCAATACGAGATTGGTGCGCAGTCAGAAACTGATTTAGTGAACCATAATTGCGTCCATTCTGAAACCCAACTTGTAGATGTTGTATGAGACCCTGATTATGCTTTTTGGAAACATTTATATGTCTAGTTGAGATCTGGAGCTTTTCATACTACCATGTATATTGTGCTATGAGATATTGTGCATTGTTTGCAACTTGTACATGAACGTTATGCTAGACGATAAATTGTGGTCGCATATTTGACAGGTTATGATTTGAAACGTGTTAGTTGACTTAGGTTTGACATGTTGACCAACATTTGATATGAACCTACTAATGTTGACTTTAGTTGATCACCTTGACTAAGTTTGACTTTTGTTGACTTTTGTTGACTTGCATGATTTAGTTGACTATGTGTTGACTTTTACTTTGAAACACGTCGAGTCGAGCAATAAGACAACTTACTCAATGAAACCACTATGTTATAAGACTTAAATAATGACCAACCTATATACGTATACTTAGGTTGCATTACTCGGATATAAACCATACAAGTTACTTCCTTACTTGTCGTTCAAGAGCTTTACAAAGGTGAGTCTACAGTCCCACTTTCACTTACTATTTTCTGGGATGAGAATACACGCTGTTAGTTACACATTTTAGAAATGCTTTTATGTTTGACACGAGTACTTATTATACGTATTGAGTTTTGTTCACAAAGCCCCTAGCTTGAATACTTTTATTACCTTCGGGTAAGCACAACTTAGATGGACGGATCCGTTAGGTTAGGCAAACCTCACCTTACTATAATTGTGGTGCATTTACTTTGAACTGTTTGTACACTCGAACAAGTGTATACATTTTTATGGCGTAAAGGGAGTGTAGTGGATACTATACTCAGGTCTTTATGCTAGTATTCAGGTGCTCATGGATTATGTATACTTTGCAACTTTGGGTTATGCTTATTGAAATCTCGTGGTCAAATGTGATTAAACTATTTTTCTGAATAATGTTTTTCAGATACTATATTACGTTATTTAAAATAGTGATTTACAAACAAGAAAGATAAAACTTGACATGATAGTGTCTACAACATTTGAAACATGACACAGTGTTGTCTATAGACTTTAAACATGAATCCATTGTGGTCTCATACGTTGTAATTGGTCACTTAAACTTGTGATTTGCAAACAGGAGAAACTAAACATTTTTGAATGCCATACTCAACTGAACTTGACATTGATGTACACAGATAGACTAAAAATTGACAAACGTTGTCTGCAACTTTTAATATTAAACCTTGGTGGTCTTTCACTAGTAAACGCTTTCAGAAAACCGTTACTTAAATATATTGTATTGTTTACCTAAAACCTGTAGATTCACTCAACATTATTGTTGACCGGTTGAAATGACCCTTTCATATACATCATAAACGATTCACAATAGTTGATTACATCGTGAGGTATTTGACCTCTATATGATACATTTTATAAACATTGCATTCGTTTTTAAAAGACAAACTTTCTTTACATCAAAAATTGACGACATGCATACCATTCCATATTACATCCAACTATAATTGACTTAATATTAATCTTGATGAACTCGACGACTCGAATACAACGTCTTTCAAAGTATGTCATGAATGATTCCAAGTAATATCCTTAAAATGAGCTAATACACAGCGGAAGATTTCTTTAATACCTGAGAATAAACATGCTTTAAAGTGTCAACCAAAAGGTTGGTGAGTTCATTAGTTTATCATAATCAATAATTTCCGTAATAGTAATAGACCACAAGATTTCAGTTTCCATAAATATCATTATACTCGCAAGTGTATAAAAGTATTCTATAAGTTGTTGAGCACTTCGGTAACCATACTTAACAATTAATGTGGCATATTCCATTTATTATGAAATCTCCCTACACTGTACCAAGTGTAGTAAAAACAAAGTACTATGCAACCGTTTACGATACTAGAGCGACTAGCCCGGTTGGAGTTGTCAAACCCGATAGATCTATCAATAGGATTCGTGCTTACATGATCTTACAACATGTAAATATTAGTTACCAAGCTATTAGGAAAAAATATGCAAAGTGGTACAACTCAACGTAGAATATGTTTCTAGTACTTGTGTCCATTTCGTAAAACAGTTATAAAACAATGCATGTATTCTCAGCCCAAAAATATATATAAAAAAGGGAGTAATGAAACTCACAATACTGTATTTCGTAGTAATTATGTATATGACGGCACTGAACAAGTGCAGGGTTTGTCTCGGATTCACGAAACTATATCAATTATATATATTAAATAATATTATTAACATATAATATTGATAAAACAAGTTTATATATTAATTATATAATATTTTTACTTGTTTAAGTTAGTAATTAGTTGTTAGTCTTATTTTAAATCTTATATAGATTTTCTTATTTTAAGTAGTCAACTCCCGATAGGTATATCTCATAGTGTGTTCGACTTCTATAGGTGTAATAGCCATCATTGGAAAGGTATTTGAGTCCTATAACCAGCCATAATCAGCATATGTTCTGAATCGGAGTATAGGTTAGTTAAAATTTCATTTTGTCACAGGTGCGTAAATCTGTTCGCACAGTTCAATAATTCGTCATAGGAACAGCCCGTAGGCTATGAAAAATAGCTAAACTCAATATTTTTAATTTTGCTTCTATATTTTAGTTATTAACATATACACTAACAGGTGTTATCAAGGAAAGCAGCCCAGGTCTTAGTTAGCATAGTTTTCTAGTTAGATTGATTAAGCATACAACATTAATCTTAGCCAAATCTTTCGGTTCATAAATTATTTGTTACTACATGGTTTTTAATTAATCAAGTTGCTGGAGACTCCTTAATATGTTGTGTTTTCAAAACATAATCTAAAATTTTTGGTTTCATAGTCGAAGTTAGGCTTATTCCCTTAACTTGTAACGGTGGACAGATTCGGATAAAATCTGTCATCAGTCAACTAATGAATTTTTGAAAAATACTTTCACTTCTTCTAAAATCATGAAAAAATTACAGAAATCTTGATTCATATATATTAACATATATCCAGAGTTATATGCTCTAAACCAAAATTTAAGATAGCTTTTAAATTCGTGTGTCAAAACAGTTTTCAAGAACCGAAAGAGACCAATTGTTGTATATTAAGTTCTAAGGTGTTATACATATATATAAGTTATAAATTCTTATAATAACTTAATATAATGTCATATTACATATAAATAAGTATTTTTTTAAAGTCAAGTTAGTAAGGTTACATTAGTTTATAAACATGTTTGGTTTCCACCAAAACAAGTTCTAGTTTTTACAAGTTTTATAAACTTATTAAGATAGCAAGAGAGTAGGAATTTAACAAGAGTTTTAAGAAGTGTTCTACCTTGATTTTGAAGCTAGATGATGAGGAAAATGCTTGGTGATGATCTAGTATGAAGATAGAAGTATTTTGAGAGAGTAATTTGGAGTAAAGAATGAGAAAATGGAATTGAAAAATGGGGTGGTACATATGGACGAATTTTAAGTTAATAATGGAGTCATATGTTGCCAAAATAGTTAGTAAACTTGTGAGTTTTTATCTCATGACTCATTAACAAGACAAAAGATGCTAGAATCCAAAAATAGGGCTGCTAAGGAGTGTATTTTTCAATAGTTATACATCTATAAGCTGCGTATTAGACGGGTAAAAATACCGTAAAAATACGAATGGAATTTATGAGGAAATAGAATGCGAATACGAGTATAGCTATCTTTGTTAAATATACTTATGTTAATATATGTATTTAAGTCTTTCAAAAGTGTATTAATACATCTTAATACAATACATATATATTTATTTTAACATAAGGGTTATTACGTCGTTAAATGTTACATATATATATTGTTTTCGAAACCCTTAAGTTAGTAGTCTCAATTTATATATATATATAACCCATTATTAATATAATTAACGAGATACTTAACTATCATATATTCAAGTTAGATATAATCCATATATCCATATATATACATAATTATATATTTAATACAAGTTATGACGTTCGTGAATCGTCGAACAAATGGTTGGTCAATTGTTTGTATGAAACTCATTTCAAAAGTTTTAAAACTTGTCAAAATTTATTGCTTATCATGTTGGAATAATGTTATCATATAAAGATTAAGTTTAAATTTTGGTCGAAAATTTCCGGGTCGTCACGGTACCTACCCATTAAAGAAATTTCGTCCCGAAATTTGGTTGGGATCGTCATGGCTGAAAATAAGTATGTTTTCATGACGCACAAGAGCTGAAAATTAGAGTTTTATCATCATTGGGTAATATAGATAAATCAATTTAATTTTGTGAAGAGTACGAGTGAAGCTATCGCAAAAGAGTGAAAATGAGTAAATACATGTTCGTCTTATCCGGTGACGTAGCCACGGTTGATTATTGGAATTCAAAGAATTTTAGAAGAAAATCTTCGTAATCTAAATAAGATTTGATTCTTCGGAAATTAAGGAAATTAGGATCCTCTTTGGTTAAATGCGATAATATGTTTTGATTGCCCTGTCGAATATTTCAGTATAAATCCACCCTCTTCATTTTCTTATTTCCACAGCTCATACCTTCTATTCTTCCTCCCTCAATTCATACTTTAAAGCTTTCGTCAATATACTCCATCCAGTTCTGATTCTTGATATACTCCTAACTTTCATATCTGTCATTCTTCTTTTTCATCTGCCGTCGGAAGAATCTATTTACTTCTACTATACTCTTAGTTTTCTAGTGTTTTTAGTTCTTCCGTGTCTTTATATTGCTATATGCATCGATATACACGGTTTGTAATTTCTAAGTTGTTGTTGGGCTTTATTTCTTCCCTTATATTTCGGAATCCCTGCTTCTGTCTTTCTATAACCATTGACATCTACAGTTAATGCTTTCTCATATTTGCTGCGATTTATACTCCCATTTCTATTTCGGAGCTTCATGCTTTTGTTTTCTCTTCGCAAGTAATGGTCCAGAATTTGTAGGTATGGAGTTTCGAATGAACAATGACTAATGTTTTAAGAGAGAAATTGAAATGGCACGATCTTGATTTGTCAAATTACCAGAATATCCTGGTAAAGACTGAATTATCAAGACAATATTTTTTTTGATATTTTTAGAGGTTTAATATAATACCAGAATCATGTAACATGGCACATGATGACGGTATGGTCTGTGAATCATCATGTCCCATTAGAAACTCAGCATGACTTACTGTAATATAATCACGTTGATCAAGTGTCATTATATTATACTAACTCATGCTTCAGTTCCCAACACTACTCCAAAAACATTCATATTTTACACTCGAAGGTTTCAGAATTTAGAAACTAAAATAGTTTCCTTTATAATGTAATACTGATATCACGGAAAGATAAAAGATTTCAGTTAAGAATAGTTATGAAAATATCTTCAGAAATATGGAGGATATTTATAATGAAAGATACGATGATATCTTAGAATATTTAAGATAAGAGGATGATGAAGAATATTGTCCGCAAGGGTTTTAGAGTAAAGAGCAAGGTAATTGCTAAGGATTTTAGCAGACACTGAATCATTTAGATTCTTTGAAGGTAGATTTCGTCTTTGTGATTTGTCCACAGCCTCCTTCATAGTTTGCTCAATCCGTTTTTCAGTTCCAAACCTTCTCTTTTTCTGAGCTTTGCCAACATACTATTCTTTATCATCAAACTTTTGACGGTTAAGGTCGTTTACAGTTTTTTGCTGCTTCATCAGCATTTTTCCAAAATTCGAAGAACTAGTTCACAGTTTAGGGTGTTTTTCAGAAACTTCACATTCGAAGTCTGTAAGTCTTGGAGGTAGACGTTATATGTATATATATAACTGTTGGCGTAAAATTACTGCAAAATTCAAAATACTGATTGCTAATTCCCAGTAGTTGGTATGACAATTATTGTTACAAGTTGTAGATGAGTACTTGAAAAAGTTTCAATGAATAAGTATCGTGATTTTTCGGAGAGGCTTAAAGATCAATGAAGTTGTTGATAAGTTTACTGCTAATGTGGCGAGATATGAAAGGTTCCCCGGTAACAATGACGAAGGGGTAATTGTTATAATAAGGCTTATTCGATGAACAATTGAAGGTGATTTGCTGGAGCTGTGACAAAACTGTCTATTTTGAAAAGAAATTGAAAAGTTATTTTAGCTAATAAATGCCAAAGGGTCTGACACGGATACGTGTTAAACTATGACTTTGTTTTCGAGGGTTTTTCAGGTACAAGACTGTGGGTAACATGTGGTTGGATCATCATCTCGAGTGTCTTCAGGAATTTCAAAGGGTTTGAACACAGATTGTAATTGTTAATATACATATGATGTTCTAGGATTTTGAATGATACAAATATTTTTCTGGGTTTCATGAATAGAAATGATGTTCTAGTACAATTTTGAAGTCAATGTATAGTTTTGAAAGATGTAGGAATCTAAGAGTGATGATTTCGATTATATGTCGAATTAAATTCTGGGATTTCAAAATCAGAATATGTAATTTAAACTTGAATGAGTATGGTTGTTTTGATTTCTATGAAAGAATGTATATTGTTGTGAAAGTAGTGAGTATAGTTGCTGATTTGCTGAACCAGAATCAAAGATTGTATAGTGTAAGATGTTAATTGTGAATTTATATATTTCTCGGGAATTACCTACCCGTTAAAAAAAAAAATTCACAAATAATGTTTTGTACCAGAGAATTTTATTATAGTCTTTATGAATATATATATATATATATATATATTTTTTCTTCAGATGTAATACAGATTTGATGAGTTAATACTAAATTAAGCTCATTTGATCTTAGGCTGGAATTAGAAATGAATAATCTCTAACATTAGAGATTTCATAATCTTCACAGAGTATTTCACTACTGTAATTAATACTTCATTATACGCATTGTTGATTAGTAATGATGTCCACAGTGATTCTTGAACTGTCGGAGCTTGTGATGTTATAGGTGCTGCTAGTGCTGATGATGCTGACGGTACTGACGGTGCTGGTGATGCTAACGGTACTATTGATGCTGCTGATAGAACAAGTCTAGCTTGTAAATCACGCACCATTCTTGTCAGGGTTTCTATTTTGGTTTATTCATCTGATTTATGGTTAGGGCTAGAATAGATAATCTCTAAGACTTTGGAGATTACATAATCGCCGAGAAGTGTTTCTCCAATGAAGTAATGAATCAACACTTCATCGTTTATTATTGTTGGTATTCCTTGGTATCTACAGAGCGTATGACATTGGTGCTCGTGGGACATATTGTAAAGTTGAGGTTTACGACGTGGTTGTGGTTGGGGATGGTAATGGTACTGTTGGCGATGATGATGGTGGTATTGGTTATGTTGCTGGTGCTGCTGCTGGTGTTTGTAACCTTTATACCATATTCTCCAAAGCCACTACCCGAGCGCGAAGCTCGTTGACTTCTTCTATTACACAGGGGTGATTGTCGGTTCAGACGAACGGATAAATAAAATCTAGAATTTGGTATAGTATATAATCGTGACGAGATACTCTGGAAATGAGAGAGAAAATGGTGTTTCGGACAGGTTCGCCGGTAAGTGCTTCAGGTTCTTCGCCAAGAGGGAAATGTGGTGGATGGAAAGGATCGCCTTCTTCTTGTCTCCAATGATTAAGGAGGCTACGAACCCATCCCCAATTCATCCAGAATAGATGATGGCTGATTGGTTGATCCATTCCAGTCACACTGCTTTTGGAGCTTGAGTGGGATTCCATTTTGGAATCCGAGGGACTTGAACTAATGATGAATTCCATTTCGTACGATTAAATAAAGGATTTTTTGATATAAAATGATTTTTCGGCTATCAGGTGGTATTCTAATTACATACAATATCTATATATAGAGAGCAAAAGGTTTCGTAGATTACGGAGAAATTTACGGATTATGTTAGGCAAAGTTTATAGTAACAGATACGCTAAAATATGAATTAGCAAATACGTTAAGATATGAATTTTGTCTATACACTAGTCATGCAATCAATGCAATAAGATGTGTCTAGATTAAGAATGATAAGCAGGTAATTTCCGACAAAAATGACGAGCAAAACTTTTTACATGCAGACACGGTCGAAGTCCAGACTCACTAATGCATCCTAACGACTATCAGTTAGACACACTAATGCAGACCTGGTTCGCTAAAACCACCGCTCTGATACCAACTGAAATGACCCGTTCATATACATCATAAACGATTCACAATAGTTGATTACATCGCGAGGTATTTGACCTCTATATGATACATTTTACAAATATTGCATTCGTTTTTAAAAGACAAACTTTCTTTACATCAAAAATTGACGGCATGCATACCATTCCATATTACACCCAACTATAATTGACTTAATATTAATCTTGATGAACTCAACGACTCGAATGCAACGTCTTTCAAAGTATGTCATGAATGACTCCAAGTAATATCCTTAAAATGAGCTAATACACAGCGGAAGATTTCTTTAATACCTGAGAATAAACATGCTTTAAAGTGTCAACCAAAAGGTTGGTGAGTTCATTAGTTTATCATAATCAATCATTTCCGTAATAGTAATAGACCACAAGATTTCAGTTTTCATAAATATCCGTACACTCGCAAGTGTATAAAAGTATTCTATAAGTTGTTGAGCGCTTCAGTAACCATACTTAACAATTAATGTGGCATATTCCCTTTATTATGAAATCTCCCTACACTGTAACAAGTGTAATAAAAATGAAGTACTATGCAACCGTTTACGATACTAGAGTGACTAGCCCGGTTGGGGTTGTCAAACCCGATAGATCTATCAATATGTTTCTAGTACTTGTGTCCATTTCATAAAACAGTTATAAAACAGTGCATGTATTCTCAGCCCAAAAATATATATAAAAAGGGAGTAATGAAACTCACAATACTGTATTTCGTAGTAATTATGTATATGACGGCACTGAACAAGTGCAGGGTTTGTCTCGGATTCATGAACCTATATCAATTATATATATTAAATAATATTATTAACATATAATATTGATAAAACAAGTTTATATATTAATTATATAATATTTTTACTTGTTTAAGTTAGTAATTAGTTGTTAGTCTTATTTTAAATCTTATATAGATTTCCTGATTTTAAATAGTCAACTCTCGATAGGTATATCTCATAGTGTGTTCGACTTCTATAGGTGTAAGAGCCATCATTGGAAAGGTATTTGAGTCCTATAACCATCTATAATCGGCATATGTTCTGAATCGGAGTATAGGTTAGTTAAAATTTCATTTTTTCACAGGTGCGTAAATCTGTCCGCACAGTTCAATAATTCGTCATAGGAACAGCCCGTAGGCTATGAAAAATAGCTAAACTCAATATTTTTAATTTTTATTCTATATTTTAGTTATTAACATATACACTAACAGGTGTTATCAAGGAAAATAGCCCAGGTCTTAGTTAGCAGAGTTTTCTAGTTAGATTGATTAAGCATACAACATTAATCTTAGCCAAATCTTTCGGTTCATAAATTATTTGTTACTGCATAGTTTTTAATGAATCAAGTTGCTGGAGACTCCTTAATATGTTGTGTTTTCAAAACATAATCGAAAAGTTTTGATTTCATAGTCGAAGTTAGGCTTATGCCCTTAACTTGTAACGGTGGACAGATTCGGATAAAATCTGTCATCAGTCAACTAATGAATTTTTGAAAAATACTTTCACTTCGTCTAAAATCATGAAAAAATTACAGAAATCTTGAATAATATATATTAACATATATCTAGAGTTATATGCTCTAAAACAAAGTTTAAGATAGCTTTTAAATTCGTGTGTCAAAATAGTTTTCAAGAACCGAAAGAGACCAATTGTTGTATATTAAGTTCTAAGGTGTTATACATATATACAAGTTATAAATTCTTATAATAACTTAATATAATGTCATAATACATATAAATAAGTGTTTTTTTAAAGTCAAATTAGTAAGGTTATATTAGTTTATAAACATGCTTGGTTTCCACCAAAACAAGTTCTAGTTTTTACAAGTTTTATAAACTTATTAAGATAGCAATAGAGTAGGAATTTAACAAGAGTTTTAAGAAGTGTTCTACCTTGATTTTGAAGCTAGATGATGAGTAAAATGCTTGGTGAGGATCTAGTATGAAGATAGAAGTATTTTGAGAGAGTAATTTGGAGTAAAGAATAAGAAAATAGAATGGAAAAATGGGGTGGTACATATGGACGAATTTTAAGTTAATAATGGAGTCATATGTTGCCAAAATGGTTAGTAAACTTGTGAGTTTTTGTCTCATGACTCATTAACAAGAAAAAAGATGCTAGGATCCAAAAATGGGGCTGCTAAGGAGTGTATTTTTCAATAGTTATACATCTATAAGCTGCGTATTAGACGGATAAAAATACCGTAAAAATACGAATGGAATTCATGAGGAAATAGAATGCGAATACGAGTATAGCTATATTTGTTGAATATACTTATGTTAATTTATATATTTAAGTCTTTCAAAAGTGTATTAATACATCTTAATACAATACATATATATTCATTTTAACATAAGGGTTATTACGTCGTTAAATGTTACGTATATATATTGTTTTCGAAACCCTTAAGTTAGTAGTCTCAATTTATATATATATATAACCCATTATTAATATACTTAATGAGATACTTGACTATCATATATTCAAGTTAGATATAATCCATATATCTATATATATACATAATTATATATTTAATACAAGTTATGACGTTCGTGAATCGTCGAACAAATGGTTGGTCACTTGTTTGTATGAAACTCATTTCAAAAGTTTTAAAACTTGTCAAAATTTATTGCTTATCATGTCAGAATAATGTTATCATATAAAGATTAAGTTTAAATTTTGGTCGGAAATTTCCGGATCGTCACACCCGTTTTGGGTGTTTTATTCTCAGGTTTTTAATTGCTTCCGCTGTAAAAACATTGATGTTACGTAGAAGTCAAGCCAAGCACTGGGACCAGAGTTAACATTCCATTAATGGATTTTGGCGGGGTGTTATACAATAAGCTGACATAGTGATCAAATCAACATTTAACAATGTTAGAACACAAAATTTAATTCTAAATAAAATATTTGTAAAAAAAGAAATAAATGAACGTTTGAGGTAGTTGTGTAGTGCGAGCAATGCCATTGATGTTTGTCTAATAGTGAGTATGTCTTGGATTTTTTTTTTAAAGCAGAAATCCGTAATTCATCGGCCTGTAATAAAAAGTGAAAGTTGATTAAATCGGAAACCGTTAGTATTAAAATTTTCGATTATAATGTATTTTAAATGTATTCAAGGTTTTTTATCTGTTCACAGATAATAACAATTAATTTTCCAAAAATTTTTTACGTTTAATAGTCTCCTGTATTAAGAAATGATTTGTCTAAAAAATAATTAGCTAGATTATCTTTCACATTTTCGATGTCAGTGGTAATGTTCATTTCTTCTTCTAAAGCAACGAATTGAAACGTTTTCATCATTCCAGGTTGTTGTTTGCTAATTAGCACATGGTTAGTAATTAACTGAAAAAATCATACAATATTGATAATAATTAGACATCGATGGTTGTAACAAATAAAAACAATTTTATTGAGTTTGATAGAGTAAGACAAATGGTAAAGGTGAAATATAGAAAATGGTAACGTGAAACAAATTTATAAATAAATATCAACTTACAAAATTGGGTTCCATCAGCACACCAAGTTACACATTGATAAAAAAGTATAGTCACTGGTCGAAGACCACATAAGAGTCGAAGGTCAAAATTTAACCAAAATATCATCAATGTTAATCAGGATTAGAATGCAAATTTGCACATGCGTTGAGCAAAACGCCAAGTTCACACATAGTGATACACACACATGCTCATAAGATGATAAGATCATTGGCAATCAGTTCATTCACTACACTGTACCTTCATTATTCAAGTAATTCACTACATTATTCTTTCATTCCCTCACAACTACAACATTAGAGATTTTTTGGGCCCGAAAAACTTTGATGGCATAATACTTACTACGACCAGCCGCATTTATTGGAATCGATAAAGATTTTTTTTTTCATAACATGAAAATTTTAAACATGTGTACTTAGACAAGTGACGATATAAAACAACGAAAATCACATCATTCAAAATGCTCCTGAACTTATTCTCGTCACATTTACATATCTTGTTAAGATTATAGATAACATATTATTTCTTTTAAGAAACTTTGAAATGCATTATTTCCCGACATGAAAAACTACACAAGTTAGGAAAGACGTAGAAAATCACAATGAAGGTGTGATATTTTGGCAGCTAAAATTTCGTTTATTAGTCTAAACATACCTTAATGTAGATATTTGTAAGAGATCTTTCGTAAGGAATCCTTCACTATATGCATCAAATCAAGATTTTACAGTCAAATACCTTCATTATAACAAAATGCAACAATAAATTAGGATATAGATTAATAACAAAACTGGTACCAACAATTGAAAAAATGGATAGTAAAATGTAATTTTATCATAAGAAATATATGTCAAACATATTAACCATTACGTAATCAACATTTAGCATTGCATTTAAAAAATTACATTCGAGCCTTGTGATTAAACTGGAGATATATTGCAGTAGCAACCAAACACTTGACCTGTAAAAAAGTATAAAGGTTGTCAAACACTTCAGTGTAGGTGATTTCATCTATTACAATACAATTTTACTAAAGAGTTTGTAACTCAAATTTGGTATAAAACTGAAAATAACAATACATGTATAATAAAGCCATGTCTGAAAGAAGATTAGTAAGAAGTTAAGAACCATGTCATAAGTTAAAAGGCTGATATTACCTGATAATTTGGTAAAGCACTATTATATCAAGATTTTTGAAGTACCCGTTTGCAAGTAGTTCCATCGATCCATTTGTTCACTGATGGAACGTTAACACCATATGGATTAGGCATATTTCCACCGAGGGAAAGGAATACACTTGACATATAGAAACCCACAATTACAATACCAATCAATTTCATTAAGTAACCCAATTAGGTAGATAACGCAAAAAGATCAACCTTTAATTTATCAGCATCATTTTTCACGGTTGCACCGTTCAAAGGTACATCGAGATACTTCTGAGCACGAAGTTCTGACTCCCTTTAACATGGCTTTTTATTAGAATGAATATTCTGCATTTTTATATTTAATCCAAGATTTTCAATAACTTCATTTAAAAGATTTGATTCATTATAAATAACTAAAAACAAAAAATTGTTGTCAAATCAAGCCAACACGTCCTTTTAACACGCTTACAAAAAATCCCAATCACATTTTGTAACCTTTTATGGAATGATTTAGTGAAAGAAACAATGTGAAGGGCAAGACCAAGAAATCTGAGTTTGTTAAACATTTTGATCGACCCAACTTGATTAAGGTAACCATGCTTTATAACCATATAAGACTCGGGCTCAGGTTAAAGAGTCAAAAACGTAGAAGAAAAGTTCACACAAACCTGTCTTTGCCTTCGATGGTGCAAGATGTTGATAACCCAAGCCATTATATAGCGTGACAGAAGAAACCTATCAACCCGAATCAAGAAAAGCTGCCAAATAATAAAAATCAATAAAAGATAAATGGTTTTAACAATAAAACATAGAATAATAAACGGGTTAAGAAATCCGACTTACCGTCAAGAAATTAGATGCATCTTGTAATGACCCTGGATTTTCCAACGTTTATTTATTAATAATTATTATTATTAATTCGTGCGATTAAACGAATGTATGTTATTACATTTACATGCTGCCATGATTGCCCGAACTTGACTTTAAATTGCCCGAAACGTCTTTGTGACACCCGGAACTTTCACGAATAATATTTTTAGATATTATTTGCATTCATAATTAAGTTTATTAATCATTTTAATTAACTAAAGTTGTTAGTTAGTTACTTGGGCTTTTAATTGGATTAACTTGTTAATTACATACCTACTTGGGCTTTTATTTGAACTTGGGCCTTTATTAGTATTAGTGGACTTTAGAAGCCCACCCTACACTTTAATGGACTTATTTAGCCCATTCATGCATGTAACTATCCATTTAATTATAACTAGCTAGTTAAAAGACTTGGAATATAGTTAGCACCTTATCCCCAAGCATAGCCATCTTTTATCCACCTTTTCAAGCTTTAACATGCAATTACATTTTGGACTTCATCCCTCTCAATTTTTCTGCAGCAAAACCGTGGCCTATAGGCCTTATGATGGGAGTTTTGGTTTCATTTTTCATTATTACTTGCTCACTTGTTTACTCTCTCAAAAACACATACTCACTTGCTTCATCTTTTCTCTTTTTTTTCTCTCTTTCTTGTAAGTGACTTGAAAAATTTCTCCTTCCTTTTTCCTTGTCCAAAACCGTAGCACTTGGCTACACAATCATCATCACTCTTTGTTGTTTGTTGTTACTTGTTTCATGTTGTTATTTGTTACTTAATTTCTAGTTGTTGTTACTTTGTTACTTACTTACATATACACGAATCAAACTCACTAGTTTCATTCTTCATTTATCTTGTAATTTCAAGAACACTCAAGAACTAAACTTACTAGTTTATGTTCTACATATACTTTCTTAAAAGATTGCAAGTTCATGTGTTGATTAAAATCATACTTGTAGTTCTTGAAGTAAACTTAAAGTTTACTTTACTTAAAGATCAAACCTTGGTTGAATCATTAAAAGTATGAACAAACCATGAACCTTTTACTTGTTTACTTAGTTTATCACTTCATTTTATGCACTTTAATTTCTTGTTTGTTGGTTGTGATTGGTCAAATGTTACTAGTTAACTTTGATCTCATTAATCTTGAACTAAAAGTAACTTTAAAAGTTCAAGAACATGTAAATGAAACTTTTTAATTATAACTTTGTACACTTATGTTAGATCTAGACTTTTGAGTCTTGGATCTTCAAGATCTAACTAAGAACTATGTTCTACTACTTAAGATCTTGATTTCATAAGTTTACTTCAAGTTTGTAACTTGTTTTTACTTTTAAAGTTCATGTATGTGTTAGATCTATGACTTTGATGTAACTTTGGTTCATCAAACTTCATACAACTCTTAAGTGAGTTGTGCTTCATGTCCTAGACTTACATTAGGGTTATGATGGTCAAAACTTGGTAAAGATGATGTAAACACATCAATGAGTTGTACACTTGAAGCTATATGCATCAAGGATGAGAACCATGATGAACATCAAGCACCAAAACCTACCGGAACCCATTTATCTTTCTGTTTCTGTTTACAGCCTACTGTTCTGCTGTTTATGTAACAGACCAGTAGACCTGGTCTGTTGTGATTATGATTTTCAAATAGCTCTGTTCGAGTAGATAATTTTTCATATAGGACTCGTCTTAATCCGAGTTACGGTTTAGGATTTATGGCCCTCTGATCGTCACTATGTCCTTTTAACGTTGTGAAGAAATTTCTGACCTACTCGCACTTAGACTGTCGCCACGGTCAAACGAAGATGAGTTTTCTTCTGTAAATTTTACCACACTTAAAGGACTCATATATGGAGCCATGGCCACTGGTCTCACCATAATTCAGTAAGGGTAGAGGCCGTGGTGACTGACTGAAGTCAGCCTTTGTTTTAAACTACTTTCATAAACGAAACTTACTTTCCGCCTTTTGTTTGATGATGAATGATGATGACCCTTAAGACCTTATTTACATACTTTTAAACCTATTCGGACAAGTTACTGACTTAGTACTATTTGACTTAGGTTGAGGACTCGTTGGACCTTTCGGACCGATTACTTGCACACTTTTCCCGACTCGACTTTTACCGGTACATTATCATTGTGAGTTATAGCATTCCCTTTTTACTTTAACTTATTTTGGGAACTGAGAATACATGCGGATTTTATGTTTTACATACTAGGCACGAGTACTTAAACTTTATATATGTGTGGGTTACACAACGACATAAACATTCCCTTTAGCTCGGTAACGTTTAATCATTGGTTTTTGAACCATGAACGCGAATCTTAGATATGGATACATAGGGTTTGACATCCCCACTCGGGCTAGTAGCGCTAGCATTTAACGAGTGTTTAATACTTCGTAAACATACGCACTTGCCAAGTGTACTTTCAGGGGGTATAAACGTTAAGTTAGTTACCAAGTGCCCACGGTTAACATATACTTTATCATACTGTTTTGAAACGCTCTTTGCAGCACTGAAATCTCGTGGCCTACCTTACATACTGTTATACTTAAACTATAGCTCACCAACTTTTGTGTTGACGTTTTAAAGCATGTTTTTCTCAGGCGCTTGAGGTTAGCTTCCGCTGTGTACTAGTCGTGCTGTAGACACCCGCTGCTTAGAGTTGTTATCGCATGAACTACTTTATTCTGCATTCAAACATTAGTACTTTTGAACTATGACTTGTAACGACCGTTGTGGTCACATACACTTATTATTTGCTTCTACTTAGTGAAGCATGCTTTTGGATTGTAAAACATTCGATGTTGGTTTAGACATCTCTTTATTTATGAATGCAAACTCTTTTTGAAATCGCATATAGTACTTAACCTTGTAATGATCCTGTTGTTGATGATTCGTACACGATGGTTTTGTACGGGGCATCACATTTGGTATCAGAGCATTGGTTGTAGGGAATTAGATTGCATTAGTGAGTCTAAGACTCGACCAAGTAGGATTCGCTAATAGGACTAATCTACAACTTGCTAGTTTATGTGTTTCCGCTGAACTTATTGCATGCTGCTGCTTACTGTTACTGCTATATGCCGTATGCTACTACATGATTTCACTACTGCATGCTATTACTTGCTTTCGATTGCATGCTACCTTCGTACGATTTGCTGTTATTGCCATGCTACTTATTGTTACACGTGATTTAAACTGTTGGCCTAATACGTGCTTGCTTTATGACTTACTGACATGGAAAATTTATTTTTCCTTGTTCAGATGTCGGATGTACCACCTGCTATCGTTTTGGGCAGTTTAGACTCTTCAGCCACCCCACCTGCTGCTACTGCCGACACACCGATCCCGATACGCACGAGTGACCCCGGCGCTTCATCTTCCGGGACTAGCAGCCAGCCGCCTGCACCGGTGGCTACTATCGATGGACACGTGGACCCTGTGGCGATTCCAGCTCCGTCTGCTCCTGGATCCTCGGAGTCACAGCCCTGCATCGGTGGTGTTGTGATCCCCGCGGAGTTCGGGGAAGGGCCATTCTGTAACCATATGCGCATGCCGTGCTGACGCGCTCCAGATGGACGTTTAGTGCCAATTCCGCCATTCAGATACAGACAGATGATGGCCGCTCATGGACGACCAGTTCAGCCACCCGTGTCACCACCACATGATTCTGATGATCCTTCATCCGATGACTCCTCTACAGACGACTCCAGTGACTCCGACGAAGAGAACCTTGATGACGTACCTATACAGGCACCTTCCACCCCGCCGAAGAAGCGGTACCGTCCTGATGGCACCGTCATTCCAGGGGTGAATGGAGGTCGTGCTTTCACTGACGCTTTTGTTCAGCGTCAGAGGGTTACTGCCCGTAAGCGGCTTGTGCCGTACCCTGCCGACCCACTCATACGTAAGGTTCCCCGTTACGTACTGACTATTTCTGGAGCCGGGACATCTACACCCCGTTTCGTGCGGTCTGCACCATCTGCTCCACCGGCCCCACCTGCACCACCAGCACCGCCCGCCCCACCAGCTCCCACTGTCGAGGAATTGACAAGGGAGGTGGGAATCCTCCGAGCTCGGGTTACTAAGCTCGAGGAGCAGTTGGCTCAGGTTTTAGACATCCTACACCCACCTTCACTGTAGGACTTTTGTATTTAGATTTCATTATGTAATCTAGTCGTAGTTTATTGTATTACTTATGTATTGTACGAACTTATTCGGATGTATGAAACTTATTATTATTATTAATGGAACTTTGCGTTATTTAATTCTTGCACGATGTTCTATTTACATTACTGTACGATGATTCTGTGGTATTTGTACCTAGATGCGTTATTTAATAACATGTGATGTATTGATTCCATGTTGGTTACTATATACTGTATTATTACTACTTGCATACTGGATTTTGACTTGAGTCAAATTTTTTGTTTAGAACATCATGGCTAATGGTCGATCCACACCTACTGCTGCTCAAATTGAAGAGATGATCCAGGAACGTGTAGCTGCAGCCCTAGCAGAAAGAAACCTCCAAGCTCCAAGCTCCACCGCCACCACCACCGGTTATCCCACCCGTTCGAAATGGGTGTACTTACAAGGAATTCCAGAGCTGCAAACCACATAACTTCAGTGGAACCGAGGGACCGGTTGGTCTTACCAGATGGTTCGAGAAACTGGAATCAGTATTCCGAGTTAGCAACTGTTCGGAGGACAATAAGACCAAGTTTGCATCTTGCACGCTATCTGACGGTGCACTAACGTGGTGGAACACGTTAGCTCAAGCGAAAGGTATCGATGAGGCGTATGCTACGCCATGGGCGGAATTCAAAGCGGCTATGATTGATGAGTATTGTCCGAGAACCGAAATCCAGAAGATGGAAATTGAATTTATGCAGTTAAAGGCCGTTGGGAACGACCTTGATGGTTACAACAGGAGATTTTTGGAATTAGCCTTGATGTGTCCGACAATGGTCACCCCGAAATTCAAGCGAATGGAGAGATACTTCTGGGGACTCCCTAAGAGCATTAAGGGAAACGTCACCTCATCCAAGCCACTGAATGTTCCCGAATCGATGCGCATGGCGCATACTTTAATGAATCAGATAACCATCGATGAACCGGAGAAAACTAAGACTGAAGCGGGTACTAGTGAGAAGCGCAAATGAGATAACCACAACAACAAAAACAACAACAACAACCACAACAACAGGGGGAGAACCTATGACCAGACCCCCGCCAAGAGGCACAACAACGGTGGAAACCCCAACCCCAACCACAACACCAACTCCAATCCGAACTACAAGGGAACCCTACCTCAATGTAAGAGGTGTTACAAAC
Source organism: Rutidosis leptorrhynchoides (assembly GCF_046630445.1). Classification (NCBI taxonomy): domain Eukaryota; kingdom Viridiplantae; phylum Streptophyta; class Magnoliopsida; order Asterales; family Asteraceae; genus Rutidosis; species Rutidosis leptorrhynchoides. The sequence goes on along the minus strand of NC_092334.1, from coordinate 7,597,348 downwards.
ACCACACTGGGTATTGCAATGTTGTCTGCGAGAAGTGCGAACAGTCTGGGCATGTTGGAAAAGACTGCAAGGTCACCACTTTGAATGGGAAGCCGAACCCCACAGGGCCGAAGAAGTGTTACGAATGCGGGCAGACGGGCCATTTCAGAAATGCGTGCCCAAACAAGCGAAAAGATGGCGGACCACCCCGCGCTAGAGCTTTCAATGTTAATGCAAGGGACGCACGCGAAAACCCCGACTTGGTGACAGGTATATTCAAAGTCAACAATCTTTTAACTTCTGTCTTGTTTGATATTGGTGTGGATAGAAGTTATGTATGTAGACATTTTTGCGATAAGATTAATTGGTCATTAGTCCCATTAAAAGAGAGTATGCTTGTCGAGGTCGCCAATGGAAAACTTGAGAAAGTTGACCATATTAGTCGAGGAGCTATTATCAACATAGCTGGTGCAGATTTCGAAATTGATTTGATACCCATCAAATTGGGAAGTTTTGACGTGATCGTCGGTATGGATTGGTTGAGTAAGATAAGGGCCGATATTATCTGTGGAGATAAAGCACTTCGTATACCACAAAGAGATGGTGAGCCACTGGTTATCTATGGAGAGAGATGTACCTCGAAGTTGAACCTCATTAGTTGCGTGAAAGCGCAAAATATTATGAAGAAGGGACGTCTTGCTGTCCTAGCACATGTGAAAGCGGTAGAAACTGAGGTGAAGAGCGTGAACGACGTTCGAATTGTGAACGAATTTTTCGATGTCTTCCCAGAAGAATTGCCTGGATTACCACCGCAGAGAGCAGTAGAGTTTCAGATTGATTTAGTGCCAGGAGCTGCACCTGTAGCTCGCGCACCTTATAGACTCGCACCTTCCGAGATGCAAGAATTACAGAGTCAACTACAAGAACTACTTGACCGTGGATTTATCCAACCAAGTTTTCTAACCTTGGGGCCCACCTGTGTTGTTTGTAAAGAAGAAGGATGGATCCTTCCGTATGTGTATCGACTACCGTGAACTCAACAAATTGACAATCAAGAATCGGTATCCTCTTCCACGAATTGACGATCTTTTTGATCAACTACAAGGATCGAGTGTCTACTCAAAGATCGATTTGCTATCCAGTTATCACCAGTTGAGGGTGAAACAAAGTGACGTGATGAAAACTGCATTCAGGACCCGTTATGGTCATTATAAGTTTCTCGTGATGCCATTCGATTTGACAAATGCACCTGCCATGTTCATGGACCTTATGAATCGTGTCTGCAAGCTATACTTGGATAAGTTTGTTATCGTCTTCATAGATGATATCCTCATCTACTCTAAGAGCGAAGAAGAACATGAGCAACACTTCCGACTAGTACTTGAACTCTTGAGACAAGAGCAACTTTACGCCAAATTCTCCAAGTGTGAATTTTGGTTGAAGGAAGTACAATTTCTAGGTCATGTTGTGAGCGACCAGGGTATCAAAGTTGATCCCGCCAAGATTGAAGCCATCAGCAAGTGGGAGACCCCCACTACTCCAACGCATATTCGCCAATTCCTAGGTCTCGCCGGTTACTACCGAAGGTTCATTGAAGGATTTTCTCTGATTGCGCGTCCTTTGACCGCACTGACTCACAAGGGTAAGAAGTTCATTTGGGAACCCGCACACGAATCAGCATTTCAAACTTTGAAGAAGAAGTTAACCACCGCACCTATCCTATCACTTCCTGAGGGCAGTGACGACTTTGTTGTTTATTGTAATGCATCGAAGAGTGGTTTTGGTTGTGTACTGATGCAACGATCAAAGGTTATTGCCTATGCCTCCCGCCAACTGAAGATTCACGAGCGGAACTACACTACTCACGATCTTGAACTTAGAGCCGTTGTCTTTGCGCTTAAATTGTGGAGATACTATTTGTATGGAACTAAGAGCACTATCTTCACCGATCACAAGAGTCTCCAGCACATCTTTGATCAGAAGCAACTGAATATGAGATAGCATCGATAGATCGAGACGCTCAACGACTACGATTGTGAACTTCGTTATCACCCTGGCAAGGCCAATGTTGTAGCTGACGCTTTAAGCCGAAAGGAGAGGACGTCACCTCTTCGTGTTAGGGCTCTGAACATCACCATTCATTCGAACCTCAACAGCCAGATCAGAGTAGCCCAAGATGAGGCTCTCAAGGAGGACAATATATCTCATGAACATTTGAACATACTTGTCTCTCGATTCGAGGTTAGGGAGTCTGGACTCCGATGCTATGCCGGAAGAATTTGGGTACCTTATTACGGAGATCTACGGAACCTTATACTTGATGAAGCACACAAATCGAGATATTCGATTCATCCTGGAGCTGGCAAAATGTACCACGACCTTAAAGAACAGTATTGGTGGCCGAATCTCAAGAAGGACGTTGCGACTTATGTTGGTAAGTGTTTGACCTGCTCGAAGGTTAAAGCCGAGCATCAGAGACCTTCTGGGTTACTTCAACAGCCGGAAATCCCACAATGAAAGTGGGAAAGGATCACAATGGATTTCATTACTAAGCTGCCGAAGACGATGGGCGGATACGATACCATTTGGGTTATTGTTGACCGCCTTACTAAATCTGCACACTTTCTAGCGATGAAGGAAACGGATACAATGGAGAGACTTGCCCAATTATACATCAAGGAGGTTGTATCTCGTCATGGTGTACCTTTATCGATCATCTCCGATCGCGATCCCCGTTTTGCTTCTAGATTTTGGCGTTCCTTGCAAGAAGCCATGGGAACTCGTCTTGACATGAGTACTGCTTATCATCCTCAGACTGACGGGCAAAGTGAATGAACGATTCAGATATTGGAAGACATGTTGCGTGCATGTGTCATTAATTTTGGAAAGGCCTGGGAAAGGCATTTGCCACTAGCCGAATTCTCGTACAACAACAGTTATCACTCAAGCATTAATGCTGCACCTTTTGAAGCATTGTATGGCCGTAAGTGCCGATCTCCTATTTGTTGGGCCGAAGTAGGCGAAAAGCAAATCACCGGACCCGAGGTAGTCCACGAAACGACGGAGAAGATTGCTCAGATCCAAGCTAGACTTAAGACTGCCCGTGATCGTTAAAAGAGTTATGCCGATCTTAAATGTAAGGACTTTGAATTTAATGTTGGTGATCGTGTAATGTTGAAGGTTGCACCTTGGAAAGGTGTGATCCGTTTTGGAAAACGTGGAAAGTTAAACCCACGATACATTGGTCCTTTTGAAATCTTGGAACGTGTTGGACCCGTTGCTTACCGTTTGGATCTACCAGCACAATTGAGCTCAGTTCATCCTAGCTTCCACGTGTCGAACTTGAAGAAGTGTCTTGCTGCACCTGAACTTATCATACCACTTGAGGAACTTACGATTGACGACAAACTCCACTTTGTGGAAGAACCAGTTGAGATTATGGATCGTGAGATCAAAACTTTGAAACGCAACAAGATTCCGATTGTACGAGTACGATGGAATGCCAAACGAGGACCTGAGTTTACTTGGGAGCGAGAGGATCAAATGATGCGGAAGTATCCTCACCTTTTCCCGACTCCTCCATCTACCTCAGCTTAAATTTCGGGACGAAATTTTCTTTAACAGGTGGGTAATGTAACGACCCTGGATTTTCCAACGTTTATTTATTAATAATTATTAATATTAATACGTGTGATTAAACGAATATATGTTATTACATTTACATGTTGCCATGATTGCCCGAACTTGACTTTAAATTGCCCGAAACGTCTTTGTGACACCCGGAACTTTCACGAATAATATTTTTAGATATTATTTGCATTCATGATTAAGTTTATTAATCATTTTAATTAACTAAAGTTTTTAGTTAGTTACTTAGGCTTTTAATTGGATTAACTTGTTAATTACATACCTACTTGGGCTTTTATTTGAACTTGGGCCTTTATTAGTATTAGTGGACTTTAGAAGCCCACCCTACACTTTAATGGACTTATTTAGCCCATTCATGCATGTAAGTATCAATTTAATTATAACTAGCTAGTTAAAAGACTTGGAATATAGTTAGCACCTTATCCCCATGCATAGCCATCTTTTATCCACCTTTTCAAGCTTTAACATGCAATTACATTTTGGACTTCATCCCTCTCCATTTTTCGGCAGCAAAACCGTGGCCTATAGGCCTTATGATGGGAGTTTTGGTTTCATTTTTCATTACTACTTGCTCACTTGTTTACTCTCTCAAAAACACATACTCACGTGCTTCATCTTTTCTCTTTTTTTCCTCTCTTTCTTGTAAGTGACTTGAACAATTTCTCCTTCTTTTTCCTTGTCCAAAACCGTAGCACTTGGCTACACAATCATCATCACTCTTTGTTGTTTGTTGTTACTTGTTTCATGTTGTTATTTGTTACTTAATTTCTAGTTGTTGTTACTTTGTTACTTACTTACATATACAAGAATCAAACTCACTAGTTTCATTCTTCATTTATCTTGCAATTTCAAGAATACTCAAGAACTAAACTTACTAGTTTATGTTCTACATATACTTTCTTAAAAGATTGCAAGTTCATGTGTTGATTAAAATCATACTTGAAGTTCTTGAAGTAAACTTAAAGTTTACTTTACTTAAAGATCAAACCTTGGTTGAATCATTAAAAGTATGAACAAACCATGAACCTTTTACTTGTTTACTTAGTTTATCACTTCATTTTATGCACTTTAATTTCTTGTTTGTTGGTTGTGATTGGTCAAATGTTACTAGTTAACTTTGATCTCATTAATCTTGAACTAAAAGTAACTTTAAAAGTTCAAGAACATGTAAATGAAACTTTTTAATTATAACTTTGTACACTTATGTTAGATCTAGACTTTTGAGTCTTGGATCTTCAAGATCTAACTAAGAACTATGTTCTACTACTTAAGATCTTGATTTCATAAGTTTACTTCAAGTTTGTAACTTGTTTTTACTTTTAAAGTTCATGTATGTGTTAGATCTATGACTTTGATGTAACTTTGGTTCATCAAACTTCATACAACTCTTAAGTGAGTTGTGCTTCATGTCTTAGACTTACATTAGGGTTATGATGGTCAAAACTTGATAAAGATGATGTAAACACATCAATGAGTTGTACACTTGAAGCTATATGCATCAAGGATGAGAACCATGATGAACATCAAGCACCAAAACCTACCGGAACCCATTTATCTTTCTGTTTCTGTTTACAGCCTACTGTTCTGCTGTTTCTGTAACAGACCAGTAGACCTGGGCTGTTGTGATTATGATTTTCAAATAGCTCTGTTCGAGTAGATAATTTTTCATATAAGACTCGTCTTAATCCGAGTTACGGTTTAGGATTTATGGCCCTCCGATCGTCACTATGTCCTTTTAACGTTGTGCAGAAATTTCTGACCTACTCGCACTTAGACCGTCACCACGGTCAAAGAAGACGAGTTTGCTTCTGTAAATTTTACCACACTTAAAGGACTCATATACGGAGCCATGACCACTGGTCTCACCTTAATTCAGTAAGGGTAGAGGCCGTAGTGACTGACTGAAATCAGCCTTTGTTTTAAACTACTTTCATAAACGAAACTTACTTTCCGCCTTTTGTTTGATGATGAATGATGATGACCCTTAAGACCTTATTTACATACTTTTAAACCTATTCGGACGAGTTACTGACTTAGTACTATTTGACTTAGGTTGAGGACTCGTTGGACCTTTCGGACCGATTACTTGCACACTTTTCCCGACTCGACTTTTACCGCTACATTATCATTGTGAGTTATAGCATTCCCTTTTTACTTTAACTTATTTTGGGAACTGAGAATACATGCGGATTTTATGTTTTACATACTAGGAACGAGTACTTAAACTTTATATATGTGTGGGTTATACAACGGCATAAACATTCCCTTTAGCTCGGTAACGTTTAATCATTGGTTTTTGAACCATGAACGCGAATCTTAGATATGGATCCATAGGGTTTGACATCCCCACTCGGGCTAGTAGCGCTAGCATTTAATGAGTGTTTAATACTTCGTAAACATACGCACTTGCCAAGTGTACTTTCGGGGGGTATAAACGTTAAGTTAGTTACCAAGTGCCCACGGTTAACATATACTTTATTATACTGTTTTGAAACGCTCTTTGTAGCACTGAAATCTCGTGGCCTACCTTACATACTGTTATACTTAAACTATAGCTCACCAACCTTTGTGTTGACGTTTTAAAGCATGTTTTTCTCAGGTGCTTGAGGTTAGCTTCCGCTGTGTACTAGTCGTGCTGTAGACACCCGCTGCTTAGAGTTGTTATCGCATGAACTACTTTATTCTGCATTCAAACATTAGTACTTTTGAACTATGACTTGTAACGACCGTTGTGGTCACATACACTTATTATTTGCTTCTACTTAGTGAAGCATGCTTTTGGATTGTAAAACATTCGATGTTGGTTTAGACATCTCTTTATTTATGAATGCAAACTCTTTTTGAAATCGCATATAGTACTTAACCTTGTAATGATCCTGTTGTTGATGATTCGTACACGATGGTTTGTACGGGGCATCACACATCTTCATCATCATCTCCTTCAAATTCCGGTACAGTTATTGCATTAGAGAATGAATAGAACATTTGATCATTTTGAGAGAAAAGGAAATTGAAATTTAGTTTTTCACATAGATGATTGATTTGAATATTATGAATTGATCCCAGTGGCGGTACCAGAATTATTTTTCACCGGGGGCAAAAAAAATTTTAAAACCGTAGCAATATTTTGGGCAAAATATGGAGGTTTTGGGACATAAATGGAGGTTTTTAGGCAAATTTTGGAGGTTTTTGCACAAAATTTGAAGGTTTGTGGGCAAAATTTGAAAGTTTTGGGGTAAAATTTGGAGATTTTTTGGCAAAATTTGAAGGTTTTGGGGCAAAATATTTAAGTTTTGGGGCAAAAAAAAAAATCCACCTGGGGCAAAGTCGAAAAATTCAAAAATTTTACACTAAATATCGCAAATCCACTGGGGGCGGCTGCCCCCGCTTGTTCCTTCATAAAACCGCCCATGCATCAAGTTACACGCATCATGCGTTGTGCATGGTCAGTGAGCATTAATGCAAATTCAAAATTTTGTATGCATATTGTTAAATACTTTCGGATATCGAGACATTTTGACCAATTTACCAAATAGGATGAATGGGGAATTAAGTGGCCCATTCAAGTAGCCCATTTGTACAATATTACAGCCCATTTAATGATTCGAATGCTAAACACCAAAAAGTAACACAAATTTTAACGACTGCTGCTTTCGTTCCTTCTACCTTTTTCTTCATTTCATAAAAAAAAGAAAAGAAACCCTAGAAACAAACAACACTACTACCAGCTTCTGTAACAACTGATCTATACACAGAGTTGTTTCTTCCACATTGATCCTAAATATTTGAATTAGTTATCGAGTTAAATATTATAATTATGAGAATCAAATTAAAACGGAGTATTATAATTAAGAGAATCAGCTTAAATATGGAATTTGGTCAACAATGCAATCAATTGATATTTCATTATCCAATAGGTTAGAATGAAAAGCCGAAAATTATGTTTTTGAATTAACTATACAGCCCGAAAGTTATAGTCATTTAATTTAATTGTTAAACGTTAATTATTGTTATTTGTAATATTAAGATAGTTTTAGGGTATAAATGTCTTTGCATAAAGAAGGCTAAAAATCATTAGTAATTAAATTCCGTGTATTAAATGGATGGTTGGATTTGAGTGTACAATCTTGATTTAATGGATAGGATTTAGTTTAAAGGTTGAATTTAAAAAATTATTTCTTATTTTTGCTTTTCTTTTAATAAATAGGGAGATAGGTTAACATGTATCCTCAAGAGTTGTTTAGCGGGTATGATTTATCTATGACCCGCATGTCCATTGATAAGTAAGAAAAGTTAACATGCCCGTATTTATGGTTAGATTTTATTGCATTTAACCGGCATAATAAAAAATATTTTAATCTTATATATGTTGATAATTACGTGTGAATATTTCTTTATTTTTTCATTTAAACATATAATGATGTTATTGTTCCTTGACTTTGTGATAATATTAGCATTAGACCATAGATAATGAGGCCGTTTCTCCTTCCTCCCTTTTTGATGTGGCAGATGTCGTAGTTTCAGTTATATCAGATTGCCGTTTTGAGTTTATGTTCACATTACAAACGGCCCATCAACTTCGACTATTTACACAACGGCCTCTCAAGTTTACACTTTCCCAGGGGTACAAAGTGTAAATATATAATTTTATTAAAATAAAAGAAACTATTTCCACCCGAATTTATAACGGGCCCTATCTTCTCGCTCGGCGCGAGTTAAATTTTTCAGAGACCACCGTTCAACTCGAACAAATCTTATGAACCCAACGGGACTAACTATACGCGAAACGGACACTTCTAAAAAAAAAGGCTAAACAAAACGACAACCCGTATCTTCCCGCTCGCCACTAGTTAAATTTTTTCGACGGCAGAGTCAGACTCGGAATAATTTTATGAACAAAACGAAACTAACCACGTTCGAAACGAACACTTTTTAAAAAACGCTAAACACAACGACAACCCGTATCTTTCTGTTCGCCAGGAGTTAAATTTTTCCGACAGCACCGTTACACTCGAAAAAATTTATTGAACAAAACAAAACTAACTACGTTCGAAACGGATACTTTTTAAAAAACGCTTAACACAACGACATCCAAAACGACGCTTAACACATGAGTCATGTTCCCCTCTTTAAATACATAACGCTACGTCAAATATTAATACGCAGGCCGAAAGCTCCCGTTGCAACGCACGGCCGGTCCAGACTAGTTATATTTTAAAAGAGGAGCATTATTTCTCCTCCTTAAAAAAACAAACCCTTTTTATGATCATTGGATCACTTCCAAAATGCAATCTTAGCCATCCATTTAACAAATTAGCCTAGCAAATAATCCAAAGTTAGCTAATCATGAAACACTATTACCGTACTGCCCTTTTCAATTAAGACCATATATAACCCTGCCTGTGACGTCACAGGCAGATTGTCTACTTTTTGGCCAAAAAGTGCAATCTGCCTCTGACGTGGCAGTGTCACCCTCTAACACCAAAATAACCCTGACGCCCCTCCAGTGTCAAATAGGTCTCACCAGTTTTATTTTTTATTTTTTATTTTATTATGCATACAAATTATATTACATATAATTAAAAAATATATAAAAATTAACCATTACATAAAAAATTAACCATTACATAAATTATTGAGTTTGATGTGTTAAAAATGATAGGTTTTGATGGGTTTATATAGAAAAGAATATAAATAATTCAAATAAAAAAATAAAATAAAAATCATTTGAATGAAAGTGTTAAAATGAGAGAAAAAATTGAGTTTGATGTGTTAAAAATGATAGGTTTTGATGGTTATATATAAAAGAAAATAAATAATTTAAATAAATAAAAAAACAAAAACAAAAAAAAATATTTGAATGAAAATGTTAAAATGAGAGAAAATATTGAGTTTGATGGGTTAAAAATGATGGGTTTTGATGTGTTTATATAGAAAAGAATATAAATAATTTAAATAAAAAAAATAAAATTAAAATCATTAAAATATGTGGACCAATCAGAAACTCTGACGCATTTTTTTTTCCGTGAAAAAGTTGACTGACGGCCCTCCTGCGTCAGCCATAACGCCCCACTAGGGGTGTCACGGGCGTCGCCATCGCGTCTGACGGACCCTCTGACGCGCGTTAAAAATGGTGTAACGCTCACAACAAAATCCGTCTTGATTTGTTCATCCTCACAAAGTCCACAATCATCACTTTTTTCCCTAAAATGTTCCAAGACGTCGACTGCTAATTGATTTGTCATGAATATAGGTACGTTCACCGTTGCCCGATTCTGTATGTGGAACTACTCGTGTAATCGATTATCTTCTTGTATCAAACTTTAGGAACGTTAACTGTGGAATCGATATATTGGTAATATTGATTGATTCTTACAGCTTTGAATCTGATTTATTTCAATTAGTTCGTTTGGAAGATCTATTGACTTTTAAGCGATGAAGCATCGATGATTATACGATTATGAAATAAATATATTCGATTAAATCTTTGTTTTTTGTTGTGTGTATTAGGGTTCATATGGAAAAATGTTTGATGATTAGACAATGAAGAGATGATCTGTTGACTTATATATTAAATACGATCGATACTATTTGTTGAATTATCACTTCCGAAACACTTACCAGTTAATGCAACTCAGGTTTACATATTGTTATTTCTGTATCTATAATTTGTATGTATGTATCTAATTGTATAAGTTGTTAATCAGGGTTTGGGTGTGATTATATTTTGGAATGTATTTCCTAAGGCTTTATTATCGGGAGCTGCAAACGCAACTTAATCATGTTCATTGCTTCATGTTGATGGGCATAACAGAGAAATTTCAACTTCTATGCTGGTATGTTTCAGTTCTGTTTTCATAATTCTGATTGAATCGTTTTGGAATACTGAACTTAATAAGTATATTTGTGTAGCAATGTTGGTGTAAAATAGGGATCTAAATGTCTATATATTATATAGAGTTTTCGAATTCATAAAGTTGTGATCTATATTTATCAAATGCAATTTTATAGGTCTGACAAAATTTGATGTATTCAAGAAGCATAACCTAGAGCTAAGAACATGTAATTGCATATCATCAACAATCGAAAATATAGGTACGTCCATCGTTGCTCTAAATTTTTCACAAAAATCTATTCTGTATGTGGAATAAATTTGTACATTGTTTTTTTTTTTTTTTTTTTTTTTTTTTTTTTTTTTTTTTTTTTTTTTTTTTTATCTTTTTTAATTTTCTGGTTTCAAGCTTCAAATATAGTCCCTCAAAGTATACTTTTACTCTTTTAGTAAAAATCCTGAAAGTACATGTATTCGGAGGCATCGAGGTGTGATATTAGCTGTTAATATTCAGCCATGCAATGTACATTTTATCATATGTTTTCACCTCATGGAATTGGAAAAATGTTGCTTAATGCGTTTGTGAATGGCAGATTCTTGTCCTGATTATGGAGCATATATCTAGGAGTTTGGGTCAACCAAACTATTGTAATCTGCAGTCTTGTGAAAATTGGTGTTGATGCCAAAAAGGTTCCATGTTACCTAGCACGTCGGATTCACGACAAGCGCCTTTAGTTGCTTGAATCCTAACAAGCTTGATAATATTATGTGTCCCGACCACTTTTGAACCTCTATTCTTGTAAGGATGCAAACCAAAGTCCCACATTGGTCCAAGGACAAAACAAATGTATGTATATAAGTCTAAAGGGGAAGTCATTCTATCACCAATTGGTTTTAGAATAAGGATGGACTCTTGGGCTTATATTGCAGGACATGTTGTTTGGGCTATGCGATCCTAACAAATTGTTTTTGCCTATAAATAGGACCCTATATGTAACCCATATCTGTGTGCACAAAAATATAGTGAAAATCTCTGGTTTGCGCCCGTGGAGTAAACCCTTCTCCGTGTTTTGGAGTTGGGATATAACCACGTTAAATCTCGTGTCGTTTATTTATCGTTTGTCGTTGTGGGTTTGATGATTGGTTTAAATCACCTGTCTTGTTGGGTCATAATTCCTAACAATTCTTAATGATCATCTAAGGCTTGCGTTTTAATATGTTGTAGTTTAGCGAAAATTTCGACATTAAATTTTTTGAGTCAACTAGACCTACCCTTTTCGAACTGTACAAAAAGTTACCACATTGGCTGACTGGAACCTACGTCATTTCCTAAATTGCATGCCTGCCCGTTTTGACACATAAGCTTACACGTTGACTTATATGTTCCTTAGATATTCGACCCTGGATTCTATTCTTCGAAAGTGGTCCATCCTGTTGCACTTAGAAAAGTGATGAGCATTACTTAAATGATGAAAATGGAATAATAAGATGGAGACTAATCTTTTTCTGGAATTGGAGGTGTTGAAAAGGGTGGTACAACTGCTATTGAATTCATTCTTCTTGGCGCAAATATCGTTCAGGTAATGAAGTTTCAACCAAAACATTCTCACCTGCACGATTGGCATAAAACATATTAATACTATATTTTGATCATAATTTATATATTAATTACCTGAACATATTAATACTATATTTTATTTATATATTTTGAACATATTAATTCAACTCGTAATTGTTTTACATTTAATTTGTAAAACAATTGTGTAAACAAATGAAATTATATTTGCGTTTTTGAATTAACAATAGAGGGTGAATGAAGATATGAGCAGGTTTCTAGCAATGATATTTGATACTAATTGATTTTAGAACATAGTTGCTTAATTAGGTCTGTAAAGTGATATACGTTTGTACAGCGTTAGAGCATTTTCAATTGTTTATCATTAACCCCATAAAATTGTATTTTCTATTCTTGTGTTGGGTAATCTTAATAAATACTCTCTCCATCCCAAATCTATTGTCCCCAAACAAAAAACACGCAGTTTAAGAAAAAGTACCTGTCACTTGTACTTTTTTATTAACTTTTCAGTTTTACCCCTTACTTTTTACCAATCTTTTTGTCATACATGAATAAAGTATGGGCAAAAAAGATTTTTATCACATTATTCTTTTTCCTTTATGGAAGTGGACAATTACAAAGGGACATCCCAAAATGAAATACTTGACTATAGATTTTGGGACGGAGGGAGTAAGTAAATATGTTTTTTGTTAGGATTTATTTGTTTAAATTAATTGTTATTGTTAGTTTGAATTACAACTGATTGTTGACCTATTTTAAGGTTTAGTTGGAGAGTTAGTCCGTACCATTTCCTTAGGGAATAGAGAAAATGGGCAGTGAGTTGGTCCTACTTTCATGCAGTACATTGGGATACTAGGTTGGTTAGGTGGCTATATATATGATGAGCCTTTATCTATTGTAAATTTTAAATAAGTAGATTGTAAGCACAATTTTAAATAAAGAATCGGAGAGTTAGCTAGAAGTTGATTCAACTCGTAGTAGTTAAATTAGGCTCGATTAGTTGATTTATTGGTTTCTACAGGTTTAACTGAGATTAAAGTGGAAAGGGGATGCTAGAAGGTTGATAAAGCAAGGAGGGTTGTATTTCAATATTGGGAGATTCGATAATGAAGGGAAAAAACCATTGTTGCAAAAAACGGAATAGACGGCCATCTAGACGGGGGTGTACACGGATTTTTTAGTAGCCCGTTCCGTTTCTACCTGATACGTTTTTAACACGGAAATTGACCAAACGACGGTCAAAACACGTGTACACTTTTCCAGTTTTTTTTTTTTTTTTTTTTTTTTTTTTTTATTTTATATTTGGGCGCCATAAGTGGTACGACTTGGGGTTAATTTTATTTGGGCGCCATATGTTCTCAGTTCTCTACACCTACGACTTAGGGTTTCTTTTACAAAGGCATAACCTCTCACAAAAACAAGAACGATTAGCAGTTGATTCTTCAATTCTTCCCAATTTCATCTTATTTCTCACTTACAAAGGTACGATTTCTTCTCAATTTCACTTTATCTCTCATTTACAAGTTACAATTTATGTTTATTTTAGTATATTGTACAACCATGTGTGTATATGAATATCTAATAATGTAACTGGAATTTTGTGAGAATTGCATAGAAACAACGTTTATTCTTATATCACTATTTGAGACAGTTTAGATCCTTTAAATTTTTGGTTCAAAATGTTGTTTTGTGTTTGTTAGATCTTTTTGTAGTTGCATGTTAGATAATTAGCGTAATTTTTCAATTTTTTCTTGATTAGTACTCCGTATATAATTAAATCTTCCATAGGTATTTGTAGAGATGTTATTGTAGGTCTTTATGTATTAATAAGTTTGGTTGAAAGTTGTATGTTATGGAGCTTGCTTGTAGGTCTTTATATGATATGAGTTATATGTTTGAATTATAATTGTTATATTATCTGTTTGGACTAGGGTCTTTGTAAAGTTGTTGTTGGACATAATATTAGACATAATATTTGTTGTTTGCTGTGAAAATTGATTGACAGGAGGGGTAAATGGCAAAATCAAATCCATCCACTGAAACTAAAAGAAAACAAGAAGATATTGGTTGGGAGTATGGAAGATTGTTGGATCCAAATAATAGGGATAGGGTGCAATGTAAATTATGTGGCAATATTAAGCGTGCAGGTATCAACAGATTGAAACACCACATAGCGGGTATTAGGGGAAATATTGCTCCATGTTCTAAAGCCACAAAAGAAGATCAACTAAAGATGAGAAATGCTCTTGATAAAATCAAATCCAAAAAGAAAAGTAAAGTAGATGATGAAAAAGCTTTAAGAGATGAAGTGAGGATTAATAGGAATGACACCATTGACCGTGATGAAATGGAAGTCATATTTGGAGAAATGAAGTCGCGTTTGTTTGGTCCTATGGATAGATTCACTTCTACCGAAAATGTGCCGGATAAGGGAAAGGGTAAACAAGCTAAACTTGACAACCTTATGAGAAAAGAACAAGTTATCCTTCTAAAGGAGTATGCATGTAGGTGGGTTTACCAATGCGCAATTCCATTTAATGCTATCGATAATGATAGTTTTAGATCCATGGCGGAGGCCTTTGGTGGATTTGGAAGTAATCCTCCAACTCCAAGTAGATATGAGTTGGGAGAAACATATTTAAAGAAAGAAGGTTGAAAGAACCAAGGACTTGTTGAAAAAAAACCAAGATGAGTGGAAGATGACGGGATGCTCTATAATGACGGATGCATGGACGGATAGAAAGAGGAGTATCATGAATATGTGCGTGAACTCAAAGTCGGGCACCGTTTTCTTGACTTCGAAAGAATGTTCAGATGAAGCCCACACTAGCCGATACATATTCGAGTATGTTGAGAAATGTATTGTAGAAATTGGTCCCGAAGAAGTTGTACAAGTTGTGACCGACAATGCCCCGAATAATATGGGAGCAGCAAAGCTTTTAAAAGAAAAAAGACCATCAATTTTTTGGACATCATGTGGCGCACATACGGTTGATCTAATGCTCGAAGGTAATAATAACCTTATGCTTATGCTATTTTATATAAATCTTTTCCTATGCTATTTTACTATCAATTGAAGGTAATAATAAGCTGCTGCTGCCATTGAAGGCAAGCTACTGCCCGTTGAAGGCAGCTGCTGCCATTATGCTTCCATATTGACGACCTTTTTTATTGTTTGTTTTTTTTGAAGGCACTGGTGAGTCACACCCGTATAAATCAACAATTGAAATAGCAAAAAGGATAACGAAGTTTATTTATGCACACTACAAAACCTTGGCTTTGATGAGGCGTTACACAAATAAGATGGAAATTGTGAGACTGAGAGTTACACGATTTGCTTCCGCGTTCCTTACTTTACAAAGCTTAATCGATAAGAAGGATGAATTAAGGAAAATGTTTTGTGGTAGTGAATGGGACAAATGTTATTTATCCAAGACAAAAAAAGGGAATGAAATCTATACAATGGTGATGGATAACAAAACTTGGTACGGAATAAGCAAATGGGACCCAAGTTACTTGTATTTTGTTTTAACTTGTAGCAAATTGGTGGACACGTTTTGGTAACTCAACACCTCGTTTGAGAAAGATTGCTATTAGGATCCTTTCTCTAACAACAAGTTCATCCGGATGTGAACGCAATTGGAGCACCTTTGAAGCGGTTAGTCTTCGGTTATTTATTTTGTAATTTGTTAAATGTTGGGTAATCATTTAAATTAAATATTTTTGTTGGTTACTTGGTTATCTTTGATATTGTAGATTCATACCAAAAAAAGAAATCGGTTAGAAGCCTCAAAGTTAGAACAATCTTGTTTTTGTTCAATTCATTGCAAATCTGATTTTGAAAAACAAAAAATGAAAGGAGAGAGGTCATGAAGCTCTTTTAACGGATGATATGTAAGATGATATGTAGGACCCTGTTTCTGTTTCCAGTTCATCTTGACGCCGTCCAGGCTTTTTGGACGCCGTCCAAATGGCCTGACGGGCCAGCTGTTGGATTTTGTTATATTTAAAGGGGTATTTTGGTATTTTCACATGTTGGACATGTTGAGGCCACAAAATCTAATCCAATCTCATTTGGATCTTATCTTTCACCTACACAAACACTCTCAACCATTTT
Source organism: Rutidosis leptorrhynchoides (assembly GCF_046630445.1). Lineage (NCBI taxonomy): Eukaryota > Viridiplantae > Streptophyta > Magnoliopsida > Asterales > Asteraceae > Rutidosis > Rutidosis leptorrhynchoides. The sequence goes on along the minus strand of NC_092334.1, from coordinate 7,581,196 downwards.
TAGAGAGAGGAACTCATATTAGAGAGAGAGAGAGCTCAAATCAAGGAGGAAGAAGCTTGATTCGGGTCAAAGCGCGAGTGTTAAAGTTGTTCACCTCGTTAGTAGCTACGTTTTGATTGTAGTGGTATGTCCTAATCTTGATTTTCTTTACTTTGATTTGTTTGAAGGTTAGGGTTTGGGTTAGTGGTTAACATAAAACCCATTTGTTGGTGATTTGGGGTGTTTTGGGTAAGATTGTGTCATGAGAACCTAATAATGACTAACCTAGGGTTTTGGGATGATAATTTGTGTTTATGAGTCTTAAATGGTTAGTTAACCATTAGCACACTTTGTTGTTAAGTGAATGAGTGTTATTTGGGTTTGTGGATGACCCAAATGTGTGTTGACCTTGAAATGGGTCAAATGAGTCTTGGGTGACCTAAGTTGCCTAATGTGTATGAAAATGCACTAACCTTGTGTTAATAAGTGTATTAAGACAATAATCGATTGATGTTAGGGTTTTGGCGTAACCTCGACCTAGTGTTGGGGTTAATGGTGGAAATGGGTCGCATTTGCGCTACGAGTCAAAATGACATTAGGATGGTGAGTGAGTTGGTTGACCAACTTGATTGTATGATTGATTATGTGCATAATGTAATAGGTACGTTACATTGAAGGTTGCGAGCTTGGTTTATCATTCGCCGAAGGCGTTAAGGTGAGTGGAATAATTATGTGTGTACGTATATAATGTATTTATTTGTGTAGCGTGAAATACTGAAATGTGAAGTGTCGACGTGTTAAGACACCACGTTTCACGTGACGAGTGAAGTGTCGACGTTTTAAGACACCACTCCGGGAAGTATGACGGGTGAAGTGTCGACGTGTTAAGACACCACCCGGGGGTGAAGTATCGACGTGTTAAGATGCCACCCGTGGGGTTAGTGTACGACGTGTTAAGTACTCTAATGGTTGTGAACACCGATGGTCTTTCGCGAGCACCATTCCCTTGTACGATTGGTTAACCATGGTTATGTGTTGTAGTGTAGCATATTATATTGTTCGGGTTATATATGCTATTGTTTGTGCTAGCTTGTGGTATTGGAGATTTAACGTTATACTTTGTGATGATATGCTAATTAGATTGCTAGCGTTTATGCGGTAATTGTGTAATTGATTGCAAGTAAGTAGGTTATATATCTATGTGTATAATTATTGCATTCACTAAGCGTTTTGCTTACCCTCTCGTTGTTTACCTTTTTAGGCTCCGGCGTGGATAAAGGCAAGCGTATACGTTTGGATTAGAGATCTCCCACTTTTGTATGATAGTGGACGCTTTTGGATTTTGGCCCAAGTGCGGGGTAGTTTAATCCCAAACACTATGCTCGTTAAACGTTTGGTAGTTAAATTCTTTTGGGTCAAAATTGCCACATTGATGTATTAAACGGGCCGTTGGAGTCCCGAGGGTCGTTGTGCCCGTTTTGTTGTGTAAACACTTCTATTTTTAGTATTGGACGCATTTAAACATGGGGCGATGACTATAAATCATTTTGGTGTTGATTTGAAGTGGTTAATGAAGTTTTATTAGTTTTGGGACTGATCAGGTATTCTGGACGCCGTCCAGATTTGGCTGGACGCCGTCCAGTATAACGTGGGTTGGGATTTTCTGTCACAGTCAAAGATAGAACAAGTGGACGTCGTCCCAATACCTTGGACGCCGTCCAGCCCTTCAATACTGGACACCGTCCCAAACTAGGATGCCTTCAAGATGTACTGTATATATATAAAAAAAAATTTGTCGTGTTTTGGTAAAACGAAGTTGGGTCGTTACATGATACAAGTGAGGCTCAAGAATGGTTTATAGATGATGATGTGGTTGATGTTTTAAAACCACAAAGATGCGTTAGAAGAGAATTTTTGGAGGACGATTTTGAGTCAGAAGATGAAGAGATGGAAATAGATGCTGAAGATGTTGAATATGAGTCGTATGGGGATCAAATCATTGAACAAAATGATGAGAATGAAGATTGGGATGAGTGACTAAATTACTAAATATTTATAGTCTTTTGAACATGTATGTTTATGTTTATGGTTGAAATATTATGTCCTTTTGAATGTTTATGTTTAAACTTTAACAGTTTAAAGTATTTGTATTTTGAACATGTATGTAATATTGGAATGTTTATGGTTGATGGATGGACATGTATGGAATGATTATGGTTTATGTTGAACATATTTGTACTTTGAAATACTTTACACCACATTCCAGTTCATACCAGTTTCTTTAAAATGTATGTTTATAGAAGATTATTATATTGCTAACATATGGAATGTACAATATATATATATATATATATATATATATATATATATATATATATATATATATATATATATATATATATATATATATATATATATATATATATGGGCATGATCAATGGGGAAGTAACCAAGCGGGGGGAAGCAATTTTTTTTCTTCATTTTTTTTGGATTTTTTTTTCCGGCATCAAGATCACACGAAAATATGAACATTTAGAAAAGACACTTCGTGATGAATGTTATTATTTAGGCGGGAAAACGATCGACAAAAATAACATTCAAGATAATATTGTTCGTGAAGAATGTGAATGTTTTTTTTCTTCATGTTTTGTGAAGTAAAATTTAGCCCGATTTAGAGTTTAGGGTTTAGGGTTTGGTGTTTTTGGTTTATGGAATAAACTCAAAACACCAAACCCTAAACCCTGTAAAGACCCGTCCTAATCCATAAGGACGAATACAATAACATATGGTTATATTGCGAGGTATTTGAACTCTAAATGATACATTTTACAAACATTGCATTCGTTTTTAAAAGACAAACTTTCATCACATCGAAAGTTGACGACATGCATACTATTTCATAATATATCCAACTATAAATGACTTAATAATATTCTTGATGAACTAAACGACTCGAATGCAACGTCTTTTGAAATATGTCATGAATGACTCCAAGTATTATCTCTAAATGAGCAAATGCACAGCGGAAGATTTCTTTAATACCTGAGAATAAACATGCTTAAAAGTGTCAACCAAAAGGTTGGTGAGTTCATTAGTTTATCATAATCAATCATTTCTAATAATATAATAGATCACAAGATATACATATTTCGAAAACAATCTGTGCATGTCTGCTCACTGCTGTAAAAATCATTCATATGAAGAACACCGGATGGGAATACGGAAAGTGCAAAACAATCTCACCACCGGTAGCTAATGCATCGTGCAATGCAAAAATTTCTCACCGAGGGTAGCTAATGCTAATCAATCTCACCAACGGTAGCTAATGCATCGTGCAATGCAAAAATTTCTCACCGAGGGTAGCTAATGCTAATCAATCTCACCAACGGTAGCTAATGCATAGTGCAATGCAAAAATTTCTCACCGAGGGTAGTTAATGCTCTCTTTATAGAAATTGAACCACTGAGTCCAAATAATTCTATCATAGAATGTAGTTTTTAGTACTTGTGTCTATTTCGTCAAACATTTATAAAAGCAGTTCATGTATTCTCAGTTCAAAAATATATCTCAAAAGCATTTAATAAAACAATTATAAAAACAGCGCATGTATTCTCAGTCCCAAAAATGTAAAGAGTTAAAGGGAATCAAATGAACTCACGCATATAAATATTGTAAAACAGTTATTAAAACTATGCATGAATTCATAGTCCAAAAATGTAATGAGTAAAAAGGGAGCAAATGAACTCACAATACGATATTTTGTAGTAAAAATATTCATACGACTGAACTGAACGATGCAGGGTTGGCCTTGGATTCACGAACCTATATCAGTAATATATATTAAAACCTATAATCACATAATTTCATCTACTAATTATATAGTATTTATTTATTAAGTATTTTATAATACACATATCCAATTCCAATTAAGATATATATATATATATATATATATATATATATATATATATATATATATATATATATATATATATATATATATATATATATACATAATATATATATATATATATATATATATACATATATATATATACATACATATATATATACATATATATATATATATATACACACACACACACACACACACACACACATATATACCTTACTTATATTATATTTTTAATTATATGTTGTATATGTTTATTTTGTAAAATAATTAATATTCATACATATAGCTATATTAATGTATGTATATAAGTAATTAGTAAAAATCAGTAGTTTGTTATGTGTAATATTTATATAATTAATGTTAATAGGTTTATTCTGAAATTTTATGTAATTATATTATGTATCAAATATATTTTTATGTATCTAATATCTATTTGGATAAATAATGTTAATAATAATTATTTTAATAAAAGTCATGTTAATGATAAGAATAATAATAATAATAATAATAATGGTAAGAGTGATACTACCTCAAAGAAGTAGCCATAAAAAAATAATGAATGGTACTTAATACTTATTTTAGCATTACTAATAATAATAATTATATTACTTGTAATAATAATAATATCTAATAATAACAATACTAGTAACAAATATAATAATATTTAGTAGTAATAATCATACTAATAATAATAAGTGTTAATTAATAATACTAATAATTACTATAATACTACTAATAATGATAATAATCAAATTAATGATAATACAATTGCTAATAATTATAACAATAATAACAATAACAATAATAATAATAATAATAAAGATTTTTGAACTTAAAAACTACCTCAAAAGTCCTCTTTAAAAACAAATTGTCTCGAACCGGGCTCGAACCCGCGACCTCTAGCTAACCCGCAAACACCCAAGACCACTCCACCATTTCAGCTTTTCCGATTAAACTCCAAACCAATTACTTTTAACTCCTAATTCTTGGTGTTCATCTTCTTCATCAATTTGCAAATCAACCAGGGATCAAATCTAACTTATAACTAATTTCTTATATGATTTTAGGATTTGTAAATTGAACTGAAAAGATCCTCTAGTCGACTTAAATCAACAGAATAAAAAAAATTTCACCGAGTGCTCCTGCTTGCTGTTCGACGTTAATGAGAAAAAAATTAAAGTTTGATTTCGCGATTGTTTTAGACCAAACTCACAACATGAAATAGTTTTTAATCCACTCCTAGAATCTTTATCAATCATCAATTTATCCAAAAACATCAACACGATTATGAATTTCATGATGAACACGATATTTGACTTTTTGAAAATTTAAGTTTGACTCGTAAATTCGAACTCGATATAAAGAATTAGAAGTTGGGATTTTTCAGAAAGTTTGTTTGAAGGACTCCTAACACAACTGTATTTTTACATTTTTGAATTTGATTCGAAATCAAGTTTTTGGTAAAAATATACAAGAATAGAGAGACCGAGCCATTTTCTTGAAATGTTTATTTAATTTTTCGAATTGCAGCAATGAATATTGATAATTGATATTGAAGATGAATAATGGAATGATTGTGTGATTAATAAATGACACTCTCTTGATTTATAACCACTTGTGTCGACTGATTCACAGGAAGAAACAAAATAAATAGAATAAATCAAAAAAATTAAAAGTTGATTATGACTGCTAATAAATTTGCTGTGTAATGGAATGGAAATCGAATATCATCAGACAGAATACAAAATCGTGAACAGAAGATAAAAAAAAAGACCGATTGTGATTGATAACAAATTTGATTCTCCAAACAAATTTTTATTTATAATAAATATAAATATTAATAAATATTAATAATAATTAGTAAATAATAATAATATTATTAATATTATTAGGATTAATGAAAATACAGATAATTATAATATTAGACATAATACTAATGTTATTAATCAGAATAATACCAATAATAATAGTAGAATTTATAATAATGATGATAAATTATAATAGTAATTATAAAAATGAAAAGGATCATATTATTAATGATAAAAATAATGATTTTTAATGTTCAAGGTAATAATAATATATAATAATAATAATACAAGTAACATGAAAGATATAACAAGTTATATTTATTTAATTTCATATATATATATATATATATATATATATATATATATATATATATAATATTAGAAATAATAATGTTTGTAATACAAATATCAATACTATTACTAATAATAATAATAATAATAATGAAAGTAATCATATACTCCCTTCGTCCCATCAGAAGTGTTCACTTTGACTTTTTCCAGTCTTCCTTATTCAACTTTGACTTTAGATATTTTTGTTGGTATTATATAATACTTGATGAAAGTTATATCAATGAAAACACAATTAAAACTCAATCCATTCATATAATTTTCATCAAATATTATATAACACGGACATAAATATTTATAGTCAAAGTTGACAAATAAAGACTGTCAAAAGTCAAAGTGGACACTTCTGGTGGGACGGAGGTAGTAACAGTTATATTCAAACTTGTATTATATATTATTAATTATGTACTATTTAATAATTATATATTATATGATAACTTGAATTTTTATTATTTATAAATTTTATATATATATTACAATATACATAAATAGAAATCATACATATTTATATATAGATTCATTACGCTTAATTATTCGATATCTTAATTTACATATTTACTTTCAATGTTTAAATTATATTTTATTATTTTCAATTATTATTATATACATACTTACATTTATTTATGTAACTATATTTATTTTCAAACAATTGTTGGTGAATCGTCGTGAATAGTCAAAGGGTGATTGAATTTGTGAAAACAGTTCAAAAATTTTTTAGACTCAACATTACAATCTTTGCTTATCGTGTCGAAATCATATTAAGATTTGGTTTAAATTTGCTCGGAAATTTCCGGGTCGTCACAGTACCTACCCGTTAAAGAAATTTCGTCCCGAAATTTGATTGTGATGGTCATGGCTGACAATAAGTATGTTTTCATGACGCATATGAGCTGATAAATAGAGTTTTATTACTGTTGAGTAATATGGATAAGATAATTCGATTACTCGAAGAGTACGAGTGAAGCTATCATAAAAGAGTGAAATGAGTAAATGCAAGTTCGTCTTAACCGGTGACGTAGTCACGGTTGATTTCCGGAATTTAAGAGATTTAGAGGAAATCTTCGTAATAATATTTGGCTCTCCGGTAATTCAGGAAATTAGAATCTTCTTTGATTAAATGCAATAATCTGTTTCGATTGCTCTGTCAGATATTTCACTATAAATGAACTTCTTCCGTCCCATTATTTCCACAACTCCCATCTTTTATACTTCAATTCAAATTTCCGAAACATTCGACAAATTATCAAAAGTCACTGGAAAAGATAGAATTATCAAGAAAATATGTTCTTGATTTGTTTAGAGATTTAGTAGAATGTAAGAGTCGTGTAACATGGCACATGATGACGTTATGGTCTGTGAATCATCACGTTTCATTAGAAACTCAGCATGACTTACTGTAATATAATCACGTTGATCAAGTATCATTATATTATACTAACTCATGCTTCAGTTCCCAACACTTCTTCAAAAACATTCATATTTTAAATTCGAATTTTTTTTTCTTCATAATTTAGAAACTAAAACATTTTCTTTTATGATATAACACAGATAGCGTGAAGAGATAAATAATTTCAGGTAGAATAGTTATAAAAATATCTTCAGAAATATGGAGGATATTTATAATGAAAGATACGATGATATCTTGGAATATCTAAGATCAGATGTGTAACGACTCAACCCGTTATCCAATCGAATACGCAACAATTTTTTTTTTTACAACAGGTAGGGTGCGCTGCGCGCAACCCACTCTGTGCGCGGCACGCACAGAGCCCAGTAGCCTCTGTCCGAAATTTCCATTTTTGGTTTAAAGATTTCCCGCTTCCCGACATTTTTAGACGAAACGACTTTCACAACACATTATAGTAAGTAAAACTAACACATTTTCATAATAAAACAAGTTTTACGACACCGGGCCCACATCGGCCCAAATTACCATTTACGTAAAAAATACAAGTTTCAACCCAATATACATTTAGACGAGTTAGGACTCTATAACCCAACCCGATACCAAGAGCATAATTCCGGGGACTACCAAATCCCCAATCCGCGTCCAAATCTCCGAAAGCTACTACATCGAGCCCAAGCGCTCCTACACATCTAGTCTAACGACTAGATAGCCTTACAATCACGATACCTGTAAAAAGGTAAACAACGAGAGGGGTAAGCTAACGCTTAGTGAGTGCAATAAGTATACACATGCATATATAATATACCTACTTGCAACCACCTACACACATACCGCAAACATGCTAGCAATATAATATTAGCATACGAACTCCAAGTATAAAGCTAATACCCTCCATTACCGCAACTAGCATAAACAATAGCATATACTCCAAAATATAATATGTTACACTACAATGCATACACAAACAATATGGTTAACCATAAACGCGTCATGGTGCTACCGGCTCCGTGGTTCACACCATACGTAATGCTATGACGCTACCGTTTCCGTGGTTCAAGTCACTACGCATTTGAGTCATACTCTTTTATAATGCTACCGGCTCCGTGGTTCACACTTTGGTGTTACCAGCTCCGTGGTTCACACCTCATTTTATAGTGCTACCTGCTCCGTGGTTCACATCTCATTTTATAGTGCTACCGGCTCTGTGGTTCACACTTTGATGCTACCGGCTCCGTGGTTCACATCACAACTCGGGTCATACTCTTGTCGAGGCGATACTGGCTCCGTGGTTCACACCTCAACACTCGTGCTATAGTGCTACCGGCTCCGTGGTTCACACTACAACACACGTACCATGATGCTACCGGCTCCGTGGTTCACATCATAGCACACTCGTACATACTATGACACAACCGGCTCCGTGGTTCATACCATAGCACACAAATAAAATACTATATACATACATGCATAAATATCCCACTCACCTTGGAAAGCCCGCACAAGTCATGTATGTAAATTGCCTCCAAACGCCACCGAGCAAACCTTTACCTATAATACGCATATAGATATACACAATCAACATACATTCTCTACAAAAGAATTTGACGCTCAATGCCCTTAACCAAGGGTTTATACCTATCTCCACAATCTGCCCATTTAGATACCTAAAGTGGACTTCACCAATTACCACTACGGGTGGTAATTCCGACCCATTCAAACAAGTACAATGTAACCTAAATTATACTTGACACCGTTCAAACCAACCTAGGTCTTAACACTAAATTACTACTTAGGTAGTAATCATTTCCAACGCCATTTAACATTCAACAAAAGTGCTTATCATCCAATTAATCAAAATTAGTGTCATTACTAATTTGACCCAATTCAATTCACCCATTTTGACCAAAGTCACAAAACGCCCAAAATCACTAACGACTAGTGATTATATTTCCAAAACACCAATTAACATCTAAATTAAGTATTTACATACTTTATTTGCCAAAGCTTGACTCAAAACTCATTTAGACACCAAACCTAGTCAACACCCATTTTGACTAGCAAACTTGTTCTTATGAACATCTAATCACCAACATACATACAATCTAGTGATTAACACCCAAACCAATGACAAATACTTCCGAATTTGTCACCTAACCCTAAACTCACAATAATCGGGTTTACTTACACAACACATACAACAAAACCCCCCAATCTCATGAGAAATGGGGTTTAGAACCCTATCAAGCTCAAACCCTAAACATGAGCAAGAATCTTAACAATTAAATTCGGAATTAGAGCTTACCAACACTACCAAAATGTAGCCGTGAACGAGGTGAACAACCTTGACTCTTGCACCTTAACCCGAGTCAACCTCCTTCTTCTCCAAATGGAGCTTTCCCTCTCTAAAACTCTTCCTCTCTCTAGGGTTTGAAGATGAGAGAGTTGTGGATGTGAAAGTGAACCATAATTGTATCCAAATCTGCCAATAAGGCTACAGATCCGTCCTCAAGTGAAAAGACCAAAAAGCCCCTCATTTATCTCAAAATAGAAAAGGCAGAAAACTGTCGCTGACAGTGTGCGCGGCGCGCTCCCTTGAATGTGTGCGGCGCGCACGAAGGTCTAAACAGGTTCTGAAGTTTAGGGACTGATTCTGACTAATCCTGATTCTGATGTAAATTCTGAAAATGCATAAGTGTTATGTAGACTTTTAGTGGCGCTTTCTGATGCACACATTTACTGACACTTTCAGAAACATTTTCTGATGCACAAAATTCAGGATCTTACAACTCTCCCCCACTTAAACTGGATCACGTCCCCGTGATCTCCGTCACTTAACCCACCGGAACCACACAATATGGTCCTCCGACACACATCCAAACTCGATGTCCATATAATTTTCATTAACCCGAATATCTCACCACACGCTAATAATCACTAGCATGCATTACCGCAACCAGCTATATCTCATACGCTCAATGTCCAAAATACCCATTTAGGAAATACGGAAAACACCATATATTCCTTCAAGTTCTCTCGGCTACAACTCGCAACATGCTACATCCATAACTATATCACCCAACGCGATCTACTAGGTCCACTATGCCGTGAACCAAGTCTTGCATTAATCCAAATCGAGAAGGATTCATGCCGCGTTAAAACTCAGTACTTCATCAGTTCATAAACGCACCACTCGACCGGTCAATCATGTATGTTCTCTATTTCAAGAACCAACTTCCCCCGTCTCCATAACTGGGTTATTCCTTCAACGAATAAATCTCGGTACCCCAAAATAATCCGTTTAGGAACACCACTTTCCCATCAATCGATCTGCACACGACCATCCATCGCTGGATTAATCCAGGACGACAATAATACACCACGTGCTAAACAATACATCAACACTCGACACATAGTTTCTCCTCCAAACCCTACAACACAATCACACAAGACGGCCCCCTAGTACTAGCATGAAAACTATTCGTGTACTAGAATCCCGTCAACAACAAATTATTTTCACAATAAATTCGCAATTCGCCACACGACCCACAAAATATTCACCAACGCCAGGTGAATCCTCCTACCTAGACCGTCCATTAAGGATGGCATCGACATTCTAATGCAACCTACGGGTCACATCACTGTGGTACACACTCTCGCAACCAAACAACATCCGTGTGTCTCTACGTGAGATAATCGGAATCGACACTTTCCGCCTCACAATCGTTCATTAAGTGGAATAGTCCACTGACGATCTCCACGATTACGTTTCCCGACTGGGAAAATACAGTATCCTTCGCGATAACGAACTCGTACTGACCCAATAATACTATCCGAGTTCACGACAACCCAGATTTCCACTATGAGAGCACCCGCAATGACAGCTTCACTCTCTCACTCCGAAATCTCAAACTTCACATTTGGTCTCATACCGCATATTAGTACAACACGAACACCTACATAAGAAGTCTTACACTTCCTTTCACCTCATCATCATAATCTTCACGGAAAACATTCCGAAATTGTAACTCACAATCGTAATGCACGATCTCGAGTCGACATCAACAACACGTCACTCTTCCTCGTGAGGAACTCCGAATACCTATCGAGGCTTAGCATGGTACACTCTGACACTTCCCTATATATAATACCACCGGAGCTTCCTCGGGCGGCATTACAAACTCCCCCACTTAGGATTTAGATCCACATTCTTATCGCCAAGATGGTAACATCCCGCAAAATTGTAATTCCAATTTACACATGACCATTCTCATCATTGGTCATATATGAAATGTCCCCTTCTTATTGATAAAAAACGTTCCATATTAATTGATTTCGTTGCGAGGTTTTGACCTCTATATGAGACGTTTTTCAAAGACTGCATTCATTTTAAAACAAACCATAACCTTTATTTCATCAATAAAGGTTTAAAAAGCTTTACGTAGATTATCAAATAATGATAATCTAAAATATCCTGTTTACACACGACTATTACATAATGGTTTACAATACAAATATGTTACAACGAAATAAGTTTCTTGAATGCAGTTTTTACACAATATCATACAAGCATGGACTCCAAATCTTGTTCTTATTTAAGTATGCGACAGCGGAAGCTCTTAATAATCACCTGAGAATAAACATGCTTAAAACGTCAACAAAAAATATTGGTGAGTTATAGGTTTAACCTATATATATCAAATCGTAACAATAGACCACAAGATTTCATATTTCAATATACATCCCATACATAGAGATAAAAATCATTCATATGGTGAACACCTGGTAACCGACATTAACAAGATGCATATATAAGAATATCCCCATCATTCCGGGACACCCTTCGGATATGATATAAATTTCGAAGTACTAAAGCATCCGGTACCTTGGATGAGGTTTGTTAGGCCCAATAGATCTATCTTTAAGATTCGCGTCAATTAGGGTGTCTGTTCCCTAATTCTTAGATTACCAGACTTAATAAAAAGGGGCATATTCGATTTCGATAATTCAACCATAGAATGTAGTTTCACGTACTTGTGTCTATTTTGTAAATCATTTATAAAACCTGCATGTATTCTCATCCCAAAAATATTAGATTTTAAAAGTGGGACTATAACTCACTTTCACAGATTTTTACTTCGTCGGGAAGTAAGACTTGGCCACTGGTCGATTCACGAACCTATAACAAATATGTACATATATATCAAAGTATGTTCAAAATATATTTACAACACTTTTAATACATCATGATGTTTTAAGTTTATTAAGTCAGCTGTCCTCGTTAGTAACCTACAACTAGTTGTCCACAGTTAGATGTACAAAAATAAATCGATATATATTATCTTGAATCAATCCATGACCCAGTGTATACACGTCTCAGGCTAGATCACAACTCAAAGTATATATATTTTTGGAATCAACCTCAACCCTGTATAGCTAACTCCAATATTACTGCATATAGAGTGTCTATGGTTGTTCCAAATAATATATATACATGGGTCGATATGATATGTTAAAACATTTGCATACGTGTCTATGGTATCCCAAGATTACATAATATATTAGAATACATGTATAATACAATATAATTTAGCTAGGATATGATTGATATAGAATTGTTAATATTTCCCGTGGCTATAAAAATAAAAAAATATCCAATCTTGTTTTACCCATAACTTCTTCATTTTAAATCCGTTTTGAGTGAATCAAATTGCTATGATTTCATATTGAACTCTATTTTATGAATCTAAACAGAAAAAGTATAGGTTTATAGTCGGAAATATAAGTTACAAGTCGTTTTTGTAAGAGGTAGTCATTTCAGTCGAAAGAACGACGTCTTGATGACCATTTTGAAAAACATACTTCCACTTTGAGTTTAACCATGATTTTTGGATATAGTTTTATGTTCATAAGAAAAATCATTTTCCCAGAAGAACAAATTTTAAATCAAAGTTTATCATCGTTTTTAATTATCAAACCTAAGACAGCCCGCGGTGTTACTACGACGGCGTATGTCCAGTTTTACGGTGTTTTTCGTGTTTTCAGGTTTTAAATCATTAAGTTAGCATATCATATAAATATATAACATGTGTTTAGTTGATTTTAAAAGTCAAGTTAGAAGGATTAACTTTTGTTTGCGAACAAGTTTAGAATTAACTAAACTATGTTCTAGTGATTTTAAGTTTAAACCTTCGAATAAGATAGCTTTATATGTATGAATCAAATGATGTTATGAATATCATTACTACCTCAAGTTTTGTGGATAAACCTACTAGAAAAGAGACAAATGAATCTAGCTTCAAAGGATCTTGGATGGCTTGAAAGTTCTTGAAGTAGAATCATGACACGAAAACAAGTTCAAGTAAGATTTCCACTCGAAATAAGATTGTTATAGTTATAGAAATTGAATCAAAGTTTGAATATGAGTATTACCTTATATTAGAAAGATATCTTATCGTAAATAAGAAAGATTTATTGAGGTTGGATGATCACTCTACAAGATTGGAAGTAAGCTAGCAAACTTGGAAGTATTCTTGATTTTATGAAACTAGAACTTGTAGAATTTATGAAGAACACTTAGAACTTGAAGATAGAACTTAAGAGAGATCAATTAGATGAAGAAAATTGAAGAATGGAAGTGTTTGTAGGTGTTTTTGGTCGTTGGTGTATGGATTATATATAAAGGATATGTAATTTTGTTTTCATGTAAATAAGTCATGAATGATTACTCATATTTTTGTAATTTTATGAGATATTTCATGCTAGTTGCCAAATGATGGTTCCCACATGTGTTAGGTGACTCACATGGGCTGCTAAGAGCTGATAATTAGAGTGTATATACCAATAGTACATACATCTAAAAGCTGTGTATTGTACGAGTACGAATACGGGTGCATACGAGTAGAATTGTTGATGAAACTGAACAAGGATGTAATTGTAAGCATTTTTGTTAAGTAGAAGTATTTTGATAAGTGTCTTGAAGTCTTTCAAAAGTGTATGAATACATATTAAAACACTACATGTATATACATTTTAACTGAGTCGTTAAGTCATCGTTAGTCGTTACATGTAAATGTTGATTTGAAACCTTTAAGTTAACGATCTTGTTAAATGTTGTTAACCCAATGTTTATTATATCTAATGAGATGTTAAATTATTATATTATCATGATATTATGATATATTACTATATCTTAATACGATATATATACATTTAAATGTCGTTACAACGATAATCGTTACATATATGTCTCGTTTCGAAAACCTTAAGTTAGTAGTCTTGTTTTTACATATGTAGTTCATTGTTAATATACATAATGATATGTTTACTTATCATAAAATCATGTTAACTATATATATAACCATATATATGTCATCATATAGTTTTTACAAGTTTTAACGTTCGTGAATCACTGGTCAACTTGGGTAGTCAATTGTCTATATGAAACTTATTTCAATTAATCAAGTCTTAACAAGTTTGATTGCTTGCATATTGGAAACACTTAATCATGTAAATAACAATTTCATTTAATATATATATAAACATGGAAAAGTTCGGGTCACTACAGTACCTACCCGTTAAATAAATTTCGTCCCGAAATTTTAAGCAGTTGGAGGTGTTGACGTATCTTCTGGAAATAAATGCGGGTATTTCTTCTTCATCTGATCTTCTTGTTCCCAGGTGAACTTGGGTCCTCTACGAGCATTCCATCGAACCTTAACAATTGGTATCTTGTTTTGCTTAAGTCTTTTAACCTCACGATCCATTATTTCGACGGGTTCTTCGATGAATTGAAGTTTTTCGTTGATTTGGATTTCATCTGACGGAATAGTGAGATCTTCTTTAGCAAAACATTTCTTCAAATTTGAGACGTGGAAAGTGTTATGTACAGCCGCGAGTTGTTGAGGTAACTCAAGTCGGTAAGCTACTGGTCCGACACGATCAATAACCTTGAATGGTCCAATATACCTTGGATTTAATTTCCCTCGTTTACCAAATCGAACAACGCCTTTCCAAGGTGCAACTTTAAGCATGACCATTTCTCTAATTACAAATTCTATATCTTTTCTTTTAATGTCAGCGTAGCTCTTTTGTCGACTTTGGGCAGTTTTCAACCGTTGTTGAATTTGGATGATCTTCTCGGTAGTTTCTTGTATTATCTCCGGACCCGTAATCTGTTTATCCCCCACTTCACTCCAACAAATCGAAGACCTGCACTTTCTACCATAAAGTGCTTCAAATGGCGCCATCTCAATGCTTGAATGGTAGCTGTTGTTGTAGGAAAATTCTGCTAACGGTAGATGTCGATCCCAACTGTTTCCGAAATCAATAACACATGCTCGTAGCATGTCTTCAAGCGTTTGTATTGTCCTTTCGCTCTGCCCATCAGTTTGTAGATGATAGGCAGTACTCATGTCTAGACGAGTTCCTAATGCTTGCTGTAATGCCTGCCAGAATCTTGAAATAAATCTGCCATCCCTATCAGAGATAATAGAGATTGGTATTCCATGTCTGGAGACGACTTCCTTCAAATACAGTTGTGCTAACTTCTCCATCTTGTCATCTTCTATTATTGGCAGGAAGTGTGCTGATTTGGTGAGACGATCAACTATTACCCAAATAGTATCAAAACCACTTGCAGTCCTTGGCAATTTAGTGATGAAATCCATGGTAATGTTTTCCCATTTCCATTCCGGGATTTTGGGTTGTTGAAGTAGACCTGATGGTTTCTGATGCTCAGCTTTGACCTTAGAACACGTCAAACAATCCCCTACGTATTTAGCAACATCGGCTTTCATACCTGGCCACCAAAAATGTTTCTTGAGATCTTTGTACATCTTCCCCGTTCCAGGATGTACTGAGTATCTGGTTTTATGAGCTTTTCTAAGTACTATTTCTCTCATATCTCCAAATTTTGGTACCCAAATCCTTTCAGCCCTATACCGGGTTCCGTCTTCCCAAATATTAAGATGCTTCTCCGATCTTTTGGGTATTTCATCCTTTAAATTTCCCTCTTTTAAAACTCCTTGTTGCGCCTCCTTTATTTGAGTAGTAAGATTAGTATGAATCATTATATTCATAGATTTTACACGAATGGGTTCTCTGTCCTTTCTGCTCAAGGCGTCGGCTACCACATTTGCCTTTCCTGGGTGGTAACGAATCTCAAAGTCGTAATCATTCAACAATTCAATCCACCCGCGCTGCCTCATGTTCAGTTGTTTCTGATTAAATACGTGTTGAAGACTTTTGTGGTCGGTATATATAATACTTTTGACCCCATATAAGTAGTGCCTCCAAGTCTTTAATGCAAAAACAACCGCGCCTAATTCCAAATCATGCGTCGTATAATTCTGTTCGTGAATCTTCAATTGTCTAGACGCATAAGCAATTACTTTCGTTCGTTGCATTAATACACAACCGAGACCTTGCTTTGAGGCGTCACAATATATCACAAAATCATCATTCCCTTCAGGTAATGACAATATAGGTGCCGTAGTTAAATTTTTCTTTAACAATTGAAACGCTTTCTCTTGTTCATCTTTCCATTCAAATTTCTTCCCTTTATGCGTTAATGCAGTCAAGGGTTTTGCTATTCTGGAAAAGTCTTGGATGAACCTTCTGTAGTAACCAGCTAGTCCTAAAAACTGGCGTATGTGTTTTGGAGTTTTTGGGGTTTCCCACTTTTCAACGGTTTCAATCTTTGCTGGATTCACCTGAATACCTTCTTTATTCACTATGTGACCGAGGAATTGAACTTCTTCCAACCAAAATGCACACTTTGAAAACTTAGCGTACATTTTTTCTTTTCTCAGCAACTCTAGCACTTTTCTCAAATGTTCTTCGTGCTCTTGATCATTCTTCGAGTAATTAAGTATGTCATCGATGAAAACAATGATAAACTTGTCAAGATATGGCCCACACACTCGGTTCATGAGGTCCATGAACACAGCTGGTGCGTTAGTCAATCCAAACGGCATAACCATAAACTCGTAATGACCGTAACGCATCCTAAAAGCAGTCTTTGGAATATCATCCTCCTTCACCCGCATTTGATGATATCCAGAACGTAAATCAATCTTCGAATAAACATACAAGCCTTGTAGTTGATCAAATAAGTCGTCGATTCTCGGTTGTGGGTAACGGTTCTTGATGGTAAGTTTGTTCAACTCTCGGTAGTCGATACACAACCTAAATGTACCATCCTTCTTCTTGACAAACAAAACAGGAGCTCCTCATGGTGATGTGCTTGGTCGAATGAAACCACGATCTAAAAGTTCCTATAACTGACTTTGTAATTCTTTCATTTCGCTGGGTACGAGTCTGTATGGAGCACGATCTATTGGTGCAGCTCCAGGTACAAGGTCTATTTGAAATTCAACGGATCAATGTGGGGGTAATCCCGGTAATTCTTTTGGAAATACATCGGGAAATTCTTTTGCGACGGAAACATCACTGATGTTCTTTTCTTCAGGTTTAACTTCCTCGATGTGTGCTAGAATGACGTAACAACCTTTTCTTATTAGTTTTTGCGCCTTTAAACTACTAATAAGATTTAATTTCGCATTGTTCTTTTCTCCGTACACCATTAAAGGTTTTCCTTTTTCACGCATAATGCGAATCGCATTTTTGTAACAAACGACCTCTGCTCTTACCTTTTTCAACCAGTCCATGCCAATTATTACATCAAAACTCCCTAAATCGACTGGTATTAAATCAATTTTAAACGTTTCATCCCCCAGTTTAATTTCTCTCTCCTGACATATATTATCTGCTGAAATTAATTTACCATTTGCTAATTCGAGTAAAAATTTACTATCCAAAGGCGTCAATAGACAACTTAATTTAGCACAAAAATCTCTACTCATATAGCTTCTATCCGCACCCGAATCAAACAAAACGTAAGCAGATTTATTGTCAATAAGAAACGTACCCATAACAAGCTCCGGGTCTTCCTGTGCCTCTGCCGCATTAATATTGAAAACTCTTTCGCGGCCTTGTCCATTCGTGTTCTCCTGGTTTGGGCAATTTCTAATAATGTGGCCCGGTTTTCCACATTTATAACAAACTACATTGGCATAACTTGCTCCAACACTACTTGCTCTGCCATTACTCGTTCCGACACCATTTGTTCCTTTCGTTCTGTTAACCCCTGGTCCGTAGACCTCACACTTCGTCGCGCTATGACCATTTCTTTTACATTTGTTGCAAAATTTGGTGCAGAACCCCGAGTGATACTTTTCACACCTTTGGCATAGCTGCTTCTGATTGTTGTTGTTGTTGCGGTTGTTATTGTTGTTGGAATGATTGTTGTAGTAGTTGTTGTTGTTGTTTTACCGTTTGTTGTAGTTGCGATTGATGTTGCGATTGTTGGGATAGTTGTTGTTGTTTTGGTGACTCTTATCACCGTTTTCCTCCCACTTTCTTTTGACTAGCTTCATGTTGGCCTCTTCGGCCGCCTGTTCTTTAATTCTTCCCTCAATCTGGTTCACTAGTTTGTGAGCCATTCTACATGCCTTTTGTATGGAGGCAGGCTCGTGTGAACTTATATCTTCTTGGATTCTCTCCGGTAACCCTTTCACAAACGCGTCGATCTTCTCTTCCTCATCTTCGAACGCTCTCGAACACAATAGGCACAATTCTGTGAATCGTCTTTCGTACGAAGTAATATCGAATCCCTGTGTTCGTAACCCTCTAAGTTCTGACTTGAGCTTATTGACCTCGGTTCTAGGATGGTACTTCTCGTTCATCAAGTGCTTGAATGCTGACCACGATAGCGCGTAAGCAGCATCTTGTCCCACTTGCTCTAGATAGGTATTCCACCATGTTAACGCAATACCTGTGAAGGTATGCGTAGCGTACTTTACTTTGTCTCCTTCAGCACACTTACTTATGGCAAAGACCGATTCAACTTTCTCGGTCCACCGTTTCAATCCGATTGGTCCTTCGGTCCCATCAAATTCTGAAGGTTTGCAGGTAGTGAATTCCTTGTAGGAGCATCCTACACGATTTCTTGCGCCGTTAGCTGTATTGCTAGATTCAGAGTTATTGTTGGTATGTAGCGCGGCCTGTACTGCAGCTATGTTTGAAGCAAGAAAGGCACGAAATTCCTCTTCGCTCATATTCAAGGTGTGTCGAGTAGTCGGTGCCATTTTCTTTAAAATAGTCAAATGAAACGAGTTAATCATATAGAATATTAAGAGTAGTCAATAGTATTTTGTAGCGTAATATGAACTTATTTATAAAAGCTCTTTCTTCATATTAGCGTTTTATACTCTTTAATTCGGGTAGTACCTACCCGTTAAGTTCATACTTAGTAGCTAACATACCATTTCAACTACTACAATTCTATATGAAAAACTAATCACAAAAAAAAAAAAAAAAAAACAAATATCATATTCAAACCTTTATACAATAACTTGCAAACTTACAATACCGCTATTTTACATATAGCATGAAATATAGCACATAAAACTTTGATACAAAGTAGTTGCGAACATAATTCTAGTTAATAATTAAGTCGTTCAGCAAAGGCAATAAAGACACACAATTCATACGTCCAAAAACAAGTCATGCATTCTGGTTTTACTAATACCACTTCCCATCCTTGGTTTTGTGGAACATAACTGTTGTGACCGATAGTAAGACAATGTGTTGTAACGTCGTCAAAAGGATGAAGGTTACGTAATGACCAACAGTCTCGTAATAACCTAAAAACCTCATTTCTTACCCCAATTACCGACTCCGTCACTTGTGGGAACGTTTTGTTTAATAGTTGTAGCCCGATGTTCTTGTTCTCACTTTGGTGAGAAGCAAACATTACTAACCCGTAAGCATAACATGCTTCTTTATGTTGTATGTTAGCCGCTTTTTCTAAATCACGAAGTCCTATATTCGGATATATTGAGTCAAAATAATTTCTTAACCCATTGCGTAAAATAGTATTTGGGTTCCCCGCAATATATGCGTTAAAGTAAACACATCGTAACTTATGGATTTCCCAATGTGATATCCCCCATCTTTCGAACGAAAGCCTTTTATAAACCAAGGCATTCTTGGAACGTTCTTCGAATGTCTTACAAACTGATCTCGCCTTAAATAGTTGTGCCGAGGAATTCTGACCGACTCTAGACAAGATTTCATCAATCATGTCTCCGGGTAGGTCTCTTAAAATATTGGGTTGTCTATCCATTTTGTGTTTTTATACTGTAAAATAGACAAGAGTTAGATTCATAAAAAAATACTTATTAATACAAGTAATTTTTACATATATCATAAAGCATAAGCACACTATATTACATATATTACACAACACGAATACAACTATCTTATTCCGACTCGCTCGTTTCTTCTTCTTCGGTTTTGGTTCGTTTTGCCAAGTTTCTAGGGATATATGATGTTCCCCTAATACGAGCTGTCGTTTTCCACATTGGTTTAGAAAAACCTGGTGGTTTAGAAGTTCCCGGGTTATTGTCACAACTTAAGAAATACGGGTGTTGACGATACATATAAAGTTCATCGGGTTTGGAATCAAATTTCTCTATTTTTATGCCCTTTCCCTTATTGTTCTCTTTTGCCTTATTAAATTGTGTTGGGGTAATTTCTATAACATCATCGGAATCCTTGTCGGGATCCGATTCATCGGAGAATTGGTAATCCTCCCAATACTTTGCTTCCTTGGCGGAAACACCATTGACCATAATTAACTTTGGTCGGTTGGTTGAGGATTTTCTTCTACTTAACCGTTTTATTATTTCCCCCACTGGTTCTATTTCTTCTTCCGGTTTCGATTCTTCTTCCAGTTCCGATTCTTCTTCCGGTTCCGACTCTTCTTCCGGTTCCTCGTCGGGAACTTGTGAATCAGTCCACGAATCATGCCAATTTACATTTGACTCTTCATTATTATTAGGTGAGTCAATGGGACTTGTTCTAGAGGTAGACATCTATCACATAATATCAAACACGTTAAGAGATTAATATATCACATAATATTTACATGTTAAAAATATATAGTTTCCAACAAAATTTGTTAAGCAATCATTTTTCAAGTAAACAAGGTCGAAGTCCAGACTCACTAATGCATCCTAACAAACTTGATAAGACACACTAATGCAAAATTCTGGTTCTCTAAGACCAATGCTCGGATACCAACTGAAATGTCCCATTCTTATTGATTAAAAACGTTCCATATTAATTGATTTCGTTGCGAGGTTTTGACCTCTATATGAGACGTTTTTCAAAGACTGCATTCATTTTAAAACAAACCATAACCTTTATTTCATCAATAAAGGTTTAAAAATCTTTACGTAGATTATCAAATAATGATAATCTAAAATATCCTGTTTACACACGACTATTACATAATGGTTTACAATACAAATATGTTACAACGAAATAAGTTTCTTGAATGCAGTTTTTACACAATATCATACAAGCATGGACTCCAAATCTTGTCCTTATTTAAGTATGCGACAGCGGAAGCTCTTAATAATCACCTGAGAATAAACATGCTTAAAACGTCAACAAAAAATATTGGTGAGTTATAGGTTTAACCTATATATATCAAATCGTAACAATAGACCACAAGATTTCATATTTCAATATACATCCCATACATAGAGATAAAAATCATTCATATGGTGAACACCTGGTAACCGACATTAACAAGATGCATATATAAGAATATCCCCATCATTCCGGGATACCCTTCGGATATGATATAAATTTCGAAGTACTAAAGCATCCGGTACTTTGGATGAGGTTTGTTAGGCCCAATAGATCTATTTTTAGGATTCGCGTCAATTAGGGTGTCTGTTCCCTAATTCTTAGATTACCAGACTTAATAAAAAGGGGCATATTCGATTTCGATAATTCAACCATAGAATGTAGTTTCACGTACTTGTGTCTATTTTGTAAATCATTTATAAAATCTGCATGTATTCTCATCCCAAAAATATTAGATTTTAAAAGTGGGACTATAACTCACTTTCACAGATTTTTACTTCGTCGGGAAGTAAGACTTGGCCACTGGTCGATTCACGAACCTATAACAAATATGTACATATATATCAAAGTATGTTCAAAATATATTTACAACACTTTTAATACATTATGATGTTTTAAGTTTATTAAGTCAGCCGTCCTCGTTAGTAACCTACAACTAGTTGTCCACAGTTAGATGTACAGAAATAAATCGATATATATATATATATATATATATATATATATATATATATATATATATATATATATATATATATATTATCTTGAATCAATCCACGACCCAGTGTATACACGTCTCAGGCTAGATCACAACTTAAAGTATATATATTTTTGGAATTAAACTCAACCCTGTATAGCTAACTCCAACATTACAGCATATAGAGTGTCTATGGTTGTTCCAAATAATATATATACATGGGTCGATATGATATGTTAAAACATTTGCATACGTGTCTATGGTATCCCAAGATTACATAATATATTAGAATACATGTATAATACAATATAAGTTAGCTAGGATATGATTTATATAGAATTGTTAATATTTCCCGTAGCTATAAAAATAAAAAATATCCAATCTTGTTTTACCCATAACTTCTTCATTTTAAATCCGTTTTGAGTGAATCAAATTATTATGGTTTCATATTAAACTCTATTTTATGAATCTAAACAGAAAAAGTATAGGTTTATAGTTAGAAATATAAGTTACAAGTCATTTTTGTAAGAGGTAGTCATTTCAGTCGAAAGAACGACGTCTTGATGACCATTTTGAAAAACATACTCCCACTTTGAGTTTAACCATGATTTTTGGATATAGTTTCATGTTCATAAGAAAAATCATTTTCCCAGAAGAACAAATTTTAAATCAAAGTTTATCATAGTTTTTAATTATCAAACCCAAAACAGCCCGCGGTGTTACTACGACGGCGCATGTCCAGTTTTACGGTGTTTTTCATGTTTTCAGGTTTTAAATTATTAAGTTAGCATATCATATAAATATAGAACATGTGTTTAGTTGATTTTAAAAGTCAAGTTAGAAGGATTAACTTTTGTTTGCGAACAAGTTTAGAATTAACTAAACTATGTTCTAGTGATTTCAAGTTTAAACCTTCGAATAAGATAGCTTTATATGTATGAATTGAATGTTGTTAACCCAATGTTTATTATATCTAATGAGATGTTAAATTATTATATTATCATGATATTATGATATATTACTATATCTTAATATGATATATATACATTTAAATGTCGTTACAACGATAATCGTTACATATATGTCTCGTTTCGAAAACCTTAAGTTAGTAGTCTTGTTTTTACATATGTAGTTCATTGTTAATATACATAATGATATGTTTACTTATCATAAAATCATGTTAACTATATATATAACCATATATATGTCATCATATACTTTTTACAAGTTTTAACGTTCGTGAATCACCGGTCAACTTGGGTAGTCAATTGTCTTTATGAAACTTATTTCAATTAATCAAGTCTTAACAAGTTTGATTGCTTAACATGTTGGAAACACTTAATCATGTAAATAACAATTTCATTTAATATATATATAAACATGGAAAAGTTTGGGTCACTACAATATACTCCAATACACCTCAGAGCCGACATACACATTCACTTGAAATGCCGTACTCGCGACGACCTCTCACCTTCGTATCTTAAATCACAATTAACAGTCCTTCATTGTTCACAAAGCGAACTCCACCAAAAGTCCCACATACGCCTCTAAGCCTAGGCATATGCCACTCCACTTAATCAGTCGTGCATCTCAGTCGAGATCGCCCGACCTTCCATGCAACAAACCTTTATCAACAATTGCTCATTCTCATGGAGAAGAGTGACCAATCCAACACAATAATTGCGTAGAGCGCAATATCGACACTTCATCATAACCTTCAGCCTAACCGAACATTAAGTCCATCACCGGCGCACCGGTCATCTTTACCCGCCTATTACTTAAGAGCAACAAGATTCACTCATTTTTCACTTCATAAGAAGTATTCACCGCAATGCTCTTAAACTTCGACTTTCGCAACCGTCGAATTACCATCACCCGTCGATCACTTTTGTAATCTTCGCTGCTTCCAAAGACATCTCAAGGACACCCTAAGCACAAAATGATCACACCATCACTGGAGTTGAACATCACACTAGCAGGTATAAGAAGGCACCTGACGATGTGTCATGCAAACTCCCTCCATAATCTGCCGAATCCTAGAAACTAGGTCTTTGGGTCCCATACACCTGATGTCACCTACCTCTCTACAATAATGACCTGAAGTCATACCTTCCCGAAAAACCTTACGGTTTATTGTCTTATCGAAAACCTCTACCGATCACACGCTACCCGCAATTTCCACAAGGCCAAATGATATAGCCTAACTAAACCTTCCGTCTAACATTAAAAGGTGCTTGAAAACACCAAGTCTTATACCCTTCCACATATCGACACAATCACTATTACAAGGGATATTCCGTTAGGAATATTACCCTATCATCCGCAACACGCTAACATACTAATGCAATTACTGTCATATGGGTCCCACTCCCATGAGTTTAACGACCCGAAGACTCCTTGATTCGCCAAATTCCAAGGCGACTCACAACTAGAATCCTTACGCGATTCCCTAACCACACACCATACGGAGTGAAACCCAATTCTATAATCATTAGACTTGTTACATCCCATTACAGGATTTAAGTCCTCGTCACACACACATTCACTAATCGGTTATCCTAGTTACGATGGGTAACCACAACCAATGACAATCTCAATAATGCACCCACTACTTAGGGTGACTAAGTACGCGCCGAACTCGTAAGTTGGCTCACTCACTTAACTAACCGAATCCACCGTAACACTTTCCGATTCGCAATGAACCCAATGTGACAACAAGCATATCACCCGAGACAACTATAACCTAGGAATCAATAAAAGATTCCTTATTTATCCCGAATCTACCCCAACCATGCCACGTTTCCTCCGTTCGGTACTCGTCATGTCATGCTTGATGTCAAGATACACTTTCATAATAATGGTGATCGGTCACTATTACAAATGCGTACCTTACCATTTTCACATGGTCACGCAAAGTACATTACTCGGATTGACGCAACATTTACACCAAATAACATGCGATAACTCCTAGTACCCGAATGACCAAAGTCCATACCGCGAACTTGATCACTCAAAAACTGTCAAACATTTGAATCTCTCCAATAGATTCATCCCTAGAACACCGCATCAAATAGATATTTGTGTGTGTGTATATATATATATATATATATATATATATATATATATATATATATATATACATATATACACATCTATATACAATGTAATAATAAATGTACATAAGTACACCGCACAACGAGTCAACCTACAACCTAGGTGACTATCACCAAAACAATGTCCGGCTTCACCTACTTACATTAGGCACTTTCAAATCTCAATTTGGCCCGTATTCCTACAAGTCCCGCATATAATGCATAACCGCCAATAAATCTAAGACTATGCACATATTCCAAGGTCACCTAATTCCCTTAGACTATGCTCTGATACCACTTGTAACGATTCAACCCGTTATCCAATCGAATACGCAACAATTTTTTTTTACAACAGGTAGGGTGCACGGCGCGCAACCCTCTCTGTGCGTGGCGCGCACAGAGCCCAGCAGCCTCTGTCCGAAATTTCCATTTTTGGTTTAAAGATTTCCTGCTTCCCGACATTTTAGACGAAACGACTTTCACAACACATTATAGTAAGTAAAACTAACACGTTTTCATAATAAAACAAGTTTTACGACACCGGGCCGACATCCGCCCGGGCCAACATGCTTTCAAGTGTCAACCAAAAGGTTGGTGAGTTCATCAGTTTATAAAAATCATTTCATTTTCATCATTTTTAATAGACCACAAGATTTTAAATATTATAAAACGTGCAGAAGTCCCATTCCAACCGCACAAAAAAAAAATTATCTTTCATATGAAGAACACCTGGTGAGGATTCAAAATATAATAGTAACCATCTGTGCCGGTTTTCACCCCACGGCTGAATACATGTGCCTTCAAAATATAAAACCTCTGTGCCGGTCTTTACACCCCACGGTTGAACACATGTTTATAAAATATAGGACAACCAGTGCCAAAATGTCATAAATAATAAACCATCCACCCGGCTCGGGAGCTCACACGCTCTAACGGAAACTGAGGGCTAATGCGTGTCATAATAATCCACCTCAATCCCAGATAATTCTATCATAGAATGCAGTTAAGGTACTTGTGTCTATTTTGCAAAACAGTTATAAAAGTTGAGCATGTATTCTCAGCCCAAAAATGTAAAGGGTAAAAAGGCAAATGAAATTCACCTATTGTATTTTGTAGTAAAAATACATATGACGACATTGAACAAGTGTATATGACGATATTGAACAATTGTAGGGTTGGCCTTGGATTCACGAACCTATATCATTTATATATTTTTTAATACACATAATTGTAATCGAACTTATATATATACTATTATTATTAATGGTAAAATCTTTGTATTAATAACTTATATATATTTTATTATTTAATTAAATGTATTCATTTTAAATGAAAATATTAACATAGTTAAGTTAAATATACTTTTTATATGATTATCATTTGTTTGTTGAAATTAGTAAATGTAATTGTACTTAGATAATATTTGTAATGATAACGATGATAATATTGATAATACTTAATGATAGTGCTCCAAATGAACATATATTTTGTAGCAATATCCTCCCAATATGTAAATTATTTAGTTGTAATTGTCTTATTTTAAGTGGTAATCGTTTATATTAAATAAGTGCGAAGATAAAAGGCAAAAACGAAGATTTGAAGATGCAAACGTCCAAAAAGCTCAAATGTACAAGATACAATCCAAGTGGTTCAATTTAATGATGAGAAACGTCTAAAAATGATAAAAGTACAAGTTGCGGAACGCAAAGTACAAGATATTAAATTATACGAAAGGACGTTCGAAAATCCGGAACCGGGACCTGAGCCAACTATCAACGCCCGACTCAACGGACCAAAAATTACAAGTCTACTATGCACAAGAATATAATATAATATATATATAATTATATAAATTATATATATATTATATATATTTATTAATTATGTCGACAAGCAAGTGGCCAAACAAATGTGAGCTGGATCCAGTGGCCATGAGATCGCATGGCCTGGATGCCTATAACTCATGCGATCGCATGGCCTGAAAAATCAGGCCAGGCCCTATAAATAGCCAGCTTATTCGACGAGTTAACAACAAAAATAATAATACTCCCTCTGTAATTGAAATAATATATATATATAATATAGTATAGGTTAGTTTTATATTTGTTAGTTTGGGTTATGTTAAGGTTATTTTACGGGTTTTGAAGTCGAAATTCTGTCCATGTAACACTACGCGATAAATAATCAATGTAAGTTATGTTCTCCTTTTTAAATTAATGTCTCGTAACTAAGTTATTATTATGCTTATTTAAATCGAAGTAATCATGATGTTGGGCTAAAATATTAAAATTGGGTAATTGGGCTTTGTACCATAATTGGGGTTTGGACAAAAAGAACGACACTTGTGGAAATTAGACTATGAGCTATTAATGGGCTTTATATTTGTTTAATTAAATGATAGTTTGTTAATTTTAATATAAAGATTTACAATTGGACGTACCTATAAATAACCATATATACTCGATCGGACACGATGGGCGGGATATTTATATGTACGAATAATCGTTCATTTAACCTGACACGGGAATGGATTAATAGTCTATGGAATTATTAAAATAGGAGTGAAATTATGTACAAGGACACTTGGCATAATTGATAACAAAGTATTAAAACCTTGAGTTACACGCAGTCGATATCCTGGTGTAATTATTAAACAAAGTATTAAAACCTTGTTACAGTTTAAATCCCCAATTAGTCGGAATATTTGACTTCGGATATAAGGATAATTTGACGAGGACACTCGCACTTTATATTTATGACTGATGGACTGTTATGGACAAAAACCAGACGGACATATTAAATAATCCAGGACAAAGAACAATTAACCCATGGGAATAAACTAAAAATCAACGCGTCACACATCATGATTACGGAAGTTTAAATAAGCATAATTCCTTTATTTTCATATTTAATTGCACTTTTAATTATCGCACTTTTATTTATTGTCATTGTATTTAATTGCACTTTTAATTATCGTACTCTTTAATTATCGCAAGTTTATTTTATCGCACTTTTATTTATCGCAATTTCATTATCGTTATTTATTTTATGCTTTAAATTAAGTCTTTTATTTATTTAATATTTTTACATTAGGTTTTAACTGTGACTAAAGTTTTAAAATCGACAAACCGGTCATTAAACAGTAAAAACCCCCCTTTATAATAATAATATTACTTATATATATTTGTATTTTTATAAATTAAAACTATTATAGCGTTAAGCTTTGTTTTAAAGATTTCCCTGTGGAACGAACCGGACTTACTAAAAACTACACTACTCTACGATTAGGTACACTGCCTATAGTGTTGTAGCAAGGTTTAGGTATTTCCCATTTGTAAATAAATAATTTAAAACTTGTGTAATTTTTTAATAGTATTTCGCAATAAAAATAATAGTATTTTCGTATACACCTCGCACGACATCACTTAATATTACTGATAAAATATTAATATTAATAATTCTAATTATGATAATAATAATGATATCAATAATTATAATAGTTTTTAATAATTTCTTTAAATTATTATCTATTTATAGCTTTAACTTAATCGTTTTCATAATAGTACTTATTTTCTTTTCAAGATTTCTATTATTATAATCTTAACAATATCATTACAAGTATTATGTTCATAATCATCAAAATCTTTGTGTTTAATCTCTAAACTAATAACTAGAGTTCCTATAACATCAATTCGTAATCCTAATAATAATATTAATAATAATAATAATAATAATAATAATAATAGTGATACTTGTATTAATAATAATCTGATAAATTTAATAATAATGATAATAATAATAATATTTAATGATAATACTAGTAATGATATTTATAATATTACTAGTAATAATAACAATTATATTATTAATTTTAGCATATGTGTTTATAATCAATTTTTAATTAGTAATAATAGTAATAACAATAATAAGAATAATATTGATAATAATAATAACATTAATAACATTCATTAATGATAATAATGATGAAAAGAAAATAAATAACAAAAGACTACCTCAAGAGAATTTGTTCTAAAAAAAACAACCCGCGCCCGGGCTCGAACCCCCGACCTCTCGCTACCCCGTCACCATCACTTAACCAATGAACCGATTTCATTTTTCCTGATTATATCCATTTCCTAATATACTTAACCCTTTACAGGTGTTCATCTTCTTCACCCCTTTCCATATTTCTGGCCCAAAATCGGCCCAACTATAATTTGATAATAAAATTGAATGGCAGCCCAAACCTCATCCTATGCTACGGCCCAAAAGCAAAAACAAAATTTAATAGATTGTGTATGTGTATCAGGAAGTTGGAACGGCCAAATCAAAACAAGAAAGAAGAAAAAGAAAAAAAATAAATAAAACTAATGCATCTGCCTTATGTCCTCAAATCGTTAGCCTCATCATCATCATAAACATACATACAGCATCATGACCAATGGGTCCTTCGTGACTTTTGAGAAAAGAAAAAAAAAGATAAATACATGTTGATCACAAAATAGACTTTCGGTTGTAAATGAATTGACATAGGTCCCTCCATTTGATAATTGCCCCACTAATGATAAACCTTTATCTCTTTGTAATATAATACTTTGTGTGGGTTGCGTTCCTTTTTCTTTTATATAACCCGACATAAAACAAAACAAAATGAAAAGAATAATGGTGGTGATGGCTGTGGATTAGGAACCAGAGAGAAGAAATTTACGTGACTAGTAGTAGCAGTTGGCCTCGTGTAACATCTTTATTCTTGTTAGAAACAGAAACAATAAAGATCATAGCAGCAATGGTGGCGAAAGGAAGTAGAAGAAGTAGGAAAATGATCATTATGGGGTTGGTTTGATCATGGGTCACGAAAAGATTGTAGAGAGAGAGAGAAGTGAGAAGAAGAGAGGTGGTGACTGATGGCGGTTTGTGATGGTGGAGATGGCGGTTTGTTTGCAGGAGGTGGTGGGATGAAAAGTTGAAGGTGGTGAGGTGTATGGGGTTGTGTGTGTGTTTGAATTACAATATAGAAAACGATCAATAATATCGAAAGGAAGGAGAAGTCAAATGTGGAGAGAGAGAGAGAGTGATTTCGGTTGGGATGGTTTCCTATGATGATGACGATGGTGACTTTTGAAGATGATGATTTTATGTAGGTTTACTTGGGTTTGTAGTTGCAACAGAGATCGAAAGTAATAAGGTGATTTAGATGATTTTTTTTTTTCGTTCATTTCTGTTTTTCCATCAAATTGTATTAGTAGAAGTTTGTATAGAAGTTCACAGATATCTTTACAACTTAAACTTAATCAATTAACACTTGTATTGTAACTTAATTGGCTCAACAAGTTCTATTCTGTTAGAAGAAAAAATAAAAGTGAAATTGACCTTCAACTGATTTTGTTATCATCTGTGACTTTGATTTCGTATAAGCAAGATTTCAGACAGGATTCCATTTCAATTAAAGTTGGATAGGGACTGCTAACAGATTACAATTATCAATCTGTGTTTATATTTATTATTAATAATTAGTAAATATAAATACATTAATAATAATAATAATAATACTTTTAATATTAATATTAATAATAATAATAATTCAAAAAGGAAATTAACAATAATAATATAAATGACAAGTATAAGGATAATTATTAATAATATTGTTAACAATGATATTTACAATAACAATAATATTATTGATATTAATTATAATAATAGCTTGTATAATAATAATAATAATAATAATAATAATAATAATAATAATAATAATAATAATTTAATGATTTTAGTAATACTGATTATATTTAATAATAATAGTGATAATAATAATATTCGTAATAATATTAATATTGCAAGTTATATATATATCAACATTCATATTCATGTGTTATATATCTAACATAATATTATCAATAATACTATTATTGATTTTAACTATTGAAAGTACTATAACAATTATATCTTGACTTTTAATTATATTTTATATATTAGGATTATGTATTATTAATCATATAATATCTAGTGATTATTTATAATATCTTATTTTGAGTATTAAGTTTATATATATATATTTTAGTATATTTTACAATATACATATAATAATAATTATGTATAGAAATTATATGTAATACATATTTTCATTATACTTTTCATATATATACATATCTATATACACATAAATGTTCGTGAATCGTTAGGCATGGTTAAAGGGTAATTGATTACATAAAAAATAGTTTTCAAAACTTTCGAGACTCAACATCACAGATTTTGCTTATCGTGTCAGAACCATGTAAAGATTAAAGTTTAAATTTGATCAGAAATTTTCGGGTCATCACAGTACCTACCCGTTAAAGAAATTTCGTCCCGAAATTTGATCGAGGTTGTCATGGCTAACTATAAAAATATTTTCATGACGAATATGAATTGATAATTAGAGTTTTATCATCATTGAGTGATATGGATACAAACATTTGATTTTGTGAAGTGTACGAATGAAGCTATCACCAAAGAGTGAAATGAGTAGGTATAGATTCATCATATCTTTTGACGTAGATAGGGTTGATTTCCAAGTTCAAGAGATTTGGAGAAAATCTTCGTAATAAGATTTGATTCTTCGGTAATCATGGGAATTAGGATCCGCTTTAAATGCGATCATCTGTTTTGATTGCTCTGTCGGATATTTTACTATAAATCTACTCCCGTCGTTTCCTTACAACTCACACCTTCTATTCTTTCTCCCTCAATTCATACCTTAAAGTATTCTTCAAAATGCTCCATCCCATTCTGATTCTTGATATATTTCTAACTTTCATATCTGTCATTCTTCTCTTTCATCTACCACCGGAGGATTTTATTTATTTCTACTATTACCTTGGGGCTATAGTGTTATTAATTTTCCCGTGTCTTTACGTTGCAATACGTATTGATATACACGGTTTGTAATTTATGTGTTGTTGTCGAACTTTATATTTTATTTTATATTCAAGAGTTCCATACTTTTATCTCCTCTTCTCGACTTCAAGTCAAGCGAATAATGGTCCAGAATTCATAGGCATGGATTTTGGAATGAACATAGTTAATATTCTAAGAAGGAAATTGTAACGGCACGATCTTGATTTGTCAAATTACCAAAATATCCGGAAAGATAGAACTATCAAGAAGATATGTTCTTAATATGCTTGGAGATTGGATAGAATGTAAGAATCGTGTAAATGGCACATGATGACGGTATGTTCTGTGAATCATCACGTTCCATTAGAAACTCAGCGTGAATTACTGTAATATAATCATGTTGATCAAGTGTCATTATATTATACTAACTCATGCATCAGTTTCCAACACTACTTCAAAAACATTCATATTTTAAATTCGAAGGTTCGCAGAATATAGAAACTAAAATAGTTTCCTTTTATGATATAATACGGATAGCGCAGAGAGATAATTAATATCGAACGAGAATATTTATGAAGATATCTTCAGAAATATTGAGGATATTAATAAAGAAAGGTACGATGATATCTTAGAATTTCAGAATCAAATTGTGATGAAGAAATTCATTCACGATGATTTAGAGTGGTTAAGGAGTAAGGTATTCGCTAAAGATTTCATCAGAAATAGAATCATCTGGATTCTTTATGTACAAGTTTAGTCCTTGTAATTTGTTCAGAGTCTCCTTCATGGTTTGCTCAATTCGGTTTCCAGTTCTAAATTTTTTGAGCTTTGCCAATATACTATTCTTTATCTTTATACCTTCGACGGTTAAGGTCGTGTACAGTTTTTTTGCTGCTGTATTCAGTTTGTACAGTTTTTACTGCTGTATTTCGCTTTTTCGGAATTTGGGGTATTGATTTGTAGACTGGGTGCTTTTCAGAATTTCAGAATGGAAGATCATAATTCTAAAGGTTATATGTATACATATAACTGTTGAT
Organism: Rutidosis leptorrhynchoides; assembly: GCF_046630445.1. Lineage (NCBI taxonomy): Eukaryota > Viridiplantae > Streptophyta > Magnoliopsida > Asterales > Asteraceae > Rutidosis > Rutidosis leptorrhynchoides. The sequence continues at coordinate 7,547,539 of NC_092334.1, read as the reverse complement.
GTTGATATGTTACGAGATTTCAAAATACTGATTTGCTAATTCCCGGTAGTTGGTATAGTAATTCTCGTTATAAGATGTAAATGAGTAAATGATAGGGTTTCACTGAATATAGTGATTCTTCGGAAAGTCAAAGATCAACGAAGTTGTTGGTAAATTTACTGCTAAAGTGGTAAGATATAAACGGTTTCCCGGTAACGATGATGAAGGGGTAATCTTTATAATAAGGTTTATTCGAATGAAAAACTTGAAGTTAATTTGCTAGAGCTGTCACAAAATTGGCTAATTTGAAAAGAAATTGTGTTGTGACTTTCGAAAATAACAATGCCAAAGAAGCTAGCACAGATACGTGTTAAACATTTATACAGGTTCCGAGAATTTTTCAGGGGTATAACTATATGCGTAAATCTTTTCTTCCGTAGATGAAGTGCAGTTGATTCATCCTCCCTATTGACGTGTTTTCAAGAATCACGAAAGGTTTGAACACAGATTGTAATCGTCAAGATACAAATGAGGTTTAAGATGAAATCAAGTGGCAAACTTGAAGTATTGTTTAGTTTCATGTGTTATAATCAATATTTTAATTCGTTTTAATTGTCCATTGCTGGTAGTCCTCAAATGATTAGTCCATAGTTAGCTAGGAACAGTTAGCTAGGATTTTGTTAGCGTGGATTCTTAACAAAATTTTTCACAGTTAATTTGTTTGTTTCTAACAAATTTTATTCCGTCAAATGTTTTCTTCATTATGCCACTTGTTGGATTCTGATAGGTCAAAATCCAAATATGAAATTTGAATGGGAATGGTTATTCTGTGGTGAACGGATTTATATATCTGTGGATGTAAGTAGGATAGTAAATGATTGTTGAATCAGATTCGAAGAATGTACAGTGTAACTTATTAATGTGAAATTTTAAATATTCCTCGGATATTACCTACCTGTTAAAATATTTTCATCATTAACAGTTTGTACGAAAGAATTTTTAATCACAATCCCTATGAAAATATATATACATATATATTTTCTCCAGATGAAATCATGGATTTAATGAGTCAATATAATATTAGACTCATTTGATTTTCGATTTGAGCTAGAATAAGTAATCTCCAAAACTATTAGGATCTACATATTCTTCGCAGAATATTAATGAAGTTATGGTTCAATACTTCATTGTTAATTGATGTTGGTACTCCTTGGTATCCATGGTACGTATGATGTTGATGTTCGTGGGACCGATTGTGAAATTTGAGGCTTGGGATGCGGATGTTGTTGTTGGTGATGGTGGTACTGTTGATGTTGCTGAAGCTGGTAAGTTTTGCACCATATTTTTCAAGACTACAACTCGGGTGCGAAGCTCGTTGACTTATTACTCCGGGATGATTGTCGGTTGGAACAAGCGGTGAATAAGGTTTAGAATTTTAGATAGAATATAATCGTGGCGAGATACTCGGGAAATGAGAGTGAAAATGGTGTTTCGAATTAGTTCGCCGGTAAGTACTTCAGGTTCTTCGTCTAGAGGTGAATTCGGTGGACGGAAAGGATCGCCTTCTTCGCGTCTCCATTGATTAAGTCGACTACTAACTCATCAGATGAATTGGGGATGGCTGATTGATTTATTCATTCTGGTGTCGCTGCTTTCGGAGCTGGAGTGGGACTCCGTATCGGAATCCGAGGGACTTGAACTAGTTGTGAGTTCCATTGCGTATGATTAAATAACATATTTTTCGATATGAAATGATTTCTGGCTATCGGATGGTATTCTAATTATATAGAATATCCATATATCTAGAGCAAAAGATCTCGTAGATTACGGAGTAATTTACGGAAAATGTCAGACAAAGTTTACAGTAACAGATACGCGGAGATATGAATTAGCATATACATTAAGATATGAACTTTTGTATATACACTATCTATGCAATGAATGCAGTAAGACGCGTTTAGACTTAAGATGATAAGTAGATATTTTTCGACAAATGGTGGTAAGCAAACACTTTTAACATGCAGACCAGGTTCAAGTCCAGACTCATTAATATAACCTAACAACTACTAGGTCGAAGTCCAGACTTCACTAATGCATCCTAACAACTCCTAGTTAGACACACTAATGTCGACCTGGTTCGCTACGACCACCGCTCTGATACCACCTGTGATGACCCGTCCTAATCCATCTGGACGAAGTAATTAACATTTGATCCCAGAGCGATGATCGACTCCAAGTAATGTCCTTAAAATGAGCAAATGCACAGCGGAAGATTTCTTTCATACCTGAGAATAAACATGCTTTCAAGTGTCAACCAAAAGGTTGGTGAGTTCATCAGTTTATAGTAATCATTTCATTTTCATCATTTTTAATAGACCACAAGATTTTAAATATTATAAAACGTGCAGAAGTCCCATTCCAATCGCACAAAAAAAATATCTTTCATATGAAGAACACCTGGTGAGGATTCAAAATATAATAGTAACCATCTGTGCCGGTCTTTCACCCCACGGCTGAATACACGTGCCTTCAAAATATAGAACCTCTGTGCCGGTCTTTACACCCCACGACTGAACACATGTTTATAAAATATAAGACAACCGGTGCCAAAATGTCATAAATAATAAACCATCCACCCGGCTCGGGAGCTCATACGCTCTAACAGAAACCGGGGGCTAATGCGTGTCATAATAATCAACCCCAATCCCAGATAATTCTATCATAGAATGCAGTTAAGGTACTTGTGTCTATTTCGTAAAACAGTTATAAAAGTTGCGCATGTATTCTCACCCCAAAAATGTAAAGGGTAAAAAGGTAAATGAAACTCACCTATTGTATTTTGTAGTAAAAATACATATGACGACATTGAACAAGTGTATATGACGATATTGAACAATTGTAGGGTTGGCCTTGGATTCACAAACCTATATCATTTATATATTTATTAATACACATAATTGTAATCGAACTTATATATATATACTATTATTATTAATGGTAAAATCTTTGTATTAATAACTTATATATATTTTATTATTTAATTAAATGTATTCATTTTAAATGAAAATATTAACATAGTTAAGTTAAATATACTTTTTATATTATTATCATTTGTTTGTTGAAATTAGTAAATGTAATTGTACTTATATAATATTTGTAATGATAACGATGATAATATTGATAATACTTAATATTACTGATAAAATATTAATATTAATAATTCTAATTATGATAAAAATAATGATATCAATAATTATAATAGTTTTTAATAATTTCTTTAAATTATTATCTATTTATAGCGCTAACTTAATCGTTTTCATAATAGTACTTATTTTCTTTTCAAGATTTCTATTATTATAATCTTAACAATATCATTACAAGTATTATGTTCATAACCATCAAAATCTTTGTGTTTAATCTCTAAACTAATAACTAGAGTTCCTATAACATCAATTCGTAATCCTAATAATAATATTAATAATAATAATAGTGATACTTGTATTAATAATAATCTGATAAATTTAATAATAATGATAATAATAATAATAATAATAATAATATTTAATGATAATACTAGTAATGATATTTATAATATTACTAGTAATAATAACAATTATATTATTAATTTTAGCATATGTGTTTATAATCAATTTTTAATTAGTAATAATAATAACAATAATAAGAATAATAATGATAATAATAATAACATTAATAACATTCATTAATGATAATAATGATGAAAAGAAAATAAATAACAAAAGACTACCTCAAGAGAATTTGTTCTAAAAAAAACAACCCGCGCCCGGGCTCGAACCCCCGACCTCTCGCTACCCCGTCACCATCACTTAACCAATGAACCGATTTCGTTTTTCCTAATTATATCCATTTCCTAATATACTTAACCCTTTACAGTTGTTCATCTTCTTCACCCCTTTCCATATTTCTGGCCCAAAATCGGCCCAACTATAATTTGATAATAAAATTGAATGGCAGCCCAAACCTCATCCTATGCTACGGCCCAAAAGCAAAAACAAAATTTAATAGATTGTGTATGTGTATCAGGAAGTTAGAACGGCCAAATCAAAATAAGAAAGAAGAAAAAGGAAAAAAATAAATAAAACTAATGCATCTGCCTTATGTCCTCAAATCGTTAGCCTCATCATCATCATAAACATACATACAGCATCATGACCAATGGGTCCTTCGTGACTTTTGAGTAAAGAAAAAAAAAGACAAATACATGTTGATCACAAAATAGACTTTCGGTTGTAAACGAATTGACATAGGTCCCTCCATTTGATAATTGCCCCACTAATGATAAACCTTTATCTCTTTGTAATATAATAATTTGTGTGGGTTGCGTTCCTTTTTCTTTTATATAACCCGACATAAAACAAAACAAAATGAAAAGAATATTGGTGGTGATGGATGTGGATTAGGAACCAGAGAGAAGAAATTTACGTGACTAGTAGTAGCAGTTGGCCCCGTGTAACATTTTTATTCTCGTTAGAAACAGAAACAATAAAGATCATAGCAGCAATGGTGGCGAAAGGAAGTAGAAGAAGCAGGAAAATGATCATTATGGGGTTGGTTTGATCATGGGTCACGAAAAGATTGTAGAGAGAGAGAGAAGTGAGAAGAAGAGAGGTGGTGACTGATGGCGGTTTGTGATGGTGGAGATGGCGGTTTGTTTGCAGGTGGTGGCGGGATGAAAAGTTGAAGGTGGTGAGGTGTATGGGATTGTGTGTGTGTTTGAATTACAATATAGAAAACGATCAATAATATCGAAAGGAAGGAGAAGTCAAATGTGGAGAGAGGGAGAGAGTGATTTCGGTTGGGATGGTTTCCTATGATGATGACGATGGTGACTTTTGAAGATGATGATTTTATGTAGGTTTACTTGGGTTTGTAGTTGCAACAGAGATCGAAAGTAATAAGGTGATTTAGATGATTTTTGTTTTCGTTCATTTCTGTTTTTCCATCAAATTGTATTAGTAGAAGTTTGTATAGAAGTTCACAGATATCTTTACAACTTAAACTTAATCAATTAACACTTGTATTGTAACTTAATTGGCTCGACAAGTTCTATTCTGTCAGAAGAAAAAATAAAAGTAAAATTGACCTTCAACTGATTTTGTTATCATCTGTGACTTTGATTTCGTATAAGCAAGATTTCAGACAGGATTCCATTTCAATTAAAGTTGGACAGGGACTGCTAACAGATTACAATTATCAATCTGTGTTTATATTTATTATTAATAATTAGTAAATATAAATACATTAATAATAATAATAATACTTTTAATATTAATATTAATAATAATTCAAAAAGGAAATTAACAATAATAATATAAATGACAAGTATAAGGATAATTATTAATAATATTGTTAACAATGATATTTACAATAACAATAATATTATTGATATTAATTATAATAATAGCTTGTATAATAATAATAATAATAATAATAATAATAATAATAATAATAATAATAATAATAATAATAATAATAATAATTTAATTATTTTAGTAATACTGATTATATTTAATAATAATAGTGATAATAATAATATTCGTAATAATATTAATATTGCAAGTTATATATATATCAACATTCATATTCATGTGTTATATATCTAACATAATATTATCAATAATACTATTATTGATTTTAACTATTGAAAGTACTATAACAATTATATATATATATATATATATATATATATATATATATATATATATATATATATATATATATATATATATATATATATATATATATATATATATATATATATATATATATATCAACATTCATATTCATGTGTTATATATCTAACATAATATTATCAATAATACTATTATTGATTTTAACTATTGAAAGTACTATAACAATTATATCTTGACTTTTAATTATATTTTATATATTAGGATTATGTATTATTAATCATATAATATCTAGTGATTATTTATAATATCTTATTTTGAGTATTAAATTTATATATATATATATATATATATATATATATATATATATATATATATATATTTTAGTATATTTTACAATATACATATAATAATAATTATGTATAGAAATTATATGTAATACATATTTTCATTATACTTTTCATATATATACATATCCATATACACATAAATGTTCGTGAATCGTTAGGCATGGTCAAAGGGTAATTGATTACATAAAAAATAGTTTTCAAAATTTTCGAGACTCAACATCACAAATTTTGCTTATCGTGTCAGAACCATGTAAAGATTAAAGTTTAAATTTGATCAGAAATTTCTGGGTCATCACAGCTACCGGCTTCGTGGTTCACACTTTGATGCTACCGGCTCCGTGGTTCACATCTCATTTTATAGTGCTACCGGCTCCGTGGTTCACACTTTGATGCTACCGGCTCCGTAGTTCACATCACAACTCGAGTCATACTCTTGTCGAGGCGATACCGGCTCCGTGGTTCACACCTCAACACTCGTGCTATAGTGCTACCGGCTCCGTGGTTCACACTACAACACACGTACCATGATGCTACCGGCTTCGTGGTTCACATCTTAGGATACTTGTTCATACTATGGCACTACCGGCTCCGTGATTCATACCATAGTACACAAATAAATATACTATATACATACATGCATAAATATCCCACTCACCTTGGAAAGCCTGCACAAGTCGTGTATGTAAATCGCCTCCAAACGCCACCGAGCAAACCTTTACCTATAATACGCATATAGATATACACAATCAACATACATTCTCTACAAGAGAATTCGACTCCCAATGCCCTTAACCAAGGGTTTATACCTACCTCTACAATCCACCCATTTAGATACCTAAAGTGGACTTCACCAATTACCACTACGGGTGGTAATCCCAACCGATTCAAACAAGTACAATTTAACCTAAATTATACTTAACACCGTTCAAACCAACCTAGGTCTTAACACTAAATTACTACTTAGGTAGTAATAATTTCCAACACCATTTAACACTCAACAAAATTGCTTATCATCTAATTAATCCAAAATTAGTGTCATTACCAATTTGACCCAATTCAATTCACCCATTTTGACCAAAGTCACAAAACGCCCAAAATCACTAACGACTAGTGATTATATTTTCAAAACACCAATTAACATCTAAATTAAGTATTTACATACTTTATTTGCCAAAGCTTGACTCAAAACTCATTTTGACACCAAACCTAGTCAACACCCATTTTTGACTAGCAAACTTGTTCTTATGAACATCTAATCACCAACATACATACAATCTAGTGATTAACACCCAAACCAATGACAAATACTTCCAAATTTTTTACCTAATCCTATACCCACAATAATCGGGTTTACTTACACAACACATACAACAAAACCCCCAATTTCATGAGAAATGGGGTTTAGAACCCTAGCAAGCTCAAACCCTAAACATGAGCAAGAATCTTAACAATTAAATTCGGAGTTAGAGCTTACTAACACTACCAAAATGTAGTCGTGAACGAGGTGAAAAACCTTGACTCTTGTACCTTAACCCGAGTCAACCTCCTTCTTCTCCAAATGGAGCTTTCCCTCTCTAAAACTCTTCCTCTCTCTAGTGTTTGAAGATGAGAGAGTTGTGGATGTGAAAGTGATCCATAATTGGATCCAAATCTGCCAATAAGGCTACAGATCCATCCTCAAGTGAAAAGACCAAAAAGCCCCTCATTTATCTCAAAATAGAAAAAGACAGAAAACTGTCGCTGGCAGGGTGCGCGGCGCTATCCCTTGAATGTGTGCGGCGCGCACGAAGGTCTAAACAGGTTCTGAAGTTCAGGGACTGATTCTGACAAATCCTGATTCTGATGTAAATTCTAAAAATGCATAAGTGATAGGTAGACTTTTAGTGGTGCTTTCTGATGCACACATTTACTGACACTTTCAGGAACATTTTCTGATGCACAAAATTTAGGATCTTACAAGAGGATTGATATTGCTCCAAAACAACATATATTTAGTCGCAATATCATTCCAAAATGTAATGTTTTTAATTGTAATTTTCTTATTTTTAGTTGTAATTGTTTAAAATAAATAAGTGTGAAGACGAAAGACGAAGATCGCTCGAAAACGAAGATTTAAAGTCGATAACGAAGATTTAAAAGGAGAAAACGTCCAAAATGCTCAAACGTACAAGTTACACTCCAAGTGGTTTAATTTATTGAAGAAAAATGTCTAAAGATTAACAAGAACGCAAGTCGCGGAACGCAAATTGCACGATATTAAATTGTACGAAAAGACGTTCGAGAAACTGGAACCGAGACATAAACCGGGCGTAAACGTACGAAAAATCGGAGCCAAAATTACGAATCAACTATGCACAAGAATATAATATAATATACATATATATAATTATATATAATTATATATATATTATATATATTTATTAAATATGTCGACAAGCTAGTGTACAAAAAATATGTGAGCTGGATCTGGCGACCATGCGATCGTATGGGAAATAGGCATAAAACCCATGCGATCGCATGGGTTACTATAGCAGGTCAAAATGCTATAAATACCAGGCCTGTGCTCGAGCTTCAAACACACTCTTTTATATTTTCAAATTCAGTTTTTAATTTTTATTTTATGTAATTTAGTTTTAGGAGTAGGAGTAGGTTAATTTAGTGGTTACATTTCTACAAGTTTGGGTAGCGTAACATTAATTTTACGGGTTTTAAAATCGAAATTCTGTCCGTGTAAAGCTACGCGATAAATACTCAATGTAAGTTATGTTCTCCCTTTTTAAATTAATGTCTCGTACTTAAGTTATTATTATGCTTATTTAAGCCGAAGTAATCATGATGTTGGACTAAATATTAAAGACGGGGTTATTGGGCTTTGGACCATAATTGGGGTTTGGACAAAAGAACGACACTTGTGAAAATGGGACTATGGGTTATTAATGGACTTTATATTTGATTAATATAGAGATTTACAACCTGACGTAGTTATATATAACAACATACGCTCGATCGGATACGATGAGCGGGATATTTATAAATACGAATTATTGTTCATTTGACCGGACACGGGGATGAATTAATAGTCACTGAACTCATTAAAATAGGGGTGGATTACATTCAAGGGTAATTGGTGTAATTGTTAACAAAGTATTAAAATCTTGGATTACACACAGTCGATAACCTGGTGTATTCATTAAACAAAGTATTAAGACCTTGTTACAGTTCGAATCCCCAATTAGTTGGAATATTTGACTTCGGATATAAGGTTAATTTGGCGAAGACCCTCGCACTTTATAATTATGACCGATGGACTATTATGGACAAAACCAGATGGACTTATCGAATAATCCAGGACAAAGGACAATTAACCCAGGGTAATAAATTAAAATCAAAACGTCAAACATCATGATTACGGAAGTTTAAATAAGCATAATTGTTTTATTTTATTTTTCATCGTACTTTTATTTACTTGCTATTTTATTTAACGTCATTTATTTATTGTCATTTATTTTTCGCTACTTTAATTATCGTCATTTATATTTTGCATTAGGTTTTAATTATGACTTAAAATATAAAATCGACAAACCAGTCATTAAACGGTAAACCCCCTTTTATATATTATTAATATAATATATTTTGTACAGATATAATTGTTTAAAAATATAGTGTAAAATAAGTCGTCTCCCTGTGAAACGAACCGGACTTACTAAAAACTATACTACTCTACGATTAGGTACACTGTCTATAGTGTTGTAGCAAGGTTTAGGTATTTTCCATTGGTAAATAAATAATTAAAACTTGTGTAATTTTTAATAGTATTTCGCAATAAAAAATATAACTATTTCGTATACACCTCTGCGCACATCAAGGATGATGAAGAATATCATCCACAAGGGTCTAGAGTAAGGAGCAAGGTATTCGCTAAAGACTTCATCGGAACAGAATCATCAGGATTATTTATGTACAAGTTTAGTCCTTGTAATTTGTTCAGAGTCTCCTTCATGGTTTGGGCAATTCATTTTTCAGTATCAAAATCTTTGAGCTTTTTCAACATTCCATTCTTAATCATCAAACTTTTGACTGTTAAGGCAGTCTTCAGTTTTCACTGCTTCATCAGCTTTTTCAAAACTCAGAAACTGTTTCATAGGTTAAAGCGCTTTTCAGAAATTCAGAATTGAAGTTCGTAAATCCAGAAGATAGAAGTTATATAAACATATATATATATATATATATATATATATATATATATATATATATATATATATATATATATATATATATATATATATATATATATATATATATATATATATATATATATATATATATAATTGTTGTCGTAGAATCGCCGAGAAATTCAACATTATCGATTGATGCCTCCCGGTATTTGGTATGGTAATTATTGTTACAAGATGGAAGTTAGTATTTTGCTGTAGCTATTTTTTATATTTCTAGATTCTTAGGCTTTGCCGTAAAATCCCTTAAGTGCTTTTCTTTAAATTAAGATTTGGGCGCTTTAGAATTTTGTGACGCCGTTTATATATTTTAGTGCCTTTTAAGTAATTGCAGTTTTCTGATTAGAATTGCATTTAAGTTTTAATACCTTTAGGCACAACTTTTTAGATTTAGTTTTTTAGACTTTTAAGTTTCGACGCTTTTTTTTTTCTTTTTTCTTTCGACCTTTTTATTTTTCGACATTTTTCGACGCTACTCTTTTTCTTTCTTATTTCTCGACACTCAAGTTTTTAGGAATTAGAATTTTCTCTATTTCTTCTCTAATAATTCAAAACGAAAAATTATTTTAAGCGGTTAAATTGATAGACATCCAAATTTTCTGCTTCGTAGTAATAGTTGGATTTGTTAGTGGCTGAGTTATGAGCTTCCGATTTAAAGGGTTCTGGCTCCCTGCAACATCTATTGGCTATTTGAAACGTGGGCAAAAGCAGAAAAGTCTATTAATTTGATAACTTATATTATTTTTATTTTTATAACTAATAGGATAATTAAGTAAATGCACCACATTGTAGCTAAAATTTAGTAATAAGCGCATTATGGAAAATTTCGAGAATATGTTGGAAACTCTTTCTGACATGCGAAATCAATTAAATCAATACTCTCAAATGAGTGTTGATGAAAATTCGTTCGGTCAATCTTGGATCACGAATGACGAAACAATAACTGGTTGTGAAATCTGTGGAGATTATCATTCAACATGGGAATGTTATTATTATGTTCCTATGGAAAATTACGCACCCATGGAACCTGAATGGAATGATTATGAAGAATACAATTCAAATTGTTATTATTCCCAAGAATATATCCAAACTCAACAACCAGAAGACGAGGAACATTATGTGTCTGAAAATCTTTTAGACAATATGAAAATCAAACTCGAAGAACTCGATGCTCATAATGAACAAATGAGAGAGTTTGTAAATCGGCAAGCTGAAACTCTATCAGATTGCACACCTATTGATCTGAGGAGTATTGTGCAAGAAAATCTCATATCATCGAATTTTGATGAATTCGAGAGCTCCGAAATCACCAATTATCCCGATGATACTTTTTATTCAGCTTTACCAATTTCACAACATATCGACACATTAACCTCTACCGACGAAATCAACGATCCATCAATGGATGAAGAAGAAGAAGTAAGGGTGACAAATTGGTACTCTTGAGAAAACGATAACGTTGAAAATTTTACCCCCGAGACCAAAATGGTGGGACCGATAAGTAGCATTAATGAAGAAGAATTTGCTTATATCCTGAAATTTACCATTCCACAACCTTCCAACCCAATATTCTCAATAGACGAGTCATCTACCAAAGATGAACTACAAGCTGTAATAGATATTGACACCTCGAATTTCACCCAATTGGGTAATAGAGGTGAAAACCTTGATCCCGAGAATAAACGGAAGGAAATGTTAGGAATTGTCCACCCTATAGAAATATGTATGTCGGTGTATATCGATCCATTTGACCAAGAACCAGAAAAGAGACATATCCATTTACTAAAAGCTACACTTAAAAAAGAATTAAGTAGTGATGATAGGGTGGGTCTAAACTTTAAACCCATTGATATATTATACACCACCCGAGATATAAATAACTGGCTCACTATTCTAATTCGTAGAACTTATTCTACCGACTTCACATGTCGTCAGCTAAGTGTGGGAAAGTCTAACCCCACTTAACGTTAAATTAGGGGTTTGGGTTAGTGCATAACTCATTAATAAACATGCATAATGAGTAAGGGTAAAAGACGCATTTTCAAAGATTAGCAAACAGTTCAGAAAAGCAACCGTTTTTGAAGAAAAACATGTGTGATAAAACAAGAAGGAATGAACGATGAGGCGCGCCATCTATCATTCGACGAGCTTTGCAATTACAAACTGGGTATTTTTAATCACCCTCATGAATTTATAAATATAGTCTGATTTCATGCAAATGAGGGCATTGCATGATCTCAAGTGTGGGGAAGGGTTATAAATTCTCTCGGGTTTATACTTGTCTTATTTTCTAAATATTGTGAAAATTTTAAAATTTTTCAACTAAATGAATTCAAAATCATGTTTATACATATTTATGAACGATAAAACTAGGTGATAATACCGAAATTATTGTTACCTCGGAAAGGACATAAATTGAGAAACAACCTAAAACCCTTGAATTCATTTAAAATGGAATAAAGGAGAATAAAAAGGCAAAGAAAAAGCCAAGTGTGGAGAGAATGTACCAAGTTATTCAATTAAAAACTATCTATCACATGTTTCTGTAAAGTTATTGCAGGTACTTCTATTTTGGACTAAATTGACTGTTTTACCCGCAATATTATAATAAAGATAAAAGAAAAGATGGATCTACACGATGAATCAATTTCATCATTAAAAGGAAGTAAAGTCTTCCGAAAAAGACACGCGCTTCTTGATTTAGGTCAAGAAGTTGTCGTCCAAACCAGCTGTAGGTTGACGAAAAATCTAGAAAAGTCATCCCTAAAATCAGCAGGAAATCGACGGACCTCAGCATCAAATAGGGTCTCCATGTGGTCAGACTTATCCTAACCATGAGAGGATCTGTCTCGTAAAATGGGGAGGGCGCCGTGCAAATTAGCTTGATAAGACTAATGAATCAGACCCCCAGAAAGGATAATCTCCTTAAAAGATTAAAAATCAGCTTTTAAGCCTGATATTACTCAATCCTTGAGATTGATCTTAAAGATTGAGAATTCAAACTCATGGAATTCAATGATATCTAAACTCGAGCTTGAACGAGAAAATATTTTGATCAAATTAAAACCGATTTGTTTTCTGAAAACCCATTTTCAATGCGTTCATTACCATTGAACGTAAAATCCTAGGAATTCACCTGGAATTCATTAGGTCACCTGAACCAATTCGGGTGTCAACCGTAAGAACGGTGGTTGCATAGCATGGTCGAAGACAGGACCTTGTGCCAGACCGAAAAAAAATTATAGGGTGATCTTTACTATTGCTCCTACAAAGGATAGTAATTGCATCCGACACGTTGTAGACCATGAACATCTGCATGTCATTAGACATCGCCCTAACAGTTGCTTGTTCAACGCTTTCCTTTACAACCGGACGGTAGTTTACCGAAAGGTAATATACGAAGCAAGTATACTGGACGTGTTGCTTTCCTAATACAAGGTTAGCAAGTGGGTGACACAAAACCATAAGTTTTGAGCTAAAATTTTCAAATCTGAAACCCACCAAACCCACAAAAACATTTTGCATACACCGGTGAAGGGTTATTCCGAAAAACTTATCTAGGGTAAAAGCTAGAATGAATTTTCAAAAGATCAAATGTTTTCATAAAGATCCAATTTCCTTAAGGATCTAAATTTTTATAGTCATGTGGGACTGTAAACCACATCGTTACTATCATTGTTTATACCGCCGTATCAAAATCACTAATGTATAAAGTGTGAAGAATAAAGAAGTGATTCGTGTGATTTAATTTCAAGTTCTGTATTGCTTGAGGACAAGCAACGCTCAAGTGTAGGGATAATTGATATTGCTCCAAAAGAACATATATTTAGTCGCAATATCATTCCAAAATGTAATGTTTTTAATTGTAATTTCCTTATTTTTAGTTGTAATTGTTTAAAATAAATAAGTGTGAAGACGAAAGACGAAGATCGCTCAAAAACGAAGATTTAAAGTCGAAAACGAAGATTTAAAAGGCGAAAATGTCCAAAATGCTCAAACGTACAAGTTACACTCCAAGTGGTTTAATTTATTGAAGAAAAACGTCTAAAGATTAACAAGAACGCAAGTCGCGGAACGCAAATTGCATGATATTAAATTGTACGAAAAGACGTTCGAGAAACCGGAACCGAGACATAAACTGAGCGTAAACGTGCGAAAAATCGGAGCTAAAATTACGAGTCAACTATGCACAAGAATATAATATAATATATATATAATTATATAAAATTATATATATATTATATATATTTATTAAATATGTCGACAAGCTAGTGTACAAAAAATGTGTGAGCTGGATCTGGCGGCCATGCGATCGCATGGGAAATAGGCATAAAACCCATGCGATCGCATGGGTTACTGTAGCAGGCCAAAATGCTATAAATACCAGGCCTGTGCTCGAGCTTCAAACACACTCTTTTATATTTTCAAATTCAGTTTTTAATTTTTATTTTATGTAATTTAGTTTTAGGAGTAGGAGTAGGTTAATTTAGTGGTTACATTTCTACAAGTTTGGGTAGCGTAACGTTTATTTTACGGGTTTTAAAATCGAAATTATGTCTGTGTAAAGCTACGCGATAAATACTCAATGTAAGTTATGTTCTCCCTTTTTAAATTAATGTCTCGTACTTAAGTTATTATTATGCTTATTTAAGCCGAAGTAATCATGATGTTGGACTAAATATTAAAGACGGGGTTATTGGGCTTTGGACCATAATTGGGGTTTGGACAAAAGAACGACACTTGTGGAAATAGGACTATGGGTTATTAATGGACTTTATATTTGATTAATATAGAGATTTACAACCTGACGTAGTTATATATAACCACATACGCTCGATCGGATACGATGAGCGGGATATTTACAAATACGAATTATTGTTCATTTAACCGGACACGGGGATGAATTAATAGTCACTGGACTCATTAAAATAGGGGTGGATTACATTCAAGGGTAATTGGTGTAATTGTTAACAAAGTATTAAAACCTTGGATTACACACAGTCGATAACCTGGTGTATTCATTAAACAAAGTATTAAGACCTTGTTACAGTTCAAATCCCCAATTAGTTGGAATATTTGACTTCGAATATAAGGTTAATTTGGCGAAGACCCTCGCACTTTATAATTATGACCGATGGACTATTATGGACAAAACCAGATTGACTTATCGAATAATCCAGGACAAAGGACAATTAACCCAGGGTAATAAATTAAAATCAAAACTTCAAACATCATGATTACGGAAGTTTAAATAAGCATAATTGTTTTATTTTATTTTTCATCGTACTTTTATTTACTCGCTATTTTATTTAACGTCATTTATTTATTGTCATTTATTTTTCGCTACTTTAATTATCGTCATTTATATTTGGCATTAGGTTTTAATTATGACTTAAAATATAAAATCGACAAACCAGTCATTAAACGGTAAACCCCCTTTTATATATTATTAATATAATATATTTTGTACAGATATAATTGTTTAAAAATATAGTGTAAAATAAGTCGTCTCCCTGTGGAACGAACCAGACTTACTAAAAACCATACTACTCTACGATTAGGTACACTGTCTATAGTGTTGTAGCAAGGTTTAGGTATTTCCCATTTGTAAATAAATAATTAAAACTTGTGTAATTTTTAATAGTATTTCGCAATAAAAAAAATATAACTATTTCGTATACACCTCTGCGCACATCAAGGATGATGAAGAATATCATCCACAAGGGTCTAGAGTAAGGAACAAGGTATTCGCTAAAGACTTCATCGGAACAGAATCATCAGGATTATTTATGTACAAGTTTAGTCCTTGTAATTTGTTCAGAGTCTCCTTCATGGTTTGGGCAATTCATTTTTCAGTATCAAAATCTTTGAGCTTTTTCAACATTCCATTTTTAATCATCAAACTTTTGACTGTTAAGGCAGTCTTTAGCTTTCACTGCTTCATCAGCTTTTTCAAAACTCAGAAACTGTTTCATAGGTTAAAGCGCTTTTCAGAAATTCAGAATTGAAGTTCGTAAATCTTGGAAATTTCATAGGTTATGCCACTTGTTGGATTCTGATAAGTCAAAATTCAAATATGAAATTGAATGAAAATAGTTATTCTGTGGTGAACGGATTCGTATATCTGTAGATGTAGGTAGGATAGTAAATGACTGTTGAATCAGATTAGAAATATGTTCAGTGTAACTTATTAATGTGAAATCTAAATATTCCTCGGGTATTACCTACCCGTTAAAATATTTTCACCATTAACAGTTTGTACAAAAGAAATTTTAATTACAATCTTTATGAAAACATATATACATATATATTTTCTTCGGATGTAATCATGGATTTAATGAATTAATATGATATTAATCTCATTTGCTTTTCAGTTTGAGCTAGAATAAATAATCTTTAAGACTTTAGAGATTACATAATCGCCGCCTAATAGTTCTCCCATGAAGTTATGAATCAATACTTCATCGTTGATTTTTATTAGTACTCCTTGGTATCTATGGTGCGTACGACGTTGATGCTCGTGGGACAGATTGTGAAGTTGAGGTTTGCGGTGTGGATGTGGTTGTTGATTGTGACGACCTGGAAATTTCTGACCAAATTTAAACTTGATCTTAATATGATTTTGACATGATAAGCAAAGTCTGTAATGTTGAATCTCAATATATTGGAACTATTTTCATGTAACCCTTTGACTATCCCCGATGATTAACGAACCATTGCTTGTAAATATGTAGATATTTATAAATATGTATATATAAATATATGTATAATATATATAATAACATGAACATTAATAAACTATTATATACATTTATTGTTATAAACAAATATGTAAAATAAAATACATTGTAATAAAAATTAATATTTTATATGTATATTTCTTGTATATATATATTGTTATATTTAATTTAATTATTTAATATATATCTATTTGCGTAGTAAATTTTGTTATTTAAAACTATTCATATATATACATAGTGTATATTAAATATAATTAATTTTGAGCTTAAATGGTAAATGTCTGTAACTTTCGGTTGACGTTTAATTATTTTTAAAATGGATCTAATATATAGTCACTTCACCATCTTAAATAGTCACCATCACCAACGAAACCAATCGTGTGCTACTATTGTAGCTGCTATACAATTTCAGTTTGTTCTCCAGTCCTAAACTGTCATATCATCATCACCTTCTTGCAACAACCATCGATCACTAACTACTTGCATTCGTTTTCTGTTTCATCTATGAAACCAACATCACCCATATCACAACCGCCAATACTATTATTTTTCTGCTGTTATATATTGTTGTTGTAAACCAAAACCATCACCACTGTAAATCATAAACGACCACTTGCAACACCACCACAAACCCACCTTCTATCTTCGTTTTCCTGTTCCTGTTGTAAAAAAACAACCGCCACCATCATTGATGGGTATTCAAACACCCAATTTTTGTGGGTTCCTACGCCTGTCATGATTAAAACAAATGGCGAGTGCTACTGCTAAAGTATGTTCTACTTTTTCCTTTTTGGTTTAAGGCCGACACCCATGAAAATCAATAAAGCAAATGTGATAATTAAAACATGCACTACCTCAATCCTAATAATTTACTAGTTTATTAGGTAGAGCAAACCTTCCATCTTTTCTGTGATTGCACAACCCAATTGTTTCAATCCTTTTCCGTTTCAGCTGCAAACCGTCGACCACCATCACCTGCAACTTTCCTTTAATTTCTGCAGTTAACCGATAACCACTCAACAAGACTTCTCCGTAAACTGCTGTTATTCGTTGTCTATTCTGATTACTATAAAACACCACAGCAATCGTTAATCACTGCTGTTATATGTTTTCCTGTTGATCGAGGTTACAGCTGTATGTTCTTTATTTCTGTCGTCCACAACTTGTAAAATATTGTATACCAAAACCTTAATTAATGAAACGTAGGATATTGTTCTTCTACTTGGGCTGTTTCATTCTTCACCTAGTTGGGCTTATGAACCGTTAATAGAATACAATTATTTATGTTGATTGGGCTGAGGACTAGTTTTTCGATTGGGCCAAAAGGTTTGTTAAGATGATGATGTGATGATATCAATGATATTGAATATGAGATAATGATGAGATTAATTGATATTTGATGATACGGTGATGAATTGATAATGGTTTAAAATGAAACTGATAAACAGCTTAGTACGTGTTAAATAACTAAACATACGATTTATTACAAGAAGGTGTCGAGCAGTTCAATGGTTGGGCATGTGGGTGTTTAATCGAGAGGTCTCGAGTTTGGGCATAGGCATTTATTTTTGAAACTTTTCTTGAGAGGTAGTTATTATTATTATTATTATTATTATTATTATTATTGTTATTATTATTATTATTATTATTATTATTATTATTATTATTATTATTATTATTATTATTATTATTATTATTATTTTATTATTATTTTATTATTATTAATATTATTATTATTATGAACTTGATATAAAAATATAAAGTTAATATGTTATGCTTATAAAATAAAAGATAGATAAAAACTTACTAACAATTATAAACATGGATATAGTGATCTATATGAATTTGTTATGATAAAAGTATGAAAGATGATTAAGATTAGGAATAAAATGAAAGTTTTATACAAATAATATAATTATGAAGATATTACTATTATCAATAAGTATCATGTTGATTAAAATAATTATTAATATTAAAACTGTTAAAATTGTCATTTAAAGTTAGTATTATTATTATTAAAATTATCATTTTTATTGTTATTACTATCATTATCAATACAAGAATCATTTTTTTATTATCATTATTAAAACTATTATTATTATTATTATTAGTATTATCATTATTATTAATATTTTTTATTATTATTATCATTAGTATTAACATGATTTTAAGATTATCAGTATTATTAACATTAGCATTAGTAATATCAATAAGAATATTACTAGTAGTATCACTATTGTTAAAATTATCATTTTTATTATTAAAATTATTATTATTTGTATTATTAAAATATCAAATAAAGATTCTCTATATAAAAATATATTTATGACATAAAACATAACTATATTAATATTTTTGTAGCAAATATTAATTATCTATTTAAAGTATATAAAAATAAATATACCTAATTAAGTAATTATTAATAAAATAACAATTAATAATAATATTTAAATAAATTTGTGCGATTACAATTATATGTGTTAATTTATATATAAATGATATAGGAATCCGAGGCCAACCCTGCATTGTTCAGTTTCGTCATATGTATTTTTACTACAAAATACAGTATTGTGAGTTCATTTGATTCCCTTTTACTCTTTATATTTTTGGGACTGAGAATACATGCGCTACTTTTACAACTGCTTTATTAAATGCTTTTGAAATACATTTTGAACTGCAAATACATGAAATGCTTTTATAAATGTTTGACGAGATAGACACAAGCAAAACATTCCTCGAAAGAATTATGTGGACGTGATAATTGCCTCCATTGAATTATGTAGATGTGATAATTGACACAATTGATATGAATATTTTTCCCCTGATTATTATTGCTTGGTAACCTAAGAATTAGGGAACATCACTAATTTTGAGAATTAGTGCACGCTTAATTGACGCGAATCCTAAAGGTAGCTACCGAGTTTAACACCCCCACCCAGAATGTTCACTAGACGGAAGGGCTAGTGGGCGTGGTGTTTAGTACTTCGAAGTTTATATGATTATTATACAGACGAGATGTTCTGTTTTGGGGATATTATTATGCTCATTATATGTTAAGGTCAGTTACCAAGCCAAGCAATGAATGAAAAGTGAATGTTATGTATCGAGAGAATGATTTTATACACAGGTTATGTATATGTTATTTTTGTTCACGAGATATGTGTACGGTTATTAAGATTTATGAAAGATGATTTCGTAGACGAGAAAGGTGTATTGTATTTAAAAGATATCGCATGTACATTACAGGTGAGTATAGGATTCGGGCCCATTTGTATCATGCAGGATTTAAATCTTGTGGTCTATCAAAATGATAAATTTTATTGTTTTATGATAAACCTATGAACTCACCAACTTTTTGGTTGACACTTGAAAGCATGTTTATTCTCAGGTATGAAAGAAATCTTCCGCTGTGCATTTGCTCATTTTAAAGACATTATTTGGAGTCGATCATCGCAATGGGACCAGATGTTGGTGACTTCGTCCAGATGGATTAGGACGGGGTATGACATGTGGTATCAGAGCGGTAGTCTTAGCGAACCAGGTCTTGCATTAGTGTGTCTAACTGTTAGTTGATTAGATGCATTAGTGAGTCTGGACTTCGACCGTGTCTGCATGGCAAAAGTTTTGCTTATCATTTCGTGTCAAAAGTTACCTGCTTATTATTATTAAGGAATCACTTGCTTATCATTCTTAGTCTAGACACGTTTTACTGCATTGACTGTATGAATAGTGTATAGACAAAATTTATATCTTAGCGTATATGATAATTCATATCTTAGCATATCTGTTACTGTAGACTTTCCTGACATATGCCGTAAATTTCTCCGTAGTCTACGAAATCTTTAGTACTATATATATAGATATTCTATGTAGTTAGAATATCATCCAATAGCCGGAAAATCATTTCATATCGAAAATTCTTTATTCAATCGTACGAAATGAAACTCGCAACTAGTTCAAGTCCCTCGAATTCCGACAGCTATCCCGATATGGATTTTTGCTCGAGCTCCTAAGATAGTGTAACCGACATGGATCAACCAATCAGCCATTCTCAATTCATCTGATGGGTTCGTAGCCTACTTAATCAATGGAGACGCGAAGAAGGCGATCCTTTCCACCAACCGAATTCACCCCTTGGCGAAGAACCGGAAGCACTTACCGGCAAACCTGTTCATAATACCATTTTCTCTCTTATTTCTAGAGTATCTCGCCACGACTATATCATAACTCAGATTCTAAACCTTATTCATTTGCTCGTTCAGACCGACAATCATTCCGGAATAATAGAAGAAGTCAACGAACTTCACGCTCGAGTAATCAATTTGGAAAATATGGTGCAAAATGTACCAGCTTCAGCAACATCGACGGCACCAATAGTACCACCAACATCAATACCAGTACCACAACAACTCAAGTTTCAACATCATACGCCTCAACATCACAATATGTACCTCGAGCATAATCATCGTTCTACATGACGTTCTACATCATTTATCTTCGTACGACATGACGATTATGTAATCTCTAATGTTCTAGAGATTATATATTCTTGATCTAATGGTAAATCAAATGAGTTTAATATCATATTGACTCATTAAATCCATGATTATATCTGAAGAGAATATATATGTAAGTATATTTTCATAAAGATTGTAATTAAAAATTCTTTCGTACAAACGATTAATGGTGAAAATATTTTAACGGGTAGGTAATACCCGAGAAATATTTAGATTTCACATTAATAAGTTACACTGTACATTCTTCCAATCTGATTCAACGGTCATTTACTATCCTACTTACAACCACAGAAGTACGAATCTGTTCATCACAGAATAACCATTTTCATTCAATTTCATATTTGGATTTTGACCTATCAGAATCCAACAAGTGGCATAATGAAGAAAACATTGGACAAAATAAAATTTGTTAGAAACAAACAAATTAACTATGAGAAATTTTGTTAAGAATCCACGCTAACTGTTCCTAGCTAACTGTTAATTCCGTATTACCTTTTATTTATCGCAATTTATTTATCGCATTTTATTTATCGCAATTTTAATTCTCGCAATTTTATTTATCGTCATTTAATTTCTGTTATTTATTTTACGCACTTTAAATATCGGGACACATATACAAGGTTTTGACATATCATATCGACGCATCTATATATATTATTTGGAATAACCATAGACACTCTATATGCAGTAATGCTGGAGTTAGCTATACAGGGTTGAGGTTGATTCTACAATAATATATATAGTTTGAGTTGTGATCGAGTCTGAGACATGTACACGGGTCACGATACGTATTAATTAATTCGAATATTATATATTAAACTATATATGAATTGTTGGACTGTTAACTGTGGACTATCGACTGTGGACTAATAACATTGGACAATTAAAATGAATTAAAATATTGATTATAACATATGAAACTAAACATCTCTTTAAGTTTGCCACTTGATTCCATCTTAAACCTCATTTGTAACCTGACGATTACAATCTATGTTCAAACCTTTCACGATTCTTGAAAACACCTCAATCGAGAGGATAAACCAACCGAACTTCATCTACGAAAGAAAAGATTGATACATAAAGTTATGCACCTGAAAAACACTCGAAACCTAAGTAAACGTTTAAAACGTATCTATGCTAGCTCCTTTGGCATTGTTATTACCGAAAATAGCATTCCAATACTTTTTCAAAGTAGTCAGTTTTGTCACAGCTCCAGCAAGTCAACTTCGAAT
This sequence comes from Rutidosis leptorrhynchoides, assembly GCF_046630445.1. Taxonomy (NCBI): domain Eukaryota; kingdom Viridiplantae; phylum Streptophyta; class Magnoliopsida; order Asterales; family Asteraceae; genus Rutidosis; species Rutidosis leptorrhynchoides. The sequence continues at coordinate 7,524,820 of NC_092334.1, read as the reverse complement.
TTTCTGTCGAAACAGCCTTATTATAACCTTGATATATAGGTTGCCTTTTCGCCATCGTTACCGGAGAACCGCTTATATTCCACCACATTAGCAGTAAACTTATCAGCAACTGTAATGATCTAGGATTTTTCAAAAAATCATTATATTTATCAAAACCCCATCATTTACTCATCTGCATCTTGTAACAAGAATTGCCATACGAATCATCAGGAATTAGCAATCAGTATTTTGAAATCTCGCAGCATGCCTATGCCAATAGTTATATGTGTACATATAACGTCAATCATCTGGACTTACATGCTTGAATGTGAAGTTTCTGAAAAATACCCCGAACTGCGAACTAGTCCTCGAAATGCTGATGAAGCAGCAAAAACCGTAAACGACCTTAATCATCGGAAGTTTTATGATAAAGAATAGTATGTTGGAAAAGCTCAGAAAAGTTGAAAATGGAAAATGGATTGAGCTAATCACGAAGGAGACCAAGGACAAATACAAGGACCATACCCTATATTCAAAGAATCCAGGTAATTCTAGATCCGTTGAAATCTTTAGAGAATATCTTGCTCCGAAGTCATGTTAAAATCTTGCGGAAATTTTGTTTTTCATCAACCTTCGAACTTGGAAATTCCAAAATATCATCATAAATATCTTCGATATTTCTGAGGATATTTTCTTAAATATTCTCGTCCGAGATTATATACCTCTTCGTGCATCATGTGTTTCATTATATTGGAAACTTCTGTAAAATCTAAGTTTAATTTATGAATGAATTCTGGAGAAATGTAAAGAAATTGATGCATGAATTAGTATAATATAATGACACTTGATCAACGTGATTATATTACAGTAAGTCATGCTGAGTTTCTAATGAAACATGATGATTCACAGACTATAACATCATCATGTGTCATGTTACATAACTCTTTCATTCTGTTTAACTTCTGAACATATCAAGAAAATATGTTCTTGATAGTTCTATTCTCATTGATTCTGGTAATTTGACAAATCAAATCGTGCGATCACGTTCTTTCTTGCTTAGAACATGGAGTTCTTCGAAACTCCATATTTACGAATTCTGGACCATTACTTGCTTTACTAGAGGTCGAGAAGATAATAAAAAAAAGCAAAGAGCTCCAAAATATAAGAGAAAATATAAAGCCCAATAATAACACGGTGGTTACAAACCGTGGATATTAATACGAATAGCAATATAAAGACACGGTATAATTAAGAATAGTATTATCCCAAGGTAATAGTAGAAGTAAACAGATTCTTCTAGTGGAAGATTGAAAATAAGGATGACAGAAATGATAATTAGGAAAATATCAAGCATTAGAACCAGATTAAGCATTTTCACAATCTTTTGGATGTATGAACTAAGAAAGAAAGTATAGGAATGCTGAGAATAATGGAACGGAAGAGTTTAATTTATAATGAAAATATCAGACAGAGTAATCGAGGCAGATCACCGTATTTAATTATAGAGATCTTAATTTTCCTTATTCGCCGAAGAGTCAAATCTTTTAGATTTCGAAGATTTTCTTTATATCCCTTGAATTCCGGAATTCAACTTGACTACGCCAAAAGCTAAGACAAATCTTTACTTCTTTATTTCACTCTTTTGTGATAACTTTACTCGTGCTCTTCGAATAATCGAATTGTTTTATCCATATTACTCAATGATGATAAAACTCTATTTATCAACTCATATTCGTCATGAAAACATTTTTATTGTTAGCCATGACCACCTCACTCAAATTTCGGGACGAAATTTCTTTAACGGGTAGGTACTGTGACGACCCGGAAATTTCCGACCAAATTTAAACTTGATCTTAATATGATTTCGACATGATAAGCAAAGTCTGTAATGTTGAATCTCAAAATATTGGAACTATTTTCATGTAACCCTTTGACTATCCCCGATGATTTACGAACCATTGCTTGTAAATATGTGGATATTTATAAATATGTATATATAAATATATGTATAATATATATAATAACATGAACATTAATAAACTATTATATACATTTATTGTTATAAACAAATATGTAAAATAAAATACATTGTAATAAAAATTATTATTTTATATGTATATTTCTTGTATATATATATTGTTATATTTAATTTAATTATTTAATATATATCTATTTGCGTAGTAAATTTTGTTATTTAAAACTATTCATATATATACATAGTGTATATTAAATATAATTAATTTTGAGCTTAAATGGCAAATGTCTGTAACTTTCGGTTGACGTTTAATTATTTTTAAAATGGATCTAATATATATATATATATATATATATATATATATATATATATATATATATATATATATATATATATATATATATATATATATATATATATATATATATATATATATATATATATATATATATGAAGTTTTAAAATAAAAACTGGTCCAAAATTTGATTAAAAAGATAATAGTTTTGATAATTATTTTTTTTACCTTTTCAATATAAGTTTTTGTACTCCGTACATATAAATTGGAACAAAAAATAAATAATTATTGAATCTTTTTGATCAGGTTTCAAACACGTAATGACTGAAATAAATAAATGGACTTAATTTTAAAATATGGAATTTTTTTGAATTAAATTATCTGTAACTGTTTAGCAATAGACACACCCCGTGAAAACTGTCGGCACATTAATACAAATCAAAAGGGCTGCTTCACTGTATCTACACGATTGATATTTTGATATTATGAATTATTACTGTGCACTTTGTGACTTTCTTCATCAAGTGTATATATTATATATATAACCATATACATTATGCATTATCTGATATTCAGAGTTATATCCTTATCACCTTTATGCATATATCACACATTCCTCCTTCTCCTTCTTCACCATCTTCAATCACCTTCACCGTACTACACACCACCACCTCCGAACATTGATCCCATCATGAAACCACCACAACAACCCCTTGTAGCTGCTGTAAACCATCACCCCCACCAAATCCACGGCCACTTTTATGAATCACACTCTTCATCTTAACGAAACCACTACCTGCAATACAATCACCACCACCTTGTGTTTCATGTCTTCTATTTCGTGGTAAACCCAGAATCGAAACCCACATCACCACTCCAAACTCGACTGTTTTTGCAGCTCCCTTACTGCTCCAACTGAACGCATCACCACCATATCCGAAGAACACCACCAAGACAATCACTTCACCATCTTAAATAGTCACCATCACCAACGAAACCAATCGTGTGCTACTATTGCAGCTGCTATACTATTTCTGTTTGTTCTCCAGTCCCAAACCGCCATATCATCATCACCTTCTTGCAACAACCATCGATCACTAACTACTTCCATTCGTTTTCTGTTTCATCTATGAAACCAACATCACCCATATCACAACCGCCAATACTATTATTTTTCTGCTGTTATATATTGTTGTTGTAAACCAAAACCATCACCACTGTAAATCATAAACGACCACTTGCCACACCACCACAAACCCACCTTCTATCTTCGTTTTCCTGTTCCTGTTGTAAATAAACAACCACCACCATCATTGATGGGTATTCAAACACCCAATTGTTGTGGGTTCCTACGCCTGTCATGATTAAAACAAATGGCGAGTGCTACTGCTAAAGTATGTTCTACTTTTTCCTTTTTAGTTTAAGGCCGACACCCAAGAAAATCAATAAAGCAAATGTGATAATTAAAACATGCACTACCTCAATCCTAATAATTTACTAGTTTATTAGGTAGAGCAAACCTTCCATCTTTTCCGTGATTGCACAACCCAATTGTTTCAATCCTTTTCCGTTTCAGCTGCAAACCCTCGACCACCATCACCTGCAACTTTCCTTTAATTTCTGCAGTTAACCGATAACCATTCAACAAGACTTCTCCGTAAACTACTGTTATTCGTTGTCTATTCTGATAACTATAAAACACCACAGCAATCGTTAATCACTACTGTTATATGTTTTCCTGTTGATCGAGGTTACAGCTGTATGTTCTTTATTTCTGTCGGCCACAACTTGGAAAATATTGTATACCGAAACCTTAATTAATGAAACGTGGGATATTGTTCTTCTACTTGGGCCGTTTCATTCTTCACCTAGTTGGGATTATGAACCGTTAATAGAATACAATTATGTATGTTGATTGGGTTGAGGACTAGTTTTTTGATTGGGCCAAAAGATTTGTTAAGATGATGATGTGATGATATCAATGATATTGAAGATGAGATAATGACGAGATTAATTGATATTTGATGATACGGTGATGAATTGATAATGGTTTAAAATGAAACCGATAAACAGCTTAGTACGTGTTAAATAACTAAACATATGATTTATTACAAGAAGGTGTCGAGCAGTTCAATGGTTGGGCATGTGGGTGTTTAATCGAGAGGTCTCGAGTCCGGGCATAGGCATTTATTTTTGAAACTTTTCTTGAGAGGTAGTTATTATTATTATTATTATTATTATTATTATTATTATTGTTATTATTATTATTATTATTATTATTATTATTTTATTATTAATATTATTATTATTATGAACTTGATATAAAAATATAAAGTTAATATGTTATGCTTATAAAATAAAAGATAGATAAAAACTTACTAACAATTATAAACATGGATATAGTGATCTATATGAATTTGTTATGATAAAAGTATGAAAGATGATTAAGATTAGGAATAAAATGAAAGTTTTATTCAAATAATATAATTATGATGATATTACTATTATCAATAAGTATCATGTTGATTAAAATAATTATTACTATTAAAACTATTAAAATTATCATTTAAAGTTAGTATTATTATTAAAATTATCATTTTTATTATTATTACTATCATTATCAATACAAGAATCATTTTTTTATTATCATTATTAAAACTATTATTATTATTATTATTATTATTATTATTATTATTATTATTATTATTATTATTATTATTATTAGTATTATCATTATTATTAATATTTTTTTTCTTATTATTATTATCATTAGTATTAACATGATTTTAAGATTATTAGTATTATTAACATTAGTATTAGTAATATCAATAAGAATATTACTAGTAGTATCACTATTGTTAAAATTATCATTTTTGTTATTAAAAGTATTATTATTTGTATTATTAAAATATCAAATAAAGATTCTCTATATAAAAATATATTTATGACATAAAACATAACTATATTAATATTTTTGTAGTAAATATTAATTATCTATTTAAAGTATACAAAAATAAATATACCTAATTAAGTAATTATTAATAAAATAACAATTAATAATAATATTTATATAAATTTGTGCGATTACAATTATATGTGTTAATTTATATATAAATGATATAGGTTCGTGAATCCGAGGCCAACCCTACATTGTTCAGTTTCGTCATATATATTTTTACTACAAAATACAGTATTGTGAGTTCATTTGATTCCCTTTTACTCTTTACATTTTTGGCACTGAGAATACATGCGCTACTTTTACAACTGTTTTATTAAATGCTTTTGAAATACATTTTGAACTGCGAATACATGAAATGCTTTTATAAATGGTTGAAGAGATAGAAACAAGAAAAAACATTCCTCGAATGAATTATGTGGACGTGATAATTGCCACCATTGAATTATGTGGACGTGATAATTGCCACAATTGATATGAATATTTTTCCCCTGATTATTATTGCTTGGTAACCTAAGAATTAGGGAACATCACTAATTTTGAGAATTAGTGCACGCCTAATTGACGCGAATCCTAAAGGTAGCTACCGGGTTTAACACCCTCGCCTAGAATGTTCACTAGACGGAAGGGCTAGTGGACGTGGTGTTTAGTAATTCAAAGTTTATATGATTATTATACAGACGAGATGTTCTGTTTTGGGGATATTATTATGTGCATTATATGTTAAGATCGGTTACCAAGCCAAGCAATGAATGAAAAGTGAATGTTATGTATCGAGAGAATGATTTTATACATAGGTTATTTGTATGTTATTTTTGTGCACGAGATATGTGTACGGTTATTAAGATTTATGAAAGATGATTTCATACACGAGAAAGGTGTACTGTATTTAAAAGATATCGCATGTACATTACAGGTGAGTATAGGATTCGGGCCCATTTGTACCATGCAGGATTTAAATCTTGTGGTCTATCAAAATAATGAATTTTATTATTTTATGATAAACCTATTAACTCACCAACTTTTTGGTTGACACTTGAAAGCATGTTTATTCTCAGGTATAAAAGAAATCTTCCGCTGTGCATTTGCTCATTTTAAAGACATTATTTGGAGTCGATCATCGCAATGGGACCAGATGTTGGTGACTTCGTCCAGATGGATTAGGACGGGGTATGACATTGATGGTACTGGTGCTGATGCTGGTGGTGCTGCTAGTACGGATGGTGCTGTCTGTGATGCCTGCAAGTTGTGCATCACATTTTCCAAAGTCACTACTCGAGCGCGAAGCTCGTTGACTTCTTCTGTTACTCCGGAATGATTGGCGGTTCGGACGAGCGGATGAATAAGATCTAGAATTTGAGATAGTATATAATCATGACGAGATACTCTGGAAATGAGAGAGAAAATGGTATTACGAACATGTTTGTCGGTAAGTGCTTCAGGTTCTTCACCAAGAGGGGAATGTGGTGGATGGAAGGGATCACCTTCTTCTTGTCTTCAATGACTAAGTAGGCTACGAACCCATCTCCAATTCATCCAGAATAGATGATGGCTAATCGGTTGATCCATTTCGGTTACACTGCTTTCGGAGCTCGTGTGGAAATCCCTATCGGAATGGCTGTCGGAATCTAAGGAATTTGAACTAGTTGCGAGTTCCATCTTGTACAGTTAGATAAAGGGTTTTCGATATGAAATGAATTTCGGTTATCGGATGATATTCTAATTACATAGAATACCTATGTATAGTACAGAAGATCCCGTAAATTACAGAGGGAATTAAGGAAACGTGTCAGACAAGGTTTATTGTGATGGAATATGAATTTGTCTGTACACCATATATGCAATCATTGCAATAAGATGTATCGAGATTGAAAACGATAGGTTGATATTTTTCGACAAGAATGGTAAGCAAAACTTTTGACATGCAGACCAGGTTCAAGTCCAGACTTATTAATGTATCCTACCAACTACTAGGCCGAAATCCAGACTCATTAATGCATCCTAACACTAATGCAAGACCTGGTTCGCTACGACCACCACTCTGATACCAACTGTAAAGACCCGTCCTAATCCAAAAGGACGAATACAATAACATATGGTTACATTGCGAGGTATTTGACCTCTAAATGATAAATTTTACAAACATTGCATTCGTTTTTAAAAGACAAACTTTCATCACATCGAAAGTTGACGGCATGCATACCATTTCATAATATATCCAACTATAAATGACTTAATAATATTCTTGATGAACTCAATGACTCGAATACAACGTCTTTTGAAATATGTCATGAATGACTCCAAGTATTATCTCTAAATGAGCAAATGCACAGCGGATGATTTCTTTAATACCTGAGAATAAACATGCTTAAAAGTGTCAACCAAAAGGTTGTGAGTTCATTAGTTTATCATAATCAATCATTTCCAATAATATAATAGACCACAAGATAGACATATTTCGAAAATAATATGTGCAGGTTTGCTCACTGCTGTAAAAATCATTCATATGAAGAACACCGGATGGGAATACGGAAAGTGGAAAACAATCTCACCAACGGTAGCTAATGCATCGTGCAATGCAAAAATTTCTCACCGAGGGTAGCTAATGCAAAACAATCTCACCAACGGTAGCTAATGCATCGTGCAATGTAAAAATTTCTCACCGAGGGTAGCTAATGCTAATCAATCTCACCAACGGTACCTAATGCATCGTGCAATGCAAAAATTTCTCACCGAGGGTAGCTAATGCTAATCAATCTCACCAACGGTAAAATTTCTCAACGAGGGTAGCTAATGCTATCTTTATAGAAATCGAACCACTGAGTCCAAATAATTCTATCATAGAATGTAGTTTTTAGTACTTGTGTCTATTTCGTCAAACATTTATAAAAGCAGTTCATGTATTATCAGTTCAAAATTATATCTCAAAAGCATTTAATAAAACAATTATAAAAACAGCGCATGTATTCTCAGTCCCAAAAATGTAAAGAGTTAAAGGAGATCAAATGAACTCACGCATATAAATATTGTAAAACAGTTATTAAAACTATGCATGAATTCACAGTTCAAAAATGTAATGAGTAAAAAGGGAGCAAATGAACTCACAATACGATATTTTGTAGTAAAAATATTCATACAACTGAACTGAACGATGCAGGGTTGGCCTTGGATTCACGAACCTATATCAGTAATATATATTAAAACCTATAATCACATAATTTCATCTAATAATTATATAGTATTTATTTATTAAGTATTTTATAATACTCATATCCAATTCTAATTAAGATATATATATATATATATATATATATATATATATATATATATATATATATATATATACATATTTATACCTTACTTATATTATATTTTTAATTATATGTTGTAAATGTTTATTTTGTAAAATAATTAATATTCATACATATAGCTATATTAATGTATGTATATAAGTATTTAGTAAAAATCAGTAGTTTGTTATATGTAATATTTATATAATTAATGTTAATAGGTTTATTCTAAATTTTTATGTATATATATTATGTATCAAATATATTTTTATGTATCTAATATCTATTTGAATAAATAATATTAATAATAATTATTTTAATAAAAGTCGTGTTAATGATAAAAATAATAATAATAATAATAATAATGGTAAGAGTGATACTACCTCAAAGAAGTAGCCAGAAAAAAATAATGAATGATACTTAATACTTATTTTAGCATTACTAATAATAATAATAATAATATTACTTGTAATAATAATAATATCTAATAAAAACAATACTAGTAACAAATATAATAATATTTATTAGTAATAATCATACTAATAATAATAAGTGTTAATTAATAATACTAATAACTATAATACTACTAATAATGATAATAATCAAATTAATGATAATACAATTGCTAATAATTATAACAATAATAATAATAACAATAATAATAATAATAAAGATTTTTGAACTTAAAAACTACCTCAAAAGTCCTCTTTAAAAACAAATTGTCCCGAACCGGACTCGAACCCGCGACCTCTAGCTAACCCGCAAACACCCAAGACCACTCCACCATTTCAGCTTTTCTGATTAAACTCCAAACCAATTTCTTTTAACTCCTAATTCTTGGTGTTCATCTTCTTCATCAATTTGCAAATCAACCAGGGATCAAATCTAACTTATAACTAATTTCTTATATGATTTTAGGATTTGTAAATTGAACAGAAACGATACTCTAGTCGACTTAAATCAATAGAATAAAAAAAAATTTCACCGAGTGCTCCTGCTTGCTGTTCGACGTTTATGAGAAAAAAAAATAAAGTTTGATTTCGCGATTGTTTTAGACCAAACTCACAACATGAAATAGTTTTTAATCCACTCCTAGAATCTTTATCAATCATCAATTTATCCAAAAACGTCAACACGGTTATGAATTTCATGATGAACACGATATTTGACTTTTTGAAAATTTAAGTTTGACTCGTAAATTCGAACTCGATATAAAGAATTAGAAGTTAGGATTTTGCAGAAAGTTTGTTTGAAGGATTCCTAACACAACTGTATTTTTATATTTTGAAATTTGATTCGAAATCGAGTTTTTGGTAAAAATATACAAGAACAGAGAGACCCAGCCATTTTCTTGAAATTTTTATTTAATTTTTCGAATTGCAGCAATGAATATTGATAATTGATATTGAAGATGAATAATTGAATGATTGTGTGATTAACAAATGACACTCTCTTGATTTATAACCACTCGTGTCGACTGATTCACAGGAAGAAACAAAATAAATAGAATAAATAAAAAAAATAAAAGTTGATTATGACTGCTAACAGATTTGTTGTGTAATGGAATGGAAATCGAATATCATCAGACAGGATACAAAATCGTGAACAGAAGATAAAAAAAAGACCGATTGTGATGGATAAAAAATTTGATTTTCCAAAAAAAAATTTATTTATAATAAATATTAATAATAATTAGTAAATATTAATAATATTATTAATATTATTAGGATTAATGAAAATACAGATAATTATAATATTAGACATAATATTAATGTTATTAATCAGAATAATACCAATAATAATAATAGAATTTATAATAATGATAATAAATTATAATAGTAATTATAAAAATGAAAAGGATCATATTATTAATGATAAAAATAATGATTTTTAATGTTCAAGGTAATAATAATATATAATAATAATACAAGTAACATGAAAGATATAACAAGTTATATTTATTCAATTTCATATATATATATATATATATATATATATATATATATATATATATATATATATATATATATATATATATATATATATATATATATATATATATATATATATTATATTAGAAATAATAATGTTTGTAATACAATATCAATACTATTACTAATAATAATAATGAAAGTAATGATAAAACAGTTATATTCAAACTTGTATTATATATTATTAATTATGTACTATTTAATAATTATATATTATATGATAACTTGAATTTTTTTTAATATTTATAAATTATATATATATATATATATATATATATATATATATATATATATATATTACAATATACATAAATAGAAATCATACATATTTATATATAGATTCATTACGCTTAATTATTTGATATCTTAATTCACATATTTACTTTCAATGTTTAAATTATATTTTATTATTTCCAATTATTATTATATACATACTTACATTTATTTATGTAATTATATTTATTTTCAAACAATTGTTCGTGAATCGTCGTGAATAGTCAAAGGGTGATTGAATTTGTGAAAACAGTTCGAAAATTTTTGAGACTCAACATTACAGACTTTGCTTATCGTGTCAAAATCATATTAAGATTAGGTTTAAATTTGCTCAGAAATTTTCGGGTCGTCACAAACCCTAAACTCTAAACCGTTCGTGTTAAAAACTCAATCTAAATCCTAAATCTAAACCCTAAATCTAAACCCTAAATCCTAAATTTCTAAACCCTAATATCTAAACCCTATAAACCCTAATATCTAAACCCTAATAGCTAAAACCTCAACATACGTTCGAAAAACACGATAATTGTTATATATTACTTCTTCGAGCATTTTTCCGCCAAAATAAAAACATTTATCACAAAGTGTCTTTATTAAATGTTCATATTTTCATCCCATCTATAAAGTTCGTGAACAAAGTTTTTTCAAAAAATGAAGAAAAAAAACAAATTTGCTTTCCCCGCTTTCCCCCGATTGGTTACTTCCCTCTTGATCCTACCACTACATACATACATATATATATATATATATATATATATATATATATATATATATATATATATATATATATATATATATATATATATATATATATATATATATATATAGGGGCAGGATCAATGGAGAAGTAACCAATCGGGGGAAAACAAATTTTTTTTTCATTTTTTTTCAGGCATCAAGAACACACGAAAATATGAACATTTAAAAAAGACACTTCGTGATGAATGTTATTATTTAGGCGGAAAAACGATAAAAAAAATAACATTCAAGATAATATTGATCGTGAAGAATGTTAACGTTTTTTTATGTTTTGTGAAGTAAAATTTAGCCCGATTTAGAGTTTAGGGTTTAGGGTTTAGGGTTTGGTGTTTTGGGTTTAGTCCCTAAACCCAAAACCCCAAACCCTAAATCCTAAATTTTAAACCGTTCGTGTTAAAAACTCAATCTAAATCCTAAATCTAAACCCTAAATTTCTAAACCCTATAAACCCTAATATCTAAACCCTAATATCTAAAACCTCAACATACGCTCGAAAAACACGATAATTGTTATATATTATTTCTTCGAGCATTTTTCCGCCAAAATAAAAATATTTATCACAAAGTGTCTTTATTAAATGTTCATATTTTCATCAAATCTATAATGTTCGAGAACAAAGTTTTTTTAAAACACGAAAAAAAAATTTGCTTCCCCCCGCTTTCCCCCGATTGGTTACTTACCCTAATATCTAAACTATAATATCTAAAACCTCAACATACGCTCGAAAAACACGATAATTGTTATATATTACTTCTTCGAACATTTTCCAGCCAAAATAAAAACATTTATCACAAAGTGTCTTTATTAAATGTTCATATTTTCATCAAATCTATAATGTTCGTGAACAAAGTTTTTTTAAAAAATGAAAAAAAAAAAAAAAAAATTTTGCTTCCCCCCGCTTCCCCCGATTGGTTACTTCCCTCTTGATCCTACCACTATATATATATATATATATATATATATATATATATATATATATATATATATATATATATATATATATATATATATATTTTCCGAGTACACCACTAAATTTTTCCGTACACCACCAAACATGCATTAGAATGTTGTACTATACAACCCTCTAAAGCAGTATTGGTGGTGTATGGATAATTTTTGGTGGTTATATATATATATATATATATATATATATATATATATATATATATATATATATATATATATATATATATATATATATATATATATAAGTCAACGTTAGTCAACATCCGTCTCGACTCTCGACCCCCGTCTCGACCCCGTCTCGACCCTTTTAGGACTCTACCGTCTTGACCCCGTTTAGCGTATTTTGCAACCTTGAAAAAAATTAAGGTTGATGATACTTTGGATGAGAAAATTTAAATTATTGTCTTCTGGAAGATGGGTGTAATTTTCTTAGTCTTTTGGCGCATTATTAGTCTTTTGGCGCATTAGATTGATAACGTATTGATGGAGTTGTATTTCAGCATTTGTGCAACGCTTTGGGAGGAATCGTCAATCAATCAATTTAAATTCATTAAATGAATGCATATCTCATTTTTTATTCTTAATGAAAGCAGTTATCGCCAGTTGGTGTTCAGTTGTTCACTATTGCTTATTCTATCGCACATACTTTTACTCACATTTATTTGTTATAATAACTTTAGTTCATTTAACGCACCTTAACAAATGCTATCATGACATATGTTAGCAAAACTCAAAAATAATTAAATACTAAACTTGTTAAAAGACCCGTGAATTCACAAGTTTGTTAAATGAAAATTGAAAAAAAAAATTACGTAAAAAAAAAATCACGTATCATTATAAATTTTTTTTGTGAATAGTTAGACACCGTTTTGTTTACTTCTTAACAAAGAACATAGTTTGGCATCATCCAAACTCGGCTTTTAGGCGTGCTCATATCCCAATCTTTACACCTTCACAAGATAAATCAACTATAAACCACATGCATGTAATCACCTATAAACATCAATAAAATTCAAGATAAGCTTGATATAGTCTTAGTATCACGTTAGAGCACATGAGGTATCTAAACCATTTTGTGCAGCTCCTATCACCATTGCATGATTCAAACTAACTTTATAAGATATGTACTAAAAGGAATTCAAAAGAGAAATATTCAACCAATTGTTACTGAAACTTGATGAAAAGTAAGCATTGAATTGTTAAATGTATAATCATCTAATCGTCTACTATCTACTACTACCAACAAAATCTTTACTCTCTTTTGATATACACATCCTACTCCAGTGGCGGCACGTGACTAATTTTAGTAGGGAGGCCCAGTTAGATTTAAAAAAAAAATAGGGAGGCCCAATTAAAGGAAAAAAATTTTAGTCCATGAAAATTTGAAAAATAAACTACTGGGCCAATAAGTTGGGGTGGCCCAGGCCCCTTCTGGCCCACACTACCTTCCGCCATTGTCCTACTCCCTTTGTTCCATTGATGTAAGGGAAGACTTTTTTAAATTTTTTTCATACAGACATAACACATTATTTAATCTTAAGGGAAGTTTCTTATAAATGAAAATTTATAAATCATGAAAATGCAAGGAATACCTGTGCTGAAGTGGAGTAAGATTTGCTGCAAGTTTGCTGTATAATTTCCTTTTCAAGCTCTCCATGAAAGTAGATTATAAAGAGAACAACACTATTATTTATGATAAACGACCGAGTAAGTGATAACGACAATCATATAATTTTCAGCTTCAATTCGCGATTTTAGAGCTAAATACGAAATATAATCATGTCCAAGTACGTCACACGATAACAACAACAAATTTTTTTTTTTTGAACAGCCAATAAATAAAAGCTAACAAAAGCTAGAAAAGAGAACAAGAAGAAAACTGACAAGCAGAAAACAAAGACACTAGAACAAGGAAACAAACAGAAAACATGAGAAATGAACCAAGAAACCAAATTAAAGAGAATTAAGGGGATCTTGTAACCACTCCGTCCAGTTGATCTTGGACTTGTGATATCTCGAAAACAACCAATAGAAGCCCGAAGAAACAATATTGTCAAACACTTGAGATTTTTGATGCTTACGGTCTATGAAGATGATACCATTGCGCAAATTCCAAATGTTCCAAAAAGTTGAGAAAACAACAACTATAATAACATTTTTCTTTTTCTCGTCATTCGAAAAGGAAATCATCCAATCCCATACCTCTTCCACTGAGTTCCAAATCGGGATATTAACACCAAGCCAACGCCCAACCTTACACCATAATTGGAACGAAGTGTCACACCTAACAAAAAGGTGATTATGCGATTCTTCCGAAACATCACATAAGGAACAACATGAATTCTCAAAAGATAAACTTTTAGACTCCAAGTTGCGAAGAGTTGCAAGTCTATGAAGTCTTAGACGGGCGCATGAAGATGTTTATCTTGATTGGAACCAATTTACAACAAAACGTTGGAAATGAATAAGGTTCGTAATCAGAAGCTGCAATAAGTTTTCTAGCTTTTGCAACATAATAAACACCATCCAAAGAGAGATCCCACCACCAACAGTCAGCACGGAACCGATAACAACAACAATTACCTCAGCGTATTGTTTGAAGCAACATATTTCTCATCAAAATCCTTCGTGAAAACTTCTATACCTAAAGACGAAGAAATTAAACTTACGTAAGTTTAATTCGGATATAGCAAAGAATAGATATTGCTTGCATACATTACATGATAATGTTAATTAAAAAATTCAAAAACATAAAAAATGCTTCATACAACACAATCACACAAATAATATAATTACATTAACATCTAAATTAGAAATTAGAATTATCATGTCCTAAAATTAATTTAGGACATTTCATCGAGCACATTATGTGCATATCTTTCAATACCATGCATGCATCAACTGATCGAGCACAGTAGGTACTTGAATCTTGATAAACAATGAAGAGAGATAGCGACTACAGTGTAATTCAAAAATGTAAATAAAAGGTTCATGCAAAATTTAGTTCACACCTTGTAGCATGTTTGATTATAAAATAAATCTAAACAAATAAGATCCACCTAAAAACACTTTGTTTCAAGTAAACAACCATAAATATAGTAATGGAAGACATCAAAAGCAGATGTATGTGTACCTGGTACTCTTGTTAAGCAGATTCTAATCAGATTCGCTACTATCTCCGACCTAGATGAATTGGTCAACGAATTGTTTAGTTGCAAACTCGATTTCAATTACATAGGATCTGAGTATCGTGAAGGTTGCTTTTAACCTGAAGATAGAAAAGATGTTAGGATTCTGGACATGAACAAAATAATCAGATAAAAGAAAAATAAGAAAAGAAATGTGGGTGAAACGTCCAAATCTCAAGATTTTAGAATCCAAAACACTTCCAAAATTTGAAATATGAGTATTTGAAAAATGTTGACAGTAAAAGCAGGCGTGCAGTTTAAAGAAGGAGAGAAGAGTTCAAAATTTTTTTTATTTAACTATTACTCCGTATAAAAAGTCATTTTTTATTTATTTTGTGTTAATTTATTTGAAAAAAAACTAATTATATTAATCTATTTATGACATATCTATCCTTATCTCAGACTTTTTTTTTTTTTTTTTTTTTTTTTCATGAATGGTTAAATTGTTTTTATGACATCACTTAATTAGCCAATTATAAGATAGTATAGATAGAAGATAGATTACGTATGTTTTAACTTCGATGGTATTCAAAGAGACCACATGTCTACTTGGTATAGTCGTCTTTAAAGGCAGTTGCATTTTATATGTGCCTCCAAAGGCTCCAACGGTAGAATAACAATCATAGGTACATATTTCTTAATCGTCTTTAATGAATACGTTCTAATATAATCAAAATCTGATAAAGAATTGAAATTTAACAACCATAGCCAATTTTGCAATTAATTTGGACCCCGTATAATTCATTTAAAATTGCGGAATGGTAAGATTTAAGATTTCAAACACAATACTTATACAGTTATACCTATTATAAATACTAAACTATATAAGTAATAAGAGTGACATGAATTTACGAAGAAATTACATGGCTATTTATTTTTTTATGAAACGTGTGTTTTCAAAATTTACGCAAATATGTATATTTCAAGGCCCATCAATTGGGTGCAAGCACCTTTAAAAAAAAATGTTTCAACTACTAACAACCATAAAATCACTCCCAAATCCCAATAAGGTTATCCACGAGTATTTCACTAAAGCTTATGACTTAACTAATTTATGGACACCCCGTTCACTAAACTTGAAACATTTGTAGTTGTTCGTTGCTATCCAATTACTATGAACGCGTTATTCCTTTATTGCGGGTAGATATTTTCTCTGAAATATATATTTTTTGGTTATACACTAGCGTTTCATTATGTGATTCATCTTACTTTTTTTCTTATATTAATTTTAAGTCTCTATAAACTACTTTAATCTTGATCTTGCACGTGAATACACATTTTAACGGGATGTGAAAATGATTTATTACTTCATTCAATTATATTACGCTGATATTGTAGGTTTATTTTCGTAATCCCGCAAATTTGCGGATATTAAACTAGTATGAAGTAATATATAAGGATACGATATAGATAGATTAAATTAATATAATAAATAAGGATACGTAATTAAATTAAATTAAATAACAAGGATACATAATTTTGTTATCAATTAAAAATTTAGAATATAACTAGTGTAATGACCCGTGAAAACACGGGTTTGTTTAAAGGAAACAGTTTAATGATATATTTAGGTATTAAGTGAATGTAAATATTAAAGTCATTTACTTTATTGCCCCGTGGAACCACGGATTCCGACTAAGAAACTTGTCGTTAATTTTACAAATATAAATTTCGCTCAAAGTTCAATATTTTTATTTATATTTTTAATAATAATAATAATTAATAATAATAAATGCCTTTTAATTTTCTTTAGAAAAATAAAATTACAATTTATGAGAGATTAATATTTCCTTTTATAAAAGATTTTGTATTAATTTTTAATTAAATTAATATATAATTATGACATCATCATTATGAAAAATAAAAGATAATTTAACTTAATGATGATGTCATTAGACTATATATAGATATACAACTAGTGAAGAGGTCCGCGCTTCGCGGCAGATGTTTGTAGTTGTTGTATCTGAAGCATAAAGCGTAAACATTTATAGCCTAACAGTTTAGTTATGTACAAAATGTTTTCTTGCTACACATATTTGTATCTTAGATACTAATGACATGCTCACCATGACTCAAAAATGGTTAACCTGACATTGCAATGAGTATACATAAGTTCCTATTTTCTAATGCAATTAGTTTTAGACTTTTAGTAAGGCATGTATACATATCGATATATATCAAATAATAAATATCAAAATCCAAAAGCCTACCTGTTTCAAGGGAAAACTGTCCAGAACCATCACCAACAGGTGTAGGCCAAAACAACAATTTCTATAAACTTTAACCAAAATGTGGGATCACCAGTTTTACGATACAACAGAGATTGTCTGTGACATAAATGTGGTAGCAGTTAAGTACTAAGAACAACCGTAACGAATATACCCCTTTGGCCAGAAGCTATACAAAGAGCTTCACCTGCACATTAATAACGGATAATATATCACAATTTGCAAATTTGTCTCAATCCTTTAATCATCGTTCATCAAGCATTTCAAACTGAAGATTCACATAGCATCATACATACATATAACACAAAAGCTTTTTTCTTTGTAACATTCTGAACAACCTTTTCTTAAAAATAGGGAGGATTTCATATAAAGTCCACTTATATGTCTTCTTTGAAAAAATATCAGCGAACACCTTTTGTGCACTTGTAGAATCACCATCTCACAATAGCCAATTTGCTTTCTCTTGCTGATTAACCAAAAAACTTAAATATTATTAACACGATCCACTCCTAATTTCTATGAAAAAATTCATAGAAACCACCAATATTATTGATGACTGCAACACGGATTCGGGTTTGTTTCATAACAATCCGATATAATATGTTCGAGTTGTTCCATTGCAAAGTATGCTCTCCCACTTCTTTATAGTCGAACTTTTTTTACGACTATTAGGAGCTACAGTTTGAAACTTAGGGCTTATGTAAAATCTATGCTCTATGCATTTAGTAATATGTAGTGTCTCATTTGACACTTTTATCACAATGTATTCCAAAGTTATGTTAGTAAGTCCAACAGAAACTAAACAACCTGGAGTCACTACTATGATACCACAAGTATATTTTAGCCTTTTTTTAAATGTTGTTGACGTTCGTTTGTACCTAAAACGCATATGGGTATTCATAGTCATGTAAGGACCAAATGGGTCAGTTTCAATCTATTCTCACAAAAAAACAGACACAATAAGCATTTGCATAAACACTTGCAAATTGACTTAACTCAAATCACTGGACATGATCATATAATATCTATCTATGTTCTAATCAACATAACAATGGGCTTGAAAGGCTACATTTACAGACTTGTTTCATCTATACTAAAGTGGGTAATGCAAATGGCAATTACCAAAGTTAACTGAATTACCGAAATATTATAAGGTGTACGCCATCAATCGAACTTCGATGTCAAACCAGCAGCAACACTTTGGCTCACTTAGCCCAAACCTTATACGTATATGAATCAACTCGGTGTAAATCTGTTAGAACATAAAATGGCAAATAATGATGAGTTACTTAGTTTATTAAATACCTAGTGGCGAAACAAAGATGTAAAAGAGTTTATATCTCAAACAAAGATGATTGCCATAAATCTTGTGCTAATGGCATGCCCTAATAAATGATAAGGTCATATTATGGTTGCAAGAAGGTAATGCTTTTAATATATTTAGGAAAGGACTGACTAACCAATATAGAGAGAAAGTTGAGCAAAAATAGCTTTCAATGATCATAAATTCGACTGCTACAGATATTTAATCGTCTTGACATATTCTCCAAGTCGTCGAGCATGCCCATCCTATATATCACACATATTATCATTTATAATGGGATGATTGTCAACAGTTATATTGCTGAATATTATATTTTGACGTCAGAAGATAGTGACATGAAGTGGCCAAACTGTTATCAAGGTGGCCATTTTGACCCGTTAGGTAATTGAATGTGGAAATTCGATTTATGTTTTATCTCAAATGACTTTAAAGCAATGTCTCCAAAACCGTTTCCTAGTCGTAGTTCCTGCACGAAAGCAGGGTGATCGTCAAACGAATATAAGATAATTCATATAAAAGTTCATTTTTTAAACTCGAACCTAGCAAACTTGCATCATGTACATCTTTTGACATCACTCCATGAAATCCTTTCCCACCTTGCATAATAATCATGATAATGCTTATTATACATATTCGAATGGAGTCTAAAAATAGTTAAATATATCAGCAACAACAAAAAAAGTAGGTGTTTTCTTACTAATATATATATATATATATATATATATATATATATATATATATATATATATATACACACACACACACAATTGAAAACAGAGTGTAACACCATCAGGTTTGTTTGATTTGGGAGCATCACGATGACAGATGCTTAGCGAACGTACAAACTCATCATATTCAATAACACCATTTTTCTTCATATAAAATGTGTCAAATAGCTGCAGCAATGCAATCAATAACGAAAAAAAATTCTTACTAACAAATAAGTAAATTCAAAATTGTTTACTCACTCTATCTGTAAATAGATTCTGTATATTGCTAATGCTAAAAAGAGCAAACCTGAAACTGAAACCCTAGTTTGTCAACAGGCGTTCAAGATGACTATCATTCAAAAAAAAAAACAATCGTTCAGGAAGATTTGGAACGAACCCTAACCGTTGAGCCGCGGGGAGACACGCTTTCAATGCAAGATCTGTAAAAGTGTGTACGGTGGTTTTCGGAATTTCGCGACGGATTTGTTGGTGGTGATGCCATAGAGTAATACGGTGTAATTTTGGCGTAATCGATTGTGGAAAGATGGTGGAGGTGTTGAAGAGAGAGAGTTTGGGGTTTATCTGGAAGAAGATGGAGATTACGGGTTAGGGGAAAAAAAAAAAAAAAGAGCTCTACAGTGTAGCTACAGTATAACAAGGTTGTCCATATTTTAGTATATATAGTAATGATTGGATGTCGTTGTCCATATATAGTAATAAAAAAATAAGCTCTACAGTGTAGCTACAGTATAACAGTATTTTGGATACGTGTCTGGTTCTGATTGAATGTAGTTGTCCATATTTAGTGTCTGGTTCTGATTGAATGTAGTTGTCCATATTTAGTGTATATAGTAATGGAAATAAATTAAATTAGATAATAATAACATTATAGATAAGGAAACGTAATTTTGTTTATTAATTAAAAATGATTACATAATTATTTTTAAGGACATTTTTGGTAGATAGATTATAAATACTATACTACTGTACTATACATTAAAAGATTTAAGTTGATAATTGTATCAAACCCTAACAACGCATAGAAGAGCAAAAGGTTAGGGTTTCCAATCATATCATAACATACTTGTATTCTGTTGAATTTGTTTTGGTTTTTTAGTGATTGATTTCGTTTATTTGTTACGGTATTTGATTTGTTATCAATGTGGTGTAACACGAATCTTCTATGTTTCAACGTCGTTATGGTAAGGTGTCACACGAATCTTAATCCTGTTTGGCGCCTGTAAAACAAGAAGAAGACCCATTGTATTTATCGATCCTTAATTTTGGCTACTATTTTAGGTTTTTTGATTTTCGTTTTAATTTTATGGTTTTACTATTCTTCAATTGCAATTCACGGGTTAGTTTTTAGTTATTGTTATTGACTATTAGGGCAGGCTTCACCATTGATAGAAAATAGTTTGAATTGTGTAAGAAAATTAGTTTTCATAGAACAAATCTGCGATAAATATATGTACATGATTTAGGGTTTCAGTAATTTCCTCCGATTGTTTATTAGCTAATCGAAATCTTTATATATTGATTGTTACAAGCATTCATCGGCTGAGACATCCATTCTTTGAAGAATCAATGATTGGGTAAATACGTAAGTGTAGGGTGCGACATTCAGTAATTACAGCCTTCTTTAACTTTTTTTCTCGATATCAATGATTTCACTTCTCCAATTACATCTGTTTTATGTCTTCGTGATCATTTTCAAGTTTTTTTTGGCCTTCAGATTTTATATTGTGTGATCGAATTTTAGGGTTTTGAATTCTTATTAACTGATAATTCACACATGTGTCTAAAGCATGAAAATATATGTGTGAATTATCAATATATGTATGCATAGATTATAGCATATGAATATTATTATGTTTGAGATGGCTGTAATTAGTTCTCTATCATCAGAAGGTGCACGAAGGTTTAAGCAGAAAATTAGGTATCATGTTGTTGATTAACAGATCATGGAAATTATGGATGAAATTGCTGCTGAAACGCGTCATGTAGTAGTCGATAATGATAAGGTTTATGTGGCGGTTGCAAAAGAATATAAAAATAGCCAGCCAACCCTGTAAATTAAAGAGCATCTTACACTCCACGTTATTTGATTTTAGTGATACCCGTGTTCTCTATGTTTTGTGGGTTTAGATAGCCTGCTCTGTTTTAGGGATATATGTAGACTTGATACTGTATATTGGTTTAGATATCCCGCTCTGTTTAACGGCATATTCTTCAGAAAGGAAATCTTAATACTATTTTCACGTTGGATTTTGGCCATGTCAATATTAAACTTGTCACATGCTTCAGTAGTTTATATATATATATTTAATAATGTAGTCCTTCATCTTCTTTATTTGTGATTTTGATTCTACGATTTGTATTTTTATACATTATAAACGTAGTTTGCAGTAGATTGTGGTTGCTATAACTTCTGTTTGTTTTATAATTTTACAGAGACCTCAATTATCGAAAGGAAATATGCAGCTTTTTTCGGTTGATCAGCAGCGAAGTTAAGCTCTAGAAGCTCATGCAGCATCATTTGCCTCCTTGAAAGTATGAATATATATATATATTTTTTAGTATATCATACTTGGAAATCATAGATCACTTCATGCCATCAATATTTATCATATACTGTTATGTCTCATACAGGTTCCAGGCAATGAGAATCCTTCATTTCTCATATCTTTTGCA
The DNA here is from genome assembly GCF_046630445.1 of Rutidosis leptorrhynchoides. Lineage (NCBI taxonomy): Eukaryota > Viridiplantae > Streptophyta > Magnoliopsida > Asterales > Asteraceae > Rutidosis > Rutidosis leptorrhynchoides. The sequence continues at coordinate 7,502,192 of NC_092334.1, read as the reverse complement.
ACAAAAAGTTCTAATGCTGGACAGGTTACATCAAAGCTACACGTCATCGAACTTGGTGCCCAGCCAGGTTCTCTTCTATCTACTCTTCTTTTCATTTGTTACAGCATACAGTTGTCTATTTGACTTACTTCTATAGTTCTATATTTCTATTTAGTCCTGAAAAATGTTGTATCCTTCTGTTGTTGGTCTTCTTATGAGGATTTGATTCTCTTCTACTATTGCTGTATGTAAATTGCAATTAAATGTGCAGGGAAGCCTTCATTTACCAAGAAACAAGCAGATCTCTTTTTCCCTCCCGCCTTTGCGGATGATTTTCCAGTTGCCATGCAGGTACTTATCATCGTTGATTTCTTTGAGATAGTGAGCTGCAATAAGATCTGACAAACTTATTTCTGAATTTTCAGATATCCCACAAGTACGGTTTGATTTATGTCATCACCAAGCTCGGACTTCTATTTGTATATGATCTTGAAACCGCTACTACAGTATATAGAAATAGGATTAGCCCGGGTCCAATTTTCCTTAAATCGGAAGCTTCCTCACTTGAGGGTTTCTATGCTGTTAATAGACGTGGTCAGGTGTTACTCGCTACTGTAAATGAATCAACAATTGTACCCTTTGTTAGTGGACAGGTAAGTTTCTAAACGCTTCCATCAATGGATGATATGATAGTTTTACTTTTTTTTGTGTATAAATTTTATATATGTTATTGCAGTTAAACAACCTGGAGCTTGCTGTCAATCTTGCAAAACGTGGAAACTTACTTGGTGCAGAGAATTTGGTAAAGTTGCTTACTTTTCCAGTTTTATGTTAAATTGAGTCCACTCTTATTAGTTAAGTTGATATTTGGATCCTGGCACAAGTTTTCAAAGTTACGAGATTATATTTAATGATCATTTCCTATTTATTTATGTATGTTTTAGGTAATAAATACATCCTTAACATTAATCTCCCTAAGTTACCCCTAAACCCCCTTCAGCAAATTAAAATACACGGTGTAAATTAAGGTTTCAATTTCTAATTAAATTAGCTATCCATAGTCTTTCTCGAGAAACTTATAGATGAAAAATTGTTGCATCCATAGGTTTAAATACAAAATCAGATTAAGTGTTAAACAATAAGAAAGAGAAACTTAAACAATAAGAAAGAGAAACCTGTTCAAGTAGAGAATAAAAGAAACAAAGAAAGAACTTATCAACGTTTGAACCAGAGGTATGCCGTCCCTACCTTCCATTTGCCTAAAGAAAATTTGATGTTTTTATATAAATTTTCAGTTCTGTTATTTGTAGTCTAATGTCTATGTTTGATGCTAAACCCCGTAAAAGGGTAGCCAACTCTGGTCGATTTACTATGTCATTTAGCTTCGAGTACGGCCAGGAAAAAAAAGTAACTATAAATAATCTTCTACAACTTGAATATACCCTTAATTCTCTTAAAGTAATTACATGGTTTTGGTGACGTGTTTATAATTTTGACCCAAGTATGTCTTTTTCTTGATGGTGGAAGTTATATGCGCTGGACAAAAAAGCTTAGTGGTTCATTAAATATATGTGTGTGAAAAGGGCTAACTGTAATATCTATTTAAATCTTGCCACTAATAACTTCAGATTTGTTAGAAGCTTGCCTTTAGCTAATATGTTGTTTATCTACTATAATTATGTCTTGGTCACAGTTCCAAATACAAAAAGTACTTTTTTAAATCTAAGCTTTATGATCCTTTATGCCTAGCTGTTTCCGATAAATCTTGCAATTGTTGTGCACATTTTGTATCGTTGGGTCAAACAAGTATAATTTAAATGAAGTTTTCTAAAAATTGTTTTTAAAGATCAGTGACTCTCATTTTGATAGTTGAAATAATTTTTGTTGAATTTAAATAATTTTTGTTGAATTTAAAGCAAAGGTGTGTTTTTGGATGTCCCAGTGTGATGGTTTTTTCCAGCAAGTGAGTTGGCAAACACATTTTTTTTGTTCAATTCTGTTCTACTATGTTTGATTGTAAATGATTACCTTAACAATGCTTTGAAGATTCTTTTTCGCGCTTTAGGTCCATCTCCAATAAAAAAACTCAACAATTGGAATGGTAGCATCACTAGCATCAATGAAGAAATGGAGAAAATGAAGATGGAAGAAAAGACGAAGAGGAAATGTAGATAAATGAATCCGAAGGTTCTTAACAAGTGGGCGGTGGCATCAATACATTCAACCCAATTGGACAAGATGGGCATGAATCATTTAATAAAATTAAAAGCGTATATAGGAAGCATTGGAGTTCCAATGAATGGCTAAGTGGGCTTTCACCAAGAAAACCCTGCAGTTTTCTATGGAATTCTTCTTGATGGGCTTCCATTAAAGCAAACCCTGCAGTTCTTGTCTTAAAGGTAAAAGTTTAATTTGTGCAGTTTTTGTATTGTAGTTGTCATATGTTGATAAGAAATTTATCAAGACGTGTTATGTTTTTGATTTGTGAATAATGTTGATTAATTGTGGAAGTAATGAAATGACTAAAACTTTATAGGAACCTTTTGAGTTTCAATGAATAGCAGCATTACACTCAACTGTTTTCAGTTACTAAGTTTCGGGGATTGTTGGCTATTGCAACTACAACTTATTCTTAATGATCTGGAAGGGTAAAATATTATTTATAGATTTCATGGTTTTCTTTCATACCTCTACACAATTCTATTTTTTTCTACCCCTAAAATCAAACATTGGTTCTCTATCTAAACAAATTTCCATAAACAAAAAGCTACTGCACTCATTCTTCGAACCAAAACCCTATTGTGAACAAATTCACAGTGCAATCACAGAAATCAGGTTACATTAATCGCAGGTGAGTATCTATGATTTAAGGCTTCGATCATTAGGTTTTTCATATATGTTCTCTGATTTTGTGCTATTTCCTATCATCCATCTAACCAAAACCCTAACGTCGCAGTCACAAGAAAAAAATTCACAATTCAATCGCAGAAATCAGCTGACATTAATCACGGGTGAGTATTTCTGATTTAAGGCTTCGATCATTTGGTTTTTTGAATTATTATACATATTGAGATTATGATTGAGTTTGGATTTATGATTGTTTTTATTTTGCGTTTTCAATTTGTATTCATACAGAGATTATGATTAAATTGTGATTTATGATCTAAACAAGTTAATTGCAAGTATTCATCATGTTTGGTATTTTGTAGGGCTGTTTGTTTTTATTTTAGTTGTAGTCTTCTATTAGACATAGTGATAAAATGTTTTTGAAGTATTCATCACACGCACTCCGGGTGTTTGATAAAATGCCTTTGTAAATAATTGTTGAATTCCCAATTTTAGAGACATAGCCTTGCTTAACGATCTCAAGATATGTTTACTTCATCAAATGTGTAAGAAAGGAAGTTGAAGAGCATTCGGTGTGCTTCAAGTTGCTGGTGTATTGGTACTCATCTTCTTTTACTTAAAGATTTTATGTTAGTATAAACAGACATTCTCATAGAACTTGATCATAAGGTATTGTTGTCAATTTAGTTGTTGACATTAGTATTAATTATTTGACATATTCATTGATTGATAATTTCTTTCTTTGAGTGGTTAATTATTTCCATTAACATTGAAATATAGGTCCAATTTTTAGTGATTTTTACACTTCCAATTATGTGTTGTCGACCATATCTCTACTATGTTACACTATCCGGTAATAATCCTATTTTCATCAATGTATATTGCTTATGTCATATGCATTAATCAGCTCTACCATATAGTTATGAAAAAGAGTCTTGTAGACCCTTACAATAAAATGATGAAATTTTGTTATGTACATGCAATGGCCTTGAAGCTTCAGTTAGTCACTGATTTCATGTGTTTTGAAGTCTGTATGATTAGTGTGTTAATAATCTAATCTAATAAATATCTTGATTTGGGAGGTTATATTCATTAGAAATATACTTGCATGTACTTAAACTATGTTTACCAAGCTCATAAATTCTAAGTGTAACCGTTTTACTCTCCGGTTGAAAATGACTCTTAGCGCTAATTCATGATTTACCTTATCACAGTTAGCCTGTGTCGTCATTATTTTAAAGCATAAAGTTTGATGCAGGTTAGAATATTGACAGCACATCGAACACCTGAACTGGTTTTTTCTTATGCAACACTGGTCGTGAACGAGTTCAGGTTATCATTGCTTGAGTTGGGGGATGCAAATCATTTACCAGGTTTCTAGCCTTTGATCCTTTTTTGCATTGACAAACTTAAAGTTTGGTTATATGATGTTAATGCGTAACCTCTAAGCTCGCCTATGGTCAGGCATGAATTTAGATATATTGTGCCAATATGGTAACGTATGTCTTATATTTTAGATAGTGATGACTTATTTATATAGATCCATTGTCGTACTTAGACAATATATGTAATTTACAAATTTTTTTTATGATGTGTTGTACGTAAAATTCATGTTACTTTTGTATTGGGCTATATTCAATCAATAGGGCCTCAAGTCAGCAATCAAGCAATCAACTGTGGGTTTGTCGCGCTTACTTCAATGAACCTGTAGCCCATCGATGTTTCAATTCAGCATATGCTAAATAACTTTTGACTTTTCATTAACCAAATCTATGAGTTGACATCAAGCTTGTGTAGCTCCCGATTACATAATTACAAAGAAAGATTATGCTCCCATCTTGGTGTGTTTGATTTTCTTTAAGGAAGCTAAAACATTTCAAAGTTTTAATCTCTCTGCTAATTTCACTTGTGCAGATAGACTCTTTAAAACATCAACTGGTCAGGTTTTTCGGAGAAGATCCAATGAACTCACAAGATATGTCTCAATTTGAATTCCAGTCAATTTGATAGGTTGAAACAGATATTGGATGATAAATTTTTTGGAAAGATAATTGTTGGAGGTCAAACCGACAAAAGCAGCTTGTGAGTTTCATTTCATGCTTAACAACTTGTTTGGTAGTTGTCAATTAAGCTTATTAGGGTAGAGGTGGCAAGTTCAATCCATATTTGTATTATTTGTATCTGAACAACTTTACTTACAAAAGTTTAAAAAGATGGGTAAAACGAAATGGGCCGGAAATCACTTAAATAATTATATCAAATGCTTAAAACCTCTTAAACACTTTCATAAAAAAGTTATCTTATTAATTTAGTACTTTTGTTAATTACGTAGTTAAAAAATGGCCAGAAAATTGTTGACAATTATTTGAAAATGACTCGACCCACTTGGACCTGACCAGGTTGGGTTTGCCCAAATTTTCTGTTGTAAAGATAACCACACCTGTAACTAATGCTGTTTTTTGTCTGTTTTTGAAAGATTTCTCCTAGTATTTTGTTTAATGTGATGTGCCAAAAGACTCCTTAATTATGACCGAGGAGATATTCAGTCCTTTACTTTCAATAGTAACGGTTAAAAATTGACACTTTAATCATAATTTTGAAATAACTTTAAGCATCAACTCTTGTTTTGGTTTATTATACTAATAGTGTCGCTTTTAGGATGCATCTTTTAAGATGTTAAAACATTTCTATCGTCATTCTTCTGTCAATTGTTGTGGAAACTGAACAGACAATTTGATATTTAAGTTTCATCTTGTCTCTTCTTTTAGAAAAGTCATGCCATGTCTTGGATTCCTTATTTTGTAGCCAGGGGTAATTATGTCATTGGTTGTCAAACATGATTCCTCGCTACCTAATACATAATCAATTACGTGAAAAGGCTTTGTCAGAGATCCAAACGATACTAACCACAAGACAATACGCAATGACACTATTCACGATTCATAACCACTTCAAAAGATTAATCACATTGACGAATATGTGGAAAACTCGATTGAAGACATGAGTATAACATCAAAAAAGTTACATCATCACTGCCCGCAACTTTATACATCGAACCTATTACCTTATACGAACAGTTACTTATTAGTACTACTTTTGAATATAAGTCCATTACTTTAGTTTGAGCATGATTTTTTTATTTGCATTTTTACACATTAAAACTTTTGTACTGTCTGATTGTTTATTTATATTATCATGGTTGAAGATTATCTTAAATTTTCATTGTTCCATAAAATCCGCGAAATTGCGGGTCTTTAACTAGTTTTTAGTTATAGCACTATAAGTTCAATATATAGAGATTATTACATACGGAGAATTAGAATAGATATATATCATACGGATAGCTCAATTTTCTGAGAGCCAAGACCATTCCTATCCCCTTAAGAGCTGCCAGTGACAAAAATATATTATGTAGAGAACCATTATATTTATATTTATTATATATTAATATTTATAATTTATTTTATATTATGACTAAAATTAAAATGTTCTTTGAATGATATAAAATTATGTTTGAAAAACAAAAACAGACAACAACAACAACAACAACAACAAAACTCAATCTCGCATATGCGAAATATTAGAGATGTGAAATGTAGACAATCCTTCATGTATCTTTGAATAAATAGATTATTTCTCCACCCAGAGTGAAAACATTCTAAGAGTAGAGAAAGTCATCTCACTCTCTCTTCGACAGATAAATAGATTGCTTCCGAGAGGACCTCCGACCAATAAGTAGGAAAAAATTTAAAAACAAAAATGAGACGCCATGAAAATTGTAGGATCAAATTTTCATGTGTTTTATCTGAAAATACCCCCAAAGACTAACAATATTTGGAAGAATAAGCTGTCCTAAGATGGTTACTTCGGCGTGAACTCACATATTTCATAAGCTACATCAAGCAAATGAATAAATAGCAATGGAGACTAGAAGTATTATCTGAAAATAATCCTCAATTGCAACAATTCAAGTGATAATGATTTCTCTATTCGGGTTACTGAGTTTTACCTAACATGATTGATCTGTGATCATTTTCAAACCCTTCCATGACCCCACAAGATTTGTACCTGAGACATTTGCATGGATACCAGGGTCCAAGCACGAGGCTCTTAGTGATGGTTTCTAAATGGCATCATGATCATGTATTATTCATTCACTCAATTTCTAACATACACGTTACATTCACTGCCTTTTCCCCTGTTTAAATGCCCTAACCTTTTTCCTATCAACCCCTACCTTAAAAAAAAAAAAAAAAAAAAAGGAAGGTATTTCTGCTTTGATTTTAGATATAAGTTTTACAGACTACAATAAGCCTTTTTTAAAAGATCAACTTGAGTAGATGGTCCCTGATAAGAAAATAATACATATGGTCATGAATGATGTCTATTCTGGTACTTTCATTGGTTAGTGATATTAATTAAAATTCCTTTATAGTTAGTTTTTTTTTCCTATTGTTTTAAATGAAACATCCTTTGTCAAGTGTATAGCTTGTTGGTGATTTTAGTGTCATCCAACGTGCATTTTAGTTAGTTGCGATTTACTTGAATGCAGGTGTTAGCTAGCAATACTTACCAACGGGTTCGGAGAGTGTGGATTACACGCCCGTAAAAGTTGGCTACTAACTGTCGCGTAAAATGCGGGGGTCAAGGAGGCTGCGCCCCCTTGCGGGGTCCAAGGGGTAGCGCCCCTGACTGGGGTCCCGCTCCCAGGTGAGCGGGCAGGGGTTGAGGGGGCAGCGCCCCTCGCGGGGCTCGGGACAGCGCTCCGAAACCTCAACAGAAATTGCACTATTCGTTAACTAGAAAAGTTGCGTTCGAATAAGTGTCAGCGAACAGGTATGCCTTTTGGTATAACCGATTTTCCCGCCAAAACTGAAGGGTTACACCCTTTCGGTTTAACTGTTTTCCTATAAACAGTTTATGAACGTCTTTGTTCATTTATTCTGCATTCATAAAAACCAACAGAAACACACACATATTCTCTAACAATTTGATCAGTGATTTCGTTGCCCAAAACACTGATTGCGTTCTTGTTTGATCCCTTTAAAGATTTCGTGCAACCGTGGCAATCGTAGGGTCGAAATACTTTATAGAGATAGTGATTACACGATTCAAGAACGAATCCGGCAGTCAATTCATACCCGATTTCTAACATAGCTTGGAACCTGCTTCACTGTAATTGTTCGTGTAGTTCTGTTTATTCATTGTGATTTTACCAGTTGAACGGTAACCTTCACTGTCATAAAAAATTGAAATATACACCAATACTTGTGGAGTAATCTATATAATATAAGGAAATGTAAAGTACATTTTTAGATGGTACATACATACACAAAAATAAAATACAGACATTATAAAATTTATCTAAAAGATTTTATTCATTCCTAATATTTTTAACGCGGACTTTGTAACTCGATCATCATTTCTTTGATTGAGGTGGTGCTACTTGAACTATACAGACCATAAGTATCACTATTAGGTATTAGAGGTACATGATAAAGATTCATATCTTGACTTTCAATCATTAAGATGCTATTCTAGCATGTTGTAGGAATCTTGACTTACCCTAAGATTCTTTCAAGCTCCATGGTCACTTCTCTCATGCTTGGTCTGCTCACACCTACTTGGTCAAGGCACCTGTATACCAAGTCACATGTTGCTATTATTTGCTCCTTAGATGCCTCTTTTACGACGTCATGATCAACAATCTCAAACAATCGGTTTTCCTTTTTAGCCTTCACAAAATACATTGCTAGAGTTCTATCTTCTTCTGGAGACATTTCAGTACTAAGGGGCTTTTCCCCTGTTAAGAGTTCCGCAAGAACTACACCAAAGCTATACACATCACTCTTAACTGTAAGTATACCTGTATGGAAATATTCAGGATCTAAGTAACCTAACGTCCCTTGGACTAGCGTAGGGACTAGATGATGACCTAATGGGACAAACCTTGAGGCACCAAAATCTGCAATTTTTGCGGTGTAATTGTCATCCAACAAAATGTTAGTGGACTTCACATCTCTATGTATGATGGACATTCGAGCTTCTGTGTGAAGGTAAGCAAGTGCACCAGCCGATTCATGTGCTATCCTTAAACGACTATTCCATGATAATCTCTCCGTATCACTTGCTTTATCTTGAATATGATGATAAAGAGTGTCATTAGAAATAAATTCATAAGCTAGCAATGGAACATCAGTCTCCAAACAACATCCCAAAAGTTGAACAACGTTATGGTGATTAATTTGTGTAAGAATTATCATTTCATTAATAAATTGCTCCCTTTCTTCTTCATCTAATCTTTGAGACTTTTTGATTGCTACTATGCGCTTATCTGCTAGTATCCCTTTGTACACAATGCCATTATATCCTTTTCCAATAATATTTTCTTTTGCATAATTATCGGTCGCTTCTTCGAGTTCTTCAACTCCGAAAATTTTCATGGAAGCAACACCAGGACCACTATTGGTTTTCAGTTTATCTTGCAATAACAGACCGCCATTTTTCTCAAAGAGTTTTTGTCTTTTCAAAAGTAGCTTCCTCTTCTTGGTCATATAGTAAATGATAGATGATCCAATCAGTACTACGAGGAATGCAAACCCAAAACCTATATGTTTTATGGGCAAATTACCATTGATTACATTAAATCGATATGAATAAGGCACTTAAAATCTCATGTAATGAATTCCTATATCCCAGGACTCAAAGAAAAGAAGGGATTACGTACCTAATGAATATTGGAGTACGGGGAACGATTTACGTTGGCAACCATCCTTACTCTTGCCATCACCAGAATACCCGTCTTTACATTTGCAGTTGTAGCTCCCATTAGTATTAAAACAAGTTCCGTTGCAAGGGAACTTCTCCAAATCATCACATTCATTGATATCTACAAATGATATGTTAAGTATTATGGGTTATATTCAAGTCAACGATATTCAATAATGGTCAAATACTGGTTAAGTGAACTACAGTGGTTGTTCTGTTATATTGTCAAGTCAGGGGTGCTGTTAGTAACTTCTTTGTTACTCCCTCCGTCCCTATTTAATTGTCATCAGACAAAAAATACGCAGTTTAAAAAAAATGTCATATAAGTTTCGTACTTTCGGTTTACTTTCCAGTTTTACCCTTACTAAGAATTTTTGCTAGACTATCAAGAAGTGAGTCATGGATCTATTATGCTTGATGATGATAGCTCTTGTAAGGTAAAAGGCGTTGGGAGTCACTTCAATGGAAAATGGTAAAGTCGGATGATAAAGCCAGTGAGAATGCCTAAATTTTTTATTTACAATTTACCATGGTTAAAAATAATGAGAATCAAGCAATGCATGAATCAAAAGTGATGATAAAGCCATTAACTTCTTGATATATCAACCTTTTTAATCAATTTTTTTAGAGCTTATATTTTTAATAAAATGATAATAATTGATAAAATTATTAAATTGTTAACACTTTATAAATTAGTTAGTGTATGGAAACCGTGCATTACACGGTAGTTAAAAATTACTTTGTAGTTTTGATGTAATAGGTTTTAGAGCCTGTGCGTTGTTCGGTGGATAAAATAATAGTGCAAAATTAACTGATTTTTTCAATATACTCAAATTTTCTCTAAATATTACGTAGTATATAATTTATATATAATTAAAAAGATATTAATGATGAGGAAAAAAATTGTAGATATTAAGTTACTAACATCACCAAAACCACTTTTAAAATTTATCAACGCCACAGACTCTTAAACTCAAGAAAACTTTTAAAATTTGTCAACACCACATGCTCTTAAACTCAAAAGAATAATTGTTTGAAAAAATCAATTAATTTTGCACGATTATTTTACCCACCGTGCAACACACAATTTTTAAAATTTGTCAACACCACGGGCTCTTAAATAATTGTTATACTATTCTTATTTTTTAGTATCGCTATTTACATACCAAAATGAACTGCAAATTACATTTTTTGTACAGATATATATATATATATATATATATATATATATACACCAAAACCACTTTTAAAATTTATCAACGCCACAGACTCTTAAACTCAAGAAAACTTTTAAAATTTGTCAACACCACAGGTTCTTAAACTCAAAAGAATAATTGTTTGAAAAAATCAATTAATTTTGCACGATTATTTTACCCACCGTGCAACACACAATTTTTAAAATTTGTCAACACCACGGGCTCTTAAATAATTGTTGTACTATTCTTATTTTTTAGTATCGCTATTTACATACCAAAATGAACTGCAAATTACATTTTTTGTACAGATTTTTACACCTCTCTCTCTCTCTATATATATATATATATATATATATATATATATATATATATATATATATATATATATATATATATATGTATGTATGTATCTATGCATATGTATGTATCTATGTATGTATGTATGTATGTATGTATGTATATGTATATATGTATGTATATGTATATATGTATCTCTTTATTCTTGAAGTTAAAAGTAGAAAATCAAACAGGTAAAACAGTTGAGAAGTTAAGGACCGATAATTGTTTGGAATACTGTAATGGCCACTTCATCAGTTTTTGCAAGTCTAATGGGATAGTTAAACACTTAGTTATACCTGGTACACCTCAGTAACTGAGAGGATGAATAGAACCTTGTTGAACAAGGTGAGATGTATGCTGGCAAACTTTAGCTTACCATATAGTTTTTGGGAATAAGCAGTTTACAACTGCTTATTTGGTTAACATATCACCTTAACTGCTGTGAAATTCCAATGGAAATGTGAGCTGAGAAGAATTTTAGTTATGATCATTTTAAGGTATTTAGTTATGTGGCTTATGCTCACATAAGTCAAGGTAAATTTGAACCCAGGGCTCAAAAGTGTACTTTTATTGGCTATCCTGATAGGGCGAAAGGGTACAGGTAATGGAGGTGCACAAATGATAAGCCAAAGGTAATAACTAGTAGAGATGTGGGGTTCGATGAAAACATGATGTATACAGATATTTTAACAATCAGTGGAGGTAATAGTCAGATGTTAGATTTTGAGGTAGAGCTGGGGAGTAATGTTGATTCAGGTGGAGCTGGAGAAGTGGAGAGTGATGTAGTCAAAATGATAGTTCTGGTTACCGTTTAGCAAGAGAAAGACCCATGCAGAAGACAGATTATTCCACCTAAAACTTATACATGATGAGGAGGATTTATCTACATTTGCTTTTGCTCCTTCAGCATGTGAAGATTATTATGAACCTTTGACATTTGAAGAAGCAATGAGTTCAAATGAAAGGAGTAAATGCTATGATGCTATGAAAGAAGATATGAGTTCTCTACATAAGAATGACACCCAAATATTGGTTGATAAACCAAGTGATCAGAAGTTATTTGGAAGTAAATGGATATTCAAGTTAAGTGAAGCTATTACTGGTGAAGATATTCCCAGATTTAAAGCAAGGTTGGTGGCAAGGGTTTACTTGGAGGCCTGGTATTGACTTTAATGAAATATTTTCTCCATTTGTGTAACATCCCAATTATTTAAGGTATTATTTTATGTAATTTTATTATTTTATATATACATGGATGGAATGATTTTGTATAAATAAATGGACAAGAGTTAAGTTTGTTAGTTAAGTTAGAAGGGACTAAAGGTGCAAAGTTAGGATTAAGGACCTCCCATAATAGAGTTTTGATGGGGTGGGTAGAAAGTGCAAATAAGGCAAGGTTATTTTAATAAAAGAAGTGAAAATGCTGGAAAATCATTTTATTTACAGAAAATTGATCAGTGTGTGTGTGTGTGTCGACATCTTCAAGAGGAGAAGGAGAATTCATCAATTGATGAAATTGTGTTCATGCAATCATAAATTAGTGGAATCTAAGGCAATTCTAAACATCCTAGAAAGTCTTAACTCTTCAAATTTCTCTTCTTTGTGCACAATTAGGGTTCTTGAACTCTTAAAGGCAAGGTATGAACTTTTGTATCTATGTATCACTAAGATTGGATGTTCTTGATGGATCTCTAGCTTAAAGGTTGTTGTTTGTTGAAATTGTGCACACTTGAATGATTTAGAACGAATTTGTTAATGATTTTGGAAGTTAGTTCATGTATGAACTTACATTTTGAGTGTATGGTATGAATGTGGTGAAATTGGTGATATTCTAGCTTAGAATCAAGTCATGCACACTAAGTGTTTGATGAAATGTCTCAATGAAATGTTTATGTGTTCTAGTTGATAATTATGAAGAAGAAAGTTCATGTATGAATTGTTGTTATTGTTGTAAGTTATGGAAATAGATTTATGCACATTTTGATGTTTAATGGAATATTTGAAAGAATTGCATGTTATGATTATAAGAGATGAACTAGAGATTTGTATGATTAAGGAAATGATGTTGGCTTGATAATGTTGTTATATTGGAAAAGGTAAGTTAAAATGCTATGTATGTAAGTGTTTATATGTATATGTGTATGAAGGTGTGAAAGTTTATGAATGTTGTAATTTTGATTGAGTTATGTTATTGATGAGATTAGCTCATGTATAGGTGCTAATCAAGGTAAAGGAGCCTCGAGTGATCAAGAAAATCCGTTTAATCAAGGTGAGTTTATAGGGGGTAAAATGGGCGGGTCAAGAGTGGCTTAGTGTTCTCGGATTGCATCCGTGCAAGAGAGTAACGACTAAGTGCACTAATTGAGTAGCTTTGATAGAATTATTAGGTTCACCTAATAATTGTATCTATGGTTGATGTGTAGCTTAGGCAAGATTATTACTTTGCTAGTAATCTTGTCTATGGTATGATTTAGCTTAGACACTTTTAAGTGTCTATGTATGTTTATGAGAATGAAATGAGATTATGGTAGCTTAGGCATAAGAGTATGCCTATGGTTAGCTTAGACATGATTACTAGGGTCGGCCTAGTAAGTCATGTCTATGGTAAGTAAGAGTCGGATTCGAAAGTAAGTAAGCAACTGTTAGGTTGAAAGACAAGTAATGTGATTGTTATGCCCAATGTTTTATGCTTCATTATTCGCCTATAACTCACTAAATGTAAAAGCTTACCCCCGTGTTGTTTATGTTTTTAGGAACAAAAGGTCATCGAGAAGGTAAGGAACCCGTTTGAGGTTAGAGGAGCATTGACATTAGAGTAAGTGGTAATGCAAGTCTCTTTTGAATCAAGCTCTATTGGTACCGCTTATCAACGCCGAGTCTTTGTACTTGTCATTTATGATGTCGTCAAGTTTTGGAACCTAATGATGTATTTGAAATGTGTAAACGCGTTTTCTTGACATAAGGGATGTTTGTAGTGTCGAATGATGTTAGAAACTGGTTTCATCAAGTTTAAATATGCTATATGATGATTCGTTTGAGGTTAGAGGAGCATTGACATTAGAGTAAGTGGTAATAAGTCTCTTTTGAATCAAGCTTTATTGGTACCGCTTATCAACGCCGAGTCTTTGTACTTGTCATTTATGATGTCGTCAAGTTTTGGAACCTAATGATGTATTTGAAATGTGTAAACGCGTTTTCTTGACATAAGGGATGTTTGTAGTGTCGAATGATGTTAGAAACTGGTTTCATCAAGTTTAAATATGCTATATGATGATTTGGTGTGTTTTGAGTTAAGAAAGTTGGTAAAATGTGGTTTTAGTTTAAAGTTGCAGGATAGCCCAGATCACGTGTATTGTCGCGCCGCGACAAAGCGTGCCGCGCCGCGGCATTGGTCAGGTTTTGGTTACAGAAAGGCTGTTAAGAAATGTCAAAAACTTAGTTATGTGTCGCGCCGCGACCATAGGAGCCGCGCCGCGGCAATTGCCTTTGTCAGGACAGACACTTAACTTTTAAAAAAAAATATATATATATTTTTCTATTGTTTAAATGGCGTTAAAATTTGTGAAACATAACTCTATTAGAGTCATTTTAACACCGACTGCATCAAATGATTTTGAATTGGAACAACTTTATGTAAAAACATCTTTTTTACATGGTGATCTAGATGATAAGATCTACGTGGCACAACCTAAAGGTTTTCTTGTTGCTGGAATGGAGAAGGTGTGTTTACTTCAAAAATCTTTATATGGTTTCAAGCAAAAGGCAATGGTACAAGAGGTTTGCTCAACATACGGTTCTAATAAAAGAAACTATGACAGTGGTGTATACTTTAAAGAGTATGAGAAAGGCATGTTCATATATCTTTTGCTATATGTTGATCATATGTTGTTGGCTTGCAAGGATGAAGCAGTAATAATAGAGACTAAGAATACGCTAAATAGTGAATTTGATATGAATGAGTTATGTGATGCCAGGAAGATTTTAGGCATGGAAAATCACAGACACATGAGTCTAAAACAAATCAAGTTGTCTCAAAGTGGTTATGCAAGAAAAGCGCTTAATAAAGAATTATAACATGTTGAAGTGCGAAAGTGTGAAAACATCTTTGGATCAGCATTCTAAGATGTCTACTTTGGCTTCTCCAAAAACAACATATGAGGAGAAAGAAATGGCCAAAATATCATATACTAATGTAGTAGGTATTCTAATGTACTTAATGGTTTGCACTAGACTTGATCTTGCCTATGCAGTTAATATGGTTAGCAGATACTTATCATGTCTTTAAAAGAAACATTGGGAGGCCATAAAGTAGATACATATGTATTTGAGTGGTTTGGCTCTATTAATCGAGTCAACAACAAGCATCGATTTATTGGTGACTTGACTATCGCTTAGAGTCTAAATTGAATTCCAATTCCAAATAGGATTTAAAACTCATGAAAATTTAATTATACCATTTTCATGACGTTTCATTTTTTATTAGTTTTATTTTTATATTTTTAATTTTTACTTTCAAAAATTTTCCTACTTATAGGCCGGAGATTCTCTTGGAAGCAATCTTTCTATCCATAGAATATTGAGAGGGAGGACTTTGTCTACTCTTGGAAGTGTTTTACTTTGGGTGGAGAAATGACTTCTCTTTATTCTAGGATAAAGGAAGGATTGTCTACATCTCACCTCTCTCATACCTCGCATATGCGGGATTGAATTTTGTTATTGTTGTTGTCTATAGGTATTTGCGTGGTATAGTAGACTTTGGGTTGGTATATGGTAGTCATAGTAGTCAGAATAGTGATATTGAAGGGTATGCAGACTCAAAATTTGCCAAAGATATGGATAAGGGTAGGTCCATAAGTCGATATGTTCTTATAATATTTGGTTCCGCTGTCACCTGGAAAGCTAGTCTTCAACATGTGGTAGCTCTATTGCTTTGACATAAGCATTAAAAGAGTCAATGTGGCTTAAGGGGTTGGTAATTGGGTTGGGTATAAACTTGGAGCAACCTATAGTATAATGTGATAATTGCTCTTGTCTAAGAATCAAGTATATCATGAACGTACTAAGCATATTAGTGTCAAGATGCACTTCATCAGAGATGTGATTAGTGCAGGTGATGTAGTTGTTAAAAAGATTGATTTCTGAGAATGCAGCAGATATGCTTATGCTTACTAATTGATATATATGTAAAATGTTTTGAGAATTTTGAAGATTAGAGGAGATTAGTCAATTGTAACTTGTTGACCTTCTATAAAGGTGGAGAGTGTGAAGCATTATGGGTTATATTCACGCATAGGCTAATAAAAAGAGAGTCTCGGCGCATTCATTATACTAAACAATGAAAAGGTTACGAAATCACTTAGCTCGACGTTAGGAGAGTCAAGGGGGCCTACATAAGTCAACGATTCAGTATTGGTCAAATACTGGTCTAGTGAACTATAGGGGTTATTTGTTATATTGTCAAAGTTCAGGGGTGCAGTTGGTAACTTCTTTGTTAATCTATTATTTTTGTTATTCCAAAATTGGGGAGCGTCTTAGCTGTTCAAGCTATAAATAGAATTGATCTATGTAATCGACGTTACTTCAATTCCTTTTGTAATTAGTTTTCAATCAATGAGAATTAATAATTAAAAAACTGATCGGGTCAGTGGGTTACGACATCGCGTTCGGACCCCGTCAGTAACTCCTAAACGCGCTTTCAAAAAAGAAAGAAAAATGAATATTGAAGTTTAATTCTTTCATTCTTTTATGTGTTATCACATGATGATATGTGTTATCACATGATGGGGTCAAACTAAGTTTTTTTTTTTTTTTTTTTTTTTTTTTTTACCTTTTTTTTTTTTTTTACCTTTTGGTACCTTTTAATAGGAATGTGAAAGTATATACCATTTTATAAACAACAACAAAACTCAATCTCACTTTCGTGATGTATGAAGAGGTGAGATGTAGACAATCATTTCCTTATCCTAGAATATAGAAAAATTATTTCTGCACCCGAAGTGAAACACTCTCAAAAGTAGAGAAAATTCTCTCTCAATGTTCTATGGATAGAGAGATTGCTTCCAAAAAGACATTTGACTTATAAATTGAAAAATTTTAAAAAAAGAAAAATTAAAAATAAAAAAAATAATACGCCATAGAAATGATAGAATCAAATTTTCACGAGTTTTAAATACCATTTTATAAACATTCCTGATGTATGCTTGTCTCACTTTTTACAATTTTTCTATTTTATCTCTTCACAACTTTTAACTACTCTGTATTAAGTTGACTATGGTTTCTTTTTAAAAAACAAGATTATATTTTTAATATGAAGACAATATGCCATTGTGCTCGTTGAGGATTTCCTCGCCTACCCCAAAAAAAAAAAAAAAAAAAATGCTAAAGTTGACAATAAACAGCACTTGGTTATATTGACATTGACAATTTACATGCTTCACATGATCAGCCTCAAATACAAAACACTTCGAATTTATAATTCATTTGTACATTGAATTCCAGACCTTCGTTGATAACAATACAAATATCACAAAACATGCAAAACATATAAAAGCAACAAAATCATAAATGAAAGAAACGCAACAAACATCGATTACATATCTAATTTTAGCTTTTAGTTTCTCGTTTCCGTTTCGCTTTTCACGACTCCGAGGGGCTGCGTATCGCGGGTTGCATTTACTTATCGCGGGTTAAGTTTTACTTGTCGCGGGTTACGTTTACTTGTCGCTGGTTATGAAAATTGAAATCCGGAACGTGAATGAAACTAAAAACTAAAAATGGGTCTCAACCTAACCCGATATGAAAATTTAACATGGATAACCATATCTTATACCTAATTATTGCTACATAGAATTAGCTGAGTTAAATAGAACTAAAATATATATATCAATAGCTTAAATATAGTCCGAAAGTTTGTGTATGTGTATTGATATTATATGATATTTTTGTCTAATCACCCAGGTTGTTAATTCCATGATTGAGGCAACTTGGGTATTGTTAAGTTTTGAAGTTAATTTGAAGCATTTATTTATTATAAATAAATACAGAGACGACAAAGAATTAGGGAGTATTTAATTTAATTAATTAAATAAATGAAAATTAAATATTATATTATAGATAAATTTAATTTAATTTGGAAGAAAAGTCACAGAGGAGAGAGAATATATAGGTTAAAGGCATAGTAGTAGCATAATAACAATGGGAATAAGATTTGTAAATATGTATACACTTTTCCAACTAAATAAAAACTAGGGCTGTGCATGGTCCATACCCGGACCGGACCAGACAATACCCGGACCGAACCGAAACCCAAATTAACATGAAAATAGGAACCGAGGACTGGACCATAAATATATGGTTTGGTTCGGTCCGGTTCTAGCTTCGGTCCAAACGGTTCGGGTAAAAACCCGACCCGTTTATATCCTTTCGAAAAAATAATATACATAATTTTATATATTCCCATATTATCAATATATACATACATAAATTAAAAAAACTTAGCATACAGATAAAACTAATCCAAGTTTAAAATCAAAGTTACCCTTTCATAATAACTAATATGATACTTGTTCACAATCGTTATCACGTACGAGTTTTGATTATTCAAAACCTACTATCAACAAGATGTATTGAATAAGGAAGAAAACTAGAAACACAAGAATACAAGATATATGCATATTAAAAGTAATATAGTATTAAGAAATTGTATGCTTTAATTCGCAGTTGTATAGAAAAAGAGAAGATATATACCAACTTTAGAGTTTTTAACCAAGTATTGAGGCAAAACAAATTACTTATACGTAATATGTTAATTATTGAGACAATAATTGTATGAAGAAAATATGTATATATAAATATTTTTAGACCAACAAACTATTTTATTTTTATTTTTTGTGAAAAGCAAGGAAAAACTTTATTACTATGAGTGTTTATATACTAAGGAATCTTTATTTGATGCAAATTCTATAATGGAACTGAGTTGTTATATATCCAGAGAAGATGATTATGTACATATATATCGGTTTATTCGGTTCGGTCCAAAATCATGGTTTTTCGGGTATGACCCGAACCGGACCGAAACCCGAACATACCCGAACCGGACCGAAACCCGAAATAATCCAAATATGTGGACCAAGGACCGGACCAAATATTCTCGGGTATTTCGGTTTCAGTTCGGTTCCTCCTCGGTCCTCGGTTTTTTTCGGTTCTACCCGAACCATGAACACCCCTAATAAAAACTATAGGTAATTGGGTCGTCAAACTAGCTAGTATATTCAACATCAACATATCAACATATATAACAAATTAAATGATTTTTCTTTCCAAACATCAAAGATCTAATTGACTTGAGATATTTCAAATAGGTTAAGTATTTGTTTTTTTATATGTTTTGATATTTGAAGACTATGTTTGGAAAGAAGATGTGGTCTGTATGCTTAATATGTATGCTTAATAGTGAAAACTGTTTTTTATGTCTGTAAAATAACTTAATCTATATACACCACTTAAAAACACATTTCTAATGAATAGTGAAAATTGTTTGTTTTTATGTCTGCAAAATAACTTAATCTGTATGCACCACTTAGAAGCACATTTCTAAGTAAAAACATTATTTTATCTTATGTTTTTAAAAAAATAAACTGTCTGCGGTAAAAATGTCTGCAGCAAAAAAGATATAAGACATTTAATCGGTGGAGCACTCCTTATTGCAATGTAAACATGCCTCATATGTATGGTGTCGGGTTTTCAAGTGGTGGAAGCTAGGGGATTGTTCGAATCTAAACTTTAGTGATATACTTCGAGATAAATCGACATGTAGGATGTCAACGTTAGGTGTGAAATTATGGAAGCCGTTGAATGGATGTGTGCTTATTCAATTTGGAAAAACCGGAACAAAACGACTTTTCAAAACAAAGGTTGGAGTGCCCCGGTGATTCTAAACGACATACAAGTGATATCTTTTGATTGGATCTCTCGTAAATTAAAAGGACGAAAGTTAGATTGGCTAACGTGGCTCTCAAATCCGGTGGTGTATCTCGAGTTGATTTAGTTTAGTTTTTGGGTTGCTTTCTTTGCATCTCATCTCCTGTATGCTTAGTCTGTGTGTGTGTGTGTGTGTGTTTTGGGGTTTTAGTGTTGCCCCTCTTTCATGTTTGTACTCTTATGTGCTTTTGGGAGGTGATATTTTGACATTCAAAATTTATTCTTCCACATCATTTCTTGTCTCTGTTCCCAAAATATCCCTTGATTATAAT
Source organism: Rutidosis leptorrhynchoides (assembly GCF_046630445.1). Taxonomy (NCBI): domain Eukaryota; kingdom Viridiplantae; phylum Streptophyta; class Magnoliopsida; order Asterales; family Asteraceae; genus Rutidosis; species Rutidosis leptorrhynchoides. The sequence goes on along the minus strand of NC_092334.1, from coordinate 7,481,812 downwards.
AAGAAAATTGTGTAAATCATCATTAAGGGTAATTCAGTACATTCAAGTGGGTATAGTAAATGTTGGGGTGAAAATATCAATTCCCTTTCATTTTTTATATAACATCTTGCTTTAAATAAAAATAAAAAATAAAATAAAATAATAAGACATGATAACGTCTGCAACATAAACTAACACCTTAGTTTTACTTGAACTATTGAGCTGATAATTTGTATGTTAAAAAATTCGAAGTTAAATCTTAACTGACTTTGGATATAACTCGGAAACATACCTTGGCAGCCTATATACGGATTACCCTCGTAACCATCTTTGCAGCTACAACGATAGCCGCCACCATCTACATCATACCAGTTACTATTGTCTCTGCATGCAGAACCCCTTTCGCCCGATAAAATTACCCAATCTATCGCAGCAACGAGGGTAGACTCTGACCTTTCCAAAAACGCTGTAAGGTTAGATGAATCATTGATACCTCGAAACTGAAAACTTCCTTCTTCAGCAAGAAACGCATAGCCACATGAGTTAAAGGACCAAACATCTGTATGTTTTTTAAAGGTTCTAAGTTTAACAGAGTAATAGTTGAGACCTTTGGCTATAGATGTCTGACAACACCCTTCTCCCGTGCACTTGCCATCAGGTACTTCAAGTGCTTTGCTACATACTCCAATACAACCGCTAGAATAATTCTTATTGTTTTCCCCTGTGATCAATGCATAATCGTCACACCCAACGACAGTGAACTTGTTCTTTTCTGAAAAAGTGAAATTTGTTAAGCGATACGACCAACTATTATCTGCACTTAAACCACCTGTTTTGTTGTAACATTGGTATGACAAGTGGGTGAAGATGCGTAAGTTTGAGTCAGCAATGTCGTGTATTCTGAGGCTTCCAAACAACAACTGTGCAGGTTGAGATTTCGTGTTGCAAGTCATTTCAAATGAATCGTCTAAGTAACAACCTTTTCCGATACCGAAAGGGTATGGAACTGTTACATTTCCACATTGGGGTGGGCATCCTGGCTTTGATATGTTGTAGCTCGTACTCATTGTACAAGGGAATGTAAGCAGAAAGTGAATAATAATATAAAGAAGCATTCTTAATTTCACCTTTTTTTCCTTGTTTTTTTATGATTTGTGATTTGTGATAGATTTGGTTAAAAAATTAAAATGATGTTAGACTTTATATAGATGGTGGTCCGTGGTAGGTATGCTATTTTAGTATTTATAGATAGATAGATAGATACTCGAGTGTTTCAAAACAGTTGATATCAATATATACGTAATATATATATGTATGTATGTATAATGTTACTCATATACTCATTTCATTGTTTATATAATTGAATGACGGTGAATTTACAAATTTATTTTTAATGATATATTAATAACAATGTTGACAATAGATATAGATATAGATATAGATATATAAGTTGAAAGATAGACTAAAAAGATTTATTATTTGACATTAGTTATGATGACTTTTTGAAACGTGAATAATTTACCTGTGTTTTAACAACATGTATGTAAGTTGCTCAAATATAAGGAGAAAATGAGAAATAAAGCGGCAATAAATAAAAAACTCATTCACACCTTATAGGTGAAAATATAACAATTTAATCTATTAATTCGGAAGACTAAAGATGATTGAAATAGGTGAAAATTTTGAATTATTGGGAAGATTATTATTATTATATTAAATAAAGCCTATATAATTGAGATTGACATTGACATTGACATTCACATTGACATTCACATTCACATTCACATTGACAACTAAAATCCATATATTAAAGCCTATACATACATTTACGCATTAAATCATCTTTAAAATTTAATATCCGAATTGACAAACTTCCATTTTTTTAAAAAGATGCATTATTATTATTATATTATTAATATTAATTAAATAATAATAATAATAATAATAATAATAATAATAATAATAATAATAATAATAATAATAATAATAATAATAATGATCAAATTTTATTTTAATTATGATTATGAAATTATAATATCATCACTATTAAGGTAGAAGTAATATCATCACTATTAAGGTAGAAGTGACATGTGTCGTGTGACGTTGGCGAAGAATTGTGAAAGGATGCATCATCAATCAAATTTCTATCTATCTATTTATCTATACATTATATAAAATAAGATTTTAAACATCCTAAGTGACACCCTTAATCAGCCTATATATATATAGCAAAAATTGATGACGTGTCAATTTTCTAAAGAAAACAAATTTTAATTACTTATATTTAGAAGGTTTTAGATATATTTACATTATTATTTTGTTATTTCTTAGTAAATTATATGTAGAAGGTTTTAGATATATTTACATTATTATTTATCATTTATTAATCACTTATATTTGGAAGGTTTTAGATATATTTATATTATTATTTTTGGTAGATGGTGGATGATACATGTAAGAAAAAGAAGAACGAGTGATATTGAAAATATATTGACAAAATGGAATATATAACATCTAATGTTGAAATGATCGAATAATATATGGCGTCGATTTAACTTAATAATTAAATCTCAAGTAAACAACCATCTTGTTGACCGAATAATCCATGTAGAACATTAAGTCTTATTTATATCTAATGAACCTTTAGTGTGTTTATTTTGCTACTTATTCAATTTATTTACATTTGTACTTACACTATTTTACATAAATAATATTATTATTTTTAAAAAACTTAATTAATAGTTTAATTATTTTTATTGGTCGTGTATCGGACGAGCTTAATAATATAATGAATGTGATTTATTATAACTAATATTTTTAATTGATTTTTCAACGATCGTACATCACACGGGCTGAAAACCTAGTTTTAATATATATTATTTTATTTATTTTAATCTATAGTATATAATAATAGGGAGATGATCCTTCCACACTAAATTTGATCCATTCACACCAAACAAACACAAACTTTCTATTTTATCCTTAAACTACTCAAGTCAATTTACCATTTATAAGGGTGAAATAGGCAATTTAAATGATTTTTGGTGTGAATGGATCAAAACCTAGTGTGGCAGGATAACCTACTATAGTAATATAGTAATAGTATAGATATAGATATAGATATAGATATAGATAATAACTAGTGTGGGTCCGCACGTTATTGAGGAATTAAGATAGTTTTTGGCCCACCTTGTTAGGGAATTAGTAATATTAATACTCCTTTGTGACAACCCGGAAATTTTTGACCAAATTTAAACTTAATCTTTATATGATTTCGACACGATAAGCAAAGTCTGTAATGTTGAGTCTCAAAAATTTTGAAATATTTTCATACATTCATTTAACTTCGACTACTCTCGACGATTCACGAACTTTAATCTTAATATATATATATATATATATGTGTGTGTGTGTGTGTGTGTGTGTGTGTGTATATGTATATATATGTGTATATATATATATATGTATATATATGTGTGTGTATATATATATATGTATATATATGTATATATATATATATATATATATGTATATATATATATGTGTGTGTGTGTGTGTGTCTGGGTATAATAAATTAAGAAATGTTAATAAAACACTAAACGATTTGATTGATATGAAAATAATGAAATACATTATGATTTAGAAACATTAACAAAATATTAAACGTATAACGTTATATTTATTTGTTTCAAATAAATATCTAAGTAATGAAACGTGTTTATGTATATTATAGTTTCAAATTATTTAGTAAACAATCGTAACATTCGTTTATTAATTCGATTGATATTTAAATAAGTTATTGGCGAATGGGTCTAATTACTAATAAAGGTACACGTCGCGAAACATAAAGGACAAGTTTTCTCAGCATACGAAAGGACGTTCGAAAAACCGAAACTGAGACATAAGTCGAGCGTCAACGTACAAGTCCTCGGAACGAACATTACAAGTCAACTATGCACGTGAATATAATATAATATATAATTAATTAATATAAATTAAATATATTATATAATAACATGTCGACAAGGAAGTGGCCAAAAATTGGTGAGCTGGAAATCACAGGCCCGTGATCTCGGAGCCCGTTACACACAAGCATATCGCAATCGCGGAGTAAAATAATGTGAGCTGGTCAGGAGTGCCATGCGATCGCATGGATTTTACACTATAATCCCATGCGATCGCATGGGGTGCAATTTCAGGATATCACTATAAATTCAATCGAGTTCAGTTTCTGTCACACACACATATTCATATATCTTACTCCCTCTGTTATTTATATTATTATTTATATATTATTATTATTATTATTATTATTATTATTATTATTATTATTATTATTATTATTATATAATTAAGATTAATATTATTATTAATCTTATAGTTAGGAGTATTATTATTAGTATTATTACGACGAGGTTATGCCCAAACGATTTCAAAACAAGCTTTTCGAGCGGGATAGAGCTAAGGAAAATTATGGGTTATAGCTAATGAGATTATGAGTATTGCTTGGGGGTTATGATCATAAGTCAAAGGTCAACCTAGCTTTTATCATCTCCGTTGCGTCTACGTACTTTCCTGCAATATTGAATCACAATATTGATACGTGAGCATTCATATCTTATCTTTTATATATTAATAGTGTATTCATGTCCAGTGCTCGAGTATTATGATTATGTATGCTTGTATGCTTTAATTTTATCGTTAGATAGTTTATGATGAATCACGAATTTGATACATATGCTACTGATATAAAGTATATCATATGCATGTCGTTGGAAAACTATCGAAAAATTAATAACTTTTCATCTAGAAATCGCGTGATTTCGATGAACGGATTAAAAGATAAGGTCAACTGAATTATGTTTGACGTTAATTGAAATTGTGTTTGAAACTGTAAATTAATATTTAAACAACTTGTCTATGAGATTGATAAATTGAATTTTTAGATATTACTAATCGAGTAAATGAATTTCTATATAAGGCACGTATCGTTTTGTTGAACAATTGTCAAAGTTGACTGTCTTATCATGTTTTAAAGCTTTATAAACACTATAGTCTGATTTTACAAGTATTGGAAAACTATGTGAAATAATAAAATATTTTCGATTGCCATGATAATTCAAATATAATATAGCTCCTAAAATAAATAATATTTTGAGTTTGATAAACTATAAATTCGTTCAATTATCAAGACTTATACTATGTTAATACAATAAATATGTATAGATTTAAAGATCATATTGGGTCAAATTGACTTTTGAGATGACTTTTGTTAACTTTTGCATGTCGGTCTCGAGCATTAGGATTGTGATACACTATGACTCAACCTAGCTTGTTAGACATTTATTGACCAACATATATTCTCTAGGTTGAGATCTACGGTTACTTTGCATTCCAAGTTTCGGTCACATTTCGGTGAATAAATTTATGTACTGATAAGGCGAGTTTCATTTTCTCCCTTTTTAATTGCTTTTGCAATCTATATTTTTGGGCTGAGAATACATGCACTTTATTTTAAACGCAATGGATACAAGTACATACTAAATTCTACACCGAGTTTGAACCGAAAATCCCTTAGATTTGGTAACTAGTAACTGCCGGTTATAAGAACTGGTGGGCGCGAGTAGTTATATATGGATCCATAGGGCTTGACATCCCCGTCTGTTCCAGGTATAGAAACCCTAGCCTGAACTATAAAACAAACGTATGCTATTTGAGTTTAGTACACGCTGGTTTGCGTGTATTGTACATGTTGGTTGCATGTATGTTAAAACAGGGGTACTTATTATATATACGTTAAAGTTTAGTTACCAGGGTGCTCAATCTTGTAGAATATTTTGATAAACGTTTCTGGATGAAACAACTGAAATCTTGTGATCCACCTTTACATACAGATTATGCGCAACATTAAAATTATGAACTCACCAACCTTTGTGTTGATACTTTTAAGCATGTTTATTCTCAGGTTCCTAGAAGTCTTCTGCTGTTTGCTTATATGTGATACAAGCTATGTGCATGGAGTCATACATGCTTTATTCAAGAAAACGTTGCATTCACAAAATCCTCACCATGTATCTTATTTTGACTGCATTATCAACGGATGTAGTATTGTAAACTATTATTTACGGTGATTGTCTATATGTAGAAATCATCAAACATCAAAAACCTTAGAATTTGATATTCAATTATGGTGTGCCTTTTCAAAAGAATGCAATCTTTACAAAACGTATCATGTAGAGGTCAGTACCTCACTGTGAAATCAATGAATTATGTATTCGTCCAAATGGATTTGTACGGGTCATCACATCCTTGGTCAACAATTGCGGTGCAACTTTGCTTCTCCAATTTTCTTGCCTGCTTCTCCAATCTTCTTCCTCTTCTTTTTTTCGCCGTTTTGTAGACCCAAGGTACATCCTTCTCTCCGGCCACTGGCATCTCGCCGGTGGTTCGATTTTACTCGTGCTTTTCGTTTTAAATAAGGTACCTCCGTCCCTTATCCCTTGTCCAGCGTTGCTTTTGGACCCAATCTTCTTCTCCAGTTTCACTCTAGGGGACCAGGCGGCGATTCCGAACGTTTCTTGCTCAGGATCGGGTTGTTTCAAGTGTTTATGGGGTTTTTGGGTGGGTTTCGGCCATCTGACGGTCCTCCGTCCCTCGCCATCGTGGTCTCTCTTTTGTGGTTGTAGGCGGCGAGTTCCGGCGGAACTCTACAACCTTCTCGGTCGGCTTCAGGTTTGGTGGGTGGTTGAGGTTGTTGGGATTGGTGACGGTGGTGTGTGTTTGTATGTGAAGCCCGGCGGTAATCGGTGGTCGTGATGCAGCCAGAGACGTTGAAGGGTTGGTGGCTGATGTTGGTGGCCGTTGGTGGCTGCTAGCAGTGGCTGTCGGACTCTTGGTGGTTGCGGGCGGCGAATTATAGTGGTCAGTTGTGGTGGTTGTCATTGGCTGCTGTTGGTGGCTACCGGCGGTAGCTGGGTGCTGTTTTGTTGGTTGCTTGGGTCTGGGGGTTTGTTATCGTCCTTAGAAAATTTGGTGAAGTTACTCGGTTTCTTTACGATGTGATTTTGCATTTTGTTCCGGTCGGTTGCTGCTCGTCTGGTTCGTTCATACCATCTTTCCCGTCGCCGAGTCTATTCGGGTGGGCTCAGTGTCGTTGCCGACGTTGTCCTTGATTGACTTCAGAAAATTGATGTGGACAAGGGTTTTCTCTCGAGGTCGTATTGTGTGCCCGAACGGTGATTTGTACTTACTCGATGTGCTCGGTGTTTCTCTGGTTTTACTTGGGGTGGACTTGGGGTTTATCGGATACGAGAGGGCTCTTTGGTTTGCAGGCCTCGGGTGTGAACGCTTTTAGTTGAGCGGTTTACAGGTTATTACGAATGCTGGATTGGATACGAGATCGGGGTTATATGTATGTCTTAGGTTTTTGATAGGTGGTGCTGGTTGCTTGTAATTTTAATGTTTGTTTCAATATCGTCCGGTTTTTTTAGGACGTACGATGTGAATGTCAATTAGTCGTGGTCGTTTATGATCATGTGCTTTCAATAGAGATCGTTAGGATATGCCCAATGTATTACCACCGATCATTTGATCTATTTTTATATATATATATATATATATATATATATATATATATATATATATATATATATATATATATATATAATAATTTTGCCCAAAAAAAGCAATTGCGGTGCATAATGGGAAAAAAATGTTGGGTCAAATCATAGCCCCGTTTCTCAATTGGTTTCTACAGTAATAGTAGCGTAATTACGGTTTCTATAGTAGTTAGTGGGGGTAATTAGCCAATCATGTTTTGACAACGGTTACTGTGTTTAGGAGTATTAGTATAGTAATATTGATAGAAAGTAAAAACGGTTGATGACATTTGACTTACTTATGAATAGGTCACGGCTGATGACATTTGACTGACTCATGAATATCAGAATAGGTTAATGAGTGTGTAATTTAGTACAATATTTTATATTATATATTTTCTGACATAAAATTACACAAAAATGCAGATAATTTAATTAACAATTTTAAACACAGAAGAATTGAGTAGTATGTTTGTTCAAAAAAAGAGAGAATAAAAAGACGATATGAGAGGAAAGAAGGCAAAAATATTTAGGGTAGGAATATAAAAGCCCTTCACATTATTCATCCTTATACACTAGACATCTCTCACAAATTTGCCACCCGACTTACCTAAACGGCAACAAACTCAAGGGCGAAAGATAGTAAGGGTGGTGAGGGGCATCCGTCCATCCGGATAAAAAAAATTAAAATATTTTACACTAAAACAAATATTTATTAGTGTTTGCCCCTACTGATAATAATGAAATACTTTATTAAATTTTCACACTCATCTCATCTGTGTCTGGGTTTAAATTCCGCTACTCTTTTTTTTTTGTCTTTTTCTCTTCATGTGATTGTTATAATTTTTTTTGGGTCAATAGTCAACAAACACTTACTTGAATTATTATTCTCTCTTTTAAAAGATACAACAACATCCAAAAAAAACTTTGCGTTCTCTCCCTTTAAAAATACAACACTACCACAAGCTTTTAACTTCGTTTCGGGACGAACTAGATTTCAACTCCACCATCATTAAATGCAAAATCATTTTACGAACCCAACAAAACCTATGTCCCATCCGTCTGACTTTTGACGCACTGTCGGAGCTCTGTCTCGCTGTGAAATAATAGTTGACCGAGGACTTTCTCTAATCTTGAGAGTGTTTCACTTCGGGTAGAGAAATGACTTATCTTTATTCTAGGATAGGAGAAAGATTGTCTACATCTCACCTCCCAATACCTTGTATATGAGGGATTGAGTTTTGTTGTTGTTATTCATCGAGAAATATACTTTGTGTTTTGAATGTAACAACTAAAAGTCCAAGTGACAATAAAGCTTGAAGTTTTGTAATATAAAAGACTTTTGAGTTAGACTATTTGTAGTGGTGATGGCGTGATGAGTTGTTTATGTGGGGTGGGGTATAGTGTTGATTTGACAATTTGATGGCGTGACGGTTTTTGTAATGGTATGACGGTTTTTGTAATGGTATGACGTAATAGTTTTGTGATAAAAAATAGATCCCACCTTTTATTTTCTTTAATTTTATTATTTTGTTTATTATTATTGTTATTATTAAACAACACTTTTATTAGTAAAACAAACACTATTACATTTTTTTTAAAGTACGACATATTGAAAAGTCCTAAAAAATTAAAAATTACATCAAGTAAAGTACGACATAATTAAAGTAAAATAAGGATAAGTTATTTATTCGAATTCGAAATCTGAATCCCACAAACAGCAATCAGTATTGTAACCATACTGACAGGTTACATCTTCTTCTTCCTTAAATACCAAATTAATAGATATTCGATTTGAACATAGAGGGAGGGTTTCTTTGATATCGTACCATGCTTCGTCGGTACGAAGATACTTAGCGGACAATTCCGGAAGACATACGTCTTCATAATATAACACGTATGTGTGTTGAAACAATGAAACGGTACATTTTGTTTCAAAAATGCTAACAAGGCTTCTAAACCAAAGTCACCAATGTCAATTTCTGCAAACGAAACTTTTGAAGAACGCTTGTAATCGTAAACTTTGTAATCATTATTGAATTCACTTCCGTAATAGACGTCGAATGAGACAATCACTAGGCAATGGTCAACATTTTTTAAGCTGACTGTGTGTGAAGTGTGTGTTTGATTGTGATTTTGAAAATGTTGAAAGTGGTTGAATGTGATTTTGAGTTGAGAAAGTGTATATATAATGGAAAATGTAGCCGTTTGAAAGTATCCGTTTAAATGTAGCCGTTTGATGTATCCGTTTAGGTTTAAAAATTATCCGTTTGGAAATTATTAATATTAATATTAATATTATTATTTATTAATTCTTTAAAATATAAAATAAATTAATATATCACAAAAATAAACGATTACAACTTATTCAAAGTCCTAAAAATGAAAAACTACAATTTATTTAAAGTCCTAAAAAACGAAAAATTGCAACTTCGAAAAGTTAAGCATTAAAACTTCGAAAGTTTGGTGGAAGGCCCCAAATGTGTTCAGTGAGATCATGTCAGAGTTGACTATGAATGTCCCTATCTCGTATTTCTTTGTCTCTTGTCTCATGATTTGTAGATCGATTCCTTATAAAAGTTTGGATTAGCTTCATCAGTCCTAATTAATTCTTCCTCGAGCCATGTAATTATGTGGCCATTATCCTCGACTATCATGTTGTGCAAGAGCACACAACAATACAATATCCATCTCAACTTCTTGACACGGTGTGGTCGTTCAGTAATTTGTAAAATATAGAATCTACCCTGAAGAACACCGAATGTTCTCTCGACATCCTTACATGTACTTTCTTGAAATCTTTTAAATTTTGCACGTGGCTCATTCTTTTTTAAAGGCAAGAAAGTAAAACTTTTATTGATAGAATAGAATGTACATAGCACGACAATATATACAATACTTGTAGACGAAACATATCAGTTGCAGCACAAAGATGAAAAACAACCAGCATGCCAGAAAATCACCCAACCTGACTTGACAAAACAAGCTGGAAAGCTACACCGAAACAGTGTTGAGGACTCAACGACAAAGTTTCATGTAGCTACCCATTTAGGTTTTATGCATCAGCGGGCTGGAGATTTCGGCTTCGGCTAGCAACGATTTAAAAGATGAACAAAGTAAGAAACTCGAAACATAAAAACTCAGAAACTGCAAAAGCCGAAAGAAGGCAGAAAGGATCTAAAATAAATAACATCGGCTATCCGAAGCAAGGAGCTCTTCAATTTTTTCTTAGCCGATACCACTTCGATTGTTGCTTGGGCATACGAAAGTAGCAGGTGTGTTTAACCACCCGAGCCAATCAATGTGGGCTTTGGCTACTCTATTTGAGATCCAGTCGAAACTTTTTAGTTGGATTTCATTTGTCAATACCGCAACACCCTTGTTCAATTTACTAACCACGATAATTTCTATTTTTCCAAATAACATAACAAGCTACCCATAAAACCACCTGCCATATGGGTTTGGATATGTGTGAATCAGAAGGTTGCCCCAAACTACCGAGGAGAATATCCGGAGACAAAATTGTGGGAAAAGGGACACCCCACCAGTTAAAAATCCGCCTCCACACTTCTTTGGCAAAATTACACGAGAACAAGACATGGTCAACCGACTCAAGGTTGTCATCACACACCGGGCAACGTATGGAATCCAAGTTGATTCCCCTTTTGTCTAGTTCCAACCGGACCGAGATTCTTTTTCTTCTAACCCTCCAAATGAATACAAGGATTTTTAACAGCACCATTTTGTTGATTAACGTTTCACAAACAACATCATCATGTAACATAACCGCACTGTCTATGAACATAGTTAGTTCTTTCATCGAGAAATTCCCGTGCACTAACAAGTTCCAAATTCAGTCATCCTTTTCCTTGCAGCTTACAACAAAACTAGACAATTCGTTAGTTAAATCGGTGAGATCCCCATGAAGTCTATGATAGTGCTCCAAATGAACATATATTTAGGCTCAATATCCTTCCAATATGTAAAGCTTTTAGTTGCAATTGTTCTATTTTTATGTAATATTCGTTTAAATAAATAAGTGTGAAGACTGAAGACGCAAATGAAGATTTGAAGACACAAATGACCAAAAAGCTCAAATGTACAAGATACAATCCAAGTGGTTCCAATTATTGATAAGAAACGTCTAAATATTGATAAAAAGTACAAGTCGCAGAACGCAAAGTACAAGATATCTAAGCATACGAAAAGGCGTTCGAAAATCCGGAACTGAGACATAAACCGAGTATCAGCACGCGAGTCAATGGTCCTAAAATTACGAGTCAACTATGCACAAGAATATAATATAATATAAATATAATTAATATAAATTATATATATATATATATACATACATACATACATACATACATACATACATATATATATATATATATATATATATATATATATATATATATATATATATATATATATATATATATATATATATATATATATATTTAAATAAAACGGCGGTAAACTAGAAAAAAATATGTGAGCTGATCCAGCTGGCCATGCGATCGCATGGCCAGCATGCCCATAACCCATGCGATCGCATAGTACCCAAAGTCAGGCCAGGTGCTATAAATTGCAACGAATTCAGCGAGTTGTGTACACCATATTTTCTTTCTTCCTCTGTAAAGAAACATATATATTTATATTTATAATATTAAGTTTAAATTAAGTTTAATAATATTTGGGTTAATGTAAGAAATGTTTTAAGGTTTTGTAAGTCGGAACTCTGCCCTGGTAACGCTGCGCGATTAATCACCACTGTAAGCTATGTTCTTCCTTTTTAAATTAATGTCTCGTAAATAAGTTATTACTATGCTTATTTTAGCCGAAGTAATCGTGATGTTGGGCTAAATATTAAGACGGGGTAATTGAATTTTGTACCATAATTTGGATTTGGACAAAAGACCGACACTTGTGGACATTGGACTATTGACTATTAATAGATGGGGGATATTGTCAAATCGAATGACAACTCATTAGAATCTGTCGAACCTTATCTTCAAATTAGTTAATCTAATAACTATTAAAATGATTATGTATGTTCTATTTAGTGACGTTTATACGACATCTGTTAAAATCATTTAATTAATTATTAGGGTTAGGTAATTGATTATTCAAACTGATCAAGTGAATAAATTAATATTCATATCTCATTAAAACAGGAGTGGATTACATTCAAGGGTAATTGGTGTAATTGTTAACAAAGTATTAAAACCTTAGATTATACGCAGTCGATAACCTGATGTAATTATTAACAAAGTATTAAAACCTTGTTACAGTTCGAATTCCTAATTAGTTGGAATATTTGACTTCGGGAATAAGGTTAATTTGACGAGCATTTTATAATTATGACCGATGAACTATTATGGCCAAAAACCAAATAGGTTTCAAATAATCCGGGACAAAGGACAATTAACCCAGAGTAATAAATTAAAATCAAAACGTCAAACATTATGGTTACGAAAGTTTAAATAAGCATAATTGTTTTATTTTATATCTCATCGTACTTTTATTACTGTCATTTATTTATTATCATTTTAAATATTTTTATTTATTTTACGCATTTTAATTATCGTCATTTATCTTTACGCTTAAGTTTTAAAATCGACAAATCGGTCATTAAACGATAAAACCCCCTTTTATAATAATAATATTACTATATATAATTATATATATATTATATAAATATAGTTGTTAAAAATATAGTACGTATTCACTAGCTCCTTGTGGAACGAACTGGACTTACTAAAAACTACACTACTCTACGATTAGGTACACTGCCTATAGTGTTGTAGCAAGGTTTAGGTATATTCCATCCGTAAATTAATAAAACTTGTATAATATTTCGTCATATTTTGTAGTAAACAATAATAGTATTTCGTACACCTCCGCTCGCACATCAGTCTACCAGAGATTTCACGGGACCAACACTAATGGGTGATAAAGAGCAATTATCCCACCGTGCACGGTCAAAGATATAGGCGTTTTGATTATGATCTAAACGAAAAAGCCGATTATATTTATCTTTTAAAAGAAAATCACCAAGCCACCTTTCATTCCAAAAACTAGTTAGTGTGCCATCCGCTATTACTCTTTTAAACGACGAGGTAAAAGGGATATTTTTAGCATCAAGCAGTTTACCATTTTTTATAATACCTGACCATGTTCAAGTTGAGTATTTACAGTTGATATTTGAGTTGTGACTTAACCCACCATCGGAACCATAGATACTTTTTATAATTTTGACCCATAAAGAGTTAAGCTCAACCTTAAAACGCCACCACCATTTTCCAAGAAGTGCATGGTTTTTATTAGCCAAGGACCCAATATTTAGCCCGCCCGCATCATATGACAATAAGTCCGTGTCCCATTATACCCAGGATATTTTCGTAGAATCACCCGAACCGCCCCAATATGGGTAAATACCGTCCGATAAATAATAACCATTTGTGTAATCATTACCATTTACAGTAAATGGAGTAAATGGTGCATTTCCATTCTTGATGTCATCCAACAACGAAGATTGATTCAAAACATTAACATCGTTGTTCGCACCCGCAACACCGAAGAATGCATGCCAAATTCACATATCATATGAAGTAACTACTTCAAGAACGATGGTGGGGTGACCTTGATGACCACTAGTATATTGCCCTTTCCAAGCAGTCGGACAATTCTTTCACTTCTAATACATTCAGTTGATGCTTCCAACCATTCCCTTGAAACCATACCTTTCTTCATAAGTGCTATACAAACGAGCTATATCGCTACCCGTTGGTTTTCTCAAATATTCATCAACATACAATCCCAAAACTAAATTTATTAGCGACTTGATTGTCTCTTAGAGCCTAAATTGAATTCCAGGCGGGATTTAAAACCCATGGAAATTTGATTCTACCATTTTTCATTGTGACGACCAGTCTAAATCCCTTTAGACATGGCACATCATTCATTGATTTGATTGCGATGTATTGACCTCTATATGATATGTTTTGTAAACATTGAATTCATTTTAAAAGATATACTTTCATTACAACGAAAGTTTTCAAATATGCATTCCATTCCAAAATATATAAATCCAATACAAATGATATAGATATGTTTCCAAATTAATAAATGACTAATCTGTCATTTGTTTAATAACAATCTTTTTGAACTCAAATAATTTGAATAACGTCTTTGAAAATATGTCATAAAAGACTCCATATGTCATCTTGATCAAATATGCAAATAGACAGCGGAAGCTCTTTGAAACCTAAGAATAAACATGCTTAAAAGTGTCAAACAAAAGGTTAGTGAGTTGATAGGTTTATCATAAACAATGATTTTCAATAAATTTTAATAGACCATAAGATTTCAAATATTTTTTACTTTGGCAGAGATAGGGACATACCCTTTTCTCCCCGTAGGTTGCCTCACGATTTTTCATAAATAACCGTACATATCTAGTATACAAAAATATTCCACTTATGTTGATTGCTTGATAACCAACATTAACAAATGCATATAAAATATCCCTGATCACATCTTTAAATCGCAAAGATGATTTGTCACCGCCGTCGTGTGTGTACAATATTTCGAAGTACTAAAGCATTCCAATTTCCAGAATGGGGTTGGAAAACCCAATAGATATATCTTTAGGATTCACGTTTATTATTGGCGTTCACTAATAACTAAGTTACCAAGCAACTACGGGATATTTGTAATTGTTCATCTCAATCCGCATAATATATTTTTAATCACTTGTGCCTATTTCGTAAAACATTTATAAAACATTGCATTGATTCTCATCCCAAATATATATATATATATATATATATATATATATATATATATATATATATATATATATATATATATATATATATATATATTGTAAAAGCATTTAAAAGGGGGACTATGAAAACTCACTTACCAATATTGTGGTTCAATATTGAAGGAAAAGTATGCTGACGAAATGATAGTAACGAACACAAGTTTGGCCTTTGATTCACGAACAATACCCCTAATTAATACCCATAATATCCTCAGATTAAAATCAATTGAAACTTATGTTGAAAATCACCAGAGCATAACCCCGTAGTATTATTTTACGTATAATAATAATAATAATAATAATAATAATAAGATTAATAATAACAATATTAATAATCTTAATAATAATATAATAATAATAATGGAGTAATATCTCAATTTCTCTATCTCTCGACTGAAATATGAATATATATATATATATATATATATATATATATATATATATATATATATATATATATATATATATATATATATATATATATATATATATATTAACCAGTAACATGCGTAAAAGATCAAAAAAATAATTCTGGATACTGTTTGCCATGCGATCGCATGGCTTGAGTGTGTTAAACTCATGCGATCGTATGAGACCATATTTTACCTCATATTCGTTTGTCTCATGCTACCGACACTTTTTATCCATATTTTTTTTTATCACGGATCATTATTTTATGCCCTGTACCAATAATAATAAATGGTAAAAAGTCATATAAATTTTTTATATTTTAGGATAAGGTAGGTTAAAATATTATTTTTTGTCATGACAGCTAAGAAACGAGTTGTAAAAAGTGGTTCTAAATATTTATAAAATATTATTTACGTTTTTAAGAAAAATATACCACTCAAAATGTTTATATAAAATCTATTGTTTATAAAATTATAATTTTTACAAAAATTAAAGTTTAAAAATTTGTGACTAATCCCCGTTTCAAATATATTTAAATATATAATAAAATTTATTCATTTTATTCAATATATATATATATATATATATATATATATATATATATATATATATATATATATATATATATATAATAAAAGAAAAAGAATATTGTTTTCTTTTTATATATATTCAAAAAATTATATATTTAAGTATTATATATATAAATGTATTCTAACAATATATTTTGTTACATAGTCAAATATATATATATATATATCAACGTTTTGTAATATAAATTAGTACGTTTCATATTTAGAAAAATAAGTCATTTAATATTTTATTATCAGGTTTCAATTTTCTATATAAATAATAATATGCTCTTGAATCGTTGGGAATGTCCAAAGGGTAATTAAATGTATAAAAACATTTTAAATGCAACACAACAATTTGCTTATCTTGTCAGACATATAAGAGTTTGAGTTTAAATTTAAATCGATATTCACGGGTTGTGACAGTACCTACTCATTAAAAGAAATTTCGTCCCTAAATTTGGCTAAGGATAGTTGATCGAAAACAATAATATTTTCGTATCATGAAATCCGATATAACTTGAATTCTTAAAATGAATTCGATTGTTCACACATTTATCATCAAAGAAAATGATAAGATTGATATATAGAGTATTATGAACACCCTAGTTGGGTCGAGTTACGTTTTGAAATAATTATGAATCAAATGAGTATATAATTCCTCATAATTTAAGAATATGTATGAAAGGATTAAGTTACGAGAGATATGATTGCAAATGAGTGCAACAAGAAATAAATATTCGCCATGCCTTTCAATTTAAACCTGTCGATTTTTCAAATTTAAGGAATTAAAAAGAAATCTTCATAATTAATATAGGATCAGATTCTTCGGTAATCAAGGAAATTAGAATCTCCTCGTATAAGTAGGATTTAATTTACGGAATAAGGAAAAATTAAGATCTTCTTCAATTAAATATGGTTATCTGTCTCGATTATTTTGTCTGATACTTTTACTACATATTTACCACCTTCATAACTTTATTTTTCATAACTCCCATCTTCACTTCTTTATATATATTGCAAAAGCATTTTAAAAAGTGGACTATGAAAACTCACTTATCAATATTGTAGTTCAATATTGCAGGACAAGTATGCAGCTGAAATGATAGTAATGAACACAAGTTTGGCATTTGATTCACGAACAATACCTCTAATTAATACCCATAATATCCTCAGATTAAAATCAATTGAAACTTATGTTGAAAATCACCAGAGCATAACCCCGTCGTATTATTTTATGTATAATAATAATAATAATAATAATAATAATAATAATTAATAATAATAATAATAATAACAATATTAATAATCTTGATAATAGTAATAATAATAATAATAATAATAATAATAATAATATAATAATAATATTAATGTTATATGGAGTAATATCTCAATCTCTCGACTGAAATATGAATATATGAATAAATAAATAAATAAATATATATATATATATATATATATATATATATATATATATATATATATATATATATATATATATATATATATATATATATATTAATCAGTAACATGCGTAAAAGATCAAAAAAATATTTCTGGATAATGTTTGAAATGCGATCGCATGGCTTGAGTGTGTTAAACTCATGCAATCACATGAGACCATATTCCAGCTCATATTCGTTTGTCTCATGCCACCGACACTTTTTATCCATCTTCTTTTTTTTTTATATCACGGATCGTTATTTTATGCCCTGTACCAATAATAAATGGTAAAAAATTATATAAAATTTTTATATTTTAGGATAAGGTTAAAATATTAATTTTTGTCATGGCAGCTAAGAAACGAATTGTAAAAAGTGGTTCTAAATATTTATAAAATATTATATACGTTTTTAAGAAATATATACCACTCAAAATGTTTATATAAAATCTATTGTTTATAAAATTATAATTTTTACAAAAATTAAAGTTTAAAAATTTGTGACTAATCCCCGTTTCAAATATATTTAAATATATAATTAAATTTATTAATTTCATTCATTTTATTCAATATATATATATATATATATATATATATATATATATATATATATATATATATATATATATATATCTATTTAATAAAAGAAAAAGAATTTTTTTCTTTTTATATATATTTAAAACATTTTATATTTTAGTATTGTATATATAAATGTATTCTAACAATATATTTTGTTACGTAGTCAAATATATATATATATATATATATATATATATATATATATATATATATATATATATATATATATATATATATATATATATATATATATATATATATATATATATTAACATTTTGTAATATAAGTTTATACGTTTCATATTTAGAAAACTAAGTCATTTAATATTTTATTAGCAGGTTTCCATTTTCTATATAAATAATAATATGCTCGTGAATCGTTGGGAATGTCCAATGAGTAATTAAATGTATAAAAACATTTTAAATGCAACACAACAATTTGCTTATCTTGTCAGAAATATAAGTGTTTGAGTTTAAATTTAAATCGATATTTTTGGGTTGTGACAGTACCTACCCGTTAAAAGAAATTTCGTCCCGAAATTTGGCTAAGGATAGTTTGTGACGACCCAGAAATTTTCGACCAAATTTAAACTTTATCTTTATATGTTCCGACACGATAAGCAAAGTCTGTTATATTGGACTCTCAAAAACTTTAGGAACTATGTTCATTTAATCAATTATCCTTTGACTGTGCCCGATGATTCATGAACAATTGTTTGTAAATAAATATGTACACATATATACATATATATATATATGCATATATAAATATATATGATTCTTAAACACAATTAATATTATATGTATATTGTATATACATAAAATTTATAAATAATAAATGTTAAATGAAGGTTATTATATTATCTATGAGTATTAAATATTACAAGTTAAAATACAGATGTTATATTAATATTAGTACATGTATAAATATTAATATTAATATTAATATCAGTATTATTAATAATATTATATCTATATGAAATTTAATACATTTGATTTGTCATATCATTATTAATATTATTATTATCATTGTTAATGTGACGACCCAGAAATTTTCGACCAAATTTAAACTTTATCTTTATATTATTCCGACACGATAAGCAAAGTTTGTTAAATTAAATCTCAAAAATTTTAAACTTTGTACATTCATTTAACCCTGACCAAATTCTGACGATTCATGAACCATTATATAAATGAATATGATTATATGTGTATGTATATATGTGTACATATTATAACTTAAAAACGTTAACAAAGTACTAGACGTATAATACTTTACATGAACGTATTTGTTTCAATATGTTTATCGATGGAATTAGAAGATAAGATCAAATGATTGATTTTTCAGATACATTGTGATATGATTACGGGTCTCTGTTGAGAGGTCCACTTTGATTTAGGAAACCTTTCCTTTTTAACGATATTCAGAATAAATGGTAAAGTGATCTTTGAGTAAGGACAAAGTGTCAAGTAGCGAGAGCTAGACAGATTGGTGGAAATTCCTGTTGAATTTCAATACATGCCTTACAATAATTGCCTCGTGACTTTTGATAAGATAAACTATTTAACCTTTATATTATTTAATGTAAAAGTAAAATTGAGGAATATAGATAACTTAGAAAATGAATATCGATAAGTTAAGTAAACGATTGTAACACTTGTTTATTGATGTGATTGATTTATAGATATGTTAATTAGAATGTTTGAGAAGTTAAATTAAATGTTGGCGCATAAATGAATCATATCAAATTATGTACTAGAGCGTAAAACGTAAGGTGATATAATAATAACTAATAATTAAACGATTGAAATATAATTAGTTTAAAAAAAAACTAAACATTATATTAGTAAGTAACTATTTCTAAAATATATAAGTTTATAATTTTAAATAATAATATCTTTATTTGACAAAGTGATAAAATATAATATTAACTTAGTCGTAAAACGTTTTGGATTTAAAATAGTTTTATTATAATATATATTGGTAAATAATGAGACGTCGATTTATAGAAGCAAATGACCAAAACACTCAAATGAATAAGTTATACTTTGAGTGGGATAATTTTTCATTGATTTGAGTCTTGTTATTGATAAAGATACATTACACGAAACGTAAAGTACCAGTTTTCTAAGCGTACGAAAATGCGTTCGAAAAACCGGAACCAGTACGTAAGTCAAGCGACAACGTACAATTCATCGGTGCAAAAATTACAAGTCAACTATGCACGTGAATATAATATAATATTTAATTAATTCTAAAGATTAAATATATTATATATTAAATAATATAAATAAGTGTAAAGTTTGAGATTAAAACGTGATGTACTGGAAAAAGAAGGCCATGCGATCGCATGGCCATGAGACTCGGATCTCATGCGATCGCATGAGGGGGTAGGTGGCTGAAACTCCTTTAAATCGAATTCGTTTCAGTTTTTGATTCATTCAATTCACTTTCTATCTATCTCTTGCATTCTCTATATGTATATTTATATTTATTATTATTATTATTATTATTATTATTATTATTATTATTATTATTATTATTATTATTATTATTATTATTATTATTAGGTAGTGTTATTAGTAGTATTATACATAAAATACTACGACGAGGTCATGAGTGCATTATTTTCAAGACGGGTTTTATGAGAGGGATATAGCTAAGGAAATTATGGGTTATTACTATGGAGGTTATGGGTATTGTCCGAGGGTATGATCATGAGGTCAACCTAGTGTTTATCATCTCCGTTGCATCCACGTACTTTCCTGCAATATTGAATCTCAATATTGATACGTGAGCACTCATAACTTAACTTTTATATATTATTAGTGTATCCCTGACTAGTGCTCGAGTATATATGTTTATGCATGCTTGTATGTTTAATTTTGTCATTAGATAACTTATGATAAATTATGAATTTGATACATATGCGATTGAAATAAGGTATATGATATGTATGTCGTTGGAAAGTTGGCGAAAAACTATAAACTTTTCATTTAGATATCATATGGTTTTGATGAACGAATTAAAAGATATCGTCAATTGAATTATCTATAATTTTAAAGTATTATTGTTAAAATGATTATTGTTATCGTTGTCGTTATCGTTATCATTATCGTTATTGTTATCGTTATCGTCATTATTATCGTTATTATTATTATCTAAGAATCAATTATATTATTATTATTATTATTATTATTATTATTATTATTATTATTATTAGTATTAAAATTAAAATAATTAATATTTTTTTTATCAAAACTATCATTTTATTATTTTTATCGTCATTATTATTAATAAAAGTATCATTAAATATTAAAACCATCTTTTATTAAAATTATCATTTTGAATAGGATTATTATTCTTGTATAAAATATTATTATTACTACAGTTAATAGTAAAAAGTATCGATATTATTATAATTATCATGATGGTTAGAAAATATCAGTATAAATCTTAAAATTTATATTTTCATTTAAATTATCATTTTTATTATTATTAGTATTATTAATAACAACAGTATTATTAACATTATTATTATCATTAACATGATTATAACATTTTTATCATTATTATTAATATCATTATTATGAAATTGGTATTATTATAAAAGATTATTATTAATTATCAAAATTATTATTAAAATTAGTAAATATAAATATTGTTATTATAATTAATATTATTATTATCACAAAATAATACAACTTTTACTCATTATCAATATTATTTTATCAAATATGTGATACAAAGATATTTTTATCACACGTAATATAATTACATTAATAATACATACTACTATATTTTATGATATTAAATGAACTTTATAAATTATATTATTTAAGATATATAAAAGTATTTTTTTATCATATATAAATTTTAGTATAAATTTTTATTTATTAATAAATGACTTGTATTATTTTGTTTACTTTAATAAAATCTGATAAATATATTTAAATATATATATAACGACTTTTAAGTTATAAAATAAACATGTATAGATTTTATAAATCATCTTGGGTCAATTTGACTTTTGTTGACTTTTGCATATCAATCTCGAGCATTAGGATTGTGATACACTACGACCTGACCTAAATTGTTAGACTGATATTACCAACATATATATATATATATATATATATATATATATATATATATATATATATATATACTTAATATAGGTTCGTGAATCCGAGGCTAACCCTATACTTATCAGTGCCATCATATGCACAATTGCTACGAAATACAATATTGTGAGTTTCATTTGCTCCATTTTTAAATACTTTTGCAATATATATATATATTTTTGGACTGAGAATACATGCGCTGCTGTTATAAATGTTTTACGAAATAGACACAAGTAATCGAAACTACATTCTATGGTTGGATTATTGAATCGAATATCACCCCTTTTAGCTTGGTAGCCTAAGAATTAGGGAACAGACACCCTAATTGACGCGAATCCTAAAGGTAGATCTACGGGCACTAACACCCCCCCATACTAGAAAATGGTATGCTTTAGTACTTCGAGTTTATATTATACAGATGGATTTCTATTTTGGGGATATTCTATATGCATGATGTTAATGTCGGTTACCAGGTGTTCAATCCATATGAATGATTTTTAAACACTTGCGAGTGTATGATTATTAAATAAAGGAAATCTTGTGGTCTATTAAAATTATGGAAATGATTGATTACGATAAACTAATGAACTCATCAACCTTTTGGTTGACACTTTAAAGCATGTTTATTCTCAAGATTGAAAGAAATCTTCCGCTGTGCATTTGCTCAATTTAAAGATATTACTTGGAGTCATTCATGGCATATTTCAAAAGACGTTGCATTCAAGTCATTGAGTTCAGTAAAGATTATGATTAAGTAAATGACAGATTAGATCATTTATAGTTGGATATTATGAAATGGTATGCATGCCTGTCAACTTTCAATGTAATGAAAGTTTGTCTTTTAAAACGAATGCAATATTTTTAAAATGTATCATATAGAGGTCAAATACCTCGCAATATAATCATATGTTATTGTATTCGTCCTTATGGATTAGGACGGGTCGCTTCAGTTAATGTCATTATTATTATAATTAATAATAAAATTATAATTATTATAATTAATATTAATATTATTATTAGCATTATTAACTATTATTATTATTATAAATTATTATTATTATTATTATTATTGATATTAATGTTGTTATTATTAGAAAATAATACATTTTATTATTAACATTAATAATACTATTATTATCATTTTTATTTTTATCTATAAATCTTATAAATATTATAAATATAATAATAATAATAATTATTATTAGTATTATTATTAATAATAATATAATTAATATTAATACTTATTAACTATGAATTAAACACAAATTCCAGTTATATATATATATATATATATATATATATATATATATATATAGATAAATACATATATACTGATATATATGTATATATATATATATATATATATAAATGTATAATACTGTATGTACATATATAAATACAGAATAAATACGTATTGGATTGCATATCACCATCATAATGTATAAATTGACTTCCTTATTGATACTAGTCGATGTCATGAATTACTGAATCAGATCTCAAATCCAAAATTTGTTAGAGGTCAGTATCAGATTGCAAAACAATACAAAATCCAGTACAAGACTTTATCGTTCTTTATTTTTTCTATTTTCTCTTTTTCACGTACAAATGATTCCTTCCGTCAATGGATTTTGATATAAAATTCGATTAAATCCAGCTATAAACGAAACAAAAACGAGTCACATTATCAAACACCTTTTACAGCTTTTAATTTAATCAAACTTATCAAGAAAAATTAAGAAAAACCCGTTTAACTTCTGTTCTTGATATTTTTAGCCATACTATTGATCACCAATCTTTTTATCCTCTCCTCTCTAATTCTTCTTCGTGAACAAACATTAAGCACCACCACATTCATCATCAACAACCACAGACTCGCCACCATCATCTTCATTCGAAGATCAAATCTGCTGCTACTATCCTTGTTCCTGCTACTCGTTAAAGGTCAACAAGAATCACCTCAACCATCATGAACTTGACACTCCCACTGCTGCAACGTATATATCTGTTTCATCTATCACCACCACGAATCATCAACCACCCAGTATCATTGTTACAGCCATTTTTCTTTCAAAATAAAAGACAAACCGCCACCCTTCATTTCCACCCCTCGCTACACCTTTTTCTTCATCAACGTACACCACTTTGTCTCCAAGCTACCTTTTAAACCTGTGATTTTAGTTTTGTTTCCCTATTCTGTCTGAGCTATTTAAGGTAACAAAACAAATTGAATAAGTTCACAACTTATAGATATCAAGTAAAATATTAAAGCCTCTTTATGAATTTAGGCATTATAAGTTGGAACGTTTTAGTGCATGTGGGACAAGCATTAGAATAATGGCCAACAAAATGGAACCCTTTCCTCCTTGCTTTATAACAACTCCAATTACAGAATATAAAAAGGATATCGAATAAGCTGTGATGACCCCTGATGATGGCGATGGTATGATATAAATAAATATGAAGAAGACCCCTCCATTAAACTTTCCGGTCGCTGTTACACCACGTCATTTCATTTATTTATGATCGACATTTTTCTTTTAAAAGCAAAAGCCACACATTTGTTATTATATTCATTTGTGGGACAATTCCATCAATATGGCCGACAACTATGACATATGGTGTCCAAGTTAAATAATTTTTTCCCCTTGTTTCTGTTACCGAACGGGTCTCACACCCAAATCCAACGAAAAATGTTCTTAACATGCTCTTGGGCTTACTTTATACAAAACTTGGGCTGCGAATTTAATTTACGTTTGGGCCGAGATCTTATTGGTGTTATGGGCCGAGAACTAAACTACTATATAGGGGGCGACAAATGCTGCTTGATATACTGTTACAACTATAGCAATGATACAATTCGGTTATCGCTGTTTAACGAGATGAAAATGAGGTTAAAGATGATGTCGAGTTGAGAAAGTATTAATAAATGATGATACAATAATCATGTAAAGACCCATCTTAATCCATCCGGACGAAGTCCATATCGATTATAAACGATTCACAACAGTTGATTACATCGCGATGTATTTGACCTCTATATGATATATTTTACAAATATTGCATTCCATTTTAAAAGAAAAACTTTCTTTACAACAAAAATTTACGGCATGCATACCATTTCAGAATATATCCAACTATAATTGACTTAATAATAATCTTGATGAACTCAATGACTCGAATGCAACGTCTTTTGAAATATGTCATGAATGACTCCAAGTAATATCTTTAAAATGAGTAAATTGCACAGCGGAAGACTTCTTTCATACCTGAGAATAAACATGCTTTAAAGTGTCAACCAAAAGGTTGGTGAGTTCATTAGTTTATCATAAATAATCAATTCATAATTTTAATAGACCACAAGATTTCATATTTCCATTTCTGATAAACATACGTCCCATGCATAGAGACAAAAATATCATTCATATGGATTGAACACCTGGTAACCGACATTCACAATATACATTCAAGAATATCCCCATCATTCCGGGATCCTCCTTCGGACATGATATAAATTTTGAAGTCCTAAAGCATCCGGTACTTTGGATGATGCTTGTTGGGCCCGATAGATCTATCTTTAGAGTTCGCGTCAATTAGGGTGTCTGTTCCCTAATTCTTAGATTACCAGACTTAATAAAAAGGGGCATATTCGATTTCGATCATTCAACCATATAATGTAGTTCAATTACTTGTGTCTATTTCGTAAAACAGTTATAAAAAAATATCGCATGTATTCTCAGTCCCAAAAATATATATTGCAAAAGCATTTAAAAAGGGATTAATGAAACTCACAGTACTGTATTTTGTAGTAAAAACACATACGACGATATTTAACAACTGAACAATGCAGGGTTGGCCTCGGATTCATGAACCTATATCATCCATATATATATATATTAATATCTATACTTGTAATTGAACAAAGATATATTTTATTATTAGTGATATAATTCTTATTTTAATAATTTATATTCATTTTATATATAAAAATATTAAGTTTCGTTAGGTTATATGTAATAAATATATTTATATATTTATATATATTATTTATTAGTTAAAACAGTACTTTAGTAATACTAAGGTAATATTTTAAATGATAATAGTGTTAATACTAATATTAATAAAAAATCATAATATTATTTATAATTCTATTAATAAATATATTAATGATAGTTTTCATTAATCAATCTCATAATATTGATAATATCAGTAGTTTTTAAATAACATGATTAATTTAATAGTAATGGTCATGAAATTATTAATTTTTGATAATGATACCAAATCCTTAATAATTATAAAAATATCTATTTGTTAGTTATGATGATAAGTTTGATTATAATTCTACTAATAATTATATTAATAATAATAATGATATTGTCACTAATACTTTTGTGAATAATAACAATAATACTACTAACAATTTATAAAATGATACTAATAATAATATTTATAAAAATAATTTTGTATTATGTTCATTAATAATGTTAATAATAATAATAATAATGATCATAATTATAATAATAATCCATATATTAATATTAGTAATAATAATAACAATGATAACACTTAATAACATTAATACTTAAAATCATAATAATCATAACATTAAATAATAATAATGATCAAAATAATTACTAGTAATAGTAATAATAATAGAAATAATGTTAAGAGTGTATACCCTTGAAACTTTGAGTAAAAAGAAAAGTTTCAACCAAGACTCGAACTCTTGACCTCCCGCTCATATACAAACACCTCAAACCATTCCTCCAAGTCTATTTTTCTGAAATTATATGCCATCTACTTGTATTTAATCCCTCTTATTTCTGTTTCTACTTCTTCTTCTACACAATTAGTCAAAATCAAACCACACCTTAACCGTGACCTAACAAATCGACTTTGGACTGTAAAATGAATTTATAAATAACTTAAGTTGGGTGATTTAGTTAGATTAAACAACAACAAAAAAAAATTAAAATAAAAAGAAAGACAGCAAGCTGCTGTCGCAGCTTTTGTAAAAAAAAAAAAATTGTGTTTCGATTTCTTGAGTGTATTAGACAAAAGTCATAACACGAAACACATTACAAATCAGTATTAGAAACTATTGGAAACATCAATTTAACTCAAATCGAAACAAGAAAATCGAATTTGGCTCAAGAACAAAAGTTGACTTTTATTTCAAAAACCTTTGACTTCAAAATTAGGAATCAATAGGAAGAATTTGACATTGAGCTTTTGCAGATATATTGAGTGAAAGATTTCAAACAAGTCTGCGTTATTACTTTTTTAAAAATGTTTCGAATTCAAGTTTTCACAAAAAAGTGTATATACAGTTTATCGAGCCTTTTAATAAAAAAAAAATCTGTTTAACTTTAAAAAAAAAATGAAGAAGAAGCAGTGTATGTTTGATAAACTGTACGACTAATGTTTCCATAAATTTGATGTTATTAATTGTTATAAAAGGGATGTGACTCGATAGCAGGTCACGAGAGTAACAGAAGGAAAGAAAAAATAAAGAACATAATCTCTTATTATTACGTATATATAACTGTATTATATATTATATATCCTTGAACTGAATTTTAATTTCTCTGTAGATATAAATATATATATATATATATATATATATATATATATATATATATATATATATATATATATATATATATATATATATAACTGGGTTTTTATATTTGTATAGATATATCTATCCATTTAGTTGTATTTATATGATTGTATTCATATATATATTTGTTATTATTATTTATAATAAATATAAACTTATTAATAATAATATTGATAAGATAATAATAAATAATCATTAATAATAGTTACAATTGTAATCTTACTACTAATTATAACATGGATAATAATATTATTCATAATAATTAAACAAATCAATTGTATCAAATTTCATATTTAAATATATTACATAATAATAATAATAATCACACTGATATTTATATTAAATATTTATTCTAATAATAGTAATGAGATTAATAATAATATTAGTAATGATAACAAATTAAATGCATTAAATTTCATATCCACATATTATTTGTAATAATATAACTAATATTGATAATAATGAAAGTAATAATAATATTACTATAATAACTATATTTTAACTTGTAGTATTTAATAATCATATAATATTATATCATATCTTTTATTGATTAATTATTATCTATAAATTATAATATACATGTATGATTATGAAATCATATATATTTATATATAGATTCACTATAAACTACGCTTAATTATTTTATTTCTTTCAATTATTATATATACAATTACATTTACTTTCATATATAAAAATGTTTTTATTTACAAACAATGGTTCGTGAATCATTTAGAATAGTCCAAGGTCGAATGTACACATGAATAAAGTTCAAAGTTTTCGAGACTCAACATTATAGACTTTGCTTATCGTGTCAGAATCATATAAGAATTAAGTTTAAATTTGATCGGAAATTTCCGGGTCATCACAGTACCTACCCGTTAAAGAAATTTCGTCCCAAAATTTGAGTGGGATCGTCATGGCTGATAATAAGTATGTTTTCATGACTCATATGAGCTGATAAATAGGGTTTTTATTACCATTGAGTAATAAGGATAAATAATTCGGTTATTCGAAGAGTACGAATGAAGCTATCACAAATGAATGAAATGAGAAACAAAGATTTGTTTTTACTTTTGACGTAGTCAGGTTTGAATTTAGAAAATAAGGCGCGTCTTAACTTCCGACATTGCCTTGGTTGAATTCCAGAATTCAAGGGATTTAAAGAAAATCTTGAAGATCTATAAGATCTGATTCTTCGGGATTTATGGAAATTAAGATCTCTTTAATTAAATACGGTGATCTGTCCCGATTACTACGTCTGATATTTCCTTTATAAATTTACCTTTCCGTTCCATTTATTTTCACCATTTCTATACTCAATTCCCAAATTCAAAAGATTTATGAAAATGCTTAACCCTGTTCTGATCCTTGTTCTTATTCTAACTATCGCAATGATCGTTCTTCTTTTCCAACTCCCACCTGAAGAATCTGTTTATTTCTATTATGCTCTAGGGATTATTGTATTTATAATCCTCCCGTGTCTTTATACTGCTATACGTACTGATATCCACGGTTTGTAATTTCGGTGTTGTCATTGGAATTTATATTTTCTCTTATATTTTGGATCTCTTTGCCTTTTTATTATTCTCCCGTCCTTTAGTAAAGTGAGTAATGGTCCAGAATTCGTAAGTATGGAATTTCGGATAAACATCATGTTCTAAATAAGAAAGAAGGTATTAGCACGATTTGATTTGTCAAATTATCAGAATTCACTGAGTATAGAACTATCAAGAATATATATTTTTGATATGTTCAGAAGTTACGCAGAATGAAAGAGTTATGTAACATGGCACGTGATGACGTTATGATCTGTGAATCATCACGTCTCATTAAAAACTCAGCATGACTTACTGTAATATAATTACGTTGATTAAGTGTCATTATATTATACTAACTCGTGCATCAGTTCCCAACATTACTTCAATAACATTCATCTTTTAAACTCGAAAGTTAACAGAATATAGAAACTAACAGTTTCTATATGATGTAAAACTGATAGCACGAAGAGATTACTGATTTCAGATATGAATAGTTATGAAAATATCTTCAGAAATATGGAGGATATTTATAATGAAAGATAAGATAATATCTTGGAATTTCTAATATCGAGGGATGATGAAGAAGATTTATCCGTAAGGGTTTAGATTCGGAAGCAAGGTATTCGTTAAAGATTTCATCAGAAATAGAATCATTTGGATTCTTTGAAGTCAAACTTATTCTTTGTGATTTGTCCACAGCTGCTTTCATAGTTTCGCATAATCTGCTTTTCGGTACTAAATTTTCTATTGAATGTTTCCAATATAATGATACACAGGAAGTACGAAGAGGTATATAATTTCGGAGGAGAATATTTATGAAAATATCATCAGAAATATCGAAGATATTGATGATGATGTTTTGAAATTTCTAAGTTCGATGGTTGATGGAGAAAGATTTTTCCGCAAGATTTTAACATGACTTCGGAGCAAGATATTCTCTAAAGATTTCAACGGATTCAGAATTACCCGAATTCTTTGAATATAGGGTATGATCCTTGTATTTGTCCTTGGTCTCCTTTGTGGTTAGCTCAATCCGTTTTCCAATTCCAATTTTTCTGAGCTTTTCCAACATATCATTCTTTATCATCAAACTTTCGATGATTAAGGTCGTTTACGGTAGTCTACGGTTTCTGCTACTTCATTCAGCTTTTTCAACATTCAAAATATTGATTTGTAGACTGAGCGCTTTTCAGTTTCGTAATGAAAGATCATAACTCTAAGAGATAAACGTTATACATATAACTGTTGATGTAGATATGCTGTGAGTTTTCAAAGTACCGATTACTGATTCCCGGTAATTGGTATGACAGTTCTCGTTACAAGATGCGAATGAGTATATGATAAGGTTTCAATGAATAAATATAATGATTTAAGCCAAGAAGCAACGAGGTTGCTGGTACGTCTGCTGGTAATGTGGTGGAATATAAAAAAAAAATTCTCCGGTATCAAAAGGGTAATTGTATATATATTAGGATTATAGTAAGACTACTTCGAATGAAAAGTCGAAGTTGACTTGCTGGAGCTGTGACAAAATTAACTACTTTGAAAAGGAATTGCAAAGTTATTTTTGCTAATAAATGTCAAAGGATCTGACGCGGTTACGTGTTAATCTTTTACTCAGTTGCCGAGAGTTTCTCAGGTGCATAACTATAT
This sequence comes from Rutidosis leptorrhynchoides, assembly GCF_046630445.1. Classification (NCBI taxonomy): domain Eukaryota; kingdom Viridiplantae; phylum Streptophyta; class Magnoliopsida; order Asterales; family Asteraceae; genus Rutidosis; species Rutidosis leptorrhynchoides. The sequence goes on along the minus strand of NC_092334.1, from coordinate 7,450,468 downwards.
GCATAAATCTTTCCTTCCGTAGATGAAGTGCGGTTGATTCATCCTATCGATTGAGGTGTTTTCAAGAATCATGAAAGGTTTGAACGCAGAATGTAATCGTGAAGATACAAATGAGGTTTAAGATAAAATTAAGTGGCAAACTTGAAGAATTGTTTAGTTTCATATGTTATATTCAATATTTTAATTTATTTTAATTGTCCAATGTTATTAGTCCACAGTCGATAGTCCACAGTTGACAGTCCAGTAATTCTTATACAGTTTAATATACAATATTCGAATTAATTAATACGTGTCGTGACCCGTATATGTCTCAGACTCGATCACAACTCAAACTATATATATTATTGTAGAATCAACCTCAACCCTGTATAGAGAACTCGATCATTACTGCATATAGAGTGTCTATGGTGATTCCAAATAATATATATAGATGCGTCGATATGATATGTCAAAACCTTGTATACGTGTCCCGATATTTAAAGTGCGTAAAATAAATAACAGAAAATAAATGACGATAAATAAAGTGCGTAAAGTAAATAACAGAAATTAAATGACGTTAAATAAAATGCGAGAATTAAAATTACGATAAAATAAATTGCGATAAATAAAATGTACTATGGAATTAACAGTTAGCTAGGATCTTGTTAGCGTGATTTCTTAACAAATTTCTATATTGTTAATTAGTCTGTTTCTAATCAATTTTTATTGTGTCCATTATTTCTTCATTATGCCACTTGTTGAATTCTGATAGATCAAAATCCAAATATGAAAATTGAATGAAAAGGGTTATTCTGTGGTGAACGGATTTGTATATCATTGGATGTAAGTAGGATATTAAATGACCGTTGAATCAGATTCGAAGAGTGTACAATGTAACTTATTAATGTGAATCTTAAATATTCCTCGGGTATTACCTACCCGTTAAAATATTTCCATCGTTAACAGTTTGTACAAAAAGATTTTTAATTACCATCTTTATGAAAACATATATACATATATATTTTCTTCAGATATAATCATGGATTTAATGAGTCAGTATGATATTAGACTCGTTTGATTTACCGTTAGAATAAGAATAACTAATCTCTAAAACATTAGAGATTATATAATCACCATGCCGAACGAAGATAAATGATGTAGAACGATTCGTGGAACGATAATTATACTCGAGGTACAGAATGAGATGTTGAGGCATGGATTGTTGATAGTACTGGTGTTGTTACTGTTGGTACTGTTGGTGCCGGTGATGTTGTTGAAGCTGGTAAGTTTTGCACCATGTTCTCCAAATTGATTACTTGAGTGCTAAGTTCGTTGACTTCTTCGATTACTCTAGGGTGATTGTCGGTCGAAACGAGCGGATGAATAAGGTTTAGAATCTGAGTTATGATATAGTCGTGGCGAGATATTCGGGAAATGAGGGTGAAGGTGATATTACGAACAGGTTCGCCGGTAAGTGCTTCAGGTTCTTCGCCAAAAGGTGAATTCGATTAGTGGAAGGGATCACCTTCTGCGCGTCTCCATTGATCAAGTTGACTACGAATTCATCAGATGAATTGGGGATGGATGATTGGTTGATTCATTCTGGTGACGTTGCTTCCGGAGTTTAGATGACTATCCATTCGGAATAACTGTCGGGATAACTATCGGAATAGCTGTCGGAATCCGAGGGACTCGAACTGGTTGAGGGATTCATCTCGTACGATCAGATGAAGGATTTTTGATAAGAAATAGATTATAGGATGTAGATTAGTACCCTGCAATACATACTTTACATATGCATATAATACTAAAATCCCATAAGTTCGGAGGAATCTACGAAATATGTCAGGCAAAGTTACAGTAACAAATACGCTAAGATATAGATTAGCAGGTACGATAAGATACAAATTTTTACTATACACTATTCCTGCAATCATTGCAGTAAGATGTGTCTAGACTAAGAATGATAAGCAGGTAATTTCCTAAGGATGATAAGCAGATGATTTCCGACTAGAAATGATAAGCAAAACTTTTGACATGCAGACACGGTCGAAGTCCAGACTCACTAATGCCTCCTAATGACTTATCAGTTAGATACACTAATGCAGACCTGGTTCGCTAAGACCTCTGCTTTGATACCAACTGTAAAGACCCATCCTAATCCATCCGGATGAAGTCCATATCGATTATAAACGATTCACAACAGTTGATTACATCGCGATGTATTTGACCTCTATATGATACATTTTACAAACATTGCATTCTATTTTAAAAGACAAACTTTCTTTACAACGAAAATTTACGGCATGCATACCATTTCAGAATATATCCAACTATAATTGACTTAATAATAATCTCGATGAACTCAATGACTCGAATGCAACGTCTTTTGAAATATGTCATGAATGACTCCAAGTAATATCTCTAAAATGAGTAAATTGCACAGCGGAAGTCTTCTTTCATACCTGAGAATAAACATGCTTTAAAGTGTCAACCAAAAGGTTGGTGAGTTCATTAGTTTATCATAAATAATCAATTCATAATTTTAATAGACCACAAGATTTCATATTTCCATTTCTCATAAACATACGTCCCATGCATAAAGACAAAAATATCATTCATATGGATTGAACACCTGGTAACCGACATTCACAATATACATTCAAGAATATCCTCATCATTCTGGGATCCTCCTTCGGATATGATATAAATTTCGAAGTACTAAAGCATCCGGTACTTTGGATGGGGCTTGTTGGGACCGATAGATCTATCTTTAGAGTTCGCGTCAATTAGGGTATCTGTTCCCTAATTCTTAGATTACCAGACTTAATAAAAAGGGGCATATTTGATTTCAATCATTCAACCATATAATGTAGTTCAATTACTTGTGTCTATTTCGTAAAACAGTTATAAAAAAACATCGCATGTATTCTCAGTCCCAAAAATATATATTGCAAAAGCATTTAAAAAGGGATTAATGAAACTCACAGTACTGTATTTTGTAGTAAAAACACATATGACGATATTTAACAACTGAACAATGCAGGGTTGGCCTCGGATTCATGAACCTATATCATCCATATATATATATTAATATCTATACTTGTAATTGAACAAAGATATATTTTTATTATTAGTGATATAATTCTTATTTTAATAATTTATATTCATTTTATATATAAAAATAATAAGTTTTGGTAGGTTATATGTAATAAATATATTTATATATTTATATATATTATTTATTAGTTAAAACATTACTTTAGTAATACTAAGGTAATATTTTAAATGATAATAGTGTTAATACTAATATTAATAAAAAATCATAATATTATTTATAATTCTATTAATAAATATATTAATGATAGTTTTCATTAATCAATCTAATAATATTGATAATATCAGTAGTTTTTAAATAAGATGATTAATTTAATAGTAATGGTCATGAAATTATTAATTTTTGATAATGATACCTAATCCTTAATAATTATAAAAATATCTATTTGTTAGTTATGATGATAAGTTTGATTATAATTCTACTAATAATCATATTAATAATAATAATGATATTGTCACTAATACTTTTGTGAATAATAACAATAATACTACTAACAATTTATAAAATGATACTAATAATAATATTTATAATAATAATTTTGTATTATGTTCATTAATAATGTTAATAATAATAATAATAATGATCATAATTATAATAATAATACATATATTAATATTAGTAATAATAATAACAATGATAACACTTAATAACATTAATACTTATAATCATAATAATCATAACATTAAATAATAATAATGATCAAAATAATTACTAGTAATAGTAATAATAATAGAAATACTGTTAAGAGTGTATACCCTTGAAACTTTGAGTAAAAAGAAAAGTTCCAACCAAGACTCGAACCCTTGACCTCCCGCTCATATACAAACACCTCAAACCATTCCTCCAAGTCTATTTTTCTGAAATTATACGCCATCTACTTGTATTTAATCCCTCTTATTTTTGTTTCTACTTCTTCTTCTACACAATTAGTCAAAATCAAACCACACCTTAACCGTGAACTAACAAATCGACTTTGGACTGTAAAATGAATTTATAAATAACTTAAGTTGGGTGATTTAGTTAGATTAAACAACAACAAAAAAAAAAAAGAAAGACAGCAAGCTGCTGTCGCAGCTTTTGTAAAAAAAAATAAAATTGTGTTTCGATTTCTTGTGTGTATTAGACAAAAGTCATAACACGAAACACATTAAAAATCAGTATTAGAAACTATTGGAAACATTAATTTAGCTCAAATCAAAACAGGAAAATCAAATTTGGCTCAAGAACAAAAGTTGACTTTTATTTCAAAAACCTTTGACTTCAAAATTAGGAATCAATAGGAAGAATTTGACATTGAGCTTTTGCAGATATATTGAGTGAAAGATTTCAAACAAGTCTGCATTATTACTTTTTTAAAAATATTTCAAATTCAAGTTTTCACAAAAAAGTGTATATACAGTTTATCTAGCCTTTTAATAAAAAAAATCTGTTTAACTTTAAAAAAAAAACGAAGAAGAAGCAGTGTATGTTTGATAAAATGTACGACTAATGTTTCCATAAATTTGATGTTATTAATTGATATAAAAGGAATGTGACTCGACAGCAGGTCACGAGAATAACAGAAGGAAAGAAAAAAAATAAAGAACATAATCTCTTATTATTACGTATATATAACTGTATTATATATTATATATCCTTGAACTGAATTTTAATTTCTCTGTAGATATATATATATATATAACTGGGTTTTTATATTTGTATAGATATATCTATCCATTTAGTTGTATTTATATGATTGTATTCATATATATATTTGTTATTATTATTTATAATAAATATAAACTTATTAATAATAATATTGATAAGATAATAATAAATAATCATTAATAATAGTTACAATTGTAATCTTACTACTAATTATAAAATGGATAATAATATTATTCATAATAATTTAACAAATCAATTGTATCAAATTTCATATTTAAATATTTTACATAATAATAATAATAATAATCACACTGATATTTATATTAAATATTTATTCTAATAATAGCAATGAGATTAATAATAATATTAGTAAAGATAACAAATTAAATGCATTAAATTTCATATCCACATATTATTTGTAATAATATAACTAATATTGATAATAATGAAAGTAATAATAATATTACTATAATAACTATATTTTAACTTGTAGTATTTAATAATCATATAATATTATATCATATCTTTTATTGATTAATTATTATCTATAAATTATAATATACATGTAATGATTATGAAATCATATATATTTATATATAGATTCACTTTAAACTACGCTTAATTATTTTATTTCTTTCAATTATTATATATACAATTACATTTATTTTCATATATAAAAATGTTTTTATTTACAAACAATGGTTCGTGAATCGTCTAGAATAGTCCAAGGTCGAATGTACACATAAATACAGTTCAAAGTTTTTGAGACTCAACACTATAGACTTTGCTTATCGTGTCGGAATCATATAAGAATTAAGTTTAAATTTGATCGGAAATTTCCGGGTCATCACAAATCATTCTTTGTGTTTTTTTTTGTTGATGTTCGAATGAAGAAGGGATGTTGTCGCGATGGTGATGATATGAACATGGTATAGTGATGTAAAAGATTTAGTTGTTATGATAAGATGATACAAGATGATTTTATGATTAGTTAATGATGATGAGGATTATTATAGGTGTGAAGAAGGAGAGAAAATAGGAAACAGGAAATTTTGGTTTAAACATAATTGGTTCTGATTATAATTAGAAAAGTAACAATCAGAGGAGTCATTAAGGATGATATTGGGTTAGTGGGATGTCGCGGGTTCAAACCCGGACTTGGACTTTTTTTTTAAAGGATTACTTCTTTGAGGTAGAATTTCTATCTACTTATTATTATTATTCCTTTTATTATTATTATTATTATTATTATTATTATTATTATTATTATTATTATTATTATTATTATTATTATTATTATTATTATTACATCATTATTATGATTAAAGATAAAAATTATTATCACCATTAATATTATTATCATTATTATTATTAACATTATTATTATTAATATTATTAATATCATTATCATGATTTATAAATATACATGATTATTATCATTATTTTGATTATCATTAATATTATTATTATTATCATGGTTATTATTACTATAATTATTTTTATTAATAAGTTTTATTACTATTATTATTTTTATTATAAGATAATAAAACTTTTATTTATTATTATTATTTTACCAAATAACAATTAGTTACATAAAAATATAATTAACACATATAACATATAATTTAACAAGTATATCATTAATAATATATATATTCGATCAATTATGATTATATGTTTTAATATATATAAATGATATAGGTTCGTGAATCCGAGGCCAACCCTATATTTGTTCAATGACGTCATATGTATTTTTACTACAAAATATAGTATGGTGAGTTTTATTACTCCATTTTTAAATGCTTTTGCAATATATATTTTTGGGGCTGAGAATACATGCGCTGTTTTTATAACTATTTTACGAAATAGACATAAGTAATTGAAACTACATTATATGGTTGAATGGATCGAAGCCGAATATGCCCCTTTTAGCCTGGTAATCTAAGAATTAGGGAACCGAGCCCCTAATTGACGCGAATCCTAAAGATAGATCTATTGGGCCTAACAAACCCCATCCGTTGTTGTGGATGTTTTAGTACTTCGAGTTTTTATATCATGTCCGATGGATGTCCCGAAATGATGGGGATATTCTTATATGCATCTTGTAAATGCCGATTATCTGGTGTTCAATCCATATGAATGATTATTTTTGTCTCTATGCATGTGACGTATATTTATGAAAAATGGAAATGAAATCTTGTGGTCTATTAAAATGATGAAAATGATCGATTATGGTAAACTAATGAACTTACCAACCTTTTGATTGACACTTTAAAGCATGTTTATTCTCAGGATTGAAAGAAATCTTCCGCTGTGCATTTGCCCATTTTAAAGATATTACTTGGAATCATTCATGGCATATTTCAAAAGACATTGCATTCAAGTCGTTGAGTTCAGTAAAGATTATGATTAAGAAAATGACAGATTAGATCATTTATAGTTAGATATTATGAAATGGTATGCATGCCGTCAACTTTCGATGTAATGGAAGTTTGTCTTAAAAAAAAGAATGCAATGTTTGTAAAATGTATCATATAGAGGTCAAGTACCTCGCGATGTAACCAAATATAATGTATTCGTCCAGATGGATTAGGATGGGTCGTTATAGGTAGTATCAGAGTGGTGGTCTTAGTGAACCAGGTCTTGCATTAGTGTGTCTAACTGATAGTTGTTAGGATACATTAGTGAATCTGGACTTCGACCGTATCTGCATGTCAAAAGTTTTACTTATCATTTCTAGTCGGAAATCATATGCTTATCATCCTTAGGAAATTACCTGCTTATCTGCTTATCATTCTTAGTCTAGACACATCTTACTGCATTGATTGCATGAATAGTGTATAGACAAATTCATATCTTAGCGTATCTGCTAATCCATATCTTAGCGTATCTGTTACCGTAGACTTTATTTGACACGTTTCCTTAATTCCCTCCGTAATTTATGGGATCTTCTGTACTATAGATAGGTATTCTATGTAATTAGAATATCATCCGATATCCGAAAACCATTTCATATCAAAAACCCTTTATCTAACCGTACCTGATGAAACTCACAACTAGTTCAAGTCCCTTGAATTCTGACAGCTATTCCGACATGGATGTTCACCTAAGCTCCGTAAGCAGCGTCACCAGAATGAATCAACCAATCAGCCATCTCCAATTCATCTGATGGGTTCGTAGTTGACTTAATCAATGGAGACGCGAAGAAGGCGATCCCTTCCACCAACCGAATTCACCTCTTGGCGAAGAACCTGAAACACTTACCGGCGAACCTATCTGAAACACCATTTTCAGCCTCATTTCTAGGGTAGCTCATCATGATTATATTCTATCCACAATTCTAAACCTTATTCATCCGCTCATTTCGACCGACAATCATCTCGAAATAATAGAAAAAGTCAACGATCTTCGCGCTCGAGTAATCAATTTGAAAAATATGGTGCAAAACGTACCAGCTTCAACAACATCACTGGCACCAACAGTACCACCACCAACAGCAACATCCGCATCCCACACCTCAACATCACAATCTGTCCCACGAACATCAACATCATACGCACCATAGATACCAAGGAGTACCAACAACAATGAACGATGAAGTATTGATCCATAACTTCATTGAAGAAATATTTTGCGAAGAATATGTGGTTTCTAAAAGTTTTAGAGATTACTTATTTTAGCTCAACCCGAAAAGCAAATGAGATTAATATCATATTAACTCATTAAATCCATGATTACATTCGAAGAAAATATATATGTATAAATATTTTCATAATGATTGTAATTAAAAGTTCTTTTGTACAAAATATTAATGGTGAAAATATTTTAACGGGTAGGTAATACCCGAGGAATATTTAGATTTCACACTAATAAGTTACACTGTACATTCTTCGAATCTGATTCAACAGTCAATCACTATCCTACTTACATCCACAAGATATACGAATCTGTTCACCACAAAATAACCATTTTCATTCAATTTCATATTTGGATTTTGACTTATCATAATTCAACAAGTGACATAATGAAGAAAACATTGGACAAAATAAAATTTGTTAGAAACAAAAAATTAACTATGAGAAATTTTGTTAAGAAAGCACGCTAACAAAATCCTAGCTAACTGTTCCTAATTCCCTGTTACATTATAATTATCGTAATTTAATTATCGCAATTTTAATTCTCGCAATTTTATTTATCGTCATTTAATTTCTGTTATTTATTTTACACACTTTAAATATCGGGACACGTATACAATTTTTTGACATATCATATCGACGTCATCTATATATGTTATTTGGAATAACCATAGACACTCTATATGTAGTAATGATCAAGTTCCCTATACAGGGTTGAGGTTGATTCTAACATAATATATATACTTTGAGTTGTGATCGAGTCTGAGACATGTATATAACGGGTCACGACATGTGTTAATTAATTCGAATATTATATATTAAACTATGTATGAATTATTGAATTACTAACTGTGGACTACCAACATTGGACAATTAAAATGAATTAAAATATTGATTATAACATATGAAACTAAACAATTCTTCAAGTTTGCCACTTGATTTCATCTTAAACCTCATTTGTATCTTGACGATTACAATCTGCATTCAAACCTTTCAAGATTCTTGAAAACATCTCAATCGAAAAGATGAACCAACCGCACTTCATCTACGGAAGAAAAGATTGATGCATATAGTTATGCACTTGAAAACACTCGGAACCTGAGTAAACGTTTAACATGTATCTGTGCTAGCTCCTTTGGCGTTGTTATTACCGAAAATAACTTTACAATACCTCTCCAAAGTAGCCAATTTTTTCACAGCTCCAACAAGTCAACTTCGACTTTTCATTTGGATTAGCCTTATTATAACCGTGATATATAAGTTACCTTTCGTCATCGTTATCGGAGAACCGTTTATATTCCGCCACATTAACTGTAAACTTACCAGCAACTTCATTGATCTTTGACTTTCCGAAAAATTATTATATTTGTTCCTTAAAACCTATTCATATATGTGACGACCCGGAAATTTTCGACCAAATTTAAACTTAATCTTATAATGATTCCAACATGATAAGTAAAGTCTATCAAATCGAGTCTCAAAATGTTGGAACTATTTTTCGTAAATGCATTTAACCTTGACTATTCCCGAAAATTCACGAACAATTGTTTGTAAATAAATATTTGTATATATAGATTAGTAAATATTATATAAAATATAATATTAATATATCAAACTTAATTACAAGGTATAATATAAGTTGTTATTATTATTGTTACTTTCATTAATATTATTAACATTAATATTAATATTAATATTAACATCGGTGTTAATAATATTATTATTTTTAATATGAAATTTGATACATGTAACTTGTTGTATCTTATTATTACTTGTATTATTACTAGGTATTATTATTATCTTTACCATTAAAAATTATTTTTTTTATTATCATTAACATTAATAATAATATAATTATCATTTTTATATAAAATTATTATTATCATTACTTTACCATGATTCTTATTCATATTAGTATTATTTTGATATTATTAATACAAAAATTATTATTATTATTATTGTTATAATTAACATTATTATAATATTACCATCACTATTATTTCTATTGTTATTATTAATATTAGTAGTCTCATTATTATTAATAAAATTAATGTTAAATACTAATGTGTATATATTTAATATTATTTGTTTCTTTACAAAATTAAAATACAAATATATATATATATATATATATATATATATATATATATATATATATATATATATAATGATATATGATAATTTAGATACAAATATACACCTATACATATATGAAGAGCAAGTTTACATATATAAATATATATACAGAAAATATATATACATAAATACTGATTATGAATAAATATAAATATAGATACTAACTATATACATATACGTATTCTGTTTCATCTCAACATCACCTTTTTTTTAATTTGTTTCTTATCACCGATTCTGTTGTAGGATTCGAATTTAAACATATCGTATAATCCGTTAGACTTTATCATCACTTTATTTTTTTTATTTCTTCTGATTGATTTTTCTATCTGCTCGAGTACAAATCGAATTTCCAATTGTCTATAAAAAACAAAACTGATGGTATCATGTGTACTAACTTAAATAATTCGATTATCATCTCTATATACAATTATATCAAAACTGCATTCAAATTGAAAACCACAATACTAGACAAACACTATCTCTGATTCACTCTTATGTATTACTACCACTTTCAAACATCACCACGAAATCAATCCATCATCGATGAATGTTACTACTGCGTCTACTAATTGTGTCAACTATGATCGATTCTTGTTGCTGATGTTTACACCATAAGATCATCAGACCGCTGCACATGATTCTTGTTAACACTCATGTCAACCCTTGATCACACAATCCGCCACTAAGGACCACCATAACCCTTGTTAACCACCAACTTACTACTTATTATCGTTAGCAAATCAAACCGCCACCTCTTCATTTTCTTCTTCTCCTTCATGAATGACTCAAAAACCACCATCGCTTCACTTCCATCAATACCAACACTAGCCACCATTGAATTAAAAACGTGCTTCTGTTTATTCGTGTTTGATCATCACAAACTATCATCATCAAACATCAACGAATTATTATGAAAACAGTCTGCTGTATACTACTGTTTTCAAACTACCACTTAAACACCACAACTTTTTTTCGAGTAGTAGTCACCACAAACCACCATGTTCAGCACCCTACAAGCATGAAACCACTTTTGTTTTCTGTATCAATGCGTTGAACCACCAAACCTCCATACCCGTCACCCACATACACATTTATTAAACAAAACCATCGAACACTCTATAACTATCTTCCTTTTTACTGCTATTGTTTTGAGTTATGCGTTCTGCCTTCTATTTAAATAGACGTCCGAACCCAAAAAAACCTAGCAAACCTATAACAAATTGCTTATGTATTTTAACAAGATGATTGATATTAAAGTTGATAATTGATACCACTTGACGTGCCTTTCTCTTTAATTCATTCTTTTGGCTGACACTTTGTAATCTTGGGAACCCACCTCAATTACTCGATTCGTTTTAATAAAGTGTAGGGTAAAGAGTATTATTTAATTTGGCGATGGGGATGATATTTTAGTTTTAGCCGTCAATCACCAAACAGCAAACACAGAATATTAAATTCATGAGCTGTACTTAATTGGATTCCTTTTGTGTCGTGCAAACCAAAACCGAAAGTGTGGGCAAGCTTGGTTATTGGGCTAACGTTCATTGTTTGGCCGAGCTCCAGTTTTCTGAAGTGGATCGAGAGTTAGTTTGGCTAGTGGACTGCTTTAATTGATGATCCATTACCACTACAACTTCACAATCCTGTTTCCTTGTTCGAACTCCATTGTTGCAGCTGCTGAGCTGCTACTACTGTCACATTTACTATTATTCTGTCGAGCAGTCACGAAGCAAATGACAAACGTAGTGATGACTCGATGTTAGTTCATGATGATGATATGTGTTACATGATGAAGATAATATGGGTTTCATGATGATACATTAATAATGATAATATAATCATTAAGATAATGATGATATACGATGGTATGACAATAATAACTAAGTAATTAACGATGCGAATTAATACAAGGAAAGTAACAACGGTTCAATGGTTAGGGAAGATATCGGGTTAGTGGGAGGTCGCGGGTTCGATCCCGGGCCGGGGCATTTATCTTTTAAAGCTTGTTACTTAAGGTAGTCCTTATTATCATTATTAATATTAATATTATTATTATTATTTTTATTATTATTTTTATTTTTATTATTATTATTAGTATTATTATTATTATTCTTATTATTATTAATGATTAATGTTATTAAAATGCTAAGTTAGGTTTGAAAATAAAATTTAAGGATTAAGTTTATGATTTAAAATAGGTTAATGATATGATTATGATTATTAACAAAAAGTATGATTACGTTTATGACAAATACTTATTATTATTTTTGAATATTATTAATGTTATTATTATTAAATCTATATTTATTATTATTATTATTATCATTATTATTACTTTTAAACATTTTTATTATTAACATTATTATTATCTTTAGTCATTATTATTATTTTTATCAAAACTATTATTACTTTAGTATTATTTTACCAAACGAATGATATCTATATAAAAATATATTACAAGTAAACTAATAATACATACTAATATGTTTTAATATACTAACTAATATACTAGTATTTATATAACATAAATTATATATATATATATATATATATATATATATATATATATATATATATATTATGACAAACTATAAGTAATAATGTAATTAAATATATATAAAGATATTAATCATAACATATTATAAAATATAAATAAATTTAGTTGATTAAATATGATATGTGTTAATATATATATATATATATATATATATATATATATATATATACTTGATATAGGTTCGTGATGTAGTGACCCGAACTTTTCCATGTTTATATATATTAATTGAGATTGATATTTACATGATTAAATGTTTCCAACATGTTAAGCAATCAAACTTATTAAGACTTGATTAATTGAAATATGTTTCATATAGACAATTGACCACCCAAGTTGACCGGTGATTCACGAACGTTAAAACTTGTAAAAACTATACGATGACATATATATGGTTATATATATAGTTAACATGTTTTTATTATAAGTATGTATCTCATTAGGTATTTTAACAATGAGTTATATACATAAAAATGAGACTATTAATTTAAGAAACTCGAAAACGATATATATAACGATTATCGTTATAACAACGTCTTACTAGGTACATATGAATCATATTAAGATATTGATACACTTGGTTAATTATGTTAAATGATAAGTAAATATATTATTAAGTGTATTAACAATGAAATACATATGTAAAAATAAGACTACTAACTTAATGATTTCGAAACGAGACATATATGTAACGATTATCGTTGTAACGACATATAACTGTATATACATCATACTGAGATATATTATATATCATAATATCATGATAATATAACAATTTAACATCTCATTTGTTATAATAAACAATGGGTTAACAACATTCAACAAGATCATTAACCTAAAGGTTTCAAAACAACATTTACATGTAACGACTAACGATGACTTAACGACTCAGTTAAAATGTATATACATGTAGTGTTTTAATATGTATTCATACACTTTTGAAAGACTTCAAGACACTTATCAAAATACTTCTACTTAACAAAAATGCTTACAATTACATCCTCGTTCAGTTTCATCAACAATTCTACTCGTATGCACCCGTATTCGTACTCGTACAATACACAGCTTTTAGATGTATGTACTATTGGTATATACACTCCAATGATCAGATCTTAGCAGCCCATGTGAGTCACATAACACATGTGGGAACCATCATTTGGCAACTAGCATGAAATATCTCATAAAATTACAAAAATATGAGTAATCATTCATGACTTATTTACATGAAAACAAAATTACATATCCTTTATATCTAATCCATACACCAACGACCAAAAACACCTACAAACACTTTCATTCTTCAATTTTCTTCATCTAATTGATCTCTCTCAAGTTCTATCTTCAAGTTCTAATTGTTCTTCATATATTTTACAAGTTCTAGTTACATAAAATCAAGAATACTTTCAAGTTTGCTAGCTCACTTCCAATCTTGTAAGGTGATCATCCAACCTCAAGAAATCTTTGTTTCTTACAGTAGGTTATCATTCTAATACAAGGTAATAATCATATTCAAACTTTGGTTCAATTTCTATAACTATAACAATCTTATTTCAAGTGATGATCTTACTTGAACTTGTTTTCGTGTCATGATTCTGCTTCAAGAACTTCGAGCCATCCAAGGATCCGTTGAAGCTAGATCCATTTTTCTCTTTTCCAGTAGGTTTATCCAAGGAACTTAAGGTAGTAATGATGTTCATAACATCATTCGATTCATACATATAAAGCTATCTTATTCGAAGGTTTAAACTCGTAATCACTAGAACATAGTTTAGTTAATTCTAAACTTGTTCGCAAACAAAAGTTAATCCTTCTAACTTGACTTTTAAAATTAACTACACACATGTTCTATATCTATATGATATGCTAACTTAATGATTTAAAACCTGAAAACACGAAAAACACCGTAAAACCGGATTTACGCCGTCGTAGTAACACCGCGGGCTGTTTTGGGTTAGTTAATTAAAAACTATGATAAACTTTGATTTTAAAGTTGTTATTCTGAGAAAATGATTTTTATTATGAACATGAAACTATATCTAAAAATTATGATTAAACTCAAAGTGGAACTATGTTTTCTAAAATGGTCAATCTAGACGTCGTTCTTTCGACTGAAATGACTACCTTTACAAAAATGACTTGTAACTTATTTTTCCGACTATAAACCTATACTTTTCTGTTTAGATTCATAAAATAGAGTTCAATATGAAACCATAGCAATTTGATTCACTCAAAACGGATTTAAAATGAAGAAGTTATGGGTAAAACAAGATTGGATAATTTTTCTCATTTTAGCTACGTGAAAATTGGTAACAAATCTATTCCAACCATAACTTAATCAACTTGTATTGTATATTATGTAATCTTGAGATACCATAGACACGTATACAATGTTTCGACCTATCATGTCGACACATCTATATATATTTTGGAACAACCATAGACACTCTATATGTGAATGTTGGAGTTAGCTATACAGGGTTGAGGTTGATTCCAAAATATATATAGTTTGAGTTGTGATCAATACTGAGATACATATACACTGGGTCGTGGATTGATTCAAGATAATATTTATCGATTTATTTCTGTACATCTAACTGTGGACAACTAGTTGTAGGTTACTAACGAGGACAACTGACTTAATAAACTTAAAACATCAAAATATATTAAAAGTGTTGTAAATATATTTTGAACATACTTTGATATATATGTATATATTGTTATAGGTTCGTGAATCAACCAGTGGCCAAGTCTTACTTCCCGACGAAGTAAAAATCTGTGAAAGTGAGTTATAGTCTCACTTTTAAAATCTAATATTTTTGGGATGAGAATACATGCAGGTTTTATAAATGATTTACAAAATAGACACAAGTACGTGAAACTACATTCTATGGTTGAATTATCGAAATCGAATATGCCCCTTTTTATTAAGTCTGGTAATCTAAGAATTAGGGAACAGACACCCTAATTGACGCGAATCCTAAAGATAGATCTATTGGGCCTAACAAACCCCATCCAAAGTACCGGATGCTTTAGTACTTCGAAATTTATATCATATCCGAAGGGTGTCCCGGAATGATGGGGATATTCTTATATATGCATCTTGTTATTGTCGGTTACCAGGTGTTCACCATATGAATGATTTTTATCTCTATGTATGGGATGTGTATTGAAATATGAAATCTTGTGGTCTATTATTATGATTTGATATATATAGGTTAAACCTATAACTCACCAACATTTTTGTTGACGTTTTAAGCATGTTTATTCTCAGGTGATTATTAAGAGCTTCCGCTGTCGCATACTTAAATAAGGACGAGATTTGGAGTCCATACTTGTATGATATTGTGTAAAAACTGCATTCAAGAAACTTATTTTGTTGTAACATATTTGTATTGTAAACCATTATGTAATGGTCGTGTGTAAACAGGATATTTTAGATTATCATTATTTGATAATCTACGTAAAGCTTTTTAAAACCTTTATCTATGAAATAAAGGTTATGGTTTGTTTTAAAAATGAATGCAGTCTTTGAAAAACATCTCATATAGAGGTCAAAACCTCGCAACGAAATCAATTAATATGGAACGTTTTTAATCAATAAGAACGGGACATTTCAGTCGGTATTCGAGCGTTGGTCTTAGAGAACCAGAAAATTTGCATTAGTGTGTCTTATCGAGTTTGTTAGGATGCATTAGTGATTCTGGACTTCGACCGTGTTTTCTTTAAAAATGATTGCTTAACATTTTTGTTGGAAACTATATATTTTTAACATATGAATATTATGTGATATATTAATCTCTTAACGTGTTTGATATTATGTGATAGATGTCTACCTCTAGAACAAGTCCCATTGACTCACCTAATAATAATGAAAAGTCAAATGTAAATTGGAATGATTCGTGGACTGATTCACAAGTTCCCGAAGAGGAACCGGAAGAAGAGTCGGAACCGGAAGAAGAATCGGAACCGGACGAAGAATCGGAACCGGAAGAAGAATCGGAACCGGTGGGGGAAATAATAAAACGGTTAAGTAAAAGAGAATCCTCAACCAACCGACCAAGGTTAATTATGGTCAATGGTGTTTCCGCCAAGGAAGCAAAATATTGGGAGGATTACCAATTCTCCGATGAATCGGATTCCGACGAGAATTCCAATGATGTTATAGAAATTACCCCAACTGAATTTAAAAAGGCAAAAGAAAATAATAAGGGAAAGGGCATAAAAATAGAGAAATCTAATTCCAACCCCGATGAACTTTATATGTATCGTCAACCCCCGAAGTTCTTAAGTTGTAACAATGACCCGGGAACCTCTAAACCACCAGGTTTTTCTAAACCAATGTGGACAACGACGGCTCGTATTAGGGGAACATCATATATCCCTAGAAACTTGGCAAAACGAACCAAAACCGAAGAAGAAGAAACGAGCGAGTCAGAATAAGATAGTTGTATTCGTGTGGTGTAATATATGTAATATAGTGTTCTTATGCTTTATGATATATGTAAAAATTGCTTGTATTAATAAGTATTTTTTTTTATGAATCTAACTCTTGTCTATTTTACAGTTTAAAAAAACAAAATGGATAGACAACCCAATATTTTAAGAGACCTACCCGGAGACATGATTGATGAAATCTTGTCTAGAGTCGGCCAGAATTCCTCGGCACAACTATTTAAGGCGAGATCAGTTTGTAAGACATTCGAAGAACGTTCCAAGAATGTCTTGGTTTATAAGAGACTTTCGTTTGAAAGATGGGGGATATCACATTGGGAAACCCATAAGTTACGATGTGTTTACTTTGACGCATATATTGCGGGGAACCCAAATGCTATTTTACGCAACGGGTTAAGAAATTATTTTGACTCAATATATTCGAATATTGGACTTCGTGATTTAGAAAAAGCGGCTAACATGCAACATAAAGAAGCATGTTATGCTTACGGATTAGTAATGTTCGCTTCTCACCAAAGTGAGAACAAGAACATCGGGCTACAACTATTAAACAAAACGTTTCCACAAGTGACGGAGTCGGTAATTGGGGTAAGAAATGAGGTTTTTAGATTATTACGGGACTGTTGGACATTACGTAACCCTCGTCCCTTTGACGACGTTACAACACGCTGTCTTATAAACGGCCATAACGGTTATGTTGCACAAGACCAAGGATGGGAAGTAGTCCTAGTAAAACCAGAATGCATGACTTGTTTCTGGACGTATGAATTACGTGTCTTTATTGCCTTTGCTGAACGACTTGTGTACTAGCTAGAATTATCTTCACAACTATCTTGTATCAAAGTTATTGTGTGCTATATTTCAAGCTTTATGTAAAATAAGCAGTATTGTAAGTTTGTAAAATATTGTATAAAAGTTTGAACGCGAAATATTATTATAATCAGTTTTTCATATAGAATTGTAGTAGTTGAATTGTATATTAGCTGCTAAGTATGAACTTAACGGGTAGGTACTACCCGAATTTAAACTTATAAAACGCTAATATGAATAAAAAGCTTTTATAAATGAGTTCATATTATGCTACGAAATACTATTAACTACTCTTAATATTCTGTATGATTAACTTGTTCCATTTGACTATTTTGAAGGAAATGGCACCGACTACTCGACACACCGTGAATATGAATGAAGAGGAATTCCGTACTTTTCTAGCTTCAAACATAGCCGCAGTACAGGCTGCGCTACATACCAACAATAACCTTGGATCTAGCAGTACAGGAAATCGTGTAGGATGCACCTACAAAGAATTCACTGCCTGCAAACCTTTGGAATTTGATGGAACCGAAGGACCGATCGAATTGAAACGGTGGACCGAGAAGGTCGAATCGGTGTTTGCCATAAGTAAGTGTACTGAAGAGGACAAAGTGAAGTACGCTACGCATACCTTCACAGGTTCTGCATTAACATGGTGGAATACCTATCTAGAGCAAGTGGGACAAGACGATGCGTACGCACTACCGTGGTCAGCATTCAAGCACTTGATGAACGAGAAGTACCGTCCCAGAACCGAGGTCAATAAGCTCAAGATAGAACTTAGAGGGTTACGAACCCAAGGATTTGATATTACCACGTACGAAAGACGATTCACAGAATTGTGCCTATTGTGTCCGGGAGCATTCGAAGATGAGGAAGAGAAGATCGACGCATTTGTGAAAGGATTACCGGAAAGAATCCAAGAAGATATAAGTTCACACGAGCCCGCCTCTATACAACAGGCATGTAGAATGGCTCACAAACTAGTGAACCAGATTGAAGAAAGAATTAAAGAACAGATTGCTGAAGAGGCCAATGTGAAGCAAGTCAAAAGAAAGTGGGAGGAAAACGGTGATAAGAATCACCAATACAACAACAACAGCAATTACAACAATAATCGCAACAATTATCCCAACAATCACAACATCAATCGCAACTACAACAAACGGCCCAACAATAATAACAACAACAGCAACAGCAACTACAACAATCATCCCAACAACAATAATAACCGCAACAACAACAACAATCAGAAGCAGCTATGCCAAAGGTGTGAAAAGTATCACTCGGGGTTCTACACCAAATTTTGCAACAAGTGTAAAAGAAATGGTCATAGCGCGGCGAAGTGTGAGGTCTACGGACCAGGGGTTAATAGAACGAAAGGAACAAATGGTGTCGGAACGAGTAATGGTGGAGCAAGTAGTGTCGGAGCAAGTTATGCCAATGTAGTTTGTTATAAATGTGGAAAACCGGGCCACATTATTAGAAATTGCCCGAACCAGGAGAACACGAATGGACAAGGCCGAGGAAGAGTTTTCAATATTAATGCGGCAGAGGCACAGGAAGACCCGGAGCTTGTTACGGGTACGTTTGTTATTGACAATAAATCTGCTTACGTTTTATTTGATTCGGGTGCGGATAGAAGCTATATGAGTAGAGATTTTTGTGCTAAATTAAGTTGTCCATTGACGCCTTTGGATAGTAAATTTTTACTCGAATTAGCAAATGGTAAATTAATTTCAGCAGATAATATATGTCGGAATCGAGAAATTAAACTGGTTAGCGAAACATTTAAGATTGATTTGATACCAGTAGAGTTAGGGAGTTTTGATGTGATAATCGGTATGGACTGGTTGAAAGAAGTGAAAGCAGAGATCGTCTGTTACAAAAATGCAATTCGCATTATACGAGAAAAAGGAAAACCCTTAATGGTGTACGGAGAAAAGGGCAACACGAAGCTACATCTTATTAGTAATTTGAAGGCACAAAAACTAATAAGAAAAGGTTACTATGCTGTTCTAGCACACGTCGAGAAAGTACAAACTGAAGAAAAGAGCATCAATGATGTTCCCATTGCAAAAGAATTTCCCGATGTATTTCCGAAAGAATTACCGGGATTACCCCCACATCGATCCGTTGAATTTCAAATAGATCTTATACCAGGAGCTGCACCAATAGCTCGTGCTCCTTACAGACTCGTACCCAGCGAGATGAAAGAACTGCAAAGCCAATTACAAGAACTTTTAGAGCGTGGTTTCATTCGACCAAGCACATCACCGTGGGGAGCTCCTGTTTTGTTTGTCAAGAAGAAAGATGGTACATTCAGGTTGTGTATCGACTATCGAGAGTTGAACAAACTTACCATCAAGAACCGCTACCCACTACCGAGAATCGACGACTTATTTGATCAACTACAAGGCTCGTCTGTTTATTCAAAGATTGACTTACGTTCTGGGTATCATCAAATGCGGGTGAAAGAAGATGATATTCCAAAGACTGCTTTCAGAACACGTTACGGTCATTACGAGTTTATGGTCATGCCGTTTGGTTTAACTAATGCACCAGCTGTGTTCATGGACCTTATGAACCGAGTGTGTGGACCATACCTTGACAAGTTTGTCATTGTTTTCATTGATGACATACTTATTTACTCAAAGAATGACCAAGAACACGGTGAACATTTGAGAAAGGTGTTAGAAGTATTGAGGAAAGAAGAATTGTACGCTAAGTTTTCAAAGTGTGCATTTTGGTTGGAAGAAGTTCAATTCCTCGGTCACATAGTGAACAAAGAAGGTATTAAGGTGGATCCGGCAAAGATAGAAACTGTTGAAAAGTGGGAAATCCCGAAAACTCCGAAACACATACGCCAGTTTTTAGGACTAGCTGGTTACTACAGAAGGTTCATCCAAGACTTTTCCAGAATAGCAAAACCCTTGACTGCATTAACGCATAAAGGGAAGAAATTTGAATGGAATGATGAACAAGAGAAAGCGTTTCAGTTATTGAAGAAAAAGCTAACTACGGCACCTATATTGTCATTGCCTGAAGGGAATGATGATTTTGTGATTTATTGTGACGCATCAAAGCAAGGTCTCGGTTGTGTATTAATGCAACGAACGAAGGTGATTGCTTATGCGTCTAGACAATTGAAGATTCACGAACAAAATTATACGACGCATGATTTGGAATTAGGCGCGGTTGTTTTTGCATTAAAGACTTGGAGGCACTACTTATATGGGGTCAAAAGTATTATATATACCGACCACAAAAGTCTTCAACACATATTTAATCAGAAACAACTGAATATGAGGCAGCGTAGGTGGATTGAATTGTTGAATGATTACGACTTTGAGATTCGTTACCACCCGGGGAAGGCAAATGTGGTAGCCGATGCCTTGAGCAGGAAGGACAGAGAACCCATTCGAGTAAAATATATGAATATAATGATTCATAATAACCTTACTACTCAAATAAAGGAGGCGCAACAAGGAGTTTTAAAAGAGGGAAATTTAAAGGATGAAATACTCAAAGGATCGGAGAAGCATCTTAATATTCGGGAAGACGGAACCCGGTATAGGGCTGAAAGGATTTGGGTACCAAAATTTGGAGATATGAGAGAAATGGTACTTAGAGAAGCTCATAAAACCAGATACTCAATACATCCTGGAACGGGGAAGATGTACAAGGATCTCAGGAAATATTTTTGGTGGCCGGGTATGAAAGCCGATGTTGCTAAATACGTAGGAGAATGTTTGACGTGTTCTAAGGTCAAAGCTGAGCATCAGAAACCATCAGGTCTACTTCAACAACCCGAAATCCCAGAATGGAAATGGGAAAACATTACCATGGATTTCATCACTAAATTGCCAAGGACTGCAAGTGGTTTTGATACTATTTGGGTAATAGTTGATCGTCTCACCAAATCAGCACACTTCCTGCCAATAAGAGAAGATGACAAGATGGAGAAGTTAGCACGACTGTATTTGAAGGAAGTCGTATCCAGACATGGAATACCAATCTCTATTATCTCTGATAGGGATGGCAGATTTATTTCAAGATTCTGGCAGACATTACAGCAAGCATTAGGAACTCGTCTAGACATGAGTACTGCCTATCATCCACAAACTGATGGGCAGAGCGAAAGGACGATACAAACGCTTGAAGACATGCTACGAGCATGTGTTATTGATTTCGGAAACAGTTGGGATCGACATCTACCGTTAGCAGAATTTTCCTACAACAACAGCTACCATTCAAGCATTGAGATGGCGCCGTTTGAAGCACTTTATGGTAGAAAGTGCAGGTCTCCGATTTGTTGGAGTGAAGTGGGGGATAGACAGATTACGGGTCCGGAGATTATACAAGAAACTACCGATAAGATCATCCAAATTCAACAACGGTTGAAAACCGCCCAAAGTCGACAAAAGAGCTACGCTGACATTAAAAGAAAAGATATAGAATTTGAAATTGGAGAGATGGTCATGCTTAAAGTTGCACCTTGGAAAGGCGTTGTTCGATTTGGTAAACGAGGGAAATTAAATCCAAGGTATATTGGACCATTCAAGATTATTGATCGTGTCGGACCAGTAGCTTACCGACTTGAGTTACCTCAACAACTCGCGGCTGTACATAACACTTTCCACGTCTCGAATTTGAAGAAATGTTTTGCTAAAGAAGATCTCACTATTCCGTTAGATGAAATCCAAATCAACAAAAAACTTCAATTCATCGAAGAACCCGTCGAAATAATGGATCGTGAGGTTAAAAGACTTAAGCAAAACAAGATACCAATTGTTAAGGTTCGATGGAATGCTCGTAGAGGACCCGAGTTCACCTGGGAGCGTGAAGATCAGATGAAGAAGAAATACCCGCATCTATTTCCAGAAGATTCGTCAACACCTTCAACAGCTTAAAATTTCGGGACGAAATTTATTTAACGGGTAGGTACTGTAGTGACCCGAACTTTTCCATGTTTATATATATATTAATTGAGATTGATATTTACATGATTAAATGTTTCCAACATGTTAAGCAATCAAACTTGTTAAGACTTGATTAATTGAAATATGTTTCATATAGACAATTGACCACCCAAGTTGACCGGTGATTCACGAACGTTAAAACTTGTAAAAACTATACGATGACATATATATGGTTATATATATAGTTAACATGTTTTTATTATAAGTATGTATCTCATTAGGTATTTTAACAATGAGTTATATACATAAAAATGAGACTATTAATTTAAGAAACTCGAAAACGATATATATAACGATTATCGTTATAACAACGTCTTACTAGGTACATATGAATCATATTAAGATATTGATACACTTGGTTAATTATGTTAAATGATAAGTAAATATATTATTAAGTGTATTAACAATGAAATACATATGTAAAAATAAGACTACTAACTTAATGATTTCGAAACGAGACATATATGTAACGATTATCGTTGTAACGACATATAACTGTATATACATCATACTGAGATATATTATATATCATAATATCATGATAATATAACAATTTAACATCTCATTTGTTATAATAAACAATGGGTTAACAACATTCAACAAGATCATTAACCTAAAGGTTTCAAAACAACATTTACATGTAACGACTAACGATGACTTAACGACTCAGTTAAAATGTATATACATGTAGTGTTTTAATATGTATTCATACACTTTTGAAAGACTTCAAGACACTTATCAAAATACTTCTACTTAACAAAAATGCTTACAATTACATCCTCGTTCAGTTTCATCAACAATTCTACTCGTATGCACCCGTATTCGTACTCGTACAATACACAGCTTTTAGATGTATGTACTATTGGTATATACACTCCAATGATCAGCTCTTAGCAGCCCATGTAAGTCACCTAACACATGTGGGAACCATCATTTGGCAACTAGCATGAAATATCTCATAAAATTACAAAAATATGAGTAATCATTCATGACTTATTTACATGAAAACAAAATTACATATCCTTTATATCTAATCCATACACCAACGACCAAAAACACCTACAAACACTTTCATTCTTCAATTTTATTCATCTAATTGATCTCTCTCAAGTTCTATCTTCAAGTTCTAAGTGTTCTTCATATATTTTACACGTTCTAGTTACATAAAATCAAGAATACTTTCAAGTTTGCTAGCTCACTTCCAATCTTGTAAGGTGATCATCCAACCTCAAGAAATCTTTGTTTCTTACAGTAGGTTATCATTCTAATACAAGGTAATAATCATATTCAAACTTTGGTTCAATTTCTATAACTATAACAATCTTATTTCAAGTGATGATCTTACTTGAACTTGTTTTCGTGTCATGATTCTGCTTCAAGAACTTCGAGCCATCCAAGGATCCGTTGAAGCTAGATCCATTTTTCTCTTTTCCAGTAGGTTTATCCAAGGAACTTAAGGTAGTAATGATGTTCATAACATCATTCGATTCATACATATAAAGCTATCTTATTCGAAGGTTTAAACTCGTAATCACTAGAACATAGTTTAGTTAATTCTAAACTTGTTCGCAAACAAAAGTTAATCCTTCTAACTTGACTTTTAAAATTAACTACACACATGTTCTATATCTATATGATATGCTAACTTAATGATTTAAAACCTGAAAACACGAAAAACACCGTAAAACCGGATTTACGCCGTCGTAGTAACACCGCGGGCTGTTTTGGGTTAGTTAATTAAAAACTATGATAAACTTTGATTTTAAAGTTGTTATTCTAAGAAAATTATTTTTATTATGAACATGAAACTATATCCATAAATTATGATTAAACTCAAAGTGGAAGTATGTTTTCTAAAATGGTCAATCTAGACGTCGTTCTTTCGACTGAAATGACTACCTTTACAAAAACGACTTGTAACTTATTTTTCTGACTATAAACCTATACTTTTCTGTTTATATTCATAAAATAGAGTTCAATATGAAACCATAGCAATTTGATTCACTCAAAACGGATTTAAAATGAAGAAGTTATGGGTAAAACAAGATTGGATAATTTTTCTCATTTTAGCTACGTGAAAATTGGTAACAAATCTATTCCAACCATAACTTAATCAACTTGTATTGTATATTATGTAATCTTGAGATACCATAGACACGTATACAATGTTTCGACCTATCATGTCGACACATCTATATATATTTCGGAACAACCATAGACACTCTATATGTGAATGTTGGAGTTAGCTATACAGGGTTGAGGTTGATTCCAAAATATATATAGTTTGAGTTGTGATCAATACTGAGATACGTATACACTGGGTCGTGGATTGATTCAAGATAATATTTATCGATTTATTTCTGTACATCTAACTGTGGACAACTAGTTGTAGGTTACTAACGAGGACAGCTGACTTAATAAACTTAAAACATCAAAATATATTAAAAGTGTTGTAAATATATTTTGAACATACTTTGATATATATGTATATATTGTTATAGGTTCGTGAATCAACCAGTGGCCAAGTCTTACTTCCCGACGAAGTAAAAATCTGTGAAAGTGAGTTATAGTCCCACTTTTAAAATCTAATATTTTTGGGATGAGAATACATGCAGGTTTTATAAATGATTTACAAAATAGACACAAGTACGTGAAACTACATTCTATGGTTGAATTATCGAAATCGAATATGCCCCTTTTTATTAAGTCTGGTAATCTAAGAATTAGGGAACAGACACCCTAATTGACGCGAATCCTAAAGATAGATCTATTGGGCCTAACAAACCCCATCCAAAGTACCGGATGCTTTAGTACTTCGAAATTTATATCATATCCGAAGGGTGTCCCGGAATGATGGGGATATTCTTATATATGCATCTTGTTATTGTCGGTTACCAGGTGTTCACCATATGAATGATTTTTATCTCTATGTATGGGATGTGTATTGAAATATGAAATCTTGTGGTCTATTATTATGATTTGATATATATAGGTTAAACCTATAACTCACCAACATTTTTGTGACGTTTTAAGCATGTTTATTCTCAGGTGATTATTAAGAGCTTCCGCTGTCGCATACTTAAATAAGGACGAGATTTGGAGTCCATACTTGTATGATATTGTGTAAAAACTGCATTCAAGAAACTTATTTTGTTGTAACATATTTGTATTGTAAACCATTATGTAATGGTCGTGTGTAAACAGGATATTTTAGATAATCATTATTTGATAATCTACGTAAAGCTTTTTAAAACCTTTATCTATGAAATAAAGGTTATGGTTTGTTTTAAAAATGAATGCAGTCTTTGAAAAACGTCTCATATAGAGGTCAAAACCTCGCAACGAAATCAATTAATATGGAACGTTTTTAATCAATAAGAACGGGACATTTCACGTGAATCCTAGGCCAACCCTGCATTGTCTAGTTGTTCAATATCATCATATGTATTTTTACTACAAAATACAGTATAGTGAGTTTCATTTGCTCCCTTTTTAAATGCTTTTGCAATATATATTTTTGAGACTGAGAATACATGCGCTATTTTTATAACTGTTTTACGAAATAGGCACAAGTAATTGAAACTACATTATATGGTTGAATGGATCGAAGCCGAATATGCCTCTTTTTAGCTTGGTAGCCTAAGAATTTGGGAACAGACCCCCCAAATTGACGCGAATCCTAAAGATAGATCTATCGTGCCCAACAAGCCCCATTCTGGAATTTGGAATGCTTTAGTACTTCGATTTTATCATGTTCGATGGGTGTCCCGGAATGATGGAGATATTCTATATGCATCTTGTTAAGGTCGGTTACCAGGTGTTCAATCCATATGAATGATTTTTCTCTCTATGCATGGGACGTATATTTATGAGAAATGGAAATGAAATTCTTGTGGCTTATTAAAATGATGAAAATGATCGATTATGATAAACTAATGAACTCACCAACCTTTTGGTTAACACTTTAAAGCATGTTTATTCTCAGGTACGAAAGAAATCTTCCGCTGTGCATTTGCTCATTTTAGAGACATTACTTGGAGTCATTCATGACATATTTCAAAAGACGTTGCATTCGAGTTGTCGAGTTCATCAAGATTATTATTAAGTCAATTATAGTTGGATATATTATGAAATGATATGCATGCCGTCAACTTTTGATGAAATGAAAGTTTGTCTTTTTAAAATCAAATACAATGTTTGTAAAATGTAGCATATAGAGGTCAAGTACCTCGCGATGTAACCAAATGTAATGTATTCGTCCAGATGGATTAGGATGGGTCGTTAGAGTTGGTATCAGAGCGGTGGTCTTAGCGAACCAGGTCTTGTATTAGTGTGTCTAACTGATAGTTGTTTAGATACATTAGTGGGTTTGGACTTCGACCATGTCTGTATGTCAAAAGTTTTGCTTATCATTTAGTGTCGAAAATTATTTGCTTATCATCGTTAAAGTCTAGACACGTCTTACTGCCTCTATTACATAGACAGTGTATAGATAAATTTATATCTTAGCGTATCTGTTATTGTTACCTTTGCCTGACAGCTTTCGTAGATTCCTCCGTAACTTATGGAATTTTAGTATTATTTATGCATATGTAAATTATGTATTGCAGGGTACTAATCTACATCCTATAATCTATTTCTTATCGAAAATACTTCCTCTGATCATGCGAGATGAATCCCTCAACCAGTTCAAGTCCCTCAGATTTTGATAGCTATTCCGATAGTTATTCCGACAACTATTTCGATATGGATTTCCACTCGAGCTCCGAAAGCAGTGTAACCGGAATGAATCAACCAATTAGCCATCATCTATTCTGGATGAATTGGAGATAGGTTCATAGTCGACTTAATCAATGGAGTTGCGAAGAAGGCGATCCTTTCCACCAACCAAATTGCCCTCTTGACGAAGAACCCGAAGCACTTATCGGTGAACCAGTCCGAAACACCATTTTCACCCTCATTTCTCAAATATCTCACCACGATTATATTCTATCTAAAATTCTAAACCTTATTCATCCACTCGTTTCGACCAACAATCATCCCGGAATAATAGAATAAGTCAACGAACTTCGCGCTCGAGTAATCAATTTGGAGAATATGGTGCAAAATTTACCAGCTTCAACAACATCACCGGCACCAACAGTACCATCAGTAACAGCACCAGTACCATCAACAATCCATGCCTCAACATCTCATTCTGTACCTCGAGTATAATCATCGTTCTGCGTATCGTTCTACATCAATTATCTTCGTTCATCATGGCGATTATGTAATCTCTAATGTTTTAGAGATTATGTATTCTAGTTTTGACGGTAAACCAAATGAGTTTAATACTATATTAACTCATTAAATCCATGATTACATCTGAAGAAAATATATATGTATATATGTTTTCATAAAGATTGTAATTAAAAATTCTTTTGTACAAACTGTTAATGATGAAAATATTTTAACGGGTAGGTAATACCCAAGGAATATTTAGATTTCACATTAATAAATTACACTGTACATTCTTCGAATCTGATTCAACAAGCCATTTACTATCCTACTTATATCCACAGATATACGTATCCGTTCACCGCAGAATAACCCTTTTCATTCAATTTCATATTTGGATTTTGACCTATCAGAATCCGACAAGTGGCATAATGAAGAAAACATTGAACAAAAATAAAATTTGTTAGAAACAAACAAATTAACTATGAGAAATTTTGTTAAGAATCTACGCTAACAAAATCCTAGCTAACTGTTCCTAGCTAACTGTTAATTCCTTATTACAATTTATTATCGCAGTTTATTTATCGCAGTTTATTTATCGCAATTTATATTCTCGCAATTTTATTTATCGTCATTTAATTTTTGTTATTTATTTTATGCACTTTATTTATCGTCATTTAAATACTGTTATTTACGCTTTTTAAATATCGGGACACGTGTACAATGTTTTGACATATCATATCGACGTATCTATATATATTATTTGGAATAACCATGGACACTCTATATGCAGTAATGATCGAGTTAGCTATACAGGGTTGAGGTTGATTCTATAATAATATATATAATTTGAGTTGTGATCGAGTCTGAGACAGGTACACGGGTCACGATACATATTAATTAATTTGAATATTATATATTAAATTATTGAACTGCTAACTGTGGACTATCAACTGTGGACTACCAACATTGGACAATTAAAATGAATTAAAATATTGATTATAACATATGAAACTAAACAATTCTTCAAGTTTGCCACTTGATTTTATCTTAAACCTCATTTGTATCTTGACAATTACAATCTGCGTTCAAACCTTCCACTAATCTTGAAAACACCCCAGTCAATAGGATGAACCAACCGCACCTCATGTACGAAAGAAAAGATTTATGCATATAGTTATGCACCTGAAAACACTCGGAACCTGAGTAAACGTTTAACACGTATCTGTGATAGCTCCTTTGGCATTGTTATTATCGAAAATAACTTTGTAATCCCTTTCCAAAGTAGCCAATTTTGTCACAGCTTCAGTAAGTCAACTTCTACTTTTCATTCGAAACAACCATATTATAATCTTGATATATATGCGTACTCTTTTATTGCTATCGGGGAACCTTTTATATTCCATCTTATTACCAGCAGACGTACCAGCAACCTCGTTGCTCTTTGGCTTAAATCCCTCCGACAAATCACTATATTTATCTATTGAAGTCTCATCATATTCTCATCTGCATCTGGTAACGAGAATTGCCATACCAATTACTGAGAATCAACAATCAGTATTTCAAATCTCGCAGCGTTTCTACATCAACAGTTGTATGCATACATATAACATTTACCTCTTAGAATTCTTTAATTCGGAAATTCTGAACAACACTCAGTCTACAAATCAATACTCTGAATGTTCAAAAAAAAAAAGCTGAATGAAGTAGCAGAAACTGTAGACAACCGTAAACGACCTTAATCGTCGAAAGTTTAATGATAAAGAATAGTATGTTGGAAAAGCTCAGAAAAGTTGGAACTGGAAAACGGATTGAACTAACCACGAAGGAAACCAAGGACAAATACAAGGACCATACCTTACATTCAAAGAATCCAGATAATTCTGGATCAGTTGAAATCTTTAGAGAATATCTTGCTCCGAAATCATGTTAAAATCTTGCGGAAAATCTTTCTCCATCAACCATCGAACTTAGAAATTCCAAAATATCATCATAAATATCTTCGATATTTCTGAAGATATTTTCATAAATATTCTCGTCCGAAATTATTTATCTCTTCATGCTATCTATATTACATCATAAATGTAACTACTTTAGTTTCTAAATTTCTTTAAAATTCAAGTTTGAATTATGAATGATTTTGAAGTAGTGTTGAAAATTGATGCATGAATTAGTATAATATAATGACACTTGATCAACGTGATTATATTACAGTAAGTCATGCTGAGTTTCTAATGAAACGTGATGATTCACAGGCCATAACGTCATCATGTGCCATGTTACACGACTCTTACATTCTATCTAATTTATAAACACATCAAGAACATATTTTCTTGATAGTCCTATCTTTTCCTTGAATTCTGGTAATTTGACAAGTCAGATTATACAATTACTGTTTCTTTCTCAGAATATTAGTCATGTTCATTCGAAACTCCATACCTACGAATTCTGGACCATTATTCGCTTGATTTAAAGTCGGGAAGAGAAAACAAGAGCATGAAGCTCCGATATATAGGGGAAAATATAAAGCCCAACAATAACACCGAAATTACAAACCGTGGATATCAGTGCGTATAACAATATAAAGACATGGGAGGATTATAAATACAATAATCTCTAGAGCATAGTAGAAATAAATGGATTCCTCTAGTGGAAGTTGGAAAAGGAGAATGATTGTTGCGATAGTAATGATAAGAACAAGGATCAGAACTGGATTAAGCATTTTCACAATCTTTTGAATTTGGGAATTTAGTATAGGAGTGGTAAAAGTAATGGAACGGAAGAAGTTAATTTATAGTGAAATATCTGATAAAGAAATCAAGGCAGATTTCCGTATTTAATTAGAGAGATCTTAATTTCCTTAAATTCTGAAGAATCGGATATTATAGATTCTAAGATTTTCTTTTAAATTCCTTGATTTCCGAAAATCAACCATATCTACGTCAAAAGATTTGACGAAACACTATTTACTCATTTCACTCTTTTGTGATAACTTCACTCATACGCTTCGAATAATCAAATTGTTTTATCTGTATTACCCAATAATGATACAACTCTATTTATCAACTCATATGCGTCATGAAAACATTTTTATTGTTAGCCGTGACAACATCATTCAAATTTCGGGACGAAATTTCTTTAACGGGTAGGTACTGTGACGACCCGGAAATTTTCGACCAAATTTAAACTTAGTCTTATAATGATTCCGACATGATAAGTAAAGTCTATCAAACTGAGTCTCAAAATGTTGAAACTATTTTTCGTAAATGCATTTGACCTTGAATATTCTCGACTATTCACGAACAATTGTTTGTAAATAAATATGTGTATATATAGATTAGTAAATATTATATAAAATATAATATTAATATATCAAACTTAATTACAAGTTATAATATAAGTTGTTATTATTATTGTTACTTTCATTAATATTATTAACATTAATATTAATATTAATATTAACATCGGTGTTAATAATATTATTGTTTTTAATATGAAATTTGATACGTGTAACTTGTTGTATCTTAATTATTACTTGTATTATTATTACCTTTACCATTAAAATTTATTATTTTTATTATCATTAACATTAATAATAATATAATTATCGTTTTTATATAAAATTATTATTATCATTACTTTACCATGATTCTTATTCATATTAGTATTATTTTGATATTATTAATACAAAAATTATTATTATTATTATTGTTATAATTAACATTATTATAATATTACTATCACTATTATTTCTATTGTTATTATTAATATTATTAGTCTCATTATTATTAATAAAATTAATGTTAAATACTAATGTGTATATATTTAATATTATTTGTTTCTTTACATAATTAAAATTCAAATATATATATATATATATATATATATATATATATATATATATATATATATATATATATA
The DNA here is from genome assembly GCF_046630445.1 of Rutidosis leptorrhynchoides. Classification (NCBI taxonomy): domain Eukaryota; kingdom Viridiplantae; phylum Streptophyta; class Magnoliopsida; order Asterales; family Asteraceae; genus Rutidosis; species Rutidosis leptorrhynchoides. The sequence continues at coordinate 7,418,014 of NC_092334.1, read as the reverse complement.
TATATATATATATATATATATATATATATATAATGATATATGATAATGCAGATACACATATACACCTATACATATATGAAGAGCAAGTTTACATATATAAATATATAACCAGAAAATATATATACATAAATACTGATTATGAATAAATATAAATACAGATACTAACTATATACATACACGTATTCTGTTTCATCTCAACATCACCTTTTTTTTATTTGTTTCTTATCACTGATTCTGTTGTAGGATTCGAATTTAAACATATCGTACAATTAGTTAGACTTTATCATCACTTTATTTTTTTTATTTCTTCTGATTGATTTTCCTGTCTGCTCGAGTACAAATCGAATTTCCAATTGTCTATACAAAACAAAACTGATGGTATCATGTGTACTAACTTAAATAATTCGATTATCATCTCTATATACAATTATATCAAAACTGCATTCAAATTGAAAACCACAATACCAGACAAACACTATCTCTGATTCACTCTTATGTATTACTACCACTTTCAAACATCACCACGAAATCAATCCATCATCGATGAATGTTACTACTGCGTCTACTAATTGTGTCAACTATGATCCATTCTTGTTGCTGATGTTTACACCATAAGATCATCAGACCGCTGCACATGATTCTTGTTAACACTCATGTCAAACCTTGATCACACAAACCGCCACTAAGGACCACCATCACCCTTGTTAACCACCAACTTGCTACTTATTATCATTAGCAAATCAAACCACCACCTCTTCATTTTCTTCTTCTCCTTCGTGAACGACTCAAAAACCACCATCACTTCACTTCCATCAATACCAACACTAGCCACCATCGAATTAAAAACGTGCTTCTGTTTATTTGCGTTTGATCATCACAAACTATCATCATCAAACATCAACGAATTATTATGAAAACAGTCCGCTGTATACTACTATTTTCAAACTACCACTTAAACACCACAACTTTTTTTCGCGTAGTAGTCACCGCAGACCACCATGTTCACCACCCTACAAGCATGAAACCACTTTTGTTTTCTGTATCAATGCGTTGAACCACCAAATCTCGATACTCGTCACCCACAGACACCTTTATTAAACACCACCATCGAACACTCTGCAACTATCTTCCTTTTTACTGCTATTGTTTTGAGTTATGCGTTCTGCTTTCTATTTAAATAGACGTCCGAACCCAAACAAACATAGCAAACCTATAACAAATTGCTTGTGTATTTTAATAAGATGATTGATATTAAAGTTGATAATTGATACCACTTGGCGTGACTTTCTCTTTAATTCATTCTTTTGGCCGACACTTTGTAATCTTGGGAACCCACCTCAATTACTCGATTCGTTTTAATAAAGTGTAGGGTAAAGAGTATTATTTAATTTGGCGATGGGGATGATATTTTAGTTTTAGCCGTCAATCACCAAACAGCAAACACAGAATATTAAATTCGTGAGCTTTTCTTAATTGGATTCCTTTTGTGCCGTGCAAACCAAAACAGAAAGTGTGGCAAGCTTGGTTATTGGGCTAACGTTCATTGTTGGGCTGAGCTCCAGTTTTCTGAAGTGGTCCGAGAGTTAGTTTGGCTAGTGGACTGCTTTAATTGATGATCCTTTACCACTACAACTTCACAATCCTGTTTCCTTTTTCGAACTCCATTGTTGCAGTTGTTGAGCTGCTACTACTGTCGCATTTATTATTATTCTGTTGAGCAGTCATGAAGCAAATGACAAACATAGTGATGACTTGATGTTAGTTCGTGATGATGATATGTGTTACATGATGAAGATAATATGGGTTTCATGATGATACGTTAATAATGCTAATATAATCATAAAGATAATGATGATATACGATGGTATGACAATAATAACTAAGTAATTAACGATGCAAATTAATACAAGGAAAGTAACAACGGTTCAATGGTTAGGGAAGATATCGGGTTAGTAGGAGGTAACGGGTTCGATCCCGGGCCGGGGCATTTATCTTTTAAAGCTTGTTACTTAAGGTAGTCCTTATTATCATTATTGATATTAATATTATTATTATTATTATTATTATTATTAATATTATTATTATTATTATTATTATTATTTTTATTATTATTATTATTAGTGTTATTATTATTATTATTATTATTATTATTATTATTATTATTATTATTATTATTATTATTATTATTATTATGATTAATGATTAATGTTATTAAAATGCTAAGTTAGGTTTAAAAATAAAATTTAAGGATTAAGTTTATGATTTAAAATAGGTTAATGATATGATTATGATTATTAAGAAAAAGTATGATTAAGTTTATGAAAAATACTTATTATTATTTTTGAAAATTATTAATGTTATTATTATTAAATCTATATTTATTATTATTATTATTATCATTATTATTACTTTTAAACATTTTTATTTTTAACATTATTATTATCTTTAGTCATTATTATTATTTTTATCAAAACTATTATTACTTTAGTATTATTTTAACAAACGAATGATATCTATATAAAAATATATTACAAGTAAACTAATAATACATAATAATATGTTTTAATATACTAACTAATATATTAGTATTTATATAACATAAATTATATACCAAATATATATATATATATATATATATATATATATACATATATATATACATATATATATATATATGTATATATACATATACATATATATATATATTCATATATATATATATATATATATATATATATATATATATATATATATATATACACATATATATATATATTATGACAAACTATAAGTAATAATGTAATTAAATATATATAAAGATATTAATCATAACATATTATAAAATATAAATAAATTTAGTTGATTAAATATGATATGTGTTAATATATATATATACTTGATATAGGTTCGTGAATCCGAGGCCAACCCTGCATTGTCAAGTTGTTCAATGTCGTCATATGTATTTTTACTACAAAATACAGTAGAGTGAGTTTCATTTGCTCCCTTTTTAAATGCTTTTGCAATATATATTTTTGGGACTGAGAATACATGCGCTATTTTTATAACTGTTTTATGAAATAGACACAAGTAATTGAAGCTACATTATATGGTTGAATGGATCGAAGCCGAATATGCCCCTTTTTAGCTTGGTAGCCTAAGAATTTGGGAACAGACCCCCAAATTTACGCGAATCCTAAAGATAGATCTATCGGGCCCAACAAGCTCCATTCTGGAATTTGGAATGCTTTAGTACTTCGATTTTATCATGTCCGATGGGTTCCCGGAATGATGGGGATATTCTATATGCATCTTGTTAAGGTCGGTTACCAGGTGTTCAATCCATATGAATGATTTTTGTCTCTATGCATGAGACGTATATTTTATGAGAAATGGAAATGAAATTCTTGTGGTCTATTAAAATGATGAAAATGATCGATTATGATAAACTAATGAACTCACCAACCTTTTGGTTGACACTTTAAAGCATGTTTATTCTAAGGTAAGAAAGAAATCTTCCGCTGTGCATTTGCTCATTTTAGAGACATTACTTGGAGTCATTCATGACATATTTCAAAAGACGTTGCATTCGAGTCGTCGAGTTCATCAAGATTATTATTAAGTCAATTATAGTTGGATATATTATGAAATGATATGCATGCCGTCAACTTTTGATGAAATGAAAGTTTGTCTTTTTAAAATCGAATGCAATGTTTGTAAAATGTAGCATATAGAGGTCAAGTACCTCGCGATGTAACCAAATTTAATGTATTCGTCCAGATGGATTAAGACGGGTCATTAGAATATACTCATCCGTATCTTGAAATGAGAATTGCCATACCAAATTATCAGGAATCAGCAATCAATATTTTGAAATCTTGCAGCATGTCTACATCAACAGTTATATGTATACATATAATCTCTATCTCTTAGAATTATGACCTTTCATTCTGGAATTCTGATAAGCACCCAGTCTACGAATTAATACTCTGAATGTTGAGAATGCTGAGGAAGCAGCAAACTGTAAACGACCTTAACAGTCGAAAGTATGATGATAAAGAATGGAGTGTTGGAAACGCTCAATAGAAAATTTAGTACCGAAAAAGCGGATTATGCGAAACTATGAAGGAGGCTGTAGACAAATCACAAAGACTAAACCTGCCTCCAAAGAATTCAAATGATTCAGTATCTACTGAAGTCATTAAAGAATACCTTGCTCCTGATTCTACACTTTTACGAACAAATCTTCGTCATCATCCATCGATATTAGAAATTCTAAGATATCATCGTACCTTTCATTATAAATATTCTCGATATTTCTGAAGATAATTTCATAACTATTCTTATTTGAAATCATTTATCTCTTCGCGTTATCAGTATTACATCATAAGGGAAACTGTATAGTTTCTATATTCTGAAACCTTCAAGTTTAAAATATGAATGTTTTTGAAGTAGTGTTGGGAACTGAAGCATGAGTTAGTATAATATAACGACACTTGATCAACATGATTATATTACAGTAAGTCATGCCGAGTTTCTAATGGGACGTGATGATTCACAGATCATAACGTCATCATGTGCCATGTTACATAACTCTTTCATTCTGCTTAACTTCTGAACATATCAAGAAAGTATATTCTTGATAGTTCTATTCTAAGTGATTCTGGTAATTTGACAAATCAAATCGTGCTATTACGTTCTTTCTTGTTTAGAACATTAAGTTCATTCGAAACTCCAAACTTACGAATTCTGGACCATAACTCGCTTTACTAGAGGTCGAGAAGAGAATAAAAAGGCAAAGAGCTCCTAAATATAAGAGAAAATATAAAGCCCAATATTAACACAGAGGTTACAAACAGTGTATATCAATGTTTATCGCAATATAAAGACACGGTAGAATTAAAAACACTATAATCCCAAGGGCAAAGTAGAAACAAACAGATTCCTCCTGTGGAAGTTGGAAAAGAAGAATGATTGTTGCGATAGTCAGGATAAGAACAAGGATCAGAACTGGATTTAGCATTTTCACAATCTTTTGAATTTGGGAATTGAGTATAGGAGTGGTAAAAGTAATGGAGAGGAAGAAGTTAATTTATAGCGAAATATCTGATAATGAAATCAAAGTAGATTTCCGTATCTAATTAGAGAGATCTTAATTTCCTTAAAACCCCGAAGGATCAGATCTTATAGATTTCCAAGATTTTCTTTTAAATTCCTTGAACTCTGGAAGTCAATCCTATCTACGTCAAAAGATATGACGAATCTGCATTTATTCATTTCACTCTTTTATGATAGCTTCACTCGTACTCTTCACAAAAATCACATTGTTTTATCTATATTACTCGATGATGATAAAACTTTAATTTTTAGCTTGTATGCGTCATGAAAACATATATATTGTCAGCCATGACCATCCTAATCAAATTTCGGGACGAAATTTATTTAACGGGTAGGTACTGTGATGACCGGGAAATTTTTGACCAAATTTAAACTTTATCTTTATATGTTCCGACACGATAAGCAAAGTCTGTTATATTTAACTCACAAAAACTTTGGAAACTATGTTCATTTAATCAATTACCCTTTGACTTTGCCCGATGATTCACGAACAATTGTTTGTAAATAAATATGTACACATATATATACATATATATACATAGATAAATATATATGATTCTTAAACACAATTAATATTATATGTATATTGTATATACATAAAATTTATAAATAATAAATGTTCAATGAAGGTTATTATATTATCTATTAGCATTAAATATTACAAGTTAAAATACAGATGTTATATTAATATTACTACATGTATAAATATTAATATTAATATTAATATCAGTATTATTAATAATATTATATCTATATGAAATTTAATACATTTGATTTGTCATATCATTATTAATATTATTATTATCATTATTAATGTCATTATTATTATAATTAATAACAAAATTATAATTATTATAATTAATATTAATATTAATATTAGATATTATTATTAGCATTATTAACTATTATTATTATTATAAATTATTATTATTATTGATATTAATGTTGTTATTATTAGAAATTAATACATTTTATTATTAACATTAATAATACTATTATTATCATTTTTATTATTATCTATAAATCTTATAAATATTATAAATATAATTATTATTATTATTAGTATTATTATTAATAATAATAGAATTAATATTAATACTTATTAACTATAAGTTAAACACATATATATACATATTCTACTTATATATATATATATATATATATATATATATATATATATATATATATATATATATATATATATATATATATACATATATATATACATAGATAAATACATATATACTAATATATATAAATGTATAATACTGTATGTACATATATAAATACATAATAAATACATATTGGATTGCATATCACCATCATACTGTATAAATTGACTTCCTAATTGATACTAGTCGATGTCATGAATTACTGAATCGGATCTCAAATCCAAAATCTGTTAGAGGTCAGTATCGAATTGCAAAACAATACAAAATCCAGTACAAGACTTTATCGTTCTTTATTTTTTCTATTTTCTCTTTTTCACGTACGAATGATTCCTTCTGTCGATGGATTTTGATATAAAATTCGACTAAATCCAGCTATAAATGAAACAAAAACGAGTCACATTATCAAACACCTTTTACAGCTTTTAATTTAATAAACTTATCAAGAAAAAATAAGAAAAACCCGTTTAACCTCTGTTTTTGATATTTTTAGCCATACTATCGATCACCAATATTTTTATCCTCTCCTTTCTAATTCTTCTTCGTGAACAAACATTAAGCACCACCACATTCATCATCAACAACCACAGACTCACCACCATCATCTTCATTCGAAGATTAAATTAGCTGCTACTATCCTTGTTCCTGCTACTCGTTAAAGGTCAACAAGAATCACCTCAACCATCATGAACTTGACACTCCCACTGCTGCAACGTATATATCTATTTCATCTATCACCACCACAAATCATTAATCACCCAGTATCATTGTTACAGCCGTTTTTCTTTCAAAACAAAAGACAAATCGCCACCCTTCATTTCCACCCATCGCTACACCTTTTTCTTCATCAACTTACACCACTTTGTCTCCAAGCTAACTTTTAAACCTGCGATTTTAGTTTTGTTTCCCTATTCTGTCCGAGCTATTTAAGGTAACAAAATAAATTGAATAAGTTCACAATTTATAGATATCAAGTAAAATATTAAAGCCTCTTTATGAATTTAGGCATTATAAGTTGGAACGTTTTAGTGCATGTGGGACAAGCATTAGAATAATGGCCGACAAAATAGAACCCTTTCCTCCTTGCTTTATAACAACTCCAATTACAGAATATAAAAATGATATCGAATAAGCTGTGATGACCCCTGATATGGCGATGGTATGATATAAATAAATATGAAGAAGACCCCTCCATTAAACTTTTCGGTTGCAGCTACACCATGTCATTTCATTTGTTTATGATCGACATTTTTCTTTTAAAAGCAAAAGCTACACATTTGTTATTATATTCATTTATGGGACAATTCCATCAATATGGCGACAACTATGACATATGGTGTCGAAGTTAAATAATTTGTTTCCTTTATTTCTGTTACCGAATGGGTCTCACACGCAAATCCAACGAAAAATGTTCTTAACATGCTGTTGGGCTTACTTTATAAAAAACTTGAGATTTGGGCCGAGATCTTATTGGTGTTATGGGCCGAGAACTAAACTACTATATAGGGGGCCAACAAATGCTGCTTGATATACTGTTACAACTATAGCAGTGATACAATTCGGTTATTGCTGTTTAACGAGATGAAAATGAGGTTAAAGATGATGTCGAGTTGAGAAAGTATTAATAAATGATGATACAATAATCATTCTTTGTGTTATTTTTTTTGTTGATGTTCGAACGAAGAAGGGATGTTGTCGCGATGGTGATGATATGAACATGGTATAGTGATGTAAAAGATTTAGTTGTTATGATAATATGATACACGATGATTTTATGATTAGTTAATGATGATGAGGATTATTATAGGTGTGAAGAAGGAGAGAAAATAGGAAACAGGAAATTTTGGGTTGAACATAATTGGTTCTGATTATAATTAGAAAAGTAACAATCAGAGGAGTCATTAAGGATGATATTGGGTTAGCGGGACGTCGCGGGTTCAAACCCGGACTTGGACATTTTTTTTTAAGGATTACTTCTTTGAGGTAGAATTTCTTTCTACTTATTATTATTATTATTATTATTATTATTACTTTTATTATTATTATTATTATTATTATTATTATTATTATTATTATTATTATTATAATTATTATAATTATTATTATTATTATTATTATTATTATTATTATTATTATTATTATTATTATTATTATTATTATTATTATTATTATTATTATTATTATTATTATTATTATTATTATTATTACATCGTTATTATGATTAAAGATAAAAATTATTATCACCATTAATATTATTATCATTATTATTATTAACATTATTATTATTAATATTATTAATATCATTATCATGATTTATAAATATACAATATTATTATCATTATTTTGATTGCCATTAATAATATTATTATTATCATGGTTATTATTACTATAATTATTTTTATTAACAAGTATTATTACTATTATTATTATTATAAGATAATAAAACTTTTATTTATTATTATTATTTTACCAAATAATAATTAGTTACATAAAAATATAATTAACACATATAACATATAATTTAACAAGTATATCATTAATAATATATATATTCGTTCAATTACGATTATATGTTTTAATATATATAAATGATATAGGTTCGTAAATCCGAGGCCAACCCTATATTTGTTCAATGACGTCATATGTATTTTTACTACAAAATACAGTATGGTGAGTTTCATTACTCCCTTTTTAAATGCTTTTGCAATATATATTTTTGGGACTGAGAATACATGCGCCGTTTTTATAACTGTTTTATGAAATAGACACAAGTAATTGAAACTACATTATATGGTTGAATGGATCGAAGCCGAATATGCCCCTTTTAGCCTGGTAATCTAAGAATTAGGGAACCGAGCCCCTAATTGACGCGAATCCTAAAGATAGATCTATTGGGCCTAACAAACCCCATCCGTTGTTGCGGATACTTTAGTACTTCGAGTTTTTATATCATGTCCGATGGATGTCCCAGAATGATGGGGATATTCTTATATGCATCTTGTAAATATCGATTATCATGTGTTCAATCCATATGAATGATTATTTTTGTCTCTATGCATGGGACGTATATTTATGAGAAATGGAAATGAAAATCTTGTAGTCGATTAAAATGATGAAAATGATCGATTATGATAAACTAATAAACTCACCAACCTTTTGGTTGACACTTTAAAGCATGTTTATTCTCAGGATTGAAAGAAATCTTCCACTGTGCATTTGCTCATTTTAAAGATATTACTTGGAATCATTCATGGCATATTTCAAAAGACGTTGCATTCAAGTCGTTAAGTTCAGTAAAGATTATGATTAAGTAAATGACAGATTAGATCATTTATAGTTGGATATTATGAAATGGTATGCATGCCGTCAACTTTCGATGTAATGGAAGTTTGTCTTTTTTTAAAAAACGAATGCAATGTTTGTAAAATGTATCATATAGAGGTCAAGTACCTCGCGATGTAACCAAATGTAATGTATGCGTCCAGATGGATTAGGACGGGTAGTTATATAGTTGATCGAAAACAAGAATATTTTTGTATCATGAAATCTGATATAACTTGAATTCTTAAAATGAATTCGATTGTTCACACGTTTATCATCAAAGAAAATGATAAGATTGATATATAGAGTATTATGAACACCCTAGTTATGTCGAGTTACGTTTTGAAATAATTATGAATCAAATGAGTATATAATTCCTCATAATTTAAGAATATGTATGAAACGATTAAGTTACGAGAGATAAGATTGCAAATGAGTGCAACAAGAAATAAATATTCGCCATGCCTTTCAATTCAAACATGTCGATTTTTTGAATTTAAGGAATTTGTTAGGACCCCGAAGTTGTATAGTGTTAATGTGAAACACGCTTAAATGAAGGTTCCTTAGAAGAGGGCTATATAAGGAACGTATGTAGTCCTAATTAGATAGTCATTGTATTGTAACTGAGTTCTAGAAGCTGTGGAATGTAAATTTTACCGAATCTCTCTCTTACCGAGTCTACACCTTACTTACCGAATCTCATTCTAACTCATCACATCTTCCAATCTCAACATGATCTGACCTATCATTTGGTATTAGAGCTTCCAATGAGTGATATTACATCACTATATCGATCCAGAGATTGAAGATTACAGAATCTGTACGTTCTCAGTTAGATTGAATCATATTCGGTATCATCGAATTTGATTATCTGACATTCAGATTCTTGTGATAAGTTCAGCGAAGGTGTATTAGGTTGATTAGAAAGTGTTTCGATCATCATTACAGCTTTTGAACAACAATTATGAAGAATCAAGTTGATTTTTGGAGTTCGTGGCTAAAACTCTTGGTATTGATCAATTCTAGCTTAATTCTATATTTTAGTAAAGGTTTGTGGTTTAAGTTGTAATCCTGAGGTGTTTAATCAAGTTTTTGACGGTTCAATTTCATCAATTCTTCAAGTTTTGAAGATTCGATCAACATTCGGTATCTTAACTGCCATACCGAATCTGCTTCATAACTGGAAATTCATCTTAAGTGTTGCAGATTGTGGTGTATTTGTGATTCTATCACATTTGGTTTAATCATACGCAGCTAATTGGTATGGCTTAAGAAAGGATTCGATTGAATTTCTAAGATTCTATACTTAGACTTGGTTTGTCAACTGCTACAGTTGACATTCGGTATCCTATACATTCGGTATATTTGATATTCTGTGTGTTACTAACTTGTTTCCTTGTGCAGCAAGGTTACCGAATCTAATTCAAAGGAATTGGATTGTGTTTGCATTCAAAAGTTTACAGAATTTGACTACCGAGTCAGATACCGAACCAAAATCTCGGTATCACTTGATACATTGGTTTTAAGTGTTCTAAGGCTTCAATTATTGTGGTTACCGAATTTATACTGACTCTGGGTATGTTACATGTGCTACTGATCAGTTTCTGATACATAATCTGGTTTACCAAATCTTTATAGAATCTGCTAAAGTATCAAACCACTTACCGAATCTGCTACGGTACTGAACCAGATACCGAATCTGACATTTTTGTTAGATTTTTGTGAACCTTCATCCTAGGTTTGTGTAATACCAAATCTTTACCGAATCTACCTCAATTTCAAGATGTCGACCCAAGATACTTTGATCATTGGATCAGATTCCCGACCTCCAGTGTTGTTTGATGGCAAGTACAGTCAGTGGCTCTACCGTATCACTCAGTACATAGACTACAAGTGTGAGAAAGCAAAGTACATATGAGCTTCTCTGAGAGATGGTCCAGTTGTAGAGTATCATTCGAATACTGGTATGCCAATTCCAGTCTATGAACTTTCTGGTGATAGACTAGAAAGAGCTCAGGGTGACATAGAGGCAAAGAACATTGTTATGCATGCATCCCGTATGAGTTGTTTAAAAATATTGATAGCTGATGATGTAGCGTGAGGGTACGAAATAGTATTATTTTTAATACAAAATACTACAAAATATGACACAAGTTTTATTAATTTACGGATGGGATATACCTAAACCTTGCTACAACACTATAGGCAGTGTACCTAATCGTAGAGTAGTGTAGTTTTTAGTAAGTCCGGTTCGTTCTACAGGGAGCTGGTGATACTTACTATATTTTTAACAACTATATTTATACAAAATATATATAATTATATAAGTAGTAATATTATTATAAAAGGGGGGTTTTACCGTTTAATGACCGGTTTGTCGATTCTATATTTTAAGCGCAAAGATAAATGACGATAATTAAAGTGCGTAAAATAATGACAATAAATAAAATGACAGTAAATAAAATTGCGAGTAATAAAATGACAGTAAATAAAGATACGATGAGAAATACAATAAAAGAATTATGCTTATTTAAACTTCCGTAATCATGATGTTTGACGTGTTGATTTTAATTTATTACCATGGGTTAATTGTCCTTTGTCCTGGTTTATTTGATACGTCTATCTGGTTTTTGTCCATAATAGTCCATCGGTCATAAATATAAAGTGCGAGTATCCTCGTCAAATTACCCTTATACCCGAAGTCAAATATTCCAACTGATTAAGGATTTAAACTGTGACGCAGTTATCACTTCTATCAACAATTACACCAGTTATCACTGTATGTAATCTACCCCTGTTTTAATTAGTTTATGAATATTAATTCATCCACTTGATCAGAATGAATAATCAATTACCCAACCCAATTGATTAATTAAATGATTATAACAGATTCCATATGAACGTCACTAAATAGGACAACCATAATCATTATTAATTATTAGGTTAATTAATTTGAAGATAGGTTCGACAGACTCCAATGAGTTGTCACTCAATTAGACAATACCCCCCATCTATTAATAGTCAATAGTCCAATTTTCACAAGTGTCGGTCTTTTGCCCAAACCTTAATTATGGTCCAAAGTTCAATAACCCCATCTTAATATTTTAGCCTAACATCACGATTACTTCGGCTCAAATAAGCATAATAATAACTTAGTTACGAGACATTAATTTAAAAAGGAAGAACATAACTTACAATGATTATTTATAGCGTAGCGTTACACGGACAGAATTTCGACTTACACACTCAAACGATCTCTATCATAAATCTTATTATTATCATAATTTAAAATTAAAATTAAGATTATTGTTATATCTGATTATATTAACATTATGATAGAGAATTATAGATATAAATTATAGATATTGATATTGATAGATAGAAAAATAAGAAAAAGATAGAAAAAAAAGATCGAAAAAAAAGTTCTTCTCCCCCTCATCGTAATACATCGTCGCCTTTTTATAGGCAAATTAGAATTGAAATTTTCATTTACGACCCCTGAACTATGCTCAATTAACAACTTTTTATTATTTAATATTATTCTTATTATGAATTATTTAAATATTATATTTTATTCTTGTGCATAGTTGACTCGTAATTTTTACACCGTTGCGTCGAGCGTTGAGAGTTGACTCATGTCCCGGTTTCGAATTTTCGAACGTCCTTGCGTACAATTTAATATCTTGTACTTTGCGTTTTGTAACTTGTACTCTTGTCATTTTTAGACGTTCTTCATCAATAATTTGAACCTTTTTAATTGTATCTTGTACTTTTTAGCTTTTTGGACCTTTTTGTCTTCAAATCGTCGTTTTCGCCTTTTGTCTTCGCACTTATTTAAAATAAACGAATATTACTTGAAAATGGAACAATTGCAACTAAAATCTTGTCTTTCTTGGGGGATTTTGCTATGAAATATATGTTCCTTTTTAGCCTTATCAATATCCCCACACTTGAGCGTTGCTTGTCCTCAAGCAATACAGTCTTGAAATAAAAACATACTAGAATCACTTCTTTATTCTTCACACTTTATACATCAGTGATTTTGATACAGTGTTATAAACAATGATAGTAACGATAGAACCATGGTTAAAGGTGGGTGTGTCATCCACAGTTGCCTTGGGTTTAGGTCAACGACACTTGCAATCAAATAGCCGATTTACTTTCGGTTTCCAAAGCAAAGTGCACATTTGAAAGGCGGTTTACAGTCCCACATGACTATAAAAATTTAGATCCTTTAGGAAATAGGATCTTTATGAAAACATTTGATCTTTTGAAAATTCAATCTAGCTTTTACCCTAGATAAGTTTTCTGATTTGATCCACCATTGGTGTTGCAAAATATATTTGTGGATCAATATTTTGGCTAAAAACATTTAGGTTCGTGTAATCCACTGCTATCCCGGTATCGGAAAGCACACATCCAGTTTACTTGCTCCGTATATTACCTTTCGGCAAACTACCGTCCGGTTGTAAAGGAAAGCGATGAACAAGAAACTGTTAAGGCAATGTCTAATGACATGCTTTTGGTTATGGTCTTTTAACGTGTCGGATGCTAGAACTATCCTTGGTAGGAGCAATAGTAAAGATCATCCTATAATTTTTTCGGTCTGGCACAAGGTCCTGTCTCCGACCATGCTATGCAACCACCGTTCTTACGGTGGACACCCGATTTGGTTCAGGTGACCTAATGAATTCCAGGTGAATTCCTAGGATTTTACGTTCAATGGTAATGAACGCATTGAAAATGGGTTTTCAGAAAACAAATCGATTTGTATTTTTGATCAAAATATTTTCTCGTTCAAGCTCGAGTTTAGATATCATTGAATTCCATGAGTTTGAATTCTCAATCTTTAAGGTCAATCTCTAGGATTGAGTAATATCAGTCTTAAAAGCTGATTTTTAATCTTTAAGGAGATTATCCTTTCTGGGGATCTGATTCATTAGTCTTATCAAGCTAATTTGCACGGTGCCTCCCCATTGTACGAGATAAATCCTTCTCATGGTTAGGATAAATCTGACCACATGGCGACCCTGTTTGATGCTGAGGTCCGTGGATTTCCTGCTGATTTTAGTGATGACTTTTCTAGATTTTTCGTCAACCTACAGCTGGTCTGGACGATAACTTCATGACCTAAATCAAGAAGCGCGTGTCTTTTTCGGAAGACTTTACTTCCTTTTAATGATGGAATTGATTCATCGTGTAGATCCATCTTTCTTTCAAATATATTACAGTAAACCGGGTAAAACTGATTAGTATCATCCAAAACAAAAGTACCTGCAATAATCTTGTACAAAGATATGTGATAGATAGTTTTTAATTGAATAACTTGGTACATTCTCCCCACACTTAGTTTCTTTCTTTGCCTTTTTATTCTCCTTTATTCCATTTTAAATGAATTCAAGCATTTTAGGTTGTTTCTCAATTTATGTCCTTTCCGATGTAACGATAATTTCGGTATTATCACCTATTTTTCACCGTTCATAAATATGTATAAACATGATTTTGACTTCATTTAATTGAAAAATTTTCAAATTTTCACAAAATTTGGCAAATAAACCAAGTATAAACCTGAGAGAATTTATAACCCTTCCCCACACTTAAGATCATGCAATGCCCTCATTTGCATGAAATCAGACTATAATTTAAATTCATGAGGGTGATTAGCGTAGAAAAGTGATTAAAAATACCGAGTTTGTAATTACAAAGCTCGTCGAATGATAGATGGCGCCTCATCGTTCATTCCTTCATTTGTTATATCATATTTGTTGTTTTGCGTCTTGTCGTCAAAATTAGTACCTTTTGCTGAACTTTAATGACAGTCTTTGAAAGTGCGTTATTTTACCCTGTTTTGTACATAAGATAAAATACAAACATATATATATATATATATATATATATATATATATATATATATATATATATATATATATATATATATATATATATATATATATATATATATATATATTTTTTTTTTTTTTTGAAGTTTGGTTTATAATCCCACTTTTCAAAAATTTATAAAGTATAATATTTTTGGCATACTTTAAATCAATAAAATTAAAAATAATGATAACAAAATTTGTCGCCCCGCCCTCGGGTAAAGTAATTTCGGCTTAATGACCTAGTCTTCAACTCACGACGAATTTTAGAAATCATTTTTTTTCAACTTAATGAATTAAAGTAAATTTTGTTTTTAAAATTCACACAAAACTTAAATTAAAAAAAAACATATTAATTTTATATAAAACCTACAAAACAAAAATTCAGAATGGAGGGAGAAAACTAGTTCTTTAGTGTCTGCTAGTGGAAAAGACCACTCGGATTCCATTCTCAGAACTACACGAGAACAGAACAACTAACTCTAGATAGCATTTTCTTTTTAGAACACTTGAATCTCCCCACACTTAGGTAGCTGTGGTGTCAAAATTGTGATTAACTTCATCGTCAATTTCTTTTGGTCCATAATCAACTTGCCTATCTGTGACTTTTTCTTTAAGCCAGTGCCCGGCTTCTTCCGTAATATCCCAAAATTCAACTAGTTTCGCCTTTTCTTTAGGCGACAGATTGGATACTAACCGGTTACATAACTTAAAGTTCCCCTTACTTCTAGCATCGATAGCCCGTTTAAAAAGTTTCTTCATTGAACTGTTAATAACGGGGTCATTTAATTTCGTATCAACAACGGGGTTCTTTATTATCAAGTCATCATTAGGTTTTACTTCATTTTCTCCACACTTAGGCGTTTTATTATTGCTAAGCACTACCGTTGGAGTTGGTAAAACCACATGGTTCTTACCAATTGTTTTTACTGGTTCAACGGTTTTGGCTGGTGGAGATTTAGACTTTCGAATCATAAAGGTGATCGATTTGTCACCACTTTTAAGTGTCATTCTTCCATTTCCTACATCAAATAACGCCCCGGTGGACGCAAAGAATGGTCGACCTAAAATTAGAGGAACGTTTGGGTCCTTTTCTATGTCAATGACAATAAATTCGACTAGAAAGGTTAAATTGCCTACTTGAACGGGTAGGTTGTCAGCAATTCCAACTGGGTGCTTAATGGTTTGATCAAAGAGTCGAACACTCATATCCGTTGGACTTAACTTACCTACACCTAATCTCTTATATAAGGAAAGAGGCATAACACTTACACTTGCACCTAAATCTGCTAGTGCATCATACATGACACAATCACTAAGTAGACAAGGAACAATAAATTCACCCGGATCACCTACCCTAAGTGGAGGTTTTGGTGGAACTGTCTTCACCGGGTTTATATTTACGGCTTTTGTTTCTTGCAATTTCTTATTCTTTTTCTTCTTCTTCTTTCCAGAGGTATCACAATCTTTATTACCTATCACTTGCTCATACTCAACTCCTTTTCTTGGAAACGGGATGGGTGGTTTGTATGGTGCCACCACTGGCTTTACATACTCGGGTGGTGGTGGTGTAACTTCTTCATTGTTACTCACATCTAAAACCTTCCCATTTTCTGGAGCTGGTTTTTCAGAATTCGTTGAGACCATATTAACATTCTCATTCCGAGGATTTACTTCAGTATTACTCGGTAGCTTTCCTTGTTCCCTCTCACTCATCATGCTAGCAAGAGTACCTACGTGTTTTTCTAGATTCAAAATGGAAGCTTGTTGAGTTCTTAATGACTGATCAAATCTCTCGTTCGTTTGGGTTTGAGTTTCAATAAATTGTGTTTGAGATTCAACTAGCTTGAATACCACATCTTCCATATTTGACTTTTTCTCTTCGGTTTGTTGTTGTGGTTTATATAAGCCAGGTCTTTGTTGATTGAAAGTGTTGTTTTGAGTTGGTTGGTTATTCGGACCTTGTTGGTTATACCAGTTATTTTCGGGTCCTTTTGGATTGTAAAGAATGTTTTGATTTCGATTGAAGTTTGGCCTTGGCAGTTGATAATTATTCTGATAATTATTTCCAGGCCTTTGGTTCATATAAGAAACATTCTCTCGTTGTTCCATCGTTGGTTCAATGTGACAATCTTTCAATAAGTGTGGTCCACCGCATTGCTCACAACTGATTCGTATTGCGTGAATATCTTTATTCATCTTTTCCATTCGTCTTTCGAAAGCATCTATTTTTGCGGAAACGGAATCAAAGTCATGGCTAGAATCGGCTCTAGCCGCTTTAGATGATCGAAAGATATCTTTTTCTTGGTGCCACTCATGCGAGTGGGAGGCTGTGTTATCAATAATTTTGTAAGCTTCAGTTGCGGTTTTCTTCATAATGGAACCACCAGCTGTTATGTCGATGTCTTTTCTTGTAGCGATGTCTACGCCTTTATAGAAGATTTGCACTATTTGAAAAGTATCTAATCCGTGTTGAGGACATCCTCTCAACATCCTTCCGAATCTTGTCCACGCCTCATATAATGTTTCATTTGGCTTTTGCGCGAACGTAACAATTTCTCCTTGAAGTCTCACGGCTTTAGATGCCGGAAAGAATTGTTTAAGAAATTTTTCAACTAAAACATCCCATGTATCAATCGCCCCTTCAGGTAACGATTCTAACCAATCTTTGGCTTCTCCCTTTAAAGTCCAGGGAAATAACATGAGATATATTTGTTCGTCTTCCACTTCTCGGATTTTGAATAGTGTACAGATCCTATTAAACGTACGAAGATGTTCGTTTGGGTCTTCATTCGGCGTACCACTATATTGGCACTGATTAGTTACCATGTGTAGAATTTGTCCTTTAATTTCATAATCTGGAGCATTAACTTCTGGTTTAATAATGGCGTGACCTTGGCCAGTGCGCGTGGCTCTCATTCGGTCTTCCATACTTAGAGGTTCCAGATTTTCCATAATTGAATTTGTTGAATACGAATCACTAGAAGATTCTGATTTAATGGTTTGTGGTTCAGGAGGAATGATTAGTGGTTCTGGATCTTGGAATTGTCCCTGAATATTCTCTGGATTCTCAATTGTGAGGTTGGGTTCAAAAAATGGATTATCGGAAATTTGAACTGAAGTACTTGGTCGACTGGATGACGATTCTAAAGAAAAATCAACGGCGACAATATTGGCTAGATGTCTTGATCGAGTGATAGGTGGTGAACGTATGAAAGGTGGTGAACGTTTTACTCGGTGCATTCACTGAATATCCTATTAGTTTTTAAAAGGAAAGAAAAATTATAATAAGTTATCCAACCAATAGACTTTTCTGATTTTGCCCACGTTTCGAATAGCCAAAAGATGCAGCAGAGGGGCATGATTCGTTTGGTCTCAATATAATTGAGGACTGTTTGGCTCCAATAACCCGGTCCACGTACAAATCCAACTATTACTACGAACCAGAAAATTTTGATGTCTATCAATTTAACCACTTAAAATAAATTTTCGTAATTTTAAGAAATTTAGAGAAGAAGTAGAAAAAAAATCTAAGTCCTAAAAACTAGAATGGCGAGAAATAAGAGAGAAAAAGATTGCGCGTCGAAAAATGTCGAAAAATAAAAGGTCGAAAAATAGGCGTCGAAAAATAAAAATAAGAAAGTAGTGCGAAATACGGCGTCGTAAAATTCTAAAGCACCTAAAACTTAGTCTAAGGAATAAGCACTTAAGGGATTTTACGGCAAAGCCTAAAAATCTAAAAAAAAAAAAAAAAAAACTACGGCTAAAAAAATTAGAACTTAAAACTAAAAGTTGCGACTATAGTCTAAAAAAAAACTAAAGGTAATAAAACTTAAAATAATTTTTTTTTTAAACGTAATCAAATTTAAAATAATTTTTGTAGTTTGAAACGTAATGATAATGAGTAATGATATGAGGATGCTCACAAATTTAAAAGCTATCAATTTGGATATAATATGTATTACTTTACAGCTCATTAACGATTGATTTCATGGGGACAAATTGAAATATTATGGCCTACCAAAGTGATAAGACATGAATGATTGATTACGTTTTTTTTTTTTTTTTTTTTTAAAACGTTTTTTTTAAATGTTTTTTTTTTAAAACGTTTTTTTTTTTTTTTACGTTTTTTTTTTTTTTTACGTTTTTTTTTTTTTTTTTTTTGCAAATATAAATTAAAAATATAGCGTTTTAGTGCTCCCCGGCAGCGGCGCCAAAAACTTGATGATGTAGCGTGAGGGTACGAAATAGTATTATTTTTAATACAAAATATTACAAAATATGACACAAGTTTTATTAATTTACGGATGGGATATACCTAAACCTTGCTACAACACTATAGGCAGTGTACCTAATCGTAGAGTAGTGTAGTTTTTAGTAAGTCCGGTTCGTTCTACAGGGAGCTGGTGATACTTACTATATTTTTAACAACTATATTTATACAAAATATATATAATTATATAAGTAGTAATATTATTATAAAAGGGGGGTTTTACCGTTTAATGACCGGTTTGTCGATTCTATATTTTAAGCGCAAAGATAAATGACGATAATTAAAGTGCGTAAAATAATGACAATAAATAAAATGACAGTAAATAAAATTGCGAGTAATAAAATGACAGTAAATAAAGATACGATGAGAAATACAATAAAAGAATTATGCTTATTTAAACTTCCGTAATCATGATGTTTGACGTGTTGATTTTAATTTATTACCATGGGTTAATTGTCCTTTGTCCTGGTTTATTTGATACGTCTATCTGGTTTTTGTCCATAATAGTCCATCGGTCATAAATATAAAGTGCGAGTATCCTCGTCAAATTACCCTTATACCCGAAGTCAAATATTCCAACTGATTAAGGATTTAAACTGTGACGCAGTTATCACTTCTATCAACAATTACACCAGTTATCACTGTATGTAATCTACCCCTGTTTTAATTAATTTATGAATATTAATTCATCCACTTGATCAGAATGAATAATCAATTACCCAACCCAATTGATTAATTAAATGATTATAACAGATTCCATATGAACGTCACTAAATAGGACAACCATAATCATTATTAATTATTAGGTTAATTAATTTGAAGATAGGTTCGACAGACTCCAATGAGTTGTCACTCAATTAGACAATACCCCCCATCTATTAATAGTCAATAGTCCAATTTTCACAAGTGTCGGTCTTTTGCCCAAACCTTAATTATGGTCCAAAGTTCAATAACCCCATCTTAATATTTTAGCCTAACATCACGATTACTTCGGCTCAAATAAGCATAATAATAACTTAGTTACGAGACATTAATTTAAAAAGGAAGAACATAACTTACAATGATTATTTATAGCGTAGCGTTACACGGACAGAATTTCGACTTACACACTCAAACGATCTCTATCATAAATCTTATTATTATCATAATTTAAAATTAAAATTAAGATTATTGTTATATCTGATTATATTAACATTATGATAGAGAATTATAGATATAAATTATAGATATTGATATTGATAGATAGAAAAATAAGAAAAAGATAGAAAAAAAAGATCGAAAAAAAAGTTCTTCTCCCCCTCATCGTAATACATCGTCGCCTTTTTATAGGCAAATTAGAATTGAAATTTTCATTTACGACCCCTGAACTATGCTCAATTAACAACTTTTTATTATTTAATATTATTCTTATTATGAATTATTTAAATATTATATTTTATTCTTGTGCATAGTTGACTCGTAATTTTTACACCGTTGCGTCGAGCGTTGAGAGTTGACTCATGTCCCGGTTTCGAATTTTCGAACGTCCTTGCGTACAATTTAATATCTTGTACTTTGCGTTTTGTAACTTGTACTCTTGTCATTTTTAGACGTTCTTCATCAATAATTTGAACCTTTTTAATTGTATCTTGTACTTTTTAGCTTTTTGGACCTTTTTGTCTTCAAATCGTCGTTTTCGCCTTTTGTCTTCGCACTTATTTAAAATAAACGAATATTACTTGAAAATGGAACAATTGCAACTAAAATCTTGTCTTTCTTGGGGGATTTTGCTATGAAATATATGTTCCTTTTTAGCCTTATCAATAGCAACATCACAGCAAAAGATATATGGGAAGAGATCAAACGACAGCAAGAAGGTTATGATATGTCAGATGTTACTAAACTGAATAACGCTCTTGGAATTTATGAAGATTTCAAGCAGGAACCCGAAGAACAACTCAAGGATACCTATCGTCGTTTCAATGGTGTTCTCAATGAGTTGAAAAGGTGAAAGATTATAAAAGTGAATTCTGAAGTCAACATGAAGTTCCTCAAAAAGCTCAATGTTGATTGGCTTCCTTATGAAACCATTGTTTGATCTACCAAAGAGATTGATAAAATGATTATTCATGAGCTTGTTGGAGTTCTTATGCATTATTAACCTGAAGTGTCTAAACTTCAAGAAGGAAAGAAAGAATCATCTCTAAGTGATCCTCTTGCTCTCATTGCCAAAAAGAAGATCAAATCATTTACAACTTCCAAAAGCTTATCCAAGAAAGTGATTGTTGAAAAATCAACTGATTCTGAAGAGTTGAATCTTTCTGATGCTGATGATTCTCACCTTGAATTAGTAAACATGGCAGCCATGTTCACCAAATCCTTGAACAAACACAAGTTTAAAGGCAAATCAAGAAATCAACGAAAGAACTCATCTTCTTCCTCCTACTACAAGAAACCAGATCAACCAAAGAATCAACGTGCTGATGATTCCAAGAAGGATGATTCAATCTATTTTAATTATGGTAAAGCTGGTCATTACTCTCGTGAGTGCAAGATGCCTAAGAAGAAGAACACAACTTACTACAAGAAGAAAATGTTGATGGCAAAGATTGTGGAAACTGGAGGAGAGCTGAAACCGGTTGATGATACTTGGTTTAACTGGACTGATGATTCAGATTCAGAGGTGGAACATGCAAATGTTTGCAAGATGAATAAGCTCATCAAAGCAAAGGAAGCAATGGAGAATTCTGACTCAACATCTGATGATGATGAGGTATAATCAACTGAAATTTCACCTGATTTTATAAAAATCCAAAATGACATGAGGAAGAATCTGGCCTCAATGTCAAAAGAAGTCAAAGGTTTAAAAATCTGAAAATAAGGTTTTAGAAGATAAAATCAAACTTAATTAGACCAGACCATCTCCATCTAAATTACAATCGGAGTTGCAAAGATTGAATGTCCAACTCAGCTCTACGGAAACTGAGTTGGAAGATCTTAAAAAGACAATTCATCCGATTAAAGTCGAAAGGACACATTATCGTCTAAAATCAGAACGACTTGCAGAAAAGTTCAATTTTTAGAAAAATATCTTTCTGATTTGAAAAACCAACATGAACCCATACTTTTAAAGCTAAACAATAAAATTATTCAATTGGAAGACACCATAATTGAGAAGAACACTGAAATTTCTTCATTGTCAAAAGAGTCTCTTCAAATAAAAGCTCAACTTGCTCGATATGAGGAAAAACGCTATCGAACAGAGCAATCTAAAGCTATCATTGATATGGAACTTTCAAAACAAACAATTTTCATGAATAGACTAAAAATGATTCATGGTGAAAAGTGGGGGTTGGGTTATGAATATCCTAAGATTTTAGATGATGCTTCCAAAAAGATTTCAGGATTATATCATTCTGATTATTTTCAAGCTGGTTTACCATCTCATTTTGTGCATGCTTCTGATGCTAATTTTGATGATATTATTTTTAATCGCAAATCTAAAAAATACCATCAAATTAGCTTAATGTATGAAAAAATTAATGCTAAAATGGGTAAATCAAATCTTGATTTCTTGAGGAACTTGTTGAAACTGAAAAGAATATGCAATGTGCTAACTATGTGCCTAAATGTAGATTGGTTTATATTCCTACACTCATGCTAGATAAATACATTTTAATGCTTGAGAATGAAGTGTTTAACAACCCTAGTTCTAGCATTATTACAATAGATGAAGTGTTTAATGAACTAACTTTTGATGTGAAACCAATTCCATCGGCCTTACCTGCATGTTCTGTTTCTGATGATGTTTTCTGTGAAGCCCTAGCACATGAACAAACTGTCTTCTTTGAGACAGAATCCCTAGGTCAAAATTCTTTCGATGTTAAGGTAGAACCTCGAGAAGAACCAACTGTTGAAAATTTGATAGACTTTAATGCAACAATTGATCCTTTGAATGAAATTTATACAAACATATTGAATCGTATAGTAGATATACTTCAAAAGGAGAATGTTGAATTTCAACTTAAGTGTAAATCATTAGAACAAATGCTTGCTTTGCGTGATAAATTGCCTCCACTTCCTAAGAAAGAATGTACATATGATTTTAAGGAAGGTGAAGTGATAATTTCTGCTGAGGAATTATGCCTTGAGATTAAAAGCTTAAAACAAAAGATAATTCAACTGAAACGGGCTAACACACTTAAGCAACCATCTACTGTTGAAACCAATGTGTCTAAATGTGTTGGTGGGATTACTAAGAAGGAGAAAAGGTCAACAACATCTAAGGATGCCAAATCCATTACTATTCTTAAAAATCCTCTACATTCTCAATTTGGTAAACGTGTTTCAAAAGTTGTACCTTCAACATAATTTGTTGTCAAAAAATTTCATTCTCAAGATGGTTCTGTGTCAACTGAAAAGATTCATATGATTCCAATGTCAAATAAATCAAAGGAGAGTCTTTTAAAAAGATCAGTTAAGTCTAAACAACACACAGGTCCTAAACCTGATTTGAGTGAGTATGATGCAAAGGAACGTAAAATCAAATTAGAAATGTTTCAAAATCAATCATCTCATGTGTCAACTAAAAAAGTTTGGACGTCTAACTAACGTAGGTTTTTTTCGTGTCACAGGTCATAATTTAAACTTGAATTACAAGTCTGTATGGGTTCCCAAGTCAACGACTAAGAAAGTAGCAAACCAAAGAAATCTGCTAGTCGACCTAGGAAGTCATCACATGTTTTTCAATTTTCTTCTGTGAACAAAACATCTACATGGAATAAGTTGTGTGTTAAGACTTCTGATAATGATGTAAAACTTGATATTGCGTATGATGCTTCATGTAATGTGGTTTTAAATGATGCTTTGTTGTCTAAATTGCATGATGCTTTACGTGATTATCTCATTGTTGA
Organism: Rutidosis leptorrhynchoides; assembly: GCF_046630445.1. NCBI lineage: Eukaryota > Viridiplantae > Streptophyta > Magnoliopsida > Asterales > Asteraceae > Rutidosis > Rutidosis leptorrhynchoides. The sequence goes on along the minus strand of NC_092334.1, from coordinate 7,393,365 downwards.
TCCAAAGTTTATTGATGGTACTAACCGTAGTAGACCCAAGAAACTTTGGGTACCTAAACTCTAGGAAATTAACGTTTACAGGGTTTTGACGTCTGTGTTTGGTATATCGATTCCTGTGCTCTCGACACATGACGGGCGATGAATCCTTGCTTGTCAATTTCGTTGACAAATTCCTAGGAACGGTTACATTCGGAAAGGATGAGATTGCAGCAATAACGGGTTATGGAGATTTTGTGAAAAATGGCATAACGATCAAACGGGTATCATATGTTGAGGGTTTGGGGTGCAGTCTATTTAGTGTCAGCCAATTTTGCGATGGAGATCTCAAAGTTTTGTTTGAACGTCGTCAATGCTCGGTGCAATCCACCGATGGAAATGATCTCCTTGTTGGTAAACGTTGTGCTTCACTTTATACTATTGACCTCAATGATGCACCATCACATGAAACCATATGTTTGGCTACTCGTTCCACGAAAGAAAATTCATGGTTATGGCATCACCAGATGTCACACCTGAATTACAAGGGTATTAATCGACTGGTCTCTAAAGACTTAGTTGATGGTATTCCAAGCTTTTAATATGATAAGCTTCATGTGTGTCCATCATGTGCAATGGGTAAGCTAGAACGGACCAATAATCCACTTAAGCAAAACCCCAGTACTTCATCATCTTTGCAATTATTGCATATGGACTTATGTAGACCCATGAGAATTTCTAGCCTCGGTGGCCGGAAACATGTGATTGTCATTGTAGATGACTATACCCGATTTACATAGATTTTTCTTTTGAGAACTAAGTTAGAAACCCCCGCCATTATCATTGAGTTCAATAAAAAGACTCAACGTTCTTTTAACAAACATGTTAAGAGCATCCGAACTGATAATGGGACGGAATTTTAGAATGACCTGCTTGATAGTTATTTGAAAGACCAAGGCATTGAATATCAGTTCTCTACTGCTCGAACCCCCCAACAGAATGGAGTAGTCGAACGACGTAATCGTACATTGTGAGAGGCAGATTGAACGATGCTTGCTTACTCCAAACTACCTCCAAAAATGTGGGGGGAGGCCATTTCAACTGCATGTTATACCAAAAATCGTTGTATCATTAATAAACGTTTTGATAAAACTCCTTATGAGTTACTATATGGTAGACGCCCGAATGTCAAATATTTCCGTGTCTTTGGTTGTATATGCTATGTGCTTTACGATTTTGACAGCCTCGAAAATATGATCCTCATGGCTATCAGGCCATATTTCTCCATTATTCTCTGAACAAAGTTGCCTATCGTGTCTATCACAAACGGACAAAGACGATCAAGGAAAGCATTAACCTCAAGTTCGATGAATTTTCGGGAATGGCTTTTGAACAACTCGGTTCAAAACCCGATCCTAACCTGGCTACTACTTCTTCTGCATAAAATTCAATTTTCTTGAAGAAGGGTGTTCCGACGGTTACAATAGAGGAACTGGATATCTTGTTTGATAGTCTTTATGCTCCTCAATGGAATTTAAATGTTCAAGCCATACCAGTTACACCATCACAGTCCACTACTGTGGAGACGCAACCAAGTCTCTTTGATGAAGATTCAACACCAACTGATTCACCTGTTGCTTCTTCATCCTCCCTCCCACCTCCTACTACTGATAATCTTGAACAAATTCAAGATTCATCCGTTGATACAACTCAAGTTGTTTCTTCAGATACTTAAATAAATCCATTAGAAAGTGTTACATTAGCACAAGCGGATCAAGGCTCAATGTCAACAATGGTTGATATTTCAATAGATACCACTAATGTACAACCTCTTTCACATAACAACCGATGGACTAAAAGTCATCCGATAGATCTTATTATTGGTGATGCATCTGCTCCAGTCTCAACTTAAAGGGCTACTCAGAATATGTGTCTATACACTGCCTTTCTTAGTAAGATTGAACCAATAAGGGTTGATCAAGCTTTACTAGATCCGAACTGGGTGGTAAATGCAAGAAGAGATCAATCAATTTGAACGGTTAAAAGTATGGCGATTAGTTCCAAGACCAACGGGTCAACGACCAATAGGAGTTAAGTGGATTTTCAAGAACAAGAAGGATACTGATGGAATTTTGGTTCGAAATAAGGCACGTCTTGTGGCCAAGGGATACTGACAATAAGAGGGTATTGATTATGACGAAACGTGCTTCGGTTGCTAGGATTGAGGCTATTCGTCTTTTCCTTCTATTTGCTTCTCATATGAAGTTTACGATGTTTCAAATGGATGTCAAAACTGCTTTTCTGAATGGTCATCTTCAAGTGGAAGTTTATGTTGATCAAACAGAAGGCTTTGTCGATCATATTCATCCAAACCACGTCTACTACTTGGAGAAAGCTTTGTATGGTCTGAAGCAAGCACCACGTGCATGGTACGAGACCTTGACAAAGTACTTGCTGGATAATGGCTTCTCTCGTGGAACGATTGATACAACGCTCTTCACCCATAAAAACCACGGTCACATTCTCTTGGTTCAAATTTACGTTGATGACATTATTTTTGGTTCCAAGTCCCCGGCCTTATGTAAAGAATTTGGTGACCTTATGGCCAAAAAATTCAAAATGAGCATGCTTGACCAGCTTAATTTCTTCTTAGGGTTACAAGTAAAACAATTACCAAATGGGATTTTTATCAGTCAAACTAAGTATATCAATGATATGCTAAAACATTTTAAAATGACTGCTTTAAAACCAATGACAACCCCAATGAGGGCATTACTGGATGCTGATGCTAATGGGGAACGCTTTGACGTTACGCTTTATCGAAGCATGGTTGGATCTTTAATGTATCTGACTGCAAGCAGACCGGACATTACACTTGCTGTAATGGTCTGTGCTCGCTTTCAGTCAAACCCTAAGAAATCACACTCCAAAGCGGTGGTTAGGATTTTCCAGTACCTTAAAGGTAAACCTAACCTTGGAATCTGGTATCCTCATGGATCCGATTTTAATCTCACTGCTTATACAGATGCTGATCACGGCGGTTGCCATTTTGATAGAAAAAGCACATTTGGATCAATTCAGATGTTAGGAAATAGGTTAGTTGGTTAGTCATCTAAGAAGCAAAACTGTGTGTCCTTATCAATAGCTGAGTCTGAGTATATTTTTGCAGCTCACTGTTATTAACAAGTTTTGTGGATGCGAACTCAACTTTTAGACTATGGCTTTAAGATCTCTAAGACCCCAATTTACTGTGATTCACAAAGTGCTATAGTAATTACTAGCAACTCGGTCCAACATTCTAAATCTAAACACATAGATATTCGTTATCATTTCATTAAGGACCATGTAGAAAAAGGAGATGTAGAGTTATACTTTGTGCTTACCAAAGTGCAATTAGCGATAAAAAAATTGCACAGAAACATCCGAACTAAATAAAATTCATGATATCCTTTTTCCCTCTCCAAATTCTACAGATTCTCCAGAATATCAAGAGAAAATTGAAAGATCAGAAAAAAACCAGGCGAAAATAGTAACTCAATGCTCCATACGTAGAGGAACTCCCAAACATTTGTCAGATGTGTCGATATCAATGGTGAATCATTATTTCGATGAGTCATTTCTTCGGACAGAAGAAGATTATGGAAACACTTGTTCACTAAACCCTTAGATGAACTTAGGCTAAAGTTCTTGATCAAAGAGATTGACATGGTAGAGTATAGTGCTTAACTTTCCTTAGCTATATTGGGACTTATACTTGGGATCATCTGTTTAGGGGGAGTAATATTTTTCTAGGGGGAGCAACTGATTTCTTCTGCTTTAGATATTATCTTTCAAGGGGGAGCCTTTAGATTTCTGTTACCTTCCTGGGTTTATTTTTCAATGGTTACGAAAGGGGGAGGTAACTCATTGATATCATATTTCAAGGGGGAGTTACTTCATTTTCTTGGGAACATATCAAAATGTTTATTTACTTTCTTGTATATCACATTTTGAGGGGGAGAAAAATGGAGAAAATGAAAAGAAAATTGATTTTTCAAAAAGTGAATTCATAAACTCTTTGTTTTATATCTGAAATAATTCACTAAGGCTTGTATACATCTCAGTATGCAACCCGTTTTAAAATTTGGTATCATTGAAGATTTGTACTTTGGTCATAATTCAAATTTTTCTACGTACAAATCTTGTTTTGAGAAAATTCATAAAAATTAGAAAAGTTAAACTCCAAAAAGATTTGAATTTTACCGAATAAATGCTATTTTTAGCATTTTACCGAATCTGACAACCAACATTACAGATTCGGTAAGTTCAAAGTTTTCAAAATTTGTCTCAGAAATGTTTTTCATGAAAAATGTGATAATCTTAGAAGATACTTGATAAAGATTTGTCAAAATTTGAAGTCAAATTCATTAAAATTTAAAAATGGACTGCATTCGGTATAATAGGCCCATTCGGTAAAGCCCATTAATTGAACATCTTCGGTATCTATAAAAGGAGGGTCAAAGTCAAACTTTCTCTCACACTGTTCTTAATTACATACCGAGTCTGATTAAACATACCGAATCTGCCTAATCTACCGAATTCGTCATTCTCTATCTTTAAATCTTTGGTATTTTCTTATTTTAATCAAATCTAAGATTCACATGTTGTAGATCTAAGATAAATAAATGAGTTTTAACCAGATAAGATCAATAAAAACAGGATTATGATACTTAATTTTGAAAAAGTGTTGATTATACCGAATCTGAGTCGAATATCTTTAATCTTCGATTAAACTCTGTTGTTTTGGTTGATTGACATGAAATCTGATCTAATATGTGTTAAATTGGGTGATCTATCAATTGACCGAGTCTGATTACTTGTTTAATTGATTATTTGATGGTTTTTGTATATACCGAATGTGTTCTCGCTACAGTACCGAATCTGTTCCAACAATTAACATGTTTTCCCGATTTAATTGGTTGGTTAATTGATTATGATTATGATTTTGCATGTTATGAGACTGAATATGCATGTTTGAGTGATTATCTGTGAATTTTGAAGATACCGAATCTGTTCTTGGCTTGATACCGCATCTGCTATTTGGTACTTTGAAAAAATTTGATTTTTGACTTGAAACACTTAACATGTTTATTCTAAGTCTTTGATACAAAAACTCAAGCTTATTTGGTTACCGAATCTGAAGTTATCATGAATACTGAATCTGCTTGGATAGAGTTGAATAATTGACTAAGTGTTGTTCTGATTCTTTATGGTATATATTTGATTTTACATGATAGGGTGTATTATGATGAATATCGTATGAATATCATGTTTGTCAAATGTTTGTTCTTGTTTGGAATAAATGATTGTTAAAACTTAGAAAAACCATAAAAATTGTAAAATCTGAAAAATACATAGGTTTTCAAAGGAAATAAGAATAGAGATATATGTTTTATGATAACATCTTGTGGTCTTCTATTTCTTATTTATACAGCTAAATGGCGAACAATCACTTCATTAATTCTGAAACCAACATCCCTTGCAATTATTGGACTGCTATCCTAGAGAGGCATACTTTATGGCCTGCTCTAAGCTCAACAGTTAGTGTGCCAGTCACAGACTTGGAGCTTCTTAATAGATCAATCATGTTTGTGGAGGCTACACAACCTACAGCTGCCAATCCACAGGGAGAACAAGCTAAATTTGAGTTTGAGCTGAGAGGGGTACAAGGATTTAGAAGTATTACTAAAGCTGACTTCAGGAGGATCTTTCAGCTTCCTCTTGTACAGAATGCTCCTGCTCTTCCAGCTACTCAGCAAATGACGAGCTCAATCTTTCAGCTTGGTTATAGTGGAGCTACCAATGTTCCACCGGCTAAGTTTCAAAAGAAGTATTTGCACTCCCAGTGGTATGTGATCTTCTTGATCATCAATAGATGTTTCTTGATGACAAGGAGTGAATCAGACAGCTTAACTGTGCCAATGCTCATGTTTTTCTACTCATTCACAAGAGTAGAAACTCCGAATTATGTAGAACTTTTGTGGGAACTTGTTCAAGCACAAGTTGTTAAACCAAGGGGTTCTTACATCCCTTGTGAAAGGTTTTTCTGTATCTTTATCCATGATGCTATAACTGCTTGCAGAAATGCAAATATTTTTGTACCAGGTACGCATGGATTACAGATGAAGAGATTTGGGGAGTTGAAGATGAATACCCCGATGATTTCCGATAATAGATTCACTGCGCAAATTCCAAATTGGCTAATGAGGCTAGCTGAACCCCAAGATGCTCGAATGCATTCTTATTTTGAGGCTGTAGGAATACCTCTTCCGAACTTGGTACAACAAGAACAAGTTGAACCCGCCGCGGTTCCATCCCCAGAGGTTGTAGAGGAACCTGTAGTTCAATCACCCGAGCCAGCTAATCCTCCATTTAGGATAAACCTCAAACGCCCTAGGGTAGCTCAACAAGCTCAACTCCTGAGGATCAGGGAACCTAGTTCACCTAGAATTGAACCAACCCTTTCCACAACACCTGAGGAGAGCAGTGACACCGATTCATCAGAAACTAAATCATCTCCCGAACATTCTCCAAAGAGAACACGATATATGCCTGATGAGATGATTCAAACTCCGCCAACCCTACGAGTAACTAGATCTAGGACTACGACTCCATCGTACGCGAAACAGTTACACCAACCATTGGTGATACGGACCAAGACCTAGAGCCTATTAGGTAACCTTCACCCATCTCCATATCACATCCAACAATAACAGTAAGCCCTACACTAAATGAAGCGTAAGCTTCGATAGGCAAGAGAGCTGAAAGCATGGATGGTAAAAAGACCAATCAGCCATCCAATCTAAAAAGGACTTAATAATAAATCCTACTAAGCAAGGTGCTTCGGCATCTAAGGAAGTAAAGTCTTCCTCTGTAGTAAAGTCTGCATTGACTCAATCATTGAGGAAACTCAATCATTGAAGTCCAGAACGGTCGAAGGGGAGCCGAAAAATGTTGAAAAGCCACCCTGTGTATCGACTGGAAATCCTCTTGTGCCTCAACGTACAACAGGGTCTGGAGGTCCGGCTTATCTTGATGAGGGAGATCTGCCGCGTCCCATGGAAACGAGTCAACATGACAATCCTTTGGGATATTTATCAGACTTCCAGCAGACTGTTCCCTTGGTTCAAGAAATTGATTCATTGGTTCAAACAACTTCTCTTCCGAATTCTGAATCTCAGGGTCTGGAGGATGAGTCTTTAACTGAAAGAGATGTGCTATCTTATGGTATATCAATGATTTCAGGAGTCGGAGATGGTAATATCTCTGCGAGAGCTAAACCAACGGGTAGTTCTGCTACTTTGTCAGAGTCCCATGAGACTAAAGTAATGGAGGTGGGTGATTCGAAAGAATCTTCGCCGGCGACAACTCCAGTTGTTGCCCAACCTTCATCAGAAGGGGATATCACGAATCTGACTAGTAGTACGTACAACCCTACATATAAGAATAATACCGTACATTTATCCTTACCTGCCCTCACGACAAATCAAACACTTTCACCGACATCGCCTTCAACAGATGATGCTGCTGCTGTTCCTATTGTTACTTTACCACCATCACCCACACGTTCACCTAATTATTATGATGCTTTGGAGCAAGAATATTTCAGTCATATGTTTTCTAGAGTTAATCTTGATGTTCTTCGGCGAACTTCGCTTCAAGCAATGTTTCGCGCTCGAGTACGACATCCGCTAACTTCCTGCTCTTCTCCTCTAAGTCCTCACCGTGATGATAAACATGACGATTCTGATCCTTAGAATAGCCACGAGGGGGATATAGGAGTAGATGGAGAATTTCTAACGGTGAACATTTCCACCAGGGGTGGTGGTGTGAGGTCTACATCAGTTTCTCAAGCTCAATAGGTTCATACGTAATCAGAAATGGTTTCTACTCATGATGATATTGATAATAAAAACCTGAACAAGTCATAATTCCAAATATTCATTCTGAGGCTGATAGTGGACCGGTTGAAGAGGATTTAAACTTAAGTGATTTTTATCTTGAAGAAACAGATGATGATGGGTTTGTCATTCTAAGCAAATTATCTGCAGTATCTTCTATTCCTGAGGATGTAGAAATTGTGGATGAAGGGAATCCTGATCTGGTAATGGAAAGTGATGATGAAATGGATTCTTCTGATGAAGATGAAGACAATCTTTATGTTAATCCAAATGATGATGACATTTTTGATCGTATTGAAGATGGTATTGCTCCAACAGATGACACGACAAATCCTACTGATCATTCATCAAATTCTACACCATCATCGAGTTCAAATCCAACAAATGCTAATAAAATTTCAACTTCTGGTACTTCTACTTCAAGTGAAACAGTGAATTCTAGATTCAAATACAACAATGGTATATTTTTTAAGAATCGGGAACAAAGATTGCTATTGGGAGTTGAACATGATTTCATAATGTTACGAAACACATTCATCGAGGAAAATCCATATAAGATCTTTCGCATTAACGAAACGCCAAGGAGTAAAAGGTTTACCTATATAGATTCACGATTGCTTCCAGCTAATGAAAGAAACTGGTATGAGTTTATGTGGAGGAAACATATCAACAAGAATGAAGATGATTTGTGGCTTCAAAGAAAGTATCGTATTTCAGAAGTGTTAAATATTACTCGAGTCAGAGTAGATATAACTGAGAAAAGAGACGTTATCAGTCAGGTCATGTTATTAGAGAATATGAGAAGGAGTACAAGTTTACAGAAGCTGATTTTCAAAATCTAGACATGCTTGACATCATTTACATCTACAACTACCTCGGTATCATCACCAATCGACCTTTTGCTAAATCTCAAGCTTTGAAAGCTGTGAAAAGATACATGATAGAGACAATTGAACTGATGAGATGTGAAGATTTTCAAATTGGTCTTGAAGCTAATAGGAAAAAGATTCGAATAACCTGTCCGAATCAATTCACAGAGGGACTGAAGGATATGAGAATGTTTCAAATGCAATTCGAAACCGAAGGGTTTGTATTTATGAATTCTCAGAAAGAAAAAGTGTTCATTTGCACTGAAGAGTTAAAGAAATATTCAGATGGTACACTCAAGGCTGCACTGAAGTATCTTAAAATTCGTCAAAGTAAGTTTGATGACATTGACATGAAAATGGGTCTTGGAGAGTTCATAAAGCATATCAGAGATCTTTTGAAGCTCCAGATCCGTACTAGACAATTTGAGATTCTTCGTGGCCAAAGAAAAAGAAGGTATTTTAAAGAAATGGATGAATATCCATTACATGAGGGAGATCCAAGAAAAGCGTGGGGCGTCTGGAAACCTTCTAAGCAAATTTCAGAAAATTAAGTTGAAGTTTCAAAACCAGATGGCACACGATGGAAACTAACGTTTGGATCTCTCAAGATTACTAAATAGGATTACATTGTAAATTTCACATTTAACACTAAGGGGGAGATTGTTAGGACCCCGAAGTCGTATAGTGTTAATGTGAAACATAATTAAATGAAGGTTCCTTAGAAGAGGGATATATAAGGAACCTATGTAGTCCTAATTAGATAGCCATTGTATTGTAACTGAGTTCTAGAAGTCGTGGAATGTAAATTTTACCGTATCTCTCTCTTACCGAGTCTACACCTTACTTACCGAATCTCATTCTAACTCGTCACATCTTCCAATCTAAACATGATCTGACCTATCAGAATTAAAAAGAAATCTTCATAATTAATATAGGATCGGATTCTACGGTAATCAAGAAAAATTATAATCTCCTCGTATCAGTAGGATTTGGTTTACGGAATAAGGAAAAATTAAGATCTTCTTCAATTAAATATGGTAATCTGCCTCAATTGTTATGTCTGATACTTTTATTATAAATTTACCACCTTCATATCTTTATTTTTCACAACTCCCATCTTCACTTCCCCAATTTCTATTTCAAAAGATTAGTGAAGATGCTCAATTCAGCCATAATCCTTGATATCATTCTGACTATCGCAATCGTCATCCTTCTTTTCCAAATCCCACCAGAAGAATCTGTTTAGTTTTACTATGCCCTTGGAATTGTAGTATTTTAGTTTCTCACGTGTCTTTATGTTGCTATACGTATTGATATACACGATTTGTAATTTCTTGTTTGTTGTCGTTTATATTCTTGCTTATATTTCGAAGCTTCATGCTTTTGTTTTTCTTCCCGACAAAGGGATTAAAATGTCTTGAGCTTGTAGATATTCTTAGGAAATTTCAAATGAATATACTAATGTTCTAAGCAAGAAAGAAAATATCATAGCATGATTATATTAGCAAATTGCTGAAATCACAGAAAGGAAAGAACTATCAATAAAATATTCTTTGTGTTTTTAGATGTTAAGCAAGATGAAAGAGTCATGTGACATGGCTCATGGTGAGGGTAAGGTTAATCAAGCATTACCATCATCATGTTTCATTAGAACTTCCGCATGAGTTTGTGTAATATAATCACATTGATCAGACGTCATTATAATATACTAACTCATGCTTCCATCCCAACACTACTCCAAAGTATTCATAAATCTAAACTCGAATGATTTACTAAAATTTAGAAACTAAAACAGTTTCCTTTATAATGCAATACCGATAGTGCGAAGATATAAATAATTATGGACAAGAACGATTATGGAGATTCCTAGAAATGTTGAGGATATTTATAATGAAGGAAGATATGATGATATCTTAGAATTTCTAAAATATTTAAAATCGAAGAATGATGATGAAAATCCTTTTGCAAGAATTTTAATACGAGAGGAGTAAGGTGTTTACTAAAGATCTCATCAGATACCGAATGATCTAGATTCTTTATGTATAGGTTTAATTCTTGTGATTTGTCAATAGCCTCCTTCATGCTTTGTTCAATCCGTTTTTCAGTTCCAAATTTCCTCTTAGTGTTTTTCCAACATATCATTCTTTGTCATCAAACTTTTAACCATTAAGACCATCTACAGCTTTTGCAGCATCATTGGCATTCTTAAAATTAACAAATCTAAAACACTGTTTAACAAATTGTGGTGTTTTCAAGAACTTTGAATTGGAATGCGTAAATGTAGGATGTAGCCGTAGAATTACTGTGAACTTCGCAAGGCACTACATTGAAAATGAAAGTGTAAAATCAAACATGTATTTAAATAATACACTTGGTTTATTATGAAATGATTGATAATGTGTTAAACGTATAGAATATAGATAATGTGGTTAAGTTGTTGATGAAAGATGTACATTGTAGCATATTAATAATGTGAATTAAGTATTATAAAAGCCCTTTTAAAGCATTTTATGATTTTACATATGTAGTACCTACCAGTTAAAGATTCATAACTAATAGCTAGTTCGAAGAGATTTATTTTTGTGACGACCCGGAAATTTCCGACTAAATTTAAACTTAATCTTATATGATTCCGACACGATAAGCAAAGTCTGTTAAGTTGAATCTCAAAATTTTGAACTATGTTCATGTATTTATTTAACCTCGACCAAATTTCGACGACTCACGAACGATTATATAAATGGATATGAATATGTATATGTATATGTATATGTATATATATATATATATATATATATATATATATATATATATATATATATTAAACTTGAAAACGTTAACAAAGTATTAAATGTATAATACTTTACATTAAGCGTATTTGCCTCAATATATGCTTAATATATTCATCTACGGAATTAAAAGATATTTATCAAATCTCTTATAGATTGTGTTATTGTTACGGGTCTCTGTTGTGAGGTCCACTATGATTTAAGAATAAAATTTCTTTTTAACGATATTCGGAATAAATAGTAGTGTAATCTACAAGTGAGAACAAAGTGTCAAATAACATGAATTAGACAAAAGTAGTAGAGATTCCTACTTAATTTTCAATGCATGCTTTACAATATTTTTCCTCTTGATTCTTGATAAGTTAATTATTTAACTATCATAATATTTAATGTAAGAAAACTTTTTCAATATAATAGAATTTTTATTATTAAAATGTTTTGTTAAAAGAACGTAATTTTGATATAAAGCGTTTTGATATTATTAAATATATTTTAATAGGTAACGAAAAGATGATTTATAGAAGCAAATGACCAAAATACTCAAATGATTAAGTTATACTTCGGGTAATATAGTTTACCATTGATTAAGTCTAATTATTGATAAATGTACACGTCACAAAACGTAAAGTACGCGTTTTCTAAGCGTACGAAAGGACTTTCGAGAAACCAGAACCGGGACATAAGTCGAGCGTCAACGTACAAAACAATGGAGCTAAAGTTACAAGTCAACCATGAGCGAGAATATAATATAATATATAATTAATTAATATAAATTATATATTTTAAATATAAAATAATATGTCGACAAACAAGAAAACAAATCAGGTGTGAGCTGGCACAGGGAGCTCCACGATCGCGGAGCTGTAAGGCACAAAAGCTCCACGATTGCGGAGCAGTCAAAATCAAAAATGCACTATAAAAAGGCCAGTTTGTTCGACGAGTTACACATCTATCTACTCTATATATATATATTTATATTATTATTATTATTATTATTATTATTATTATTATTATTATTATTAAGATTAATATTATTATTAATCTTATAGTTAGGAGTATTATTATTAGTATTATTATACATAAAATACTACAACAAGGTCATGAGCGAGTTATTTTCAAAAACGGGTTTTCGAGCGGGATAGAGCTAAGGAAACTATGGGTTATAGCTATGAAGGTTATGGGTAATGTTCATGGGTATTGTTCGCAAGCTAAACCCAGTGTTTATCATCTCCGTTGCGTCTTTATACTTTCCCGCAATATTGAATCACAATATTGATACGTGAGCATGCATATCTCATCTTTTATATATTAATAGTGTATCCATGTATAGTGCTCGAGTATATATGATTATGCATGCTTGTATGCTTAATTTCATCGTTAAATAGTTTATGATGAATCATGAATTTAATACATATGGTACTGATATATAGTATATGACATGCATGTCGTTGGAAAGCTATCGAAAAATTAATAACTTTTCATTTAAAATCGCGTGATTTCGATGAACGGATTAAAAGCTATGGTTAACTGAATTATGATTGACGTTAATTGAAATTGTGTTTGAAACTGTAAATTAATATTTAAACAACTTGTCTATGAGATTGATAAATGGGATTTTTATATATTACTAATCGAGTAAATGAATTTCTATATAAGGCACGTTTTGTTTTGTTGATCAATTGTCAAAGTTGACTGTCTTATCATGTTTAAAGCTTTATAAACACTATAATCTGATTTTACAAGTATTGGAAAACTATGTGAAATAATAATACATGTTCGATTGCCATGATAATTCAAATATAATATAGCTCCTGAAATAAATAATATTTTAAGTTTGATAAACTATAAATTCGTTCAATTATCAAGACTTATACTATGTTAATAAACATGTATAGATTTAAAGATCAATTTGGGTCAGGTTGACTTTTGAGATGACTTTTGTTAACTTTTATATGTCGGTCTCGAGCATTAGGATTGTGATACACTATGATCAGACCTAGCTTGTTAGACATGTATTGACCAACATATGTTCTCTAGGTTGAGATCTACGGTTACTTTGCATTCCAAGTTTCGGTCACATTTCGGTGAATGACCTTTTGTGCTACTAAGGTGAGTTTCATAGATCCTTTTTTAATTTCTTTTGCAATCTATAATTTTGGGCTGAGAATACACGCACTTTATTTTAAACGCAATGGATACTAGTACATACTAAATTCTACACTGAGTTTGAACCGAAAATCCCTTAGCTTTGGTAACTAGGAACTACCGGTTATAAGAACTGGTGGGCGCGAATAGTTGTATATGGATCCATAGGGCTTGACATCCCCATCTGTTCCGGGTATAGAAACCCTAGCCTGAACTATAAAACAGACGTATGCTATTTGATATTAGTACACATTGGATTGCATGTATTGTACATGTTGGTTGCATGTATGTTAAAACAGGGGTACTTATTATAACGTTAAAGCTTAGTTACCAGGGTGCTCAATCTTGTAGAATATTTTGATAAACGTTTCTGGATGAAACAACTGAAATCTTGTGATCCACCTTTATATACAGATTATGCGCAACATTAAAACTATGAACTCACCAACCTTTGTGTTGCCACTTTTAAGCATGTTTATTCTCAGATTCCTAGAAGTCTTCTGCTGTTTGCTTATAGGTTATACAAGCTATGTGCATGGAGTCATACATGCTTTATTCGAGAAAACTTTGCACTCACAAAATCATCACCATGTATCTTATTTTGACTGCATTGAAAACGGATGTATTATGGTAAACTATTATTTACGGTGATTGTCTACATGTAGAAATCATCAGATGTCAAAAACCTTGGAATTTGATATTCAATTATGGTGTGCCTTTTCAAAAGAATGCAATGTTTACAAAACATATCATGTAGAGGTCAGTACCTCACTGTGAAATCGATGAATGATGTATTCGTCCAAAGGGATTTAGACAGATCATCACAGTTGGTATCAGAGCTTGAGGTCATAGGGAACCAGAATTTGCATTAGTGTGTTTAACTGGTAATGGTTAGGATGCATTAGAGAGTCTGCACTATGACCGTATCTGTTTTTACCGAGTTTTGCTTATCATTTCTTGTCGGAAATTACATGCTTATCATTCTTAAGTCTAGACACGTTTACCTGCAATTCTTCCATGAATAGTGCATAGATAAAATTCATATCTTAGCGTATCTGTTACTGTAAACTTTTCCTGACATCTTTCGAAAATTTCTCCGAAATTTATGGGATTTTGGTATTATATATACATATGTAAATTATGTGTTGAAGAATACCAATCTAAGTCCTATGATCTATTTCATATCAAAAATCAATTCCCTAATTATACAAGATGGATCACGTATCTAGTTCAAATTCCATAGATTCCGACAACTATTCCGATATGGATTTCCACTCTAGCTCCGAAAGCAGTGTGACAGGAATGGATCAACCAATTAGCCATCATCTATTCTGGATGAATTGGGGATGGGTTCGTAGCTTACTTAATCATTGGAGATAAGAAGAAGGCGATCCCTTCCATCCACCACATTGCCCTCTTGGCGAAGAACCTGAAGCACTTACCGGCTAACCTGTTCGTAATACCATTTTCTCTCTCATTTCCAGAGTACCTCGTCATGATTATATACTATCTCAAATTCTAGATCTTATTCGTCCGGTCGTCCGAACCGACAATCACCCCTGTGTAATAGAAGAAGTCAATGAGCTTCGCGCTCGGGTAGTGACTTTGGAAAATATGGTGCAAAGGTTACAAGCGCCAGCAGCATCACCGGCATCAGCAGTACTACCATCATCAACACCAACAGTACCATTACCACCACCAACAACAACCTCCGCATCCCACACCTCAACATCACAATTTGTACCTTGAGCATCAACATCATACGCACTGAAGGTACCAAGGAATACCAACAACAATAAACGATGAAGTATTAATTCATAACTTCATTGAAGAAATATTCTACGGCGATTAAGTAATATCTAATGTTTTAGAGATTATATATTCTAGTCCTAGTCGAAAACTAGATGAGATTAATATTATGTTAACTCATTAAATCCATGATTACATATAAAGAAAATATATATGTAGGTATATTTTCATAAAGATTGTAATTAAGAAAATTCTTTTGTACAAACTGTTAATGGTGAGAATATTTTAACGGGTAGGTAATACCCGAGAGATATATAAATTCACAATTAATATGTTACATTCTTCGATTCTGATTCAACAAATCATCAACTATACTCACTACTTTCATAACGAGATATATTCTTTCATAGAAATCAAAACAACCATACTCATTCAAATTCAATTACATATTCTGATTTTAACATATCAGAATCCAAGTCAAGATATAACCGATATCATCACTCTTAGATCCCTACATCTTTCAAAGCTGTACTTTGATTTCAAAACTGTGCTAGAACATCACTTCTATTCATAAAACCCAGAAAAAATAATTATGAACATCATATGACGATTACAATCTGCGTTCAAACCCTGCATAATTCTTGAAAACATCTCAATTAAGAAACAACCGAGAGGATGATCCAACCACACGTTACCTACGAAAGAAAAAACTTATGCAACTGAAAAACTCCCGGAACCTAAGCAGAAGTTTAACACGAAACTGTGATCCATTGGCGTTGTTATTACCAAAAATAACCTTGCAATCCCTTTTCAAAATTAGCCAGTTTTATCACATCTCCAGCAAATCAACATCGACCTTCTATTCGAATAAGCCTTATTATAACTTTGATATATAAGTTTGCCCATCGTCATCGTTACCGGGGAACCGTTTATATTCCACCACATTAGCAGTAAAACTATCACAACTTCATTGATCTTTGAGTGTCCGAAAAATCATTATGTTCATTGAAACACTATCATGTACTCATCTGCATCTTGTAACGGTAATTGTCATATAAAAAAGCTTCAATAATTATTCTTGAATTTCCCAGTAATTCTAGGCCAACAATTATATATGTACATATAACGTCTATCTCCTAGACTTACACACTTCGAATGTGAAGTTTCTAAAAAACACCCTAATCTGCGAACTAGTTCTTCAAATTTTTGAAAAATGCTGATGAAGCAGCAAAAACTGTAAACGACCTTAACAGTCAAAAGTTTAATGATAAAGAATAGTGTGTTGGCAAAGCTCAGAAAAAGAGAAGGTTTGGAACTGGAAAACGGAATGAGCAAACCATGAAGGAGGCTGTGGACAAATCACAAATACTAAACCTGCCTTTAAAGAATCCAAATGATTTAGTGTCTGCTGAAGTCATTAGCGAATGCCTTGCTCCTGACTCTAAACCTTTGCGGACATATATTCTTCATCACCTTTCGATCTTATAAATTCTAAGATATCATCGTATCTTTCATTATAAATATCCTGGATATTTCTGAAGATATTTTCGTAACTATTCTTATCTGAAATCATTTATCTCTTCGCAATATCAGTATTACATTAGAAAGGAAACTGTTTTAGTTTCTACATTCTGAAAAATTCAAATTTAAAATATGAATGTTTTTGAAGTAGTGTTGGGAACTGAAGCATGAATTAGTATAATATAATGACACTTGATCAACGTGACTATATTACAGTAAGTCATGCTGAGTTTCTAATGGAACGTGATAAAGGTTCACAGATCATACCCTCATCATGAACCATGTTACATAACTCTTTCATTCTATTTAACCTCTAAACTATCAAGAAAATATTTTCTTGATGATTCGGTCTTTTCCGGGTATTCTGGTAATTTGACAAATCAAATCGTGCTATTACCTTTCCTTTCTGCTTTGTATATTATGATCATTCAAAACTCCATACCTACAAATTCTGGACCATTATTCGCTTGACTTGAAGTCGGGAAGAAGAAACAAAAGCATGGAACTCCGAAATATAAAAGAAAATATAAAACTCGACAACAACACCTAAATTACAAACCGTGTATATCAATACATATTGCAACATAAAGACACGGGAGAATTAAAAACATTATAACCCTAAGGTAATAGTAGAAGAAAATAACTTCCTCGGGTGGCAAATGAAAAAGAAGAATGAAGGATACGATAGCCAGGAAAATATCAAGAATCAGGACTGGATTTAACATTTTCGCAACCTATTGGGAAGTATGAAATGAGGAAGAAGATGTAGGAGTGATGAAAATAATGGAACGGAAGAAGTCAATTTATAGCAAAATATCAGACATCGCAATCAAGACAGATTACCGTATTAAATCAAAGAGGATTCTAATTTCCTTGATTACGGAAGAATCAAATCACGAAGATTTCCTCTAAATCCCTTGAAATCCGAAAATCAACCGTGTCTACGTTAAAAGATAAGACGAATCACTATTTTCTCATTTCACTCTTTTACGATAAGCTTCAATCATACACTTTGAGTAATCGAATTATTTTATTCATACTTCTCAATCATGATAAAACCCCACATACCGACTCATATTCGTCATAAAAACATTTTTATGGTTAGCCATGACGACCTTACTCAAATTTCGGGACAAAATTTCTTTAACGGGTAGGTACTGTGACGACCCGGAAATTTCTGACCAAATTTAAACTTAATCTTATATGATTCCTACACGATAAGCAAAGTCTGTTAAGTTGAATCTCAAAATTTTGAACTATGTTCATGTATTTATTTAACCTCAACCAAATTTCGATGATTTGCGGACGATTAAATAAATAGATATGAATATGTATGTATATACATACATATATATATATATATATATATATATATATATATATATCTATATATATATATATATACATATATATATGTGTGTGTGTGTGTATATATATTAAACTTGAAAACATTAACAAAGTATTAAATGTATAATACTTTACATTAAGCGTATTTGTCTCAATATATGCTTAATTTATTCATCTACGAAATTAAAAGATATTTATCAAATCTCTTATAGATTGTGTTATTGTTACGAGTCTCTATTGTGAGGTCCACTGTGATTCAAGAAAAAAATTCTTTTTAACGATATTCGGAATAAATAGTAGTGTAATCTACAAGTGAGAATAAAGTGTCAAATAACATGAATTAGACAAAAGTAGTAGAGATTCCTGCTTAATTTTCAATGCATGCTTTACAATATTTTTCCTCGTGATTCTTGATAAGTTAATTGTTTAACTATCATAATATTTAATGTAAGAAAACGTTTTCAATATAATAGAATTTGCATTATGAAAATGTTTTATTAAAAGAACGTAATTTTGATATAAAACGTTTCGATATTATTAAATATATTTTAATAGGTAACGAAAAGATGATTTATAGAAGCAAATGACTAAAACACTCAAATGATTAAGTTATAATTCGAGTGATATAGTTTATCATTGATTAAGTCAAATTATTGATAAATGTGCACGTCGCAAAACGTAAAGTACGCGTTTTCTAAACGTACGAAAGGACGTTCGAGAAACCGAAACCGGGACATAAGTCGAGCGTCAACGCACAAAACAACGGAGCTAAAGTTACAAGTCAACCATGCACGACAATATATTATAATATATAATTAATTAATATAAATTATATATATTAAATATAAAATAATATGTCGACAAACAAGAAAATAAATCAGGTGTGAGCTGGCTAAGGGAGCTCCACGATCGCGGAGCTGTAAGACACAAATGCTCCACGATTGCGAAGCAGTTAAAATAAAAAATGCACTATAAAAAGGCTAGTTTGTTCGACGAGTTACACATCTATCTGCTATATATATATATATATATATATATATATATATATATATATATATATATATATATATATATATATAATTATTATTATTATTATTATTATTATTATTATTATTATTATTATTATTATTATTAAGATTAATATTATTATTATTAATCTTATAGTTAGGAGTATTATTATTAGTATTATTATTATACATAAAATACTACGACAAGGTCATGAGCGAGTTATTTTCAAAAATGGATTTTCGAGCGGGATAGAGCTAAGGAAACTATGGGTTGTAGCTATGAAGGTTATGGGTAATGTTCGTGGGTATTGTTCGCAAGCCAAACCTAGTGTTTATCATCTCCATTGCGTCTTTATACTTTCCCGCAATATTGAATCACAAAATTGATACGTGAGCATTCATATCTTATCTTTTATATATTAATAGTGTATCCATGTCTAGTGCTCGAGTATATATGATTATGCATGCTTGTATGCTTAATTTTGGTGTTAAATACTTTATGATGAATCACGAATTTAATACATATGCTACTGATATATAGTATATGATATGCATGTTGTTGGAACGCTATCGAAAAATTAATAACTTTTCTTTTAGAAATCGAGTGATTTCAATGAACGGATTAAAAGCTATGGTAAACTGAATTATGATTGACGTTAATTGAAATTGTGTTTGAAACTGTAAATTAATATTTAAATAACTTGTCTATGAGATTGATAAATGGGATTCTTATATATTACTAATCGAGTAAATGAATTTCTATGTAAGGCACGTTTTGTTTTGTTTATCAATTGTCAAAGTTGACTGTCTTATCATGTTTTAAAGCTTTATAAACACTATAATCTGATTTTACAAGTATTGGAAAACCATGTGAAATAATAAAACATGCTCGATTGCCATGATAATTCAAATATAATATAGCTCCTGAAATAAATAATATTTTGAGTTTGATAAACTATAAATTCGTTCAATTATCAAGACTTATACTATGTTAATAAACATGTATAGATTTAAAGATCATATTGGGTTAGGTTGACTTTTCAGATGACTTTTGTTAACTTTTATATGTCGGTCTCGAGCATTAGGATTGTGATACACTATGACCTGACCTAGCTTGTTAGACATGTATTGACCAACATATGTTCTCTAGGTTGAGATCTACGGTTATTTTGCATTCTGAGTTTCGGTCACATTTCGGTGAATGACCTTATGTGCTGCTAAGGTGAGTTTCATAGATCCCTTTTTAATTGCTTTTGCAATCTATAATTTTGGGCTGAGAATACATGTACTTTATTTTAAACGCAATGGATACTAGTACATACTAAATTCTACACTGAGTTTGAACCGAAAATCCCTTAGCTTTGGTAACTAGTAACTTCCGGTTATAAGAACTGGTGGTCGCGAATAGTTGTATATGTATCCACAGGGCTTGACATCCCCGTCTGTTCCAGGTATAGAAACCCTAGCCTGAACTATAAAACAGACGTATGCTATTTGAGGTTAGTACACGTTGGATTGCGTGTATTGTACATGTTGGTTGCATGTATATTAAAACAGAGGTACTTATTATAACGTTAAAGCTTAGTTACCATGGTACTCAATCTTGTAGAATATTTTGATAAATGTTTCTGGATGAAACAACTGAAATCTTGTGATCCACCTTTATATATAGATTATGCGCAACATTAAAACTATGAACTCACCAACCTTTGTGTTGACACTTTTAAGCATGTTTATTCTCAGGTTCCTAGAAGTCTTCCGTTGTTTGCTTATTCGGTATACAAGCTATGTGCATGGAGTCATACATGCTTTATTCGAGAAAATTTTGCATTCACAAAATCATCACCATGTATCTTATTTTGACTGCATTGATAACGGATGTATTATGGTAAACGATTAATTACGGTGATTGTCTATATGTAGAAATCATCAGATGTCGAAAACCTTGGAATTTGATATTCAATTATGGTGTGCCTTTTCAAAAGAATGCAATGTTTACAAAACGTATCATGTAGAGGTCAGTACCTCACTGTGAAATCGATGAATGATGTATTCGTCCAAAGGGATTTGGACGGATCATCACAATTTTGGTTTCAATTTATATATTTTATATATACAATCTTCGAAAAGGACGATGTAACAACCCGACTTTTTTCGTTAACTTTTTCGTTAAATACTTAACGACCGTTAATTAAATTCTATTAAATTATACGCCAAAACGTTTTCTTAGAAAACACTATTTTTAATATGTGCTACATCTTAAATGATTTCATACTTTGGTTAAGAAGTATGCGAGAAACTTAGAAAACGCAAGAAGAACGTACGGTTAGTGAAAATCGGGAAAACGTCTGTAAGACAACGAAATGAATGATAAATCAATCTTAATGATTATTTTATATGATTATTATGATTTTAAAATACTTTTAATTTATAAGAAGTTTTATGAATTTAAAACGCGTAGAATTTGCTACAACGCTCAATTAACGTTCCGGTTTGCGGTTTCGACAAACGACACCTAACGGGCTACATAAGGAATGATCTAACTAGTCTAAATAGGCCCAAGGACCCCTTTTCTAGCCACTTGGCTGAAATCCTTTTCTTAGGGGAGTCCATTACTTAGTTTTTCTAGCCCACTTGTGGAATTGGACCTATATAAGAAAACCTAGCCCTAATTATTCATTAAACAAATAAGCTGCATATTATTTCCTTCCTCCTACCTAAAGCCACGAATTTGGGTAGTCTCAAACCCCTAAAAAATGTTGACATCTTCACCATTCATCAATCACCCTCAATCCTTGCTAGATCGTTCAATTGAATACGGATCCGTGCTCGTACCGTTCTCCCCTACCCATTGATATAAGTTAATTTATCTCTAGAGGCATAAAATCACTAGCCCTAATTTTCTAGATCTGATTTTGTTCAATTACATGGTGTACACGAGTCTAGTGCTCAATTAATGGTGTCTTGTGTTAGCGTTTATCGTTTAATTGCTCAATTGATGTTGTTTGCATGAAAAATGAATTTGTATTTTAATGATCTGATAAAATTGACTTGTGGACTGATCATATAATGTGTATAGATGTATAGGTATCGAAAAACTATTAAATTTAGACTTTGATTTTGCTTGATTTCATTATCGTATGCTTAAGTTATGGTTAATCGAAGTTTCGTTAGGGTTTCACATGTAATCCGAATTTTCTGAGTTGTGTGCTTTATGATTTGGCTAATGAAAAGTGTACTACTGTAATCCTTGTGAAAAACCATACATGTTAGACTTAAGATTTATGTTAAACACTTTAGTAATGCTTCCGATATGTTAAAACGAAGATTCGTATTGTTAAGTGAGCTGAAACTGATTTTAATGTGAAACAAAAATTGCTAGAGTGAACTAGGAGTTGATTGAGACTTTGATCTTCTGGAATATGTTAGTCTAAGTGTTCCTTGACATATTTCATTTGTATGTGAACTTACAAAAACATGATTTTCCATGAGATATATGCTCGTCTAACTGATGTGTCTATTTGTTGATTAAAACTGATAGGTCTGTAAAGGTTTGCTAAACTTTAAGAATTGGCTTAAGTGATGTCTTTGATTATTTTATCACTAATATTTTGAGATGTCTGGAGTAATATCCAATTGGCCGTTCGTCAAAATCTATTCTCTATAATTTTTGAGAAATGTTACAAAACTGATGCGCGTGCTGAAATTGATTTAGTAAACCGTAACTAGATCCATTCTGATATCCGACTATTAATTATCGTATGAGGCTTTGGCTGGACTTTTTGGAATCAATTTTAAGTCTAGTTGTGATTTGGAGTTGGTCATAATTTTATGAGTTATGTGCTATGAGCTATAGTTATATCTTTCTACAATGTACGTATTTTGAAGGCATGCTTGAAACTGTGAATGTGCAATTTGCTTAACTACGAGTTGTAAAGTGATACTTGCCCTAGGTTTGACATGTTTACCTTGTTTGCATGACCTACTGAGATGTTTGACTTTAGTTGATCAAAAAGATATCTAATCATTAAAGTTTAGTTATTATTATAAGAACTAGTCTGAACCAGACCAAGGAGTATAAGTGGTCCCATTGTTCATTAATCCAGATTTATACAGCAGTTGGTCATCATTGGACTCTTTTATTTTCTAACTAGAGCTTTTATAAGTGTATAGTTCTCATTGGAACTCTTTTCTCTCGCTCTCATCACTCCTTTTGGCCTTCATGGGCTCTTTTAACTTTTCATTTCTTGCTTTCATGCTTAGCATTAGCTTTACATTTGACAATTTTCTAAATTGGCCCTTATTTGGGACTCTTTTGTTGCCTCAGTGGTCCATGCTTATTATGTTATATGGTAGTGGCTATAAGTTTGCAATCGTTTCACAATATTTGCCGTTTACTTCCTATCTTAAACAAGTAGTCCGATCTCGAAGTTGAGAGCAGTTCTATTAGCTTTAAAATTAGATTAACGAAAAGACATAAGTCTGACTAAGAATTTATACTTCTAAAAATATAAGGTTAGGAATGGAAATTTGGTTTAATTGGGTTATTCCTAAAAAGGTTAAGGTTTCTAATGGTAACTAATTTGTTTCTAGCACACATAGTGGGTGCTAATGACCTGGGTACTGGCTTAAATTGGTGTAAAATTAAAAAAAGCTAACATAAAATAAAATCCTAGATATTTCTTTATCATTTACATTACCTTGAGTTTAGGTGTTTATGTTTCTTTACAATTTATTTCATCTTAAAATTTTAAAAATTTACCATATAGGGAGTCAAAAACTAGTTACTTTTAAGGGCATGAATTATTAATCACAAAGCAATAATGTTTTATATGTAGGACAAACAAAATCAAGTGTGATTTAAAAATCTCATTTTATTTAGTATTTCCTTAATAATTTTCAAAAAAATCTTAGGTTTTTAATTAAGTGAAGAATTCACTTCCCTCCCCCACACTTATTTCATGCAATGTCCTCACTTGCATGAATTTATACTACAACGATAATATAAAGGAAGATAAAAATGTAAAAGTAAAAGGGAGAGAAAACATCACAGGGATTTATGAGCTGCAGGTGAAAGATGAGCGCGAAGATCAGCATGCGCCAGTCAGCTTTGAAAACTACTCATAGATGGCCAACATAGAAACACAAAACATGCTTATTGATTAATGAGTCATAAGCTTGACTCATCCCCATTTAAATGTTTCCTTAGAGGGGTTTAACTTCCCCCACACTTATCGGACTACATATAAAATAGGTGGAAAATGTATCACGAATTAGTAACGTTAACCAATCATTAACACCTCGGGTTGTAAAGATATATTTAAATTGCTGTTTGTTCAAAATTTTGAAATTAACCCGAGTGTCAATAAAGAGTTTCTCATTTTGTAGGTCTTGCGGCAATAAGTTTGTTTTCGTTGCGGGTTCTTGTCAGAACGGGTCTCTAAATACCATTTCACATATGATAATTTTTTGAGGATACATGAAGTCTATCGGAGTTATACATATTTCAAGTGGCGTTCGGTATAAGTTCTTTCTTAGTAAATATTTCAAACAGTTCATCATCAGATTCATCATTGATGTTGACCTTCATAAACTCGTCAAACTCGGCATCTAAATCTTCATCATTAATACTTATAAGTGTGAAATCTCCCTTGTCTACATCCATTAATTCCTGAAAGTCTTCCCCAAGGGAAGAATCAATGTCATATAAATCTAAAATTGGAGCAATTTCCACTAACCTAGTGTTTTCTAGCAACTTTTCCACCTCGACTTTGGAATATAAATCCTCATCTGAAGAATCCCATTTTATTGGATGAAACTCATCATCGTCTTTGGTATCTGAAGGATCTCAATCTATACCTGTTGGTTCCTCATTTATAATTTCATCTTTAAATGGTGAGGCTACTAGCATAGGTGGTGGAGTGGTAGGTAGTGGACTTATGGGTTGTGGAATTGTTAATTGTTCTACGTATGAATCGGTAGGTAATTGTGTATTAGATGGGGCACATGAGTGTTTAACGTCTGGATTTGTGCAACATTGAAAAGGTCCATAAAAACACGAGATAAATCCATCGGCTATCATCATCCCTTCTATCGACATGTTTCTAACACTAACCCCAATCTCCTCTACCTCTTCTTTGACTGGTTCGAACTCCTCATTAACCAACTCTTCCTCATCATTAGTCCAATAATACACATTGGAAAGATATTGTTTAATAGTTATTGTATGTTGAGTTTGAGCAATTTTTTCCTTTTCCTTCACTTGTCTCATGTATTCATTCCATTCTAACATAGATTGTATTTGTTTTGGTGTATATGGATCAACTTTATATTCATCCGTATTCTCTTTAAACATTTCCATAAA
Organism: Rutidosis leptorrhynchoides; assembly: GCF_046630445.1. NCBI lineage: Eukaryota > Viridiplantae > Streptophyta > Magnoliopsida > Asterales > Asteraceae > Rutidosis > Rutidosis leptorrhynchoides. The sequence continues at coordinate 7,367,658 of NC_092334.1, read as the reverse complement.
ATTTATATCTTCTTCTCTCTTTGTTGGTTGTTCCATATTTTTAAATAAGATTTGAGGTTTAGATTTTAATATGGAGATTTTAATTATAGGAGGAATTAAGATTTAATTGAGAAAATAATTAAATAATAACTAAATAGATTAAATTTTAAGTAATAAAATATAAATAACTTATAAATAAATTAAATAACAACTTTTATCGCATAACAATGAATAATCAAACATACATGGCCTATTGAATCTTTCAATACTTAAGTGACCCATCAGCGTCTAGGTTCGAGCAGGAGCCTTTAAATCGGAACCCCAACAACCCTCTCTTAAAGGAACACAGTCATCACCTGTTTTCAAGAAATATCAATAAACAAAGTATATCCAACTTCCGTATTTACCGCGCTCCCCGGCAGCGGCGCTAAAAAGTTGATGTGCAAAAGTGTGCAGTGCTTAATTTGCCTTTCAAACTTTTAAATTTATATAACCTTTATTATTGCACTTTTAACACTCTAACGAGCAACAAGACCCGGTCAGATGTAGTATTTTAGGTTATCGTCCCAAGAGAGCGTAGATGCGGATAAGAGTTGTTTTATTAAATAGTTTAATTCTTATTAAAGAATTAAAGATATATTTTTATGTCTTTTATGGGATAGATTTTTATCTCTTAGGAAAGAGATGATTTAATATAAACAAAATAACAAAATATAAAGAAAGGAATAAGATTTAAAATAAACAATTATAAAAGAGAAGTGATTACAAGGACGTGTGAATCATAAGGGAATTGTATTAATTATTTCATAACTTATATTAACAAATAGCAAGATAACAATCATAGACCAATCATTATCCCTAAAAGGTTAAGCTAGATATCGCATATCATTCATAAGGTTGGACTTAAAGCATACATTAACTAAGTGATGTTCATAGCTAATGTCTTCATTCATATCATTCAAATAATCACATAATAAATATTACCTAAACCTGATGTGGATCCAAGGCAACATTTAATTAGACTAACAAATTATATAAACTAATAAACTTAATCAGATCAACTCAAGTTACTAGGTGAAAGTTAATCTTAATCAGGTTCTCATGCAATTGACAATTAAACACACATAAACAAAGGTTATTCGATTAAGCCTAACAATAATGAATTCAATTATATATGTGTGATTCAAGTTCAACTAATTGTATAACTACCAATTATGTTTACCTAATTTGCATGCAATCCAAACACTACATTTGATGGACTAGATCTAAACAAGTGATATGAATCGAATATAAGATCATATAATCAATGACTAGTTAACCCTAGATTCATAATATTTAATCATTAAGCATGGCAAACAAGTTATTTAATCATGGTAGATATAAACAGTTCAAATAATCATCACAGAAACATGAACATACAGATCTGGAAAAGAACCAGAAACTGTACGGACTGAAGCACGAAGCCGACGACTTGGCTCAGTCAAGTCAGCGGCTTGGACTGAGGAAGCCGGAGGCTTCATCTGTTTTCCCAGATGTTCACAGTTTTCATCCAAATAACCACTATGAACGTTTAGTTCATAGTTGAAGACGAACAGAAACAATTAACAATAAATAAAGATATAATTGAAAAGATAAAATAAAGTAAATAAGATTATAACTTACAAAGTAATAAAGAGGAATAAGAAAACTGCATTAATCTTGAATTTAAACTTGAATCCAATGCAAGAGAGTAACTTTACATTGAAAATAAAACCTACACTAACCCTAAACTACAGAATTTCGAAAGTTAAGAGAGATATAATGAAAAGGTACATTGAAAACTGTAGGATTCATCCAGTATTTATAGACCTCGAAAACCGTGCCAAGCCGGCGGCTTCGTACGAAGGCCCCCCGGCTTCCTTAGGCAGTGACTTTTTCTTCACTCAATACTTGATCGTTACACTTAAGAAAACACGTTTTAGGTTCAATTCGGTGGCTTCAGATGTCAAGCCGGTGGCTTCACTTCAGATCTGTGCTTGTAGGCCAAGGAAAACTTCCACGACAAAATGTTGACTTTTTTACCAAAGCCGGTGGCTTCCCTTGGCCAAGCCGGTGGATTTCCCTTAACAAGGACGGCAGCTTCCTCCATTTTGTTGTAGAATTTTCTGTTACGATCGTTTTGACAGGTAGCTCGTCGAAAACGGAGTCCGGATGCTCAAGATATGGTCAAAACCGTGACAGCGCGCAGAATTTTAGCATCTCTTCAGAATTTCTTCAATATTTAGCTCCAAGTTCTTGCATATTCCTGTTTTATCCCTGTTTTATCACATTTCTCAAACGAAATATTAAAAATACCTTTTTCCCATTTTTACCTATTTTGTGTGTTTTAGTATCAAAATGACTTTAAAATACCAAAATAACTCCTCAAAATGTATTCAAAAACATGTATAATTTAGGAGTTATCAAATCCCCCACACTTAAGCTTTTGCTTGTCCTCAAGCAAATAAAGATAAAACATTTAAAAGTATACTCACTTAGGCATTTTTATCAAACATAGTATTTAATGAGATGTTTTGACAATACTTTGGTTAATCTTGTGTTTTCAACCGAAAATTATCTTCAAAATCTTTTGAAAGATTAACACTTATATATGAATTTCACCTAGGTAATGTATCAAAAGAAATATTAAATTGGTAGTTTATATCGGATTTTGGTTTATCGGGTTGGTCATGACACGGATAAAATTGGTTTAAAAGCGGAAGCAAAATGCAAAGTCAAAAAGCTGTCAAATCATTAAAGTTTAGTTATTATTATAAGAACTAGTCTGAACCAGACCAAGGAGTATAAGTGGTCCTATTGTTCATTAATCCAGATTTATACAGCAGTTGGTCATCATTGGACTCTTTTATTTTCTAACTAGAGCTTTTATAAGTGTATGGTTCTCATTGGAACTCTTTTTTCTCTCTCTCTCTCATCACTCCTTTTGGCCTTCATGGTGTAATGACCCGAACTTTTCCATGTTTATAATTATATTAAATGAAATTGTTATTTACATGATTAAGTGTTTCCAACATGTTAAGAAATCAAACTTGTTAAGACTTGATTAATTGAAATAGGTTTCATATAGACAATTGACCACCCAAGTTGACCGGTGATTCACGAACGTTAAAACTTGTAAAAACTATATGATGACATATATATGGATATATATATGGATATATATATATATATATATATATATATATATATATATATATATATATATATATATATATATATATATATATATATATATATATATATATATATATATAGTTAACATGATATTATGATAAGTAAACATATCATTAAGTATATTAACAATGAACTACATATGTAAAAACAAGACTACTAACTTAATGATTTTTAAACGAGACATATATGTAACGATTAGCGTTGTAACGACATTTAATGTATATATATCATATTAAGAGATATTCATACATGATAATATAATAATTTAAAATCTCATTTGATATTATAAACATTGGGTTAACAAAATTTAACAAGATCGTTAACCTAAAGGTTTCAAAAAAAAACACTTACATGTAACGACTAACGATGACTTAACGACTCAGTTAAAATGTATATACATGTAGTGTTTTATTATGTATTTATACACTTTTGAAAGACTTAAAGACACTTATCAAAATACTTCTACTTAACAAAAATGCTTACAATTACATCCTCGTTCAGTTTCATCAACAATTCTACTCGTATGCACCCGTATTCGTACTCGTACAATACACAGCTTTTAGATGTATGTACTATTGGTATATACACTCCAATGATCAGATCTTAGCAGCCCATGTGAGTCACCTAACATATGTGGGAACTATCATTTGGCAACTAGCATGAAATATCTCATAAAATTACAAAAATATGAGTAATCATTCATGACTTATTTACATGAAAACAAAATTACATATCCTTTATATCTAATCCATACACCAACGACCAAAAATACCTACAAACACTTTCATTCTTCAATTTTCTTCATCTAATTGATCTCTCTCAAGTTCTATCTTCAAGTTCTAAGTGTTCTTCATAAATTCTACAAGTTCTAGTTTCATAAAATCAAGAATACTTCCAAGTTTGCTAGCTTACTTCCAATCTTGTAGAGTGATCATCCAACCTCAAGAAATCTTTCTTATTTACAGTAATATATCTTTCTAATACAAGGTAATACTCATATTCAAACTTTGGTTCAATTTCTATAACTATAACAATCTTATTTCGAGTGATGATCTTACTTGAACTTGTTTTCGTGTCATGATTCTGCTTCAAGAACTTCGAGCCATCCAAGGATCCGTTGAAGCTAGATCAATTTTTCTATTTTCTAGTAGGTTTATCCAAGGAACTTAAGGTAGTAATGATGTTCATAACATCATTCGATTCATACATAAAAAGCTATCATATTCGAAGTGGTAAACTAGTAATCACTAGAACATAGTTTAGTTAATTCTAAACTTGTTCGCAAATAAAGTTAATCCTTCTAAATAAACTTTTAAAATCAACTATACACATGATCTATATCTATATGATATGCTAACTTAATGATTTAAAACCCGAAAACACGATAAACACCATAAAACCGGATTTACGCCGTCGTAGTTACAACCGGGGGCTGTTTTGGGTTGGATAATTAAAAATTATGATAACTTTGATTTAAAAGCTATAATTCTGGGAAAATGATTTTTCTTATGAACATGAAACCATATCCAAAAATCATGGTTAAACTCATAGTGAAAGTATGTTTTTCAAAACAGTCATCAAGATGTCGTTCTTTCGACGAAAATGACTACCTCCTTCAAAAATGACTTGTAACTTGTATTTCCGACTATAAACCTATACCTTTTCTGTTTAGTTTCATAAATTCAAGTTCAATACGAAACCGTGACCGCTTAAATCACTCAAAACGGATTAGAAACGAAGAAATGGCGAGCAAAACAAAATTGATAAAAACTACTCATTTTAGCTACGTGAAAATTGGTAACAAATCTATTCAAACCATAACTTAATCAACTTGTATTGTATATTATGTAATCTTGAGATACCATAGACACGTATACAATGTTTTGACCTATCATGTCGACACATCTATATATATTTCGAAACAACCATAGACACTCTATATGTGAATGTTGGAGTTAGCTATACAGGGTTGAGGTTGATTCCAAAATATATATAGTTTGAGTTGTGATCAATACTGGGTCGTGGATTGATTCAAGATAATATATATCGATTTGTTTATGTACATCTAACTGTGGACAACTAGTTGTAGGTTACTAACGAGGACAACTGACTTAATAAACTTAAAACATCAAAATGTATTAAAAGTGTTGTAAATATATTTTGAACATACTTTGATATATATGTACATATTTGTTATAGGTTCGTGAATCGACCAGTGGCCAAGTCTTACTTCCCGACGAAGTAAAAAATCTGTGAAAGTGAGTTATAGTCCCACTTTTAAAATCTAATATTTTTGGGATGAGAATACATGCAGGTTTTATAAATGATTTACAAAATAGACACAAGTACGTGAAACTACATTCTATGGTTGAATTATCGAAATCGAATATGCCCCTTTTTATTAAGTCTGGTAATCTAAGAATTAGGGAACAGACACCCTAATTGACGCGAATCCTAAAGATAGATCTATTGGGCCTAACAAACCCCATCCAAAGTACCGGATGCTTTAGTACTTCGAAATTTATATCATATTCGAAGGGTGTCCCGGAATGATGGGGATACTCTTAAATATGCATCTTGTTAATGTCGGTTACCAGGTGTTCACCATATGAATGATTTTTATCTCTATGTATGGGATGTGTATTGAAATATGAAATCTTGTGGTCTATTATTATGATTTGATAATATATAGGTTAAACTTATAACTCACCAACATTTTTGTTGACGTTTTAAGCATGTTTATTCTCAGGTGATTATTAAGAGCTTCCGCTGTCGCATACTTAAATAAGGACGAGATTTGGAGTCCATGCTTGTATGATATTGTGTAAAAACTGCATTCAAGAAACTTATTTTGTTGTAACATATTTGTATTGTAAACCATTATGTAATGGTCGTGTGTAAACAGGATATTTTAGATTATCATTATTTGATAATCTACGTAAAAATTTTTAAACCTTTATTGATGAAATAAAGGTTATGGTTTATTTTAAAATGAATGCAGTCTTTGAAAAACGTCTCATATAGAGGTCAAAACCTCGCAACGAAATCAATTAATATGGAACGTTTTTAATCAATAAGAATGGGACATTTCAGTTGGAATCAGAGCGTTGGTCTTAGAGAACCAGAAAATTTGCATTAGTGTGTCTTATCGAGTTTGTTAGGATGCATTAGTGAGTCTGGACTTCGACCGTGTTTTCTTTAAAAATGATTGCTTAACATTTTTGTTGGAAACTATATATTTTTAACATGTGAATATTATGTGATATATTAATCTCTTAACGTGTTTGATATTATGTGATAGATGTCTACCTCTAGAACAAGTCCCATTGACTCACCTAATAATAATGAAGAGTCAAATGTAAATTGGAATGATTCGTGGACTGATTCACAAGTTCCCGAAGAGGAACCGGAAGAAGAGTCGGAACCGGAAGAAGAATCGGAACCGGAAGAAGAATCGGAACCGGAAGAAGAAATAGAACCAGTGGGGGAAATAATAAAACGGTTAAGTAGAAGAAAATCCTCAACCAACCGACCAAGGTTAATTATGGTCAATGGTGTTTCCGCCAAGGAAGCAAAATATTGGGAGGATTACCAATTCTCCGATGAATCAGATTCCGACGAGAATTCCGATGATGTTATAGAAATTACCCCAACTGAATTTAAAAAGGCAAAAGAAAATAATAAGGGAAAGGGCATAAAAATAGAGAAATCTAATTCCAACCCCGATGAACTTTATATGTATCCTCAACACCCGTATTTCTTAAGTTGTGACAATAACCCGGGAACATCTAAACCACCAGGTTTTTCTAAACCAATGTGGAAAACGAAGGCTCGTATTAGGGGAACATCATATATCCCTAGAAACTTAGCAAAACGAACCAAAACCGAAGAAGAAGAAATGAGCGAGTCAGAATAAGATAGTTGTATTCGTGTGGTGTAATATATGTAATATAGTGTGCTTATGCTTTATGATATATGTAAAAATTGCTTGTATTAATAAGTATTTTTTTATGAATCTAACTCTTGTCTATTTTACAGTATAAAAATACAAAATGGATAGACAACCCAATATTTTAAGAGACCTACCCGAAGACATGATTGATGAAATCTTGTCTACAGTCGATCAGAATTCCTCGGCACAACTATTTAAGGCGAGATCAGTTTGTAAGACATTCGAAGAACGTTCCAAGAATGCCTTGGTTTATAAAAGGCTTTCGTTCGAAAGGTGGGGGATATCACATTGGGAAATCCATAAGTTACGATGTGTTTACTTTGATGCATATATTGCGGGGAACCCAAATGCTATTTTACGCAACGGGTTAAGAAATTATTTTGACTCAATATATTCGAATATAGGACTTCGTGATTTAGAAAAAGCGGCTAACATGCAACATAAAGAAGCATGTTATGCTTACGGGTTAGTAATGTTCGCTTCTCACCAAAGTGAGAACAAGAACATCGGGCTACAACTATTAAAAAAAAAGTTCCCACAAGTGACGGAGTCGGTAATTGGGGTAAGAAATGAGGTTTTTAGGTTATTACGAGACTGTTGGTCATTACGTAACCCTCGTCCCTTTGACGATGTTACAACACACTGTCTTATCAACGGCCATAACGATTATGTTCCACAAGACCAAGGATGGGAAGGAGTCCTAGTAAAACCAGAATGCATGACTTGTTTCTGGACGTATGAATTACGTGTCTTTATTGCCTTTGCTGAACGACTTGTGTACTAGCTAGAATTATCTTCACAACCATCTTGTATCAAATTTATTGTGTGCTATATTTCATGCTATATGTAAAATAAGCGGTATTCTAAGTTTGTAAAATATTGTGTAAAAGTTTGAACGCGAAATATTATTATAATCAGTTTTTCATATAGAATTGTAGTAGTTGAATTGTATATTAGCTACTAAGTATGAACTTAATGGGTAGGTACTACCCGAATTTAAACTTATAAAACGCTAATATGAAGAAAAAGCTTTTATAAATCAGTTCATATTATGCTACGAGATACTATTGACTACTCTTAATATTCTGTATGATTAACTTGTTCCATTTGACTATTTTGAAGGAAATGGAACCAACTACTCGACACACCGTGAATATGAGTGAAGAGGAATTCCGTACTTTTCTTGCTTCAAACATAGCCGCAGTACAGGCTACGCTACATACCAACAATAACCTTGGATCTAGCAGTACAGGAAATCGTGTAGGATGCACCTATAAAGAATTCACTGCCTGCAAATCTTTGGAATTTGATGGAACCGAAGGACCGATCAGATTGAAACGGTGGACCGAGAAGGTCGAATCGGTGTTTGCCATAAGTAAGTGTACTGAAGAGGACAAAGTGAAGTACGCTACGCATACCTTCACAGGTTCTGCGTTAACATGGTGGAATACCTATCTAGAGCAAGTGGGACAAGATGATGCTTACGCACTACCGTGGTTAGCATTCAAGCACTTGATGAACGAGAAGTACCGTCCCAGAACCGAGGTCAATAAGCTCAAGATAGAACTTAGAGGGTTACGAACCCAAGGATTTGATATTACCACGTACGAAAGACGATTCACAGAATTATGCCTATTGTGTCCGGGAGCGTTCGAAGATGAGGAAGAGAAGATCGACGCGTTTGTGAAAGGATTACCGGAAAGAATCCAAGAAGATATAAGTTCACACGAGCCCGCCTCCATACAACAGGCATGTAGAATGGCTCACAAACTAGTGAACTAGATTGAAGAAAGAATTAAAGAACAGACTGTTGAAGAGGCCAATGTAAAGCAAGTCAAAAGAAAGTGGGAGGAAAACGGTGATAAGAATCACCAATACAACAACAACAGCAATTACAACAATAATCGCAACAACTATCCCAACAATCGTAACATCAATCGCAACTACAACAAACGGCCCAACAACAACAACAACAACAACAGTAACTACAACAATCATCCCAACAACAATAATAATCGCAACAACAACAACAATCAGAAGCAGCTATGCCAAAGGTGTGAAAAGTATCACTCGGGGTTCTGCACCAAATTTTGCAACAAGTGTAAAAGAAATGGTCATAGCGCGGTGAAGTGTGAGGTCTACGGACCAGGGGTTAACAGAACGAAAGGAACAAATGGTGTCAGAACGAGTAATGGCGGAGCAAGTAGTGTCGAAGCAAGTTATGCCAATGTAGTTTGTTATAAATGTGGAAAATCGGGCCACATTATTAGAAATTGCCCGAACCAGGAGAACACGAATGGACAAGGCCACGGAAGAGTTTTCAATATTAATGCGGCAGAGGCACAGGAAGACCCGGAGCTTGTTACGGGTACGTTTCTTATTGACAATAAATCCGCTTACGTTTTATTTGATTCGGGTGCGGATAGAAGCTATATGAGTAGAGATTTTTGTGCTAAATTAAGTTGTCCATTGATGCCTTTGGATAGTAAATTTTTACTCGAATTAGCAAATGGTAAATTAATTTCAGCAGATAATATATGTCGGAATCGAGAAATTAAACTGGTTAGCGAAACATTTAAGATTGACTTGATACCAGTAGAGTTAGGGAGTTTTGATGTGATAATCGGTATGGACTGGTTAAAAGAAGTGAAAGCAGAGATCGTTTGTTACAAAAATGCAATTCGCATTATACGAGAAAAAGGAAAACCCTTAATGGTGTACGGAGAAAAGGGCAACACGAAGCTACATCTTATTAGTAATTTGAAGGCACAAAAACTAATAAGAAAAGGTTGCTATGCTGTTCCAGCACACGTTGAGAAAGTACAAACTGAAGAAAAGAGCATCAATGATGTTCCCGTCGCAAAAGAATTTCCCGATGTATTTCTGAAAGAATTACCGGGATTACCCCCACATCGATCCGTTGAATTTCAAATAGATCTTGTACCAGGAGCTGCACCAATAGCTCGTGCTCCTTACAGACTCGTACCCAGCGAGATGAAAGAATTGCAAAGCCAATTACAAGAACTTTTTGAGCGTGGTTTCATTCGACCAAGCACATCACCGTGGGGAGCTCCAGTTTTGTTTGTCAAGAAGAAAGATGGTACATTCAGGTTGTGTATCGACTACCGAGAGTTGAACAAACTTACCATCAAGAACCGCTACCCACTACCTAGAATTGACGACTTATTTGATCAACTACAAGGCTCGTCTATTTAATCAAAGATTGACTTACGTTCCGGGTATCATCAAATGCGGGTGAAAGAAGATGATATTCCAAAGACTGCTTTCAGAACACGTTACGGTCATTACGAGTTTATGGTCATGTCGTTTGGTTTAACTAATGCACCATCTGTGTTCATGAACCTTATGAACCGAGTGTGTGGACCATACCTTGACAAGTTTGTCATTGTTTTCATTGATGACATACTTATTTACTCAAAGAATGACCAAGAACACGGTGAACATTTGAGAAAGGTGTTAGAAGTATTGAGGAAGGAAGAATTATACGCTAAGTTTTCAAAATGTGCATTTTGGTTGGAAGAAGTTCAATTCCTCGGTCACATAGTGAACAAAGAAGGTATTAAGGTGGATCCGGCAAAGATAGAAACTGTTGAAAAGTGGGAAACCCCGAAAACTCTGAAACACATACGCCAGTTTTTAGGACTAGCTGGTTACTACAGAAGGTTCATCCAAGACTTTTCCAGAATAGCAAAACCCTTGACTGCATTAACGCATAAAGGGAAGAAATTTGAATGGAAAGATGAATAAGAGAAAGCGTTTCAGTTATTGAAGAAAAAGCTAACTACGGCACCTATATTGTCATTGCCTGAAGGGAATGATGATTTTGTGATTTATTGTGACGCATCAAAGCAAGGTCTCGGTTGTGTATTAATGCAACGAACGAAGGTGATTGCTTATGCGTCTAGACAATTGAAGATTCACGAACAATATTATACGACGCATGATTTGGAATTAGGCGCGGTTGTTTTTGCATTAAAGACTTGGAGGCACTACTTATATGGGATCAAAAGTATTATATATACCGACCACAAAAGTCTTCAACACATATTTAATCAGAAACAACTGAATATGAGGCAGCGTAGGTGGATTGAATTGTTGAATGATTAAGACTTTGAGATTCGTTACCACCCGGGGAAGGCAAATGTGGTAGTTGACGCCTTGAGCAGAAAGGACAGAGAACCCATTCGAGTAAAATCTATGAATATAATGATTCACACTAACCTTACTACTCAAATAAAGGAGGCGCAACAAGGAGTTTTAAAAGAGAGAAATTTAAAGGATGAAATACCTAAAGGATCGGAGAAGCATCTTAATATTCGGGAAGACGGAACCCGGTATAGGGCTGAAAGAATTTGGGTACCAAAATTTGGAGATATGAGAGAAATGGTACTTAGAGAAGCTCATAAAACCAGATACTCAATACATCTTGGAACGGGGAAAATGTACAAGGATCTTAAGAAACATTTTTGGTGGCCAGGTATGAAAGCCGATATTACTAAATATGTAGGAGAATGTTTGACGTGTTCTAAGGTCAAAGCTGAGCATCAGAAACCATCAGGTCTACTACAACAACCTGAAATACCGGAATGGAAATGGGAAAACATTACCATGGATTTCATTACTAAATTGCCAAGGACTGCAAGTGGTTATGATACTATTTGGGTAATAGTTGATCGTTTCACCAAGTCAGCACACTTCCTGCCAATAAGAGAAGATGACAAGATGGAGAAGTTAGCACGACTGTATTTGAAGGAAGTCGTCTCCAGACATGGAATACCAATATCTATTATCTCTGATAGGGATGGCAGATTTATTTCAAGATTCTGGCAGACATTACAGCAAGCATTAGGAACTCGTCTAGACATGAGTACTGCCTATCATCCACAAACTGATGGGCAGAGCGAAAGGACGATACAAACGCTTGAAGACATGCTACGAGCATGTGCTATTGATTTCGGAAACAGTTGGGATCGACATCTACCGTTAGCAGAATTTTCCTACAAGAACAGCTATCATTCAAGCATTGAGATGGCGTCGTTTGAAGCACTTTATGGTAGAAAGTGCAGGTCTCCGATTTGTTGGAGTGAAGTGGGGGATAGACAGATTACGGGTCCAGAGATAATACAAGAAACTACCGAGAAGATCATCCAAATTCAACAACGGTTGAAAACCGCCCAAAGTCGACAAAAGAGCTACGCTGACATTAAAAGAAAAGATATAGAATTTGAAATTGGAGAGATGGTCATGCTTAAATTTGCACCTTGGAAAGGCGTTGTTCGATTTGGTAAACGAGGGAAATTAAATCCAAGGTATATCGGACCATTCAAGATTATTGATCGTGTCGGACCAGTAGCTTACCGACTTGAGTTACCTCAACAACTCGCGGCTGTACATAACACTTTCCACGTCTCGAATTTGAAGAAATGTTTTGCTAAAGAAGATCTCACTATTCCGTTAGATGAAATCCAAATCAACGAAAAACTTCAATTCATCGAAGAACCCGTCGAATAATGGATCGTGAGGTTAAAAGACTTAAGCAAAATAAGATACCAATTGTTAAGGTTCGATGGAATGCTCGTAGAGGACCCGAGTTCACCTGGGAACGAGAAGATCAGATGAAGAAGAAATACCCGTATTTATTTCCAGAAGATACGTCAACACCTCCAAATGCTTAAAATTTCGGGACGAAATTTATTTAATGGGTAGGTACTGTAGTGACCCGAACTTTTCCATGTTTATAATTATATTAAATGAAATTTTTATTTACATGATTAAGTGTTTCCAACATGTTAAGCAATCAAACTTGTTAAGACTTGATTAATTGAAATAGGTTTCATATAGACAATTGACCACCCAAGTTGACCGGTGATTCACGAACGTTAAAACTTGTAAAAACTATATGATGACATATATATGGATATATATATATAGTTAACATGATATTATGTTAAGTAAACATATCATTAAGTATATTAACAATGAATTACATATGTAAAAACAAGACTACTAACTTAATGATTTTTAAACGAGACATATATGTAACGATTATCGTTGTAACGACATTTAATGTATATATATATCATATTAAGAGATATTCATACATGATAATATAATAATTTAAAATCTCATTTGATATTATAAACATTGGGTTAACAACATTTAACAAGATCGTTAACCTAAAGGTTTCAAAACAACACTTACATGTAACGACTAACGATGACTTAACGACTCAGTTAAAATGTATATACATGTAGTGTTTTATTATGTATTTATACACTTTTGAAAGACTTCAAGACACTTATTAAAATACTTATACTTAACAAAAATGCTTACAATTACATCCTCGTTTAGTTTCATCAACAATTCTACTCGTATGCACCCGTATTCGTACTCGTACAATACACAGCTTTTAGATGTATGTACTATTGGTATATACACTCCAATGATCAGCTCTTAGCAGCCCATGTGAGTCACCTAACATATGTAGGAACCATCATTTGGCAACTAGCATGAAATATCTCATAAAATTACAAAAATATGAGTAATCATTCATGACTTATTTACATGAAAACAAAATTACATATCCTTTATATCTAATCCATACACCAACGACCAAAAACACCTATAAACACTTTAATTCTTCAATTTTTTTCATCTAATTGATCTCTCTCAAGTTCTATCTTCAAGTTCTAAGTGTTCTTCATAAATTCTACAAGTTCTAGTTTCATAAAATCAAGAATACTTCCAAGTTTGCTAGCTTACTTCCAATCTTGTAGAGTGATCATCCAACCTCAAGAAATCTTTCTTATTTACAGTAAGATATCTTTCTAATACAATGTAATACTCATATTCAAACTTTGGTTCAATTTCTATAACTATAACAATCTTATTTCGTGTGATGATCTTACTTGAACTTGTTTTCGTGTCATGATTCTGCTTCAAGAACTTCGAGCCATCCAAGGATCCGTTGAAGCTTGATCCATTTTTCTATTTTCTAGTAGGTTTATCCAAGGAACTTAAGGTAGTAATGATGTTCATAATATCATTTGATTCATACATAAAAAGCTATCATATTCGAAGTGGTAAACTAGTAATCACTAGAACATAGTTTAGTTAATTCTAAACTTTTTCACAAATAAAGTTAATCCTTCTAACTACACTTTTAAAATCAACTATACACATGATCTATATCTATATGATATGCTAACTTAATGATTTAAAACCCGAAAACACGATAAACACCATAAAACCGGATTTACGCCGTCGTAGTTACAACCGGGGGCTCTTTTGGGTTGGATAATTAAAAACTATGAAAAACTTTGATTTAAAAGCTATACTTCTGGGAAAATGATTTTTCTTATGAACATGAAACCATATCCAAAAATCATGGTTAAACTCAAAGTGAAAGTATGTTTTTCAAAACAGTCATCAAGATGTCGTTCTTTCGACGAAAATGACTACCTCTTTCAAAAACAACTTGTAACTTGTATTTCCAACTATAAACCTATACCTTTTATGTTTAGTTTCATAAAGTCAAGTTCAATACGAAACCGTGGCCGCTTAAATCACTCAAAACGGATTAGAAACGAAGAAATGGCGAGCAAAACAAAATTGGTAAAAACTACTCATTTTAGCTACGTGAAAATTGGTAAGAAATCTATTCCAACCATAACTTAATCAACTTGTATTGTATATTATGTAATCTTGAGATACCATAGACACGTATACAATGTTTCAACCTATCATGTCGACACATCTATATATATTTCAGAACAACCATAGACACTCTATATGTGAATGTTGGAGTTAGCTATACATGGTTGAGGTTGATTCCAAAATATATATAGTTTGAGTTGTGATCAATACTGAGATATGTATACACTGGGTCGTGGATTGATTTAAGATAATATATATCGATTTATTTATGTACATCTAACTGTGGACAACTAGTTGTAGGTTACTAACTAGGACAGCTGACTTAATAAACTTAAAACATCAAAATGTATTAAAAATGTTGTAAATATATTTTGAACATACTTTGATATATATGTACATATTTGTTATAGGTTCGTGAATCGACCAGTGGCCAAGTCTTACTTCCCGACGAAGTAAAAAATCTGTGAAAGTGAGTTATAGTCCCACTTTTAAAATCTAATATTTTTGGGATGAGAATACATGCAGGTTTTATAAATGATTTACAAAATAGAAACAAGTACGTGAAACTACATTCTATGGTTGAATTATCGAAATCGAATATGCTCCTTTTTATTAAGTCTGATAATCTAAGAATTAGGGAACAGACACCCTAATTGACGCGAATCCTAAAGATAGATCTATTGGGCCTAACAAACCCTATCCAAAGTACCGGATGCTTTAGTACTTCGAAATTTATATCATATCCGAAGGGTGTCCCGGAATGATGGGGATATTCTTAAATATGCATCTTGTTAATGTCGGTTACCAGGTGTTCACCATATGAATGATTTTTATCTCTATGTATGGGATGTGTATTGAAATATGAAATCTTGTGGTCTATTATAATGATTTGATAATATATAGGTTAAACCTATAACTCACCAACATTTTTGTTGACGTTTTAAGCATGTTTATTCTCAGGTGAGTATTAAGAGCTTCCGCTGTCGCATACTTAAATAAGGACGAGATTTAGAGTCCATGCTTGTATGATATTGTGTAAAAACTGCATTCAAAAAACTTATTTCGTTGTAACATATTTGTATTGTAAACCATTATGTAATGGTCGTGTGTAAACAGGATATTTTAGATTATCATTATTTAATAATCTACGTAAAGTTTTTTAAACCTTTATTGATGAAATAAAGGTTATGGTTTGTTTTAAAATGAATGCAGTCTTTGAAAAACGTCTCATATAGAGGTCAAAATCTCGCAACGAAATCAATTAATATGGAACGTTTTTAATCAATAAGAACGGGACATTTCACATGGGCTCTTTTAACTTTTCATTTCTTGCTTTCATAATTAGCATTAGCTTTACATTTGACAATTTTCTAAATTGTCCCTTATTTAGGACTCTTTTGCTGCCTCAGTGGTCCATGCTTATTATTCCATATGGTAGTGGTTATAAGTTTGCAATATTTTCACAATATTTGGCGTTTACTTCCTATCTTAAACAAGTAGTCCGATCTCGAAGTTGAGAGTAGTTCTATTAGCTTTAAAATTAGATTAATGAAAAGACATAAGTCTGACTAAGAATTTATACTTCTAAAAATATAGGGTTAGGAATGGGAATTTGGTTTAATTGGGTTATTCCTAAAAAGGTTAATGTGATGGCCCACCAAAATCCCTATTGACGCAGCACATCATTCATCGCTCCCATTGCGAGGTTTGCCCTCTATATAATACGTTTTACAAACATTGCATTCATTTCAAAAGACGCGCTTTCTATATAAGAAAGTTTTAAAATTTGTATACATTTTTAAAGCATGTACATAAATGTTTTCGACTTGTGGTGATTTCTACATATAGACAATCCCAATAAATGATAGTTCATAATAATACATCAGTTGACTAAACAGTCAAAATATAATACATATTAATGTTTAAATGCAAGTTTCCTTGAAAAATATGCCATGTAAGACTCCATGCACATAGCAGTTAAACAGCGGAAGCTTCTTTAATACCTGAGAATAAACATGCTTTAAAGTGTCAACCAAAAAGGTTGGTGAGTTCATAGTTTTATCATAAATAATGATTTTCAATAGTTGTAATAGACCACAAGATTTCACTTTCATAAATATCCATACACTCGCAAGTGTATAAAAGCATTCTATAAGTTGTAGGCACCCGGTAACAAGCCTTAACGTTCATGTTTTACCCTCTGAAAGTACACCAAATCAGGTGTGTTATATAAACCTCGAAGTACTAAAGCATCCCATAGTCAGGATGGGGTTTGTCAGGCCCAATAGATCTATCTTTAGGATTTGCGCCTACCAGTCATACACCAGTAGTTATAGTTACCAAGCTAAGGAGATATTTCTGGTTTAAACCCACGTAGAATTAGTTTTAGTACTTGTGCCTATTTCGTAAAACAGTTATAAAATACGCATGTGTTCTCAGCCCAAAAAAATATATAATGCAAAAACATTTAAAAAGGGAGCTATGGAAACTCACATATTAATATTGTGGTTCAATATTGTAGGAAAAGTGTGCAGACGCAACGGAAATGATAAATGCAAGGTTGGCCTTTGATTCACGAACAATACCCCCGATCAATACCCATAAACTCCTTATTTAATACCCATGAATTTCTTAGCTTTAAACCATTTGAAAAACCCGTTTTGAAATCACCCGAGCATACCCCCGTCGTAGTATTTTATGTATGATACTAATAATAATACTACTTAATAATAATAATAATAAGATTGATAATAAGTGTAATAATAATAATAATAATAATAATAATAATAATAATAATAATAATAATAATAATAATAATATTAATAATAATAATAATATTAATAATATTAATAATATTAATAATATAAATACTAATGATAATATGCGGAGTAAAAATTGAATGAGCCAGAATGAGAAATCGATCATTCATATATATAGATTAATAAAATAATAAAATAATAATTTTGAAATAAAATATAATAATATAATAATATAAATGTAATATAATAATATAATAAAGTAATAATATAATAATAATAATAAAAACGTGTGAAATTCATTTTGTCAATTTCTGCCGACAACTTTTACGGACCGGTATTTCGTACTCTGTTGTTAATAATTAACGGGTAAAAATATGGATAAAAATTCCACTTTTTATATTTGAATATATATATATATATATATATATATATATATATATATATATATATATATATATATATATATATATATATATATATATCTGTTTTGGTCTTAAGCTTTATAAAATTAGTTGTAAAAAGGTTTGTTTATAAAGTTTTTACGCGTAATATGTGTTTTCCTAGTTTTTGACTGAACAAAGATATATTATAATATTAATTTAAATATAATAATGTAATAAATATAATAATATAATAATATTGAAATAAAATATAATAATATAATAATAAATTTAGAATCAAATTGAATCGTAAATTGTAAAAAAAAGTCGTATTTATTAAATACTTCAGGAGTATATTATGTAACTTATAATTAATAATTTCTATCATGTCGCTTTCATGTAAATAGTAAATGAATTAATTTCATTTCATTTACTATTCAATGAATAGTAAATGAATTAATTTAAATTTAACTATTTAAGCTACACGTTTTTGTACGTTGTGCTTTACAAATTGTACATTTTTAATTTAACTTCGTTTCTTAAAAAAAATTACAAAAATTATATCATAAATATAAAACAACTTAATACGTAAAAATTTTAATTTGAAATAGTATCGTTTAATAGTAATTTTTTTTATCATTTCATATATAAATATTATAAAATTTAGTTTTCTAGAACTAATTATATTCAAAATCATTTTATTAGGAGGTTATAATAATAGAAATTATTATATCATAAAACATTTTCATTTAAGAAAGCAAAATCATATATAAATCATGTCGGGTTCGAGTTTTAAATTATAGGTTATTCGTGAATCGTAGGGTAAAGTCCAATGGTTAATTAAATGTATGAATAAATATTTTAATGAAACACATCAATTTGCGTATCTTTTCGGAGTTATCAGAGTTTAAATTTGATCGAAATTTTCGGGTCATGACAGTTAAGGTTTCTAATGGTAACTAATTTGTTTCTAGCACACATACTGGGTGCTAACTACCTAGGTACTGGCTTAAATTGGTGTAAAATTAAAAAAAAGCTAACATAAAATAAAATCCTAGATATTTCTCTATCATTTACATTACCTTGAATTTAGGTGTTTATGTTTCTTTACAATTTATTTCATCTCAAAATTTTAAAAATTTACCATATAGGGAGTCAAAAACTAGTTACTTTTAAGGGATTGAATTATTAACCACAAAGCAACAATTTTTTATATGTAGGACAAACAAAATCAAGTGTGATTTAAAAACCTCACTTTATTTAGTATTTCCTTAATAATTTTCAAAAAAATTCTTAGGTTTTTAATTAAGTGAGGAATTCACTTCCCTCCCCCACACTTATTTCATGCAATGTCCTCACTTGCATGAATTTATACTACAACGATAATATAAAGGAAGATAAAAATGTAAAAGTAAAAGGGAGAGAAAACATCACAGGGATTTATGAGCTGCGGGTGAAAGGATGAGCGCGAAGATCAGCATGCGCCAATCAGCTTTGAAAACTACTCATAGATGGCTAACATAGAAACACAAAACATGCTTATTGATTAATGAGTCATAAGCTTGACTCATCCCCATTTAAATGTTTCCTTAGTGGGGTTTAACTTCCCCCACACTTATCAGACGACATATAAAATCGGTGGAAAATGTTTCACGAATTAGTAACATTAACCAATCATTAACACCTCGGGTTGTAAAGATATATTTAAATTGCTGTTTGTTCAAAATTTTAAAATTAACCCGAGTGTCAATAAAGAGTTTCTCATTTTGTATGTCTTGCGGCAATAAGTTTGTTTTCGTTGCGGGTTCTTGCCAAAACGGGTCTCTAAATACCATTTCACATATGATAATTTTTTGAGGATACATGAAGTGTATCGGAGTTATACATATTTCAAGTGGTGTTTCCGGTATAAGTTCTTTCTTAGCAAATATTTCAAACAGTTCATCATCGGATTCATCATTGATGTTGACCTTCATAAACTCGTCAAACTCGGCATCTAAATCTTCATCATTAATACTTATAGGTGTGAAATCTCCCATGTCTACATCCATTAATTCCTGAAAGTCTTCCCCAAGAGAAGAATCAATGTCATATAACTCTAAAATTGGAGCAATTTCCACTAACCTAGTGTTTTCTAGCAACTTTTCCACCTCGACTTTAGAATACAAATCCTCATCCTCATCATCCGAAGAATCCCATTTTATTGGATGAAACTCATCATCGTCTTCGGTATCTAAAGGATCTCAATCTATACCCATTGGTTCCTCATCTATAATTTCATCTTTAAATGGTGAGGCTACTAGCATAGGTGGTGGAGTGGTAGGTTGTGGACTTATGGGTTGTGGAATTGTTAATTGTTCTACGTATGAATCGGTAGGTAATTGTGTATTAGATGGGGCACATAAGTGTTTAACGTCTGGATTTGTGCAACATTGAAAAGGTCCATAAAAACACGGGAAAAATTCCCCGGCTATCATCATCCCTTTTATCGACATGTTTCTAACACTAACCCCAATCTCCTCTACCTCTTCTTTGACTAGTTCGAACTCCTCATTAACCAACTCTTCCTCATCATTAGTCCAATAATACACATTGGAAAGATATTGTGTGATAGTTATTTTATGTTAAGTTTGAGCAATTTTTCCTTTTCCTTCACTTGTCTCATGTATTCATTCCATTATAACATAGATTGTATTTGTTTTGGTGTATATGGATCAACTTTATATTCATCCGTATTCTCTTTAAACATTTCCATAAAATTTATATCTTCTACTCTCTTTGTTGGTTGTTCCATATTTTTAAATAAGATTTGAGTTTTAGATTTTAATATGGAGATTTTAATTATAGAAGGAATTAAGATTTAATTGAGAAAATAATTAAATAATAACTAAATATATTAAATTTTAAGTAATAAAATATTAATAAGTTATAAATAAATTAAATAACAACTTTTATCGCATAACAACGAATAATCAAACATACACGGCCTATTGAATCTTTCAATACTTAAGTGACCCGTCAGCGTCTAGGTTCGAGCAGGAGCCTTTAAATCGGAACCCCAAAAACCCTCTCCTAAAAGAAGACAGTCATCACCTGTTTTCAAGAAATATCAATAAACAAAGTATATCCAACTTCCATATTTACCGCGCTCCCCGGCAGCGGCACCAAAAAGTTGATGTGGAAAAGTGTGCAGCGCTTAATTTGCCTTTCAAACTTTTAAATTTATATAACCTTTATTATTACACTTTTAACACTCTAACGAGAAACATGACCCGGTCAGATGTAGTATTTTAGGTTATCGTCCCAAGAGAGCGTAGATGCGGATAAGAGTTGTTTTATTAAATAGTTTAATTCTTATTAAAGAATTAAAGATATATTTTTATGTCTTTTATGGGATAGATTCTTATCTCTTAGGAAAGAGATGATTTAATATAAACAAAATAACAAAATATAAAGAAAGGAATAAAGATTTAAAATAAACAATTATAAAAGAGAAGTGATTACAAGGATGTGTGAATCATAAGGGAATTGTATTAATTATTTCATAACTTATATTAACAAATAGCAAGATAACAATTATAGACCAATCATTATCCCTAAAAGGTTAAGCTAGATATCGCATATCATTCATAAGGTAGGACTTAAAGCATACATTAACTAAGTGATGTTCATAGCTAATGTCTCCATTCATAGCATTCAAATAATCACATAGTAAATATTACCTAAACCTGATGTGGATCCAAGGCAACATTTAATTAGACTGACAAATTATATAAACTAATAAACGTAATCAGATCAACTCCAGTTACTAGCTGAAAGTTAATCTTAATCAGGTTCTCATGCAATTGACAATTAAACACACATAAACAAAGGTTATACGATTAAACCTAACAATAATGAATTCTATTATTCAAGTTCAACTAATTGTATAACTACCAATGATGTTTACCTAATGCATGCAATCCAAACACTACATTTGATGGACTAGATCTAAACAAGTGATATGAATCGAATATAAGATCATAGAATTAATGACTAGTTAACCCTAGATTCATAATATTTAATCATTAAGCATGGCAAACAAGTTATTTAATCATGGCAGATATAAACAGTTTAAATAATCATCACAGAAACATGAACATACAGATCTAGAAAAGAACCAGAAACTGTACGGACTGAAGCACGAAGCCGGCGGCTTGGCTCAGTCAAGCTGGCGGCTTGGACTGAGGAAGCCGACGGCTTCATCTGTTTTCCCAGATGTTCACAGTTTTTGTCTAAGTAACCACTATGAACGTTTAGTTCTTAGTTGGAGACGAACAAAAATAATTAACAATAAATAAAGACATAATTGAAAAGATGCAATAAAGTAAATAAGATTATAACTTACAAAGTAGTAAAGAGGAATAAGAAAACTGCATTAATCTTGAATTTAAACTTGAATCCAATGCAAGAGAGTAACTTTACATTGAAAATAAAACCTAAACTAACCCTAAACTACAGAATTTTGAAAGTTGAGAGGGATATAATGAAAAGGTACTTTGAAAACTGTAGGATTCATCCAGTATTTATAGACTTCGAAAATCGTGCCAAGCCGGCGACTTTGTGCGAAGCCCCACGGCTTCCTTAGGCGGTGACTTTTTCTTCACTCAATACTTGATCGTTACGCTCAAGAAAATACATTTTAGGTCCAAGTCAGTGGCTTCAGATGTCAAGACTGCGGCTTCACTTCAGATATGAGCTTGGAGGCCAAGGAAAACTTGCACGACAAAATTTTGACTTTTTTTTACCGAAGTCGACGGCTTCCCTTGGCCAAGCTGGCGGCTTCCCCTTAACAAGGCCAGCGGCTTCCTCAATTTTTTTGTAGAATTTTCTTTTACGGTCATTTTGAAAGGTGACTCGTCGAAAACGGAGTCCGGATGCTCAAGATATGGCCAAAACTGTGACAACGTGCAAAATTTCAGCATCTCTTCAGAATTTCTTCAATAGTTAGCTACAAGTTCTTGCATATTCCTGTTTTATCCCTGTTTTATCACATTTTTCAAACGAAACATTAAAAATACCTTTTTCCCGTTTTTACCCATTTTTGTGTGTTTTAATATCAAAATGACTTTAAAATACCAAAATAACTCCTCAAAATGTATCCAAAAACATGTATATTTTAGGAGTTATCAATATGATACGTTTTGTAAACATTGAATTCATTTTAAAAGATATACTTTCATTACAATGAAAGTTTTCAAATATGCATAACATTCCAAAATATAATTCCAATACAAATGATATAGATATGTTTCCAAAATGATAAATGACTAATCTGTTATTTATTTAATAACAATCTTTTTGAACTCAAATAATTTGAATGCAACGTCTTTGAAAATATGTCATAAAAGACTCCATATATCATCTTGAACAAATATGCAAATAGACAGCGAAAGCTCTTTGATACCTGAGAATAAACCTGCTTAAAAGTGTCAACCAAAAGGTTGGTGAGTTCATAGGTTTATCATAAACAATGATTTTCAATAAATTTTAATAGACCACAAGATTTCAAATATTGTTTGCTTTGGCAGAGATAGGGACGTACCCCTTTCTCCCCCGTAGGTTGCCTTGGGATTTTTCATAAATAACCGTACACATCTAGTGTACAAAAATATTCCACTTACGTTGAGTGCTTGATAACCAACATTAACAAATGCATATAAAATATCCCTGATCACAACTTTAAATTGCAAAGATGATTTGTCACCGCCGTCTCGTGTGTACAGTATTTTGAAGTACTAAAGCATTCCAATTTTCAGAATGGGGTCGTCAAACCCAATAGATCTATCTTTTTAATCCGTGCTTATTAGTGGCATTCACTGGTAACTAAGTTACCAAGCAACTATGGGATATTTCTAACGGTTCATCTCAGTCTGCAGAATTTATTTTTAATCACTTGTGTGTATTTCGTAAAACTTATAAAACATTGCATGTATTCTCATGCCAAAAATATATATATTGCAAAGCATTTAAAAGGGGATAATGAAAACTCACTTATCAATATTGTGGTTCAATATTGCAGGAAAAGTATGTAGACGCAATGATAGTAACGAACACGAGTTTAACCTTTGATTCACGAACAATACCCCTAATTAATACCCATAATAGCCTTTGATTAAAATCAATTGAAACTTATGTTGAAAATTATCGGAGCATAACTCCGTCGTAGTATTTTATGTATAATAATAATACTACTAATAATAATAAGATTAATAATAACAATATTATTAATCTTAATAATAATAATAATAATAATAATAATAATATTAATAATAATAATAATAATAATAATAATAATAATAAAAATAATAATAATGTTATCTATAGTTAATATTAAAATCCTATAATGATGATGTCATTATTAGGCTAATTCATTTGTTAAGAAAAAATCTAAAAGAAAAAGAAAGAAATTTAAGCATGATGGTTGATATCATTAATCTAAATATTTTTAAATTATGATTAAATCTTATTATTTAAATATTTTTATTAAATCTTATTAATAATTATTTTAATTATTAAAATTAAATAATTTTAATTAATTATTTTGAATTGAGTATGAGAAGGTATAAAAGCTAGGCAGAAGTAAAACCAATTCTAAATTTATATTTTAATTTACACTTTTAAAATAAAATGATAACCAATATTATCTCTTATGATTGGATGTAGATTGTTTAATATGCATTTTAGGTGTTTGATGAATTGTTCAGCTAACGAGTTTCTTAGTTGGACCTTGTGGTTTCACGGGTCATTAAACTAAATAACTTTAACATTTACATTCACTTAATATCTAAGACATATCATTAAACTGTTTCGTTTAAAGAAACTCGTGGTTCCACGGGTCATTTCACTAGTATGGAGTAATATCTCAATCTCTCTATCTCTCGACTGAAATATGAATATATATATATATATATATATATATATATATATATATATATATATATATATATATATATTAATCAGTACATGCGTAAAAGATTAAAAAATAATTTTGGTTACTGTTTTCCATGCGATCGCATGGCTTGAGTGTGTTAAACTCATGCAATCGCGTGAGACCATATTCCAGCTCATATTCGTTTGTCTCATGCTACCGACACTTCTTATCCATATTTTTTGTCACGGATAGTTATTTTATGCCATGTACCAATAATAAATGGTAAAAAATCATATAAAAAATTTATATTTTAGGATAAGGTTAAAATATTTATTTTTGTTATGACAGCTAAGAAACGAATTGTAAAAAGTGATTCTAAATATTTATAAAATATTATATACGTTTTTAAGAAAAACATACCACTCAAAATGTTTATATAAAATCTATAGCTTATAAAATTATAATTTTTACAAAATTAAAGTTAAAAATTTGTGACTAATCCCCGTTTCAAATATATTTAAATATATAATAAAATTTATTCAATATATATATATATAATAAATGAAAAAGAATTTTGTTTGTTTTAATATATATTCAAAATGTTTTATATTTAAGTATTATATATATAAATGTATTCTAACAATATATTTTGTTACGTAGTCAAATATATATATCAACATTTTGTAATATAAGTTTGTACGTTTTATATTTGAAATACTATATATAAAATAATTATATATATGTATATATATATATATATGTATATATGTATATATATATATATATATATATATATATATATATATATATATATATATATAGAGAGAGAGAGAGAGAGAGAGAGGAAAACTTAATATATTCATAATAAAAAATTAAGTTTTGCTATAAATATATTTGGGATAAGAATACATACGCTGTTTTTATAAATGTTTGACGAAATAGATACAAGTACCTTAAAAACATTCTATGACTGAATTGTTATACCGGATATCCCTATTTTTGCTTGGTAGCTAAATTATTAGTGTTTATTATAATCGTCACTAATAAGCGCGAATCCTAAAGATAGATCTATTGGGCCTAACAACCCCATCCAGGGTATGGATGCTTTAGTAATTCAAGTTTTAGTATACAGATTGCGGGATGCCTGTATGCTGGGAGATATTCTATATGTATCTTTGTTAATGTTGGTTAGCAGGTAACTTATCGTTAGAATGATTTTCATACAGATTGCGAGATGCTTGTATGCCATTTAAAAATGAAATCTTATGGTTTATTAAGATTGTTGAAAAATCATTGTTTATGATAAACCTATGAACTCACCAACCTTTTGATTGACTCTTTTAAGCATGTTTATTCTCAGGTATTAAGGAAATCTTCCGCTGTGCATTTGCTCATTTTAAATATATTATATGGAGTCGTTCATGGCATATTTTCAAAGACGTTGCATTCAAACATTTGAGTTCAAAAAGATTGTTATTAAATAAATGATGGTTTAGTCATTTATTATGTTGGAAACATATCTATATCATTTGTATAAAATTGATATATTTTGGAATGGTATGCACATTTGTAAACTTTCGTTGTAATGAAAGTTTGTCTTTTAAAAATGAATGCAATATTTATAAAACGTATCATATAGAGGTCAATACCTCGCAATGAAATCAACGAATGATGTATGATAACGCTAAATATATACATATTAGATGATATCTCGATTCGTTTTTGTATATATTCCATGAACATTGTAGTAAGTTATTGTTGTTATTGATGTAAATGAGTGTAAAGATCATCGCAAATGCCTAAATGAAGACAAAGGTCGAAAACAGCGCCTAAACGGAAGATTTATAGCGAAAATAGGCCAGAATTACCATCACAGATAGAGATGTGGCGCATCCCTTGGCACAAAACAGGGCAGGGAAATCTGAATGTTGTGCATCAAAGTAAAGCTGCGCATCAAAGGATGGTGATGTGGCGCATCATTGAGCAATGCAGTGCATCTGATGGGCCTTGCAGATAGTTATCAGTTGAAATCGAGGTGTAACTCACTAAAGATTAAAGAGATGCGGCGCATCTCTCTATGATGCGGCGCATCCCTCCCAAAATCACTATTTCACATAACTTTTGAGCTTATAAAATGCTTGTCATCCTTCTTAATCAACACACAATAGATACCGGGGCATAGTACATATTAGAAGGATAAGAGAAGGGTTCAAAGGCTTGTTTTGAAGGGATCTTCACTCTTTCAACACCAAGATTGAAGCTAGATCATTCATATCAATTGGTACTTTTGTTTTCATTCATTTATTGCTAAGTTTATGAATTCCAATTGTATGTATTGTTATATTGTTCTTACTTTGATCATGTCTAGCTAAAAACCTTGTGTGTTTACTTCAATGTAAGATTTATGGCTTGAGATTGTTCTATATTTTGATGCTATGCTAGTTACGAATATGTTTGATTGATTTAGTAATCTAGTCCAACTACAAGAACCATAGTTATGATTGCTTAGGTCTTTACTTCAATTACATAGATTGTTAACCTATTAATGTGAGTTAATTAGGAACACAATTTATGTTTCAATACACCTAGTAATCTAGACGGTTAGATACATAAGCTTAAGTGATTTTGTTATGTGTTTAATCTGGTAATTGAATAAGTTCCAAAGCAACATAGTCATGATATTACCTCAAGTGATTGTTGTAGTTTAGGTTTTACATGAGTTTAACCGGGTTGGGTCTAACTAGTTAATCAATCTAAATCACCATGTTCTTTCAAGAGATCCATTGTTGTAACTATCTTTATATCCTAGTTCAATTATACGAGTTATGACTTGGTTTATTTGAGTTTATCAAAGGCTATAACTTGTACTTCAACACCTATTGATCTAGTCACCTATATGTGAGTATAGGAGGGTAACTGAATGATATTTAGGTTTTACAATCGTGTAGTTTACTTAGAGTGATCTTAGTAAACTAGGTTTAATGTGAATTTAACCAAGAAAGAATCCTGTTGATTAAACATAGTTCTTAGTTTATAGATATTGTGAAATTGATATAAACTAATCATTTGTAACTAGGAAATAACTTCTTTAATCACAAAAGAACAATCCCTGTTGTTTATCAAGCATAAAAGTAAAAACCGCCTTTTCATCCTTGTTATTTACTATACTTTATTTACTGTTAATTATATAAGAAATTCAACTTCAAATTGAAACCCCCTTTTAGAATGATTAATCGTTTAAAGTCCTTAAAACAAACTTCTCCATGTGGATCGAACTGGTCAATTTACTTTCTAGTTACTGCATGATCGGGTTTAGTTGCCTGTATTATGTGTTAAGTATTAAGCATATTGTCCACATTTTAAAGGTTACGTCTTGACAAATCAATTTTTTGGCGCCGCTGCCAGGGAGTGATTTTGTTTAAAAGAACTTATAGACTTTGAATTATTCGATCCTTTTGTAGGAATTCTATTCCTAGAAAACTTACTTTTTACTGTAAGCTTGTATTTTTGCAATTGGTTTTGTTTGTGGTGTTGTGATTGCAGAATAGGTATTAATGCATGAATCTACGTTCTTCCAAATCTGAATTAACTCCTCCATATCCTGAACCTGAAAGAGAAATTCACGAATGTTTGAGAACGCAAGAAGTGGAATCTCTTGCTTAGAGTTTAGAATCACTTTCATTAGATCCTAACTCTGAACCAGTTATTGAACCGGTTATAGAGCCAGTTATTGCAGAAGAAGAGATGGCTACTCCAAATCAAATGATGGATGCAATGATGAAGGCAACAAGAACAGGTCAAGGCCATACAATTATTCAACCCATTGTGGTTACAATTTCGAAATTAAGGGTCAATTTCTCCACATGGTGACTAATTCATGCAAATTCGGTGGGGCTCCGAATGAGGATGCTAACGAGCATCTTCGTAAATTTATAAGTATTTGCAGGTTGTTCAAGATCAAAGATGTCACCGATGATGTGGCATGTTTGAGAATATTTCCATGGTCGTTAGAAGATGATGCAAGAGATTGGTTAGAATTGTCACTGGAAGGTGAAATCACAGATTGGAATGAAATGATGGATAAGTTTTTGCAAAAGTTCTCCCCTGCCTCAAAAGCAGTAAAGTTGCAAAGTGATATCACTTACTTCAGGCAAAAGCCTAATGAAATTCTTTATAAAGCTTGGACTAGAATCACCAAATGCTTAGAGTATGTCCTCAACACGGGTTAAATACATTCCAAAAGGTCCAAATATTCTATAAAGGAGTCAATGTAGCTACTTGAAATGATATTGATATTGCAGCAGTAGGTTCGATTATGAAAAAAACACCCGATGAAGCTCACACCATCATTGGCGATACAACAACACATTCTCTTGATTGGCCTCAAGAGATGGAGTTCTCTAGATCATCAACCATTGATAGTGCTGAAACTAGTGATAAACTTGCATCGGTGAAAGTTCAATTAGAATCCGTGAAGAGATAAATGGAGAAAATGACCAAGGAAATGCATGCTATCAGGGTACGGTGTGAATTATGCCAAGGACCTCACCTTACTAAGGATTGCGATCAAACAACAATGGAAGAACAAGCTAATTTCTTAGGTTATTTACAAAAGGGTGAAATGAGTTTTGATGATTTTTCAGTGGTTGAAGCAATGAATCGGAAACATCCTCCTATTAACAGTTATCAAAGAGGAGGAGCTTCGGGGTTCAACAATAATAATTACCAAGGAGGAAATTCGGGTTACCAAAATAACAGGAATTTCTCTAATCAAAATCAAAGAAATGCACCACCGGGCTACTATCACCTAAACAACCGAAATCAACCCCAACGAAATTACCAAAGTAACTTCCAACCAATCAACCACAACCACAAGCACCTACACAAGCACATATACAACCACAACCCAAGAAGAAATCCAGTTTAGAAGATATTTTGAGAGGGTTTATGGTTAAAACACGAGCAAACTATGGAACTTCAAAATCAGCAAATTTGAAATCAACAAGCTACAATTCAGAATTTAGAGAGAGATTAGCAAAGAGACCACCAGGTGCTCTCCCCTCAAATACTCAAGTGAACCCCAAAAATAGTCAAACAAGGAATGAGCATGTAAATGCTATAACTACTCGAAGTGGTTTAACTATTAACCCGGAGACACATAAGTCTCTGGAAGTTCCTTTATCTCTATCTATTTTGCATGTACCTGTTGATGTTGATGAACATGTGGAAAAAGAGCAAGAGAAACATGATCCACTGGAGATCATAACAAAGAAAGTGAAGAACCACGAGTGAAGGTGTATAAGGCACCTATTCCATACCCAAAAGCATTGAAGAAGGACAAACTCGCGAGTCAATATCAGAAATTTACGGATATGATCAAGCAAATTATCATTAACATGCAACTCGCGGAAGTTCTTAGGGGTATGCCCCATTATGGGAAGTTTTTGAAAGATCTCATATCCTCGGAGGGTAAATACCATGAGGTTTCTGCCACATTCCTCCATGAGGAGTGTTCGACCATCTTGAAAAAACAAAACGTACCTCCCAAATTGGGAGACCCGTGTAGTTTTATCATACAATGTATGATGGGTGATTCGGTAGTGTACGATGCACTAGCCGATCTAGGTGCAAGTGTTAACCTAATGCCTTACTCGTTGTATTTAAAACTTGACCTAGGAGACTTGAAACTGTGACGACCCGAAAATTTTTGACCAAATTTAAACTTGAATCTTACTTGATTTCGACACGATAAGCAATGTATGTAGTATTGAGTCTCTAAACTTTTGAACTATTTTCATATATTCATTTGACCTTCGACTGTTCCCGACGATTCATGAACTTTTAACTGTAAACAGAAATGTATATATATAAATAATTATATATGTAAATAAACATATATATAGTAGTATATATATATATATATATATATATATATATATATATATAAATGAATTCTATTCATAATTGGTAATTGTATGGATATAATAATATATTAAAATGTATAAATAATAAATACTTAAAATATGTTATTTAAAGTTTAAAGTATAGTTGTATTAGTAATAGTATTAGTAATAAATATATATCATATAGATATGAAATTAGTATATAAATTGATATATTATTATTATTATCAATATTATAATATTCAATATTAATATTAGTATGATTATAATTAGTATTATTATTATTGTTAATAATATTATCGATATAAATTTATATCTATTACAACCATTGATATTATTATTATTATTATTATTGTTAAATATCATTTAAATGATATCATTCTTATTATTAGTATTAATTTGATATTATTATTATTATTAATGTATTATTATTATCTCTATTATTATTATTACTAATATTAAATTATTAACTGTGTTTTAATTTATGAATTGATAATAATATAGATATAACCAAATAGAAACAAGGGTTTGTTAATTGTCAATATCATCTACATGTACGAATTCATTCATATCACTATCTATTTTTTTTTATATCTATTTCTTTTTATGAATAAATCCTTCTGAGTGGATTTTGTGTCCTTGTTTTCTGATATTCTGTTATAGGTCGACCTCAAGTAATCAACTCAAGTATTACTTCAATCATTCAGCACATCATATCTATTATACAACGCAATTTAAATTAAAAACAAAGTATTGAACGAAACCCATTCTTTTTCCTCTGTTCTTGAACTCAAAACCCAAAATCTCCAATTCGAATTCAATTTCAAAAAGTAATAACGCAGTCATGTTAGGAATCACTCACTTGAACTATCTGTAAAATTCCACGATTCAATTCTTTCTAACGTTCACGAATTTTGGGAGTCAAAGCTCTATCCCAAAAAGTCAATCATTGTTCTTCAGCAAAATTCGTAATTATTTTGATGTTTTAATTTAAATTAACAACTCAGAAAGGTTCTAGGAAGGTTTTCTAACCTTTTTCATGTTAGAAGTTTTAGCTTAAACGATCTAGAATTTGAAAAGTGATTTTGAGTTCATGTTCTTGAACTTTAAAATACCAAGAACTCGAATTCGAATTTCATTTAAAAATCTATAAATGTAGTGGTGTTAGGATTATTATAAACAATCGTTCTGCAAAATTAGAGGTTCCAATTCTTAAAATTTAGTGAGAATTTTGAAGTAAAACTTATTTTTGTAAAAAGTCAACAATTGTTCTTCAATCAAATTCGAAGTTTCTGTTAGGTTTTAAGTTCAATTGATGAATTAGAAAGTTTATACTAAGTATTTAACAAATATTTCATGTTTAAACATTTGTCCAAAATGTTTTAGAAATTGAGATCATTTTTTTTTGTAACAAGGCAGCGACAGCAGTAGCTGTTTATGATTTTTTTTCTTTTCTAGTGTTTATTAATACAAAATAATAATTTCAAGTGTTACTGTGTTGTTATGAAACCCAAAAACCAATTTGTTAGAATAATTGAGTTAGTCTCTGGTTACTAGCTAGTATGAAGAAGAAGGGAAAGCAAGCACTGGTATACGGGTTATATAAATTAAATGCTATTATAAAACTAAAAAACGGGCAACAGCCCACTGGTTCGGGGTGTTAGGGAGTTTCAAGAGGTCTCGGATTCGAGACCCGGATGAGGCATTTCTTTTTATTCCGAACTTTTGAGGTAGTTTTCAATTCTTAAATTTATTATTATTATTATTATTATTATTATTATTATTATTATTATTATTATTATTATTATTATTATTATTATTATTATTATTATTATTTGTATTGTTATTATGATTATTACTCTTATTGTTATTATTACACTTATCATTATGGATA
This sequence comes from Rutidosis leptorrhynchoides, assembly GCF_046630445.1. NCBI lineage: Eukaryota > Viridiplantae > Streptophyta > Magnoliopsida > Asterales > Asteraceae > Rutidosis > Rutidosis leptorrhynchoides. The sequence continues at coordinate 7,334,988 of NC_092334.1, read as the reverse complement.
TTATTATTATCATTAATTATTAGAATTATTATTATTATTAAGTATTATAAAAAAATTAATCATTAATATTATGATTACTAATATAAGTGTGATGATACAAATTTTCATTTATTAGGATTATAAATACAAGTACGAATATTATTATTATTATCACTAATAATCGTATTATTATTATGATTAGGATTATTATTATTATGAAAATAATACGAGTTATGAAAATTTTCATTAATGTTAGTATTAATATCACTTTTGTAATTATTAGTATTATTATTATTATTATTATTATTATTATTATTATTATTATTATTATTATTAGTAAACAAAAGTCTCATTTTTAACAATATCGCTATTATTGTTAATTCTATCATTTTTAATAAAGTTATTATTATCAGTAAATCATTATTAACAAAACTATCACTTTTGTTACAGATAAATATTTTGTACTTAAAATATACTTAATACATATATTATAAATATATTAATAGTTTATATACCATATATCAAACATATTAACATTATTTATATAAATACTTACATATAACAAATTATCGGTTTTTAATATAATACTAAACATATATTAGATATATAGATATATTAATATGACTGAATGAATAGATATTAAGTATTTTAAATGTAAATATACAACATAGAAATATATATAATATATAACGCAAGATATAATACATATAAATAAAGTATATGTAATAAATAAAATTTAGAGATTTCTATTATATGTTTTTAATAGAAATACAATTAATATAGGTTCGTGAATCCGAGGCCTACCATACACTTGTTTAGTGTCGTCATATGTATTTTTACTACAAAATACAGTATGGTGAGTTTCATTACTCCCTTTTTAAATGCTTTTCCAATATATATTTTTGGGACTGAGAATACATGCGCTTTTATAAATGTTTTACGAAATAGACACAAGTAATCAAACTACATTATATGGTTGAATGATCGAATCCGAATATGCCCCTTTTTGCTTGATAACCTAAGAATTAGTAAACCGATCTACTAATTTACGCGAATCCTAAAGATAGATCTATTGGGCCTAACGAACCCCATCCAAAGTACCGAATGCTTTAGTACTTCGATGTTGTTTTATCATGTCCGAAGGATTTCCCGGAATGATAAGGGGATATTCTTATATGCATCTTGTTAATGTCGGTTACCAGGTGTTCAATCCATATGAATGATATTTTTGTCTCTATGCAGGGGACGTTTATTTATGAGAACTGAAAAATGAAAATCTTGTGATCTATTAAAATGATGGAAATGATTATTTATGTTAAATTAATGAACTCACCAACCTTTTGGTTGACACTTGAAAGCATGTTTATTCTCAGGTATGAAAGAAATCTTCCGATGTGCATTTGCTCATTTTAGAGACATTACTTGGAGTCATTCATGACATATTTCAAAAGACGTTGCATTCGTGTCGTCGAGTTCGTCAAGATTATTACTAAGTCAATTATAGTTGGATATATTATGAAATGGTATGCATGCCATCAACTTTCGATGTAAAGCAAGTTGTCTTTTAAAAACGAATGCAATATTTGTAAAATGTATCATATAGAGGTCAGGTACCTCGCGATGTAATCAACTATTGTGAACCGTTTATAATCGATATGGACTTCGTCCAGATGGATTAGGACGGGTTTCTACAGTTGGTATCAGAGCGGTGGTCTTAGCGAACCAGGTCTGCATTAGTTTGTATAACAGATAAGTCGTTAAGATACATTAGCGAGTCTGGACTTCGACCGTGTCTGCATGTCAAAAGTTTTGCTTATCATTTCTAGTCGGAAATCATCTGCTTATCATCCTTAGAAAATTACCTGCTTATCATTCTTAGTCTAGACATGTCTTACTGCCTCTATTACATCGACAGTGTATAGATAAATTCATATCTTAGCGTATCTGTTGTTCTTACCTTTGCCTGACAGCTTCCGTAGATTCCTCCGTAACTTATGAGATTTTAGTATTATATATGCATATGTAAATCATGTATTGCAGGGTACTAATCTACATCCTATAATTTATTTCTTATCGAAAATCCTTCATCTGATCGTACGAGATGAATCCCTCAACCAGTTCGAGTCCCTCAGATTTCGATAGCTATCCCGATAGTTATTCCGACAGCTATTTCGACATGGATATTCACCTAAGCTCCGAAAGCAGTGTCACCAGAATGAATCAATCAATCAGCCATCCCCAATTCATCTAATGGGTTCGTAGTCGACTTAATCAATGAAGACGCGTAGAAGGCGATCCCTTCCACCAACCGAATTCACCTCTTGACAATGAACCTGAAGCGCTTACCGGCGAACCTGTTCGAGACACCATTTTCTCTCTCATATTTAGAGTATCTCGTCACGATCATATACCATCTCAGATTCTAAACCTCGTTCATCCGCTCGTCCGAACCGACAATCATCCCAGAATAATGGAAGAAGTCAACGAACTTCGCGCTCGAATAATCAATCTGGAAAACGTGGTGCAAAACCTACCAGCTTCAGCAACATCACCAGTACCACCAACAACCCAAGTTTCAACACCTCATGCCTCAACATCTCATTCTGTACCTCGAGTATAATCATCGTTCTACATGACGTTCTACATCATTTATCTTCATTCGACATGGCGATTATGTAATCTCTAATGTTTTAAAGATTATATATTCTTGTTCTAACGGTAAATCAAATGAGTTTAATATCATATTGACTCATTAAATCCATGGTTACATCTGAAGAAAATATATATGTATATATGTTTTCATAAAGATTGTAATTAAAAATTCTTTCGTACAAACTGTTAATGGTGAAAATATTTTAACGGGTAGGTAATACTCGAGGAATATTTAGATTTCACATTAATAAGTTACACTGTGCATTCTTTCAATTCCGATTCAACAGTCATTTACTATCCTACCTACATCCACAGATATACGAATCCGTTCACCGCAGAATAACTATTTTCATCCAATTTCATATTTGAATTTTGATTTATTAGAATCCAACAAGTGGCATAATGAAGAAAACATTGGACAAAATAAAATTTGTTAGAAACAAAGGAATTAACTATGAGAAAATTCTATTAAGAATCCACGCTAACAAAATTCTAGCTAACTGTTCCTAGCTAACTGTTAATTCAGTATTACCTTTTATTTATCGCAATTTTAATTATCGCAGTTTTATTTATCGTCATTTAATTTCTGTTATTTATTTTACGCACTTTAAATATCGGGACACGTATACAAGGTTTTGACATATCATATCGATGCATCTATATATATTATTTGGAATAACCATAGACACTCTATATGCAGTAATGCTGGAGTTAGCTATACAGGGTTGAGGTTGATTCTACAATAATATATATAGTTTGAGTTGTGATCGAGTCTGAGACGAATATGGGTCACGATACGTATTAATTAATTTGAATATTATATATTAAACTATATATGAATTATTGAATTGCTAACTGTAGACTATCAACTGTGGAGTACCAACATTGGACAATTAAAATGAATTAAAATATTGACTATAACATATGAAACTAAACAATTCTTCAAGTTTGCCACTTGATTTCATCTTAAACTTCATTTGTATCTTGACGATTCCAATCTGCGTTCAAACCTTTCATGATTCTTGAAAACACCTCAATCGAGAGGATGAACCAACCACACTTCAGCTACAGAAGGAAGGATTTATACATATAGTTATGCACCTGAAAACTCTCGGAACCTGAGTAAACGTTTAACACGTATCTGTGCTAACTCCTTCGGCATTGTTATTACCATAAATAACATTGCAATTCTTTTTCAAATTAGCCAATTTTGTCACAGCTCCAGCAAATCAACTTCGATTGTTCATTTCGAAATAATCTTATTATAACCTTGATATTTATGCGTGTTCTTTTATTGTTACCGGGGAACCTTTTATATTCCACCATATTACCAGCAGACGTACCAGCAACCTCGTTGCTTCTTGGCTTAAATCTCTCTGATAAATCATTATATTTATTCATTGAAACCCTATCATATACTCATCCGCATCTTGTAACGAGAACTGCCATACCAATTACCGGGAATCAGTAATCAGTACTTTGAAAACTCACAGCATATCTACATCAACAGTTATATGTATCCATATAACATTTATCTCTTAGAACTATGATCTTCCATTCTGAAATTCTAAAAAGCACCCATTCTGCGAATTAATACTCTGAATTTTGAAAAGTTGAATGAAGCAACAAAAAAAAACTGTAAACGACCTCGACAGCCAAAAGTTGATGATAAAGAATTGTATGTTGGCAAAGCTCAGAAAAAGTTTGAAACTGAAAAACTGATTGAACAAACTACGAAGGAGTGTCTGAACAAATTACAAGGACTAAACTTGTACATTAAGAATTCTGATGATTCTGTTTCTGATGAAATCTTTAGCGAATACCTTACTCCTGACTCTAAACTTTTGCAGACAAATTTTCTTCATCAACCTTCGATCTTATAAATTCCAAGATATCATCGTATCTTTCATTATAAATATCCTCCATAATTCTGTAGATATTTTCATAACTATTCTTATCTAAACTCATTAATCTCTTCGTGCTATCAGTGTTACATTATATAGAAACTGTTAGTTTCTATATTCTGTAAACTTTCGAGATTAAAATATGAATGTTATTGAAGTAATGTTAGAAATTGATGCATGAGTTAGTATAATATAATGACACTTGATCAACGTGATTATATTACAATAAATCATGCTGAGTTTCTAATGGGACATGATGATTCACAGATCATAACGTCATCATGTGCCATGTTACATAACTCCTTCATTCTTCTTAACTCCTGAACATTTCAAGAAAGTATATTCTTGATAGTTCTATTCTCAGTAATTCTGCTAATTTGACAAGTCAGATTGTGCTATTATCATTTCCTTCTTAGAATATTAACTCTGTTCATTTGAAATTCCATACTTATGAATTCTGGACCGTTACTCGCTCTACTAGAGGTCGGGAGGATAATAAAAAGGTAAAGAGCTCCAAAATATAAGAGAAAATATAAAGCCGGTAACAGCACATAAATTACAAACTGTGTATATCAACGTTTATCGCAACATAAAGACACGGGAGAATTAAAAACACTATAACCCCAATGGCGAAGTAGAAATTGTCACAACCCGAACTTTTCCGACCAAGTTGTTTAATCTAATTTTTCATAACCTAGAATTTTCAACTTGACTAGTGGTTTTGGATGAATTAGATCTTGGTTTGTTGTTTTTGGGTTTGTATAACCCTGGACTTACAATTATGTCTTGATTGATCTAGGAATATCACGCAATTACATAATTCCTAGAAACTCAAATTTATCACCATAAATTCTAAGACTTGGAAATTTCACTTATAAAAGTAAAAAAAAAAACATAAAATGATCAAGTATTAGGATTAATAAACCATCCTTAATCAATATAGGAACTAAACTAATGCAAGATTAAATACTAATTAAACCTTAATCAAGATCATGTACACTAAACCATACACTTACACTTACACTTAAACTAACCTAGGATTAATCATTAAGATAATACTAATTATCACATATAATTAACCCTTAATTGCATGCAAACATGGAATGGACACATGTCTAAACCATGCATAAATTCATGCTTAGTCATCACCTTGCCTTAACACTTGTCTACATCATGCATGATCTTAAGATTAGTCACCACCTCCCTTTTCTTCTCCAAGTGACACCTAGCCACCACCTTTCCTATATAAACCCTCTCTAGTTCATCTCTAGTCATTTGATCATCTCTTTTACTCACATACACTTAAAGTTCCAGATCTTAAACACTTTCTTTATCATTCTCTTGAAGCTATAATATCAAATCTCTTCAAGGTATAACAAAACTACTTAATTCTATTCTTGTCTAGCTATATTCAAGAGTATTCATGGTGTAATTGCCTAATCTAGAGTGTTTAATCACTCAATGATGACTTTATAGCTAACCATGATCTTGATATTAGATCAGTAACCTTAAGTTTCCTACATGTCCAATGACTTAAAATGAACCTAAACTAAGAACTAAAGTGGTTAAAAACATAAAACAGATTTATCTTGAAGTTGTCCAAACTTTCTACTTGAAGTTCATGACTTAAAAACCAACTTAGACTTTAGATCTGTGCTTTATAAATTTAATCCATGTTCATATATATGTTCTTGACCCTCTGTAAAGTTTTTGTGATTTTTTTCAAAGAAAAAGGTATTTTTCATTTTTATTTTCTCACTACATGTCAAGTTTTAAGCAAATCTGACCAAGGTCTACAAGATTGAGTATAAACCAAAAATTAAAATGGTTTTGGAAATATAATCTTTTGATCTTTAAAGGGGACACATAGGGGAGTAAATCCCAATATGAACCACTTAAAACCATATAGTATTCATGGAGAAATGACCTTTTCTAGTTGACATATTAAATTGTTGTTGTCTAATAAAGGTCTAGAACATCACTTGTAAAAACTAAGTAAATGAAGACCTAGAGTTAAATCCTTTTAAACATATGTTATTTTATATCTTATAAACCCTCTGTAAAAATCTCAAGTCAAACAAATATGTTTTACTAATTTTAAGCTTGCATGGGAGCTAATAGTGTATAATTGGACAGTTTTGCACACCTGTGGAAACATGCACTTTTGATCAACTTTTATTTTGAGTCTCAAAATGAACCTTACATAATTGAAAGTTGGACTTAAACACCTTTTCAGAGGTGGTAATCTCATCCTAAATGGATGTGTATTGGTCAAATTGATGGTTCAAAACAGTAAAACCTAAAAACACTAAGTTAGGAACTATGTAACATTTTGAAACCAAGAATCGAAATGGACATGTAAGATCACTTGAGAACTAATATTAGACTTAACCTAAATACTATATTAGATAGTATAACCTCTGACCTCATAATATTCATTAGGTCTCAAGCCGGATCACCATAAAGTATCTAAACAGCACTTTTCGAGCTTCGCACCGTGTTACATCAATTGTGAGTTTGTAGCCCCCTTTTTCTCGTTTTATAATTGTTTTGGGGTGAGAATACATGCTTAATGTTTTGAGACATGTTTTATGTTTTTCTAAACATGCTTACTATTTTACTATACTTTATATTTTATAAAGTTCGTTATAAGTGAGTTTCATAGCCCCTTCTTACATGTTTTGTAACTATTTTTGGGGTGAGAATACATGCACTATTTTACTACGCTTTATTTATAAAGTTTGTTTTATAACATTTTCTTATTATTAAATAACACTTTATGGATTTCAAAGTTTGTTATATGTGAGTTTTATGCTAAAAATCCCTTAACTCGGTAGTATTAATTACAGTGACTTGTAAGCGCGAATCACTAGAGCAGATCTGTTAGGTTTGACAACCTCGCCCTACCTTTAACTGTGGTGCTAGTTACTTCGACACAATACATCTAGCATAATGTATGGTCCAATATAGGGTAAAGGAAAATCATGTAGGATATTACATGTGGTGTTAAGTTTATTACCGAGTGCTCAGGAAACATATACACTTTGAAACTGTATGGAAACCGTAATAACTGTGGAATCTTATAAACTGTGGAACTGTTTACGAACTTGATATATTACGAACTACGAACTTATTTTCATACTTAAAAATCTTGATTTCATATTAATTCTAAACTGTTTATGAAGTTGAGTTCTTGAGATCTGTTTTACTATCAAACCATTTATGGAACTTAATATTCGTATTACTGTTTTAAACTATTTCAAACTGTTTGAAACTATAGAACTTTTGTAAATTTTATACGTTGTACAAAAACCTATGAACTCACCAACTATTGTGTTGACACTTTAGCATGTTTATTCTCAGGTACTTATTGCTTCCGCTAGAATTTTGCTGTTGCTTAGAGGTCAAGACCAAGTACTGTGTAACAACCCGGATTTTTCCGATCATTTTATACCAATGAGATTAATATTTACATAAATTAAACCTTACCAACATGATAAGCAATCTAAATTGTTGAGATTTATGTTTTTAAAAAGAGTTTTACACAACGTTTGACCGTCCAATTTGACCGATGATATCACGAACTATATAACAAACGATAATTATACGTTTGTGTATATATATGTATTTATATATATTTAACATGATCTAAGAATAGTTTAACATCTCATTGTGTACTAATAACAATAAGTTATAAGTATACTTTGAGACTACTAACTTAAGTTTTCAAAATGATAACTATACGTAACGTTATTTGACATATATACCTTTAACCTATAATACTTATACAAGTATCGTATAAATATGTATTTAATCACTTTTAAAGGGCTTATATACGTAAAACAATATAAGTATATTTACAAAAGATAGCTATATTTGAATTCTCGTTCTGTTTCCTCAAAATTTCTACACGTATACCTAGAGTATATGTACTCGTATCATACCCAGCTCCTATACGTATTTACTATTAGTATATACACATCGCAATCACTTTATTAGCAGCCATGAGTCAGCCAATTTTGGATCTTAGCATGCATGATTAATCAATTTGGCATATTACAAGACTTTTGCACAATATTACAAATTTATACATCTTTTCACCACCATTTATACTCCATTCCAATTTCATTTTTACTACACATTTTCTCTAACCAAAAACACACTCTTAGGAACCTTAAGTGTTCTTCACAATCTCAGCAAATAACCATGAAGATCTAGCTTCAAAAACAAGCCTTAATCATCATAATAAATTCCTTACAAGAAAACTTCAATAATCCTTCCAAAAATACAAGTTTACTTCCAACCTTTTGATCCAACTCCACCACTCTTTTGATTCTAGGATTTTTCTCATCTCTTATAGTAACTTTGTCCAAGTAACTTGAGGTAGTAACCTTATTCATAATCTTATTCAATTCATATTCATATAACTATCTTATTTTGTGGTATAAAATTTTAACAACAAGAACATAGTTTGAATGATTTCAAACTTGTTCACAAACTAAATAGATCCTTCTAACTTGACTTTTAAAACACTTCAAGACCTGTAATATATCATAATGATATGCTAACTTAACAAGATATAACTTGGTTTTACAAAGAACACCTTAAAAACTGAATCTACGTCGTCGGAGTGCAACCGGGGGCTGTTTTGGGTTGGATAAATAAAAACTATCTTGAACTTTGAATTGGAAGTTCATGTTCTGGAAAAATGATATTTCTTATGAATATGTTAACACATAAAAATTTCATGGTTTAACTCAAAGTGTAAGTATTTTTAGAAAAATGATCATTAAATGTGGTTTTTATGATGGAAAATGATCACTTTCATAAGTTTCACCAAAGTTTGACCTATAACCTGTGATTTCGAATACAAACTAAGGTATTATCAGTTCATATTCTTAAAATTTGACTCGATCCAAGGAAGTGGCAAGTTGAACCAACAAAAACGGAGTTGTAATGAAGAAACTACGACTAAAACAAGATCGGGTATCCGAAGCTAGTTTAGCTACGAAAATATTTGGAGAAAAATTAAATTAATCATATATTTTCTAATTAATATGATATTTCATATATATTTACTTATGATTTGATTTTATATATTTCAGGACCACCCGTAAACAACACGAGAAGATTAATCATAAGACCTCATGATTGTACGCAACACGTCATTTGACAACATGGTACTTTATGTACGCAACACGTCACTTGACAACATGGTACCATGGGTCGAGATTAATTCTGATCAATATGAATACGATGGGGTCTTTATTTATTTTATTTAAGCAACTAATTGTGGACCACTAACATCGGACTGCTAACTACGGACTAAGAAAATATTAAAAGTATTAAAAGTATATATATATATATATATATATATATATATATATATATATATATATATATATATATATGTAACGATTACTTGAAAAGAAAATATGTTGATATATTATATATATGGTTAGATTTGTGATATCAATCGGAGACCAAGTCGTGTTTATTACCTTCAAGGCAAAAGTGAGTATATAGTCTCACTTTTAAACTCTAAATATTTCGGGATGAGAATACATGCATTTTATTATTTACGTTATGGACACAAGTGATTAAAAATATATATTCTACGTTGAGTTGTACCACTGGCATACTTCCCTGTAACTTGGTAACTATTATTTACATGAGGTATTGTAAACGAGAATCCTGTTGATAGATCTATCGGGCCTGACAATCCCAACCGGACTGGATGACCAGTATTCAACGGTTGCACAGTACTTCGTTTCGGTGACTACACTTGGTACGATGTAGTAAGATTTCATAATAAAGGAAATATGCGACGTTGATTAAATGTTAAGTATGGTTATCAAGTGCTCAACAACTTAGAATATTTTTATTAAAACGTTTATATATGAAATCTTGTGGTCTATATTTATAACGCTGCCGGCATTAAACCTATATCTCACTAACTTTATGTTAACGTTTTAAGCATGTTTATTCTCAGGTGATAACTAAAAGCTTCCGCTGCAACATGTTGAATTTAAGCAAGATCTTGAGTATGCATATTTGTGTCAAAAAAAAAACTGCATATCGGAGGATTTGTAATGTAAAATATGTTAGAAATCGTATTGTTATTATCACATGTAAAGTTTGTAAGTCTAAGATTATCGCTAAACGATAATCATTATTAAGTTGTTTAAACCTTGTATTTGTAATAAAAGCTATGGTTTGTATTGTAAAAACGAATGCAGTTTTTGAAAAATGTCGCATATAGAGGTCAATACCTCGCGATGAAATCATATGTTATTGTATTCGTCCTTATGGTTAAGGTCGGGTTATGACATGTGGTATCAGAGCGTTGGTCTTAGAGAACCAGAAAATTTACATTAGTGTGTCTTATCGAGTTTGTTAGGATGCATTAGTGAGTCTGGACTTTGACCGTGTTTGATTTCGAAAACTATTGTTTATCCTTGTTGGTTAAAAAAAAATTAATATGTAAATATTATGTGGTACTAACGTGCTAGTTGTTATGTGATAGATGTCTGGCTTAGAACTTGTTATCACATTCAGCAACTCTGAACCAGAATCTTCAGATGGTGTTCCAGTCATTAATCTGTCCGATGATAAAAACGATACCTTTGGGGAAGACTCAAAATTTTCTGATGAATCAATTGAAGAGGAACCGGAAAGTGATCCCGAGGAGGAAGAAATACAGGAAATTACGACAGACAAGTTTGAAAGAGGAAAGAAACGAAAGGCTACTGAATTGGAAAATCCAAATCCCAAGTTTAGTGAGGATGTTGTGGCACCAACTCCACCAGACACTTCCACCCCTATTCCCGCTATTCCTATTAGTTCTATCCCGGCATCCAGTTCTTCAGTCCCTCCGCCAAAACGCAGGGAGACAGTCAAGATAACCTATAAGCGATTTTTTTGAACACAAACGTTTTGGGTTAAATGATGCGCTGTTGTTTTAAACCATGGGATCATATAACGTTTTGTATAATATTACTAGTGTGGTTTGCTTAATGTTTGATGTAAGATAAGCATATGTAAAATAGTGAAGTGTGAAATGCAATAATTTTCCATGGTTGAGTATTATTTGGGTGATAGTAATTGATTTTCGTACTAAGCTATTAAGTATGAACTTTAACGGGTAGGTACTACCCTTGGTATAATTATAAAATGCTAATAAGAAGAAAAGGCTTTTATAATAATAACTGGTTCATATTATTAATAAGCTATGATGTACTGTAAATACATACTACATCTATAATATTCCATGTGAATAATTATTTTTTTCATTCTTATTGAAGATTATGGCGCGATTGAACCGAATGACGGAACAAGAAATCCAGGAACTCATCAATCAGCGAGTGGATGACAGAATGTTATGGGTCGAGGCTGCGAGAGGTGTTGCAGTTAACCCAAATCCTCGTGTGGGATATACTTACAAAACTTTTCAAGGTTGCAAGCCCTCATCATTCAGTGGAACAGAAGGACCAGTCGGTTTAACCCGGTGGATCAAAAAGATTGAGTCTGTGTTTAAAATCAGTGGTTGTATTGAGAAGGACATGACCAAGTATGCATCGTGCACCTTACAAGATAGTGCACTCACATGGTGGAAAAACTATGTGAAGGCCGTAGGAGGAGATGTAGCTTATGATACTCCCTGGGAAGAATTCAAAACAATGCTAATCAACGAGCATTGTCCAAGGAACGAGGTTAGGAAGTTGGAAGCTGAATTACGAAGCCTGAAAGTTGTTGGTACTGAACTCACCAACTACAATCAGTGATTCATGGAATTAGCTTTGCTATGTCCCGAATTGGTACCAACCGAAGAACGGAAGATAGAACTGTACAAAGATGGTTTGCCTAAAAATGTCAAAGCAAATGTTACAGCATCGAAACCCAAGACTATTCACGAAGCCATCACCATGGCGAACGAGTTGATGGACCAGATTATTCTGGATAAGAACACCGATGTCAAGACATCGGGAAACAAAAGAAAGTGGGAAGGTAATCATCAACAATCCAACAAGAAACAAGAAACCACGCAAGGTGCGGGTAGCGGTTCGAACTCAGGTTACAAAGGACGAAATCCTTTATGTAACAGATGCCACAAACATCACTCTGGTTATTGTAATGTGGTGTGCGAAAATTGTAATCGAAGGGGTCATCTTGCTGAAGATTGTCGGACTCCTGTTACAAATACAAATGGCACCAAGACTCCTGCCACTAATGCAAATAGAACTGCCTTGGCCACTGTTACCTGTTATGGGTGTGGGAAACAGGGTCATTATAAGAGCCAGTGTCCGAATCCAGAGAAGAATAATGGATCTGCATGTGGAAGAGCATTTGTTATTAATGCTAGAGAGGCGTGTGAAGACCCGGAGCTTGTTACGGGTACGTTTACCATTAATAACTTATCCGCATCTATTATATTTGATACAGGTGTCGATAGAAATTACGTGAGTAGAGACTTTTACGCTAAATTGAATTGCTCATCATTACCTCTAGATGCTAAGTACATGATTGAGTTAGCTAATGGTAAACTAATTAAAGCCGATAAAATTTGCCGTGATTGTAAAATAAATTTAGCCGGAGAAATATTTAAGATTGATTTGATACCCGTAGAATTAGGATGTTTTGATGTAATAGTCGGCATGGACTGGATGTCCAAAATAGGAGCTGAAGTTGTGTGTGCTAAGAAGGCAATTCGCATTCCTCGTAAGGATAAAACGCCAGTAATGATTTATGGAGAGAAGGGTAACTCAAAGCTAAAACTCATTAGTTGTTTGAAAGCTCAAAAGTGCTTGAAGAAAGGGTGTTATGCTATCTTAGCACATGTTAATAAAGTCGAAACGAAGGAAAAAGTGAAGAGCATCAATGGCGTGCCTGTGGCAAGAGATTTTCCTGAAGTCTTTCCGAAAGAGTTGCCGGGATTACCTCCATTTAGATCTGTAGAATTTCAAATAGATCTAGTACCAGGAGCTGCATGAAATGTCCCGTTCTTATTGATTAAAAACGTTCCATATTAATTGATTTCGTTGCGAGGTTTTGACCTCTATATGAGACGTTTTTCAAAGACTGCATTCATTTTAAAACAAACCATAACCTTTATTTCATCAATAAAGGTTTAAAAAGCTTTACGTAGATTATCAAATAATGATAATCTAAAATATCCTGTTTACACACGACCATTACATAATGGTTTACAATACAAATATGTTACAACAAAATAAGTTTCTTGAATGCAGTTTTTACACAATATCATACAAGCATGGACTCCAAATCTCGTCCTTATTTAAGTATGCGACAGCGGAAGCTCTTAATAATCACCTGAGAATAAACATGCTTAAAACGTCAACAAAAATGTTGGTGAGTTATAGGTTTAACCTATATATATCAAATCATAATAATAGACCACAAGATTTAATATTTCAATACACATCCCATACATAGAGATAAAAATCATTCATATGGTGAACACCTGGTAACCGACATTAACAAGATGCATATATATAAGAATATCCCCATCATTCCGGGACACCCTTCGGATATGATATAAATTTCAAAGTACTAAAGCATCCGGTACTTTGGATGGGGTTTGTTAGGCCCAATAGATCTATCTTTAGGATTCGCGTCAATTAGGGTGTCTGTTCCCTAATTCTTAGATTACCAGACTTAATAAAAAGGGGCATATTCGATTTCGATAATTCAACCATAGAATGTAGTTTCACGTACTTGTGTCTATTTTGTAAATCATTTATAAAACCTGCATGTATTCTCATCCCAAAAATATTAGATTTTAAAAGTGGGACTATAACTCACTTTCACAGATTTTTACTTCGTCGGGAAGTAAGACTTGGCCACTGGTTGATTCACGAACCTATAACAATATATACATATATATCAAAGTATGTTCAAAATATATTTACAAAACTTTTAATATATTTTGATGTTTTAAGTTTATTAAGTCAGCTGTCCTCGTTAGTAACCTACAACTAGTTGTCCACAGTTAGATGTACAGAAATAAATCGATAAATATTATCTTGAATCAATCCACGACCCAGTGTATACATATCTCAGTATTGATCACAACTCAAACTATATATATTTTGGAATCAACCTCAACCCTGTATAGCTAACTCCAACATTCACATATAGAGTGTCTATGGTTGTTCCGAAATATATATAGATGTGTCGACATGATAGGTCGAAACATTGTATACGTGTCTATGGTATCTCAAGATTACATAATATACAATACAAGTTGATTAAGTTATGGTTGGAATAGATTTGTTACCAATTTTCACGTAGCTAAAATGAGAAAAATTATCCAATCTTGTTTTACCCATAACTTCTTCATTTTAAATCCGTTTTGAGTGAATCAAATTGCTATGGTTTCATATTGAACTCTATTTTATGAATCTAAACAGAAAAAGTATAGGTTTATAGTCGGAAAAATAAGTTACAAGTCATTTTTGTAAAGGTAGTCATTTCAGTCGAAAGAACGACGTCTAGATGACCATTTTAGAAAACATACTTCCACTTTGAGTTTAACCATAATTTTTGGATATAGTTTCATGTTCATAATAAAAATCAGTTTCTCAGAATAACAACTTTTAAATCAAAGTTTATCATAGTTTTTAATTAACTAACCCAAAACAGCCCGCGGTGTTACTACGACTGCGTAAATCCGGTTTTACGGTGTTTTTCGTGTTTCCAGGTTTTAAATCATTAAGTTAGCATATCATATAGATATAGAACATGTGTTTAGTTGATTTTAAAAGTCAAGTTAGAAGGATTAACTTTTGTTTGCGAACAAGTTTAAAATTAACTAAACTATGTTCTAGTGATTACAAGTTTAAACCTTCGAATAAGATAGCTTTATATGTATGAATCGAATGATGTTATGAACATCATTACTACCTTAAGTTCCTTGGATAAACCTACTGGAAAAGAGAAAAATGGATCTAGCTTCAATGGATCCTTGGATGGCTCAAAGTTCTTGAAGCAGAATCATGACACGAAAACAAGTTCAAGTAAGATCATCACTTGAAATAAGATTGTTATAGTTATAGAAATTGAACCAAAGTTTGAATATGATTATTACCTTGTATTAGAATGATAACCTACTGTAAGAAACAAAGATTTCTTGAGGTTGGATGATCACCTTACAAGATTGGAAGTGAGCTAGCAAACTTGAAAGTATTCTTGATTTTATGAAACTAGAACTTTTGGAATTTATGAAGAACACTTAGAACTTGAAGATAGAACTTGAGAGAGATCAATTAGATGAAGAAAATTGAAGAATGAAAGTGTTTGTAGGTGTTTTTGGTCGTTGGTGTATGGATTAGATATAAAGGATATGTAATTTTGTTTTCATGTAAATAAGTCATGAATGATTACTCATATTTTTGTAATTTTATGATATATTTCATGCTAGTTGCCAAATGATGGTTCCCACATGTGTTAGGTGACTCACATGGGCTGCTAAGAGCTGATCATTGGAGTGTATATACCAATAGTACATACATCTAAAAGTTGTGTATTGTACGAGTACGAATACGGGTGCATACGAGTAGAATTGTTGATGAAACTGAACGAGGATGTAATTGTAAGCATTTTTGTTAAGTAGAAGTATTTTGATAAGTGTCTTGAAGTCTTTCAAAAGTGTATGAATACATATTAAAACACTACATGTATATACATTTTAACTGAGTCGTTAAGTCATCGTTAGTCGTTACATGTAAATGTTGTTTTGAAACCTTTAGGTTAACGATCTTGTTGAATGTTGTTAACCCAATGTTTATAATATCAAAAGAGATTTTAAATTATTATATTATCATGATATTATGATGTACGAATATCTCTTAATATGATATATATATACATTAAATGTCGTTACAACGATAATCGTTACATATATGTCTCGTTTCAAAATCATTAAGTTAGTAGTCTTGTTTTTACATATGTAGTTCATTGTTAATATACTTAATGATATGTTTACTTATCATAATATCATGTTAACTATATATATAACCATATATATGTCATCATATAGTTTTTACAAGTTTTAACGTTCGTGAATCACCGGTCAACTTGGGTGGTCAATTGTCTATATGAAACCTATTTCAATTAATCAAGTCTTAACAAGTTTGATTGCTTAACATGTTGGAAACATTTAATCATGTAAATATCAATCTCAATTAATATATATAAACATGGAAAAGTTCGGATCACTACAGTACCTACCCGTTAAATAAATTTCGTCCCGAAATTTTAAGCTGTTGAAGGTGTTGACGAATCTTCTGGAAATAGATGCGGGTATTTCTTCTTCATCTGATCTTCACGCTCCCAGGTGAACTCAGGTCCTCTATGATCATTCCATCGAACCTTAACAATTGGTATCTTGTTTTGCTTAAGTCTTTTAACCTCACGATCCATTATTTCGACGGGTTCTTCGATGAATTGAAGTTTTTCGTTGATTTGGATTTCATCTAACGGAATAGTGAGATCTTCTTTAGCAAAACATTTCTTCAAATTCGAGACGTGGAAAGTGTTATGTACAGCCGCGAGTTGTTGAGGTAACTCTAGTCGGTAAGCTACTGGTCCGACACGATCAATAATCTTGAATGGTCCAATATACCTTGGATTTAATTTCCCTCGTTTACCAAATCGAACAACGCCTTTCCAAGGTGCAACTTTAAGCATGACCATCTCTCCAATTTCAAATTCTATATCTTTTCTTTTAATGTCAGCGTAGCTCTTTTGTCGACTTTGGGCGGTTTTCAACCGTTGTTGAATTTGGATGATCTTCTCGGTAGTTTCTTGTATAATCTCCGGACCCGTAATCTGTCTATCCCCCACTTCACTCCAACAAATCGGAGACCTACACTTTCTACCATAAAGTGCTTCAAACGGCGCCATCTCAATGCTTGAATGGTAGCTGTTGTTGTAGGAAAATTCTGCTAACGGTAGATGTCGATCCCAACTGTTTCCGAAATCAATAACACATGCTCGTAGCATGTCTTCAAGCGTTTGTATCGTCCTTTCGCTCTGCCCATCAGTTTGTGGATGATAGGCAGTACTCATGTCTAGACGAGTTCCTAATGCTTGCTGCAATGTCTGCCAGAATCTTGAAATAAATCTGCCATCCCTATCAGAGATACTAGAGATTGGTATTCCATGTCTGGAGACGACTTCCTTCAAATACAGTCGTGCTAACTTCTCCATCTTGTCATCTTCTCTTATTGGCAGGAAGTGTGCTGATTTGGTGAGACGATCAACTATTACCCAAATAGTATCAAAACCACTTGCAGTCCTTGGCAATTTAGTGATGAAATCCATGGTAATGTTTTCCCATTTCCATTCCGGGATTTCGGGTTGTTGAAGTAGACCTGATGGTTTCTGATGCTCAGCTTTGACCTTAGAGCACGTCAAACATTCTCCTACGTATTTAGCAACATCGGCTTTCATACCCGGCCACCAAAATTGTTTCTTGAGATCCTTGTACATCTTCCCCGTTCCAGGATGTATTGAGTATCTGGTGTTATGAGCTTCTCTAAGTACCATTTCTCTCATATCTCCAAATTTTGGTACCCAAATCCTTTCAGCCCTATACCGGGTTCCATCTTCCTGAATATTAAGATGCTTCTTCGATCCTTTGGGTATTTCATCCTTTAAATTTCCCTCTTTTAAAACTCCGTGTTGCGCCTCCTTTATTTGAGTAGTAAGGTTATTATGAATCATTATATTCATAGATTTTACTCGAATAGGTTCTCTGTCCTTCCTGCTCAAGGCATCGGCTACCACATTTGCCTTCCCCGGGTGGTAACGAATCTCAAAGTCGTAATCATTCAATAATTCAATCCACCTACGCTGCCTCATATTCAGTTGTTTCTGATTAAATATGTGTTGAAGACTTTTGTGGACGGTATATATAATACTTTTGACCCCATATAAGTAGTGCCTCCAAGTCTTTAATGAAAAAACAACCGCGCCTAATTCCAAATCATGCGTCGTATAATTTTGTTCATGAATCTTCAATTGTCTAGACGCATAAGCAATCACCTTCGTTCGTTGCATTAATACACAACCAAGACCTTGCTTTGATGCGTCACAATAAATCAGAAAATCATCATTCCCTTCAGGCAATGACAATATAGGTGCCGTAGTTAGCTTTTTCTTCAATAACTGAAACGCTTTCTCTTGTTCATCATTCCATTCAAATTTCTTCCCTTTATGCGTTAATGCAGTCAAGGGTTTTACTATTCTGGAAAAGTCTTGGATGAACCTTCTGTAGTAACCAGCTAGTCCTAAAAACTGGCGTATGTGTTTCGGAGTTTTCGGGGTTTCTCACTTTTCAACAGTTTCTATCTTTGCCGGATCCACCTTAATACCTTCTTTGTTCACTATGTGACCGAGGAATTGAACTTCTTCCAACCAAAATGCATACTTTGAAAACTTAGCGTACAATTCTTCCTTCCTCAATACTTCTAACACCTTTCTCAAATGTTCACCGTGTTCTTGGTCATTCTTTGAGTAAATAAGTATGTCATCAATGAAAACAATGACAAACTTGTCAAGGTATGGTCCACACACTCGGTTCATAAGGTCCATGAACACAGCTGGTGCATTAGTTAAACCAAACGGCATGACCATAAACTCGTAATGACCGTAATGTGTTCTGAAAGCAGTCTTTGGAATATCATCTTCTTTCACCCGCATTTGATGATACCCGGAACGTAAGTCAATCTTTGAATAAACAGACGAGCCTTGTAGTTGATCAAATAAGTCGTCGATTCTCGGTAGCGAGTAGCGGTTCTTGATGGTAAGTTTGTTCAACTCTCGGTAGTCGATACACAACCTGAATGTACCATCTTTCTTCTTGACAAACAAAACAGGAGCTCCCCACGGTGATGTGCTTGGTCGAATGAAACCACGCTCTAAAAGTTCTTGTAATTGGCTTTGTAGTTCTTTCATCTCACTGGGTGCGAGTCTGTAAGGAGCACGAGCTATTGGTGCAGCTCCTGGTACAAGATCTATTTGAAATTCAACGGATCGATGTGGGGGTAATCCCGGTAATTCTTTCGGAAATACATCAGGAAATTCTTTTGCGACGGGAACATCATTGATGCTCTTTTCTTCAGTTTGTACTTTCTCGACGTGTGCTAGAACAGCATAGCAACCTTTTCTTATTAGTTTTTGTGCCTTCAAATTACTAATAAGATGTAGCTTCGTGTTGCCCTTTTCTCCGTACACCATTAAGGGTTTTCCTTTTTCTCGTATAATGCGAATTGCATTTTTGTAACAAACGATCTCCGCTTTCACTTCTTTCAACCAGTCCATACCGATTATCACATCAAAACTCCCTAACTCTACTGGTATCAAATCATTCTTAAATATTTCGCTAACCAGTTTAATTTCTCGATTCCGACATATATTATCTGCTGAAATTAATTTACCATTTGCTAATTCGAGTAAAAATTTACTATCCAAAGGCGTCAATGGACAACTTAATTTAGCACAAAAATCTCTACTTATATAGCTTATATCCGCACCCGAATCAAATAAAACGTAAGCAGATTTATTGTCAATAAGAAACGTACCCGTAACAAGCTCCGGGTCTTCCTGTGCCTCTGCCGCATTAATATTGAAAACTCTTCCACGGCCTTGTCCATTCGTGTTCTCCTGGTTCGGGCAATTTCTAATAATGTGGCCCAGTTTTCCACATTTATAACAAACTACATTGGCATAACTTGCTCCGACACTACTTGCTCCGCCATTACTCGTTCCGACACCATTTGTTCCTTTCGTTCTATTAACCCCTGGTCCGTAGACCTCACACTTCGCCGCGCTATGACCATTTCTTTTACACTTGTTGCAAAATTTGGTGCAGAACCCCGAGTGATTCTTTTCACACCTTTGGCATAGCTGCTTCTGATTGTTGTTGTTGTTGCGATTATTATTGTTGTTGGGATGATTGTTGTAATTGCTGTTGTTGTTGTTGTTGTTGGACCGTTTGTTGTAGTTGCGATTGATGTTGCGATTGTTGGGATAATTGTTGCGATTATTGTTGTAATTGTTGTTGTTGTTGTATTGGTGATTCTTATCACCGTTTTCCTCCCACTTTCTTTTGACTTGCTTCACATTGGCCTCTTCAGCAGTCTGTTCTTTAATTCTTTCTTCAATCTGGTTCACGAGTTTGTGAGCCATTCTACATGCCTGTTGTATGGAGGCGGGCTCGTGTGAACTTATATCTTCTTGGATTCTTTCCGGTAATCCTTTCACAAACGCATCGATCTTCTCTTCCTCATCTTCGAATGCTCCCGGACACAATAGGCACAATTCTGTGAATCGTCTTTCGTACGTGGTAATATCAAATCCTTGGGTTCGTAACCCTCTAAGTTCTGTCTTGAGCTTATTGACCTCGGTTCTGGGACGGTACTTCTCGTTCATCAAGTGCTTGAATGCTGACCACGGTAGTGCGTACGCATCGTCTTGTCCCACTTGCTCTAGATAGGTATTCCACCATGTTAACGCAGAACCTGTGAAGGTATGCGTAGCGTACTTTACTTTGTCCTCTTCAGTACACTTACTTATGGCAAACACCGATTCGACCTTCTCGGTCCACCGTTTCAATCCGATCGGTCCTTCGGTTCCATCAAATTCCAAAGGTTTGCAGGCAGTGAATTCTTTGTAGGTGAATCCTACACGATTTCGTGTACTGCTAGATCCAAGGTTATTGTTGGTATGTAGCGCAGCCTGTACTGCGGCTATGTTTGAAGCTAGAAAAGTACGGAATTCCTCTTCATTCATATTCACGGTGTGTCGAGTAGTCGGTGCCATTTCCTTCAAAATAGTTAAATGGAACAAGTTAATCATACAGAATATTAAGAGTAGTTAATAGTATTTCGTAGCATAATATGAACTCATTTATAAAAGCTTTTTCTTCATATTAGCGTTTTATAAGTTTAAATTCGGGTAGTACCTACCCATTAAGTTCATACTTAGTAGCTAATATACAATTCAACTACTACAATTCTATATGAAAAACTGATTATAATAATATTTCGCGTTCAAACTTTTACACAATATTTTACAAACTTACAATACCGCTTATTTTACATATAGCATGAAATATAGCACACAATAAATTTGATACAAGATGGTTGTGAAGATAATTCTAGCTAGTACACAAATCGTTCAGCAAAGGCAATAAAGACACGTAATTCATACGTCCAGAAACAAGTCATGCATTCTGGTTTTACTAGGATTACTTCCCATCCTTGGTCTTGTGGAACATAATCGTTATGGCCGTTGATAAGACAACGTGTTGTAACGTCGTCAAAGGGACGAGGGTTACGTAATGTCCAACAGTCCCGTAACAATCTAAAAACCTCATTTCTTACCCCAATTACCGACTCCGTCACTTGTGGGAACGTTTTGTTTAATAGTTGTAGCCCGATGTTCTTGTTCTCACTTTGGTGAGAAGCGAACATTACTAATCCGTAAGCATAACATGCTTCTTTATGTTGCATGTTAGCCGCTTTTTCTAAATCACGAAGTCCAATATTCGGATATATTGAGTCAAAATAATTTCTTAACCCATTGCGTAAAATAGCATTTGGGTTCCCCGCAATATATGCGTCAAAGTAAACACATCGTAACTTATTGGTTTCCCAATGTGATATCCCCCATCTTTCAAACGAAAGTCTTTTATAAACCAAGACATTCTTGGAACGTTCTTCGAATGTCTTACAAACTGATCTCGCCTTAAATAGTTGTGCCGAAGAATTCTGACCGACTCTAGACAAGATTTCATCAATCATGTCTCCGGGTAGGTCTCTTAAAATATTGGGTTGTCTATCCATTTTGTGTTTTTATACTGTAAAATAGACAAGAGTTAGATTCATAAAAAAAAATACTTATTAATACAAGCAATTTTTACATATATCATAAAGCATAAGCATACTATATTACATATATTACACCACACGAATACAACTATCTTATTCCGACTCGCTTGTTTCTTCTTCTTCGGTTTTGGTTCGTTTTGCCAAGTTTCTAGGGATATATGATGTTCCCCTAATACGAGCCGTCGTTTTCCACATTGGTTTAGAAAAACCTGGTGGTTTAGAGGTTCCCGGGTCATTGTTACAACTTAAGGACTTCGGGGGTTGACGATACATATAAAGTTCATCGGGGTTGGAATTAGATTTCTCTATTTTTATGCCCTTTCCCTTATTATTTTCTTTTGCCTTTTTAAATTCAGTTGGGGTAATTTCTATAACATCATTGGAATTCTCGTCGGAATCCGATTCTCATTGGTAATTTCTATAAAAGTGGGACTATAACTCACTTTCACAGATTTTTACTTCGTCGGGAAGTAAGACTTGGCCACTGGTTGATTCACAAACCTATAACAATATATACATATATATCAAAGTATGTTCAAAATATATTTACAAAACTTTTAATATATTTTGATGTTTTAAGTTTATTAAGTCAGCTGTCCTCGTTAGTAACCTACAACTAGTTGTCCACAGTTAGATGTACAGAAATAAATCGATAAATATTATCTTGAATCAATCCACGACCCAGTGTATACGTATCTCAGTATTGATCACAACTCAAACTATATATATTTTGGGATCAACCTCAACCCT
Organism: Rutidosis leptorrhynchoides; assembly: GCF_046630445.1. Taxonomy (NCBI): domain Eukaryota; kingdom Viridiplantae; phylum Streptophyta; class Magnoliopsida; order Asterales; family Asteraceae; genus Rutidosis; species Rutidosis leptorrhynchoides. The sequence goes on along the minus strand of NC_092334.1, from coordinate 7,311,788 downwards.
GTATAGCTAACTCCAACATTCACATATAGAGTGTCTATGGTTGTTCCGAAATATATATAGATGTGTCGACATGATAGGTCGAAACATTGTATACGTGTCTATGGTATCTCAAGATTACATAATATACAATACAAGTTGATTAAGTTATGGTTGGAATAGATTTGTTACCAATTTTCACGTAGCTAAAATGAGAAAAATTATCCAATCTTGTTTTACCCATAACTTCTTCATTTTAAATCCGTTTTGAGTGAATCAAATTGCTATGGTTTCATATTGAACTCTATTTTATGAATCTAAACAGAAAAAGTATAGGTTTATAGTCGGAAAAATAAGTTACAAGTAGTTTTTGTAAAGGTAGTCATTTCAGTCGAAAGAACGACGTCTAGATGACCATTTTAGAAAACATACTTCCACTTTGAGTTTAACCATAATTTTTGGATATAGTTTCATGTTCATAATAAAAATCAGTTTCTCAGAATAAAAACTTTTAAATCAAAGTTTATCATAGTTTTTAATTAACTAACCCAAAACAGCCCGCGGTGTTACTACGACGGCGTAAATCCGGTTTTACGGTGTTTTTCGTGTTTCCAGGTTTTAAATCATTAAGTTAGCATATCATATAGATATAGAACATGTGTTTAGTTGATTTTAAAAGTCAAGTTAGAAGGATTAACTTTTGTTTGCGAACAAGTTTAGAATTAACTAAACTATGTTCTAGTGATTACAAGTTTAAACCTTCGAATAAGATAGCTTTATATGTATGAATCGAATGATGTTATGAACATCATTACTACCTTAAGTTCCTTGAATAAACCTACTGGAAAAGAGAAAAATGGATCTAGCTTCAATGGATCCTTGGATGGCTCGAAATTCTTGAAGCAGAATCATGACACGAAAACAAGTTCAAGTAAGATCATCACTTGAAATAAGATTGTTATAGTTATAGAAATTGAACCAAAGTTTGAATATGATTATTACCTTGTATTAGAATGATAACCTACTGTAAGAAACAAAGATTTCTTGAGGTTGGATGATCACCTTACAAGATTGGAAGTGAGCTAGCAAACTTGAAAGTATTCTTGATTTTATGAAACTAGAACTTTTGGAATTTATGAAGAACACTTAGAACTTGAAGATAGAACTTGAGAGAGATCAATTAGATGAAGAAAATTGAAGAATGAAAGTGTTTGTAGGTGTTTTTGGTCGTTGGTGTATGGATTAGATATAAAGGATATGTAATTTTGTTTTCATGTAAATAAGTCATGAATGATTACTCATATTTTTGTAATTTTATGAGATATTTCATGCTAGTTGCCAAATGATGGTTCCCACATGTGTTAGGTGACTCACATGGGCTGCTAAGAGCTGATCATTGGAGTGTATATACCAATAGTACATACATCTAAAAGCTGTGTATTGTACGAGTACGAATACGGGTGCATACGAGTAGAATTGTTGATGAAACTGAACGAGGATGTAATTGTAAGCATTTTTGTTAAGTAGAAGTATTTTGATAAGTGTCTTGAAGTCTTTCAAAAGTGTATGAATACATATTAAAACACTACATGTATATACATTTTAACTGAGTCGTTAAGTCATCGTTAGTCGTTACATGTAAATGTTGTTTTGAAACCTTTAGGTTAACGATCTTGTTGAATGTTGTTAACCCAATGTTTATAATATCAAAAGAGATTTTAAATTATTATATTATCATGATATTATGATGTACGAATATCTCTTAATATGATATATATACATTAAATGTCGTTACAACGATAATCGTTACATATATGTCTCGTTTCAAAATCATTAAGTTAGTAGTCTTGTTTTTACATATGTAGTTCATTGTTAATATACTTAATGATATGTTTACTTATCATAATATCATGTTAACTATATATATAACCATATATATGTCATCATATAGTTTTTACAAGTTTTAACGTTCGTGAATCACCGGTCAACTTGGGTGGTCAATTGTCTATATGAAACCTATTTCAATTAATCAAGTCTTAACAAGTTTGATTGCTTAACATGTTGGAAACATTTAATCATGTAAATATCAATCTCAATTAATATATATAAACATGGAAAAGTTCGGGTCACTACACTGCACCAGTGGCTCATGCTCCATATAGACTTGCACCATCTGAGTTAAAAGAACTTCAGAGTCAGTTAAAAGAATTACTGGACCGTGGATTCATACGACCAAGTACTTCACCGTGGGGAGCTCCTATTTTATTCGTCAAGAAGAAAGATGGATCTTTTAGGATGTGTATAGATTATCGTGAATTAAATAAGTTAACTATCAAGAATCGGTATCCATTACCGAGAATTGACGACTTATTTGATCAATTGCAAGGATCATGTGTGTACTCGAAAATCAACCTCAGATCGGGCTATCATCAATTACGTGTCAAAGAAGAAGACATTCCGAAAACAGCTTTTCGGACACGTTATAGTCATTACGAATTTTTGGTTATGCCGTTTGGGTTGACTAATGCGCCAGCTGTATTCATGGACCTCATGAATCGAGTTTGTAGTCCGTATTTAGATAAGTTTGTTATCGTTTTTATTGACGATATTCTTATCTATTCCAAGAGTGAGCAAGAGCATGAGCATCATTTAAGGTTGGTATTAGAATTGTTAAGAAAAGAACAGTTATACGCCAAATTTTCTAAGTGTGCATTTTGATTGAAAGAAGTGCAATTTCTTGGCCATGTTGTTAGTAGCAAAGGAATTCAGGTTGATCCAGCTAAAATTGAGGCCATTGAAAAATGGGAGACTCCTAAGACACCAACGCAGATACGCCAATTTTTGGGTTTAGCTGGTTATTATAGAAGGTTTATTCAAGATTTTTCCCGAATAGCTAAACTATTAACAGCGTTAACGCAAAAAGGGAAGAAGTACTAATGGACTTCTGAGCAGGAAAGTGCATTTCAATTACTGAAGAAGAAGTTGACTACAACACCTATTTTATCGTTACCTGAAGGGAACGATAATTTTGAGATATATTGTGACGCTTCGCGACAAGGTTTTGGTTCCGTCCTTATGCAACGGAAGAAAGTTATAGCATATGCATCTCGACAATTGAAGATTCACGAGCGGAATTATACGACGCATGATTTAGAATTGGGAGCAGTAGTGTTTGCATTGAAGATATGGAGACACTATTTATATGGGGTTAAATGCACTGTGTTTACTGATCATAAAAGCCTTCAACATATTTTTGATCAGAAACAGCTGAACATGAGGCAACGTAGGTGGGTCGAGCTGATAAACGACTATGATTATGAGATTCGTTATCATCCCGGGAAAGCGAATGTAGTGGCCGACGCTCTAAGCAAAAAGGAACGGGAACCAATTCGAGTACGAGCGATGAACATAAAAATTCGCATGAATCTCAACTCACAAATCAAAGAGGCTCAACGAGAAGCTCTTACTAAAGAAAACATAGGAAATGAAATAATGAAGAAGTATGGGAAACAACTCGTTATACGGGAAGACGGAATTCGATATTTTGCAAACCGTATTTGGGTACCAAAGTTGGGTGGATTAAGGAAGTTGATATTGAACGAGGCACATAAGACAAGATACTCGATACATCCTGGAGTTGGAAAGATGTATCAAGATCTTAAGACGCATTATTGGTGGCCTAATTTAAAGACAGATGTTGCAACATATGTTGGGGAATGTTTAACTTGTTCCAAAGTCAAAGCAGAACACCAGAAGCCGTCAGGGTTACTTCAACAACCAGAAATCCCAGAATGGAAATGGGATGGTATTACCATGGATTTCATCACAAAGTTACCTAAGACTGCCTGGGGTTATGACACTATTTGGGTAATAGTTGATCGTCTCACCAAATCTGCACATTTCTTGCCTATAAAGGAAACAGATAGAATGGAGAAACTATTACGATTATACATAAAGGAAATTGTTTCAAGGCATGGAATACCTATTTCCATTATATCCGATCGTGATAGTAGATTTACATCAAAGTTTTGGCAATCACTACAGGAGGCCCTGGGAACTCGTTTGGATATGAGCACCGCATATCATCCACAAACTGACGGGCAGAGTGAAAGAACAATTCAGACTCTTGAAGACATGCTCAGGGCATGTGTGATTGATTTTGGAAACGGATGGGATAAATATCTACCATTAGCAGAATTCTCGTATAATAACAGTTATCATGCGAGCATTAAAGCTGCACCATTCGAAGCATTATATGGAAGGAAGTGTAGATCCCCTATCTGTTGGAATGAATTAGGAGATCGACAATTAACTGGTCCCGAGATCATACATGAAACGACTGAGAAGATAGTACAAATCAAGGAGAGATTGAAAACAGCCCGTAGTCGCCAAAAGAGCTACGCCGATGTCCGAAGGAAACCATTAGAGTTTCAGATCGGTGACATGGTTATACTAAATGTGTCACCTTGGAAAGGTGTAATACGTTTTGGAAAAAGGGGTAAACTGAACCCAAGGTATGTAGGCCCGTTCAAGATCATCGAACGCATCGGACCGGTAGCCTATCGACTCGAGTTACCACAACAACTCGCCAGAGTACATAATACATTTCACGTATCAAACCTTAAGAAATGTCTTGCAAAGGAAGATCTCACCATTCCTCTTGAAGAAATCCAAGTCGACGAGAAACTACAATTCATAGAAGAACCAGTCGAAATCATGGACCGTGAAGTTAAACAACTCAAGCAGAGCAACATACCGATTGTTAAGATTCATTGGAATGCTCGAAGGGGTCCTGAGTTTACTTGGGAACGAGAGGATCAGATGAAATGAAAGTACCCACATTTGTTTCCCGAGAACGCAAAATAGGTACAATTTTAAAATTTCGGGACGAAATTTATTTAACGGGTAGGTACTGTAACGACCCGGATTTTTCCGATCATTTTATACCTATGAGATTAATATTTACATAAATTAAACCTTACCAACATGATAAGCAATCTAAACTGTTGATATTTATGTTTTTAAAAAGAGTTTTACATAACGTTTGACCGTCCAATTTGACTGATGATATCACGAACTATATAACAAACGATAATTATACGTTTGTGTATATATATGTATTTATATATATTTAACATGATCTAAGAATGGTTTAACATCTCATTTTGTACTAATAACAATAAGTTATAAGTATACTTTGAGACTACTAACTTAAGTTTTCAAAATGATAACTATACGTAACGTTATTTGACATATATACCTTTAACCTATAATACTTATACAAGTATCGTATAAATATGTATTTAATCACTTTTAAAGGGCTTATATACATAAAACAATATAAGTATATTTACAAAAGATAGCTATATTTGAATTCTCGTTCCGTTTCCTCAAAATTTCTACACGTATACCTAGAGTATATGTACTCGTATCATACCCAGCTCCTATACGTATTTACTATTAGTATATACACATCACAATCACTTTATTATCAGCCATGAGTCAGCCAATTTTGGATCTTAGCATGCATGATTAATCAATTTGGCATATTACAAGACTTTTGCATAATATTACAAATTTATACATCTTTTCACCACCATTTATACTCCATTCCAATTTCATTTTTACTACACATTTTCTCTAACCAAAATCACACTCTTAGGAACCTTAAGTGTTCTTCACAATCTCAGCAAATAACCATGAAGATCTAGCTTCAAAAACAAGCCTTAATCATCATAATAAATTCCTTACAAGAAAACTTCAATAATCCTTCCAAAAATACAAGTTTACTTCCAACCTTTTGATCCAACTCCACCACTCTTTTGATTCTAGGATTTTTCTCATCTCTTACAGTAACTTTGTCCAAGTAACTTGAGGTAGTAACCTTATTCATAATCTTATTCAATTCATATTCATATAGCTATCTTATTTTGTGGTATAAAATTTTAACAACAAGAACATAGTTTGAATGATTTCAAACTTGTTCACAAACTAAATGGATCCTTCTAACTTGACTTTTAAAACACTTCAAGACCTGTAATATATCATAATGATATGCTAACTTAACAAGATATAACTTGGTTTTACAAAGAACGCCTTAAAAACTGAATCTACGTCGTCGGAGTGCAACCGGGGGCTGTTTTGGGTTGGATAAATAAAAAATATCTTGAACTTTGAATTGGAAGTTCATGTTCTGGAAAAATGATATTTCTTATGAATATGTTAACACATAAAAATTTTATGGTTTAACTCAAAGTGTAAGTATTTTTAGAAAAATGATCATTAATTGTTGTTTTTATGATGGAAAATGATCACTTTCATAAGTTTCACCAAAGTTTGACCTATAACTTGTGATTTCGAATAAAAAATAAGGTATTATCAGTTCATATTCTTAAAATTTGACTCGATCCAAGGAAGTGGCAAGTTGAACCAACAAAAACGGAGTTGTAATGAAGAAACTACAACTAAAACAAGATCGGGTATCCGAAGCTAGTTTAGCTACGAAAATATTTGGAGAAAAATTAAATTAATCATATATTTTCTAATTAATATGATATTTCATATATATTTACTTATGATTTGATTTTATATATTTCAGGACCACCCGTAAACAACACGAGAAGATTAATCATAAGACCTCATGATTGTACGCAACACGTCATTTGACAACACGGTACTTTATGTACGCAACACGTCACTTGACAACATGGTACCATGGGTCGAGATTAATTCTGATCAATACGAATATGATGGGGTCTTTATTTATTTTATTTAAGCAACTAATTGTGGACCACTAACATCGGACTGCTAACTACAGACTAAGAAAATATTAAAAGTATTAAAAGTATATATATATATATATATATATATATATATATATATATATATATATATATATATATATATATATATATATATATGTAACGATTACTTGAAAAGAAAATATGTTGATATATTATATATATGGTTAGGTTTGTGATATCAATCGGAGACCAAGTCGTGTTTATTACCTTCAAGGCAAAAGTGAGTATATAGTCCCACTTTTAAACTCTAAATATTTCGGGATGAGAATACATGCATTTTATGATTTACGTTATGGACACAAGTGATTAAAAATATATATTCTACGTTGAGTTGTACCACTGGCATACTTCCCTGTAACTTGGTAACTATTATTTACATGAGGTATTGTAAACGCGAATCATGTTGATAGATCTATCGGGCCTGACAACCCCAACCGGACTGGACGACCAGTATTCAACAGTTGCACAGTACTTCATTTCGGTGACTACACTTTGTACGGTGTAGTAAGATTTCATAATAAAGGGAATATGCGACGTTGATTAAATGTTAAGTATGGTTATCAAGTGCTCAACAACTTAGAATATTTTTATTAAAACGTTTATATATGAAATCTTGTGGTCTATATTTATAACACTGCCGGCATTAAACCTATATCTCACCAACTTTATGTTGACGTTTTAAGCATGTTTATTCTCAGGTGATAACTAAAAGCTTCCGCTGCAACATGTTGAATTTAAGCAAGATCTTGAGTATGCATATTTGTGTCAAAAATAAAACTGCATATCGGAGGATTTGTAATGTAAAATATGTTGGAAGTCGTATTGTTATTATCACATGTAAAGTTTGTAAGTCTAAGATTATCGCTAAACGATAATCATTATTAAGTTGTTTAAACCTTGTATTTGTAATAAAAGCTATGGTTTGTATGGTAAAAACGAATGCAGTTTTTGAAAAATGTCGCATATAGAGGTCAATACCTCGCGATGAAATCATATGTTATTGTATTCGTCCTTATGGTTAAGGTCGGGTTATGACACACTGGAACCAGAGTTAGCTTCCGCGTCAAAGGCGATTTTGGTGGGGTGCTACAGAAATGAACATATTCCCCTGGTGGAAGTTGGAAGAGGAAAATGATTGTTGCAATAGTCAGGATAAGGACAATGATCAGAACTGGATTAAGAATTTTCACAATCTTTTGGATGTATGAACTAAGAAGGAAAGTATAGGAATGGTGAGAATAATGAAACGGAAAAGTTTAATTTATAATGGAAATATCAGACGTAACAATTGAGGCAGATCACGGAATTTAATTATAGAGATCTTAATTTCCTTATTCGCCGAAGAATCAAATCTTTTAGATTTCGAAGATTTTCTTTAAATCTCTTGAACTCTGGAATTCAACCAAGACAGCGTCAAAAGTTAAGACGCACCTTATTTTCTAAATTCAGGGTCACAATTAAGACGAAACTTTAATTATTCGTTTCACTCTTTTGTGATAGCTTCATTCGTGCTCTTCGAATAATCAAATTGTTTTATCCATATTATTCAATACGATAAAACTCTATTTATCAGCTCATAATCGTCATGAAAACATTTTTATTGTTAACAATGACGACCTCACTCAAATTTCGGGATGAAATTTCTTTAACGGGTAGATACTGTGATGACCCGGAAATTTCCGACCAAATTTAAACTTGAATCTTACTTGATTTCAACACGATAAGCAATGTATGTAGTATTGAGTCTCTAAACTTTTGAACTAATTTCATATATTCATTTGACCTTCGACTGTTCCCGATGATTCATGAACTTTTAACTGTAAACAGAAATGTATATATATAAATAATTATATATGCAAATAAACATATATATAGTAGTATATATATATATATATATATATATATATATATATATATATATATATATATATATATATATATATATATATATATATATATATATATATATATATAAATGAATTCTATTCATAATTGGTAATTGTATGGATATAATAATATATTAAAATGTATAAATAATAAATACTTAAAATATGTTATTTCAAGTTTAAAGTATAGTTGTATTAGTAATAGTATTAGTAATAAATATATATCATATAGATATGAAATTAGTATATAAATTGATATATTATTATTATTATCAATATTATAATATTCATTATTAATATTAGTATGATTATAATTAGTATTATTATTGTTAATAATATTATCGATATAAATTTATATCTATTACAACCATTGATATTATTATTATTATTATTGTTAAATATCATTTAAATGATATCATTCTTATTATTAGTATTAATTTGATATTATTATTATTATTATTATTAATGTATTATTATTATCTCTATTATTATTATTACTAATATTAAATTATTAACTGTGTTTTAATTTATGAATTGATAATAATATAGATATAACCAGATAGAAACAAGGGTTTGTTAATTGTCAATATCATCTACATGTATGAATTCATTCATATCACTATCTATTTTTTTATATCTATTTCTTTTTATGAATAAATCCTTCTGAGTGGATTTTGTGTCCTTGTTGTCTGATATTCTGAATAGGTCGACCTCAAGTAATCAACTCAGGTTTTACTTCAATTATTCAGCACATCATATCTATTATACAACCAAATTTGAATTAAAAACAAAGTATTGAATGAAACCCATTCTTTTTCCTCTGTTCTTGAACTCAAAACCCAAAATCTCCAATTCGAATTCAATTTCAAAAAGTAATAACGCAGTCATGTTAGGAATCACTCACTTGAACTATCTGTAAAATTCCACGATTCAATTCTTTCTAACGTTCACGAATTTTGGGAGTCAAAGCTCTATCCCAAAAAGTCAATCATTATTCTTCAGCAAAATTCGTAATTATTTTGATGTTTTAATTTAAATTAACAACTCATAAAGGTTCTAGGAAGGTTTTCCAACCTTTTTCATGTTAGAAGTTTTAGCTTAAACGATCTAGAATTTGAAAAGTGATTTTGAGTTCATGTTCTTGAACTTTAAAATACCAAAAACTCGAATTCGAATTTCATTTAAAAATCTATAAATGTAGTTGTGTTAGGATTATTATAAACAATCGTTCGGCAAAATTAGAGGTTCCAATTCTTAAAATTTAGTGAGAATTTTGAAGTCAAACTTATTTTTGCAAAAAGTCAACAATTATTCTTCAATCAAATTCGAAGTTTCTGTTAGGTTTAAGCAGTTGATGAATTAGAAAGTTTATACTAAGTATTTAACAAGTATTTCACGTTTAAACATTTGTCCAAAATGTTTTAGGAATTGAGATCATTTTTTTTTGTAACAAGGCAGCGACAGCAGTAGCTGTTTATGATTTTTTTTTTCTTTTCTATTGTTTATTAATACAAAATAATAATTTCGAGTGTTACTGTGTTGCTATGAAACCCAAAATCCAATTTGTTAGAATAATTGAGTTAGTCTCTGGTTACTAGCTAGTATGAAGAAGAAGGGATAAGATGTAAGACCCGAATATTTATCTTGTATACTTGTGTACTTATGACATTCGAGAACGGGCTTCGTTGAATATTGTTATGTAATTAAAAAGGTAAAAGAATCTGAAACTGGCTACTTGCGCGCCGCGCGGGTCAGGGGCGCGCCGCGCCAAATCACGCAGACAGCTCTCTTCTTCTTTTAATTGTTTTAAATGAAGGGCAATTGAATAATTTCATTTGGGGCCGGATTTGTGAGCCATATTAGCTGGTTTGGATCAGTTTTGAATCATTTTCACATCCATTCATCACTCTCAAACTATTTTAGAGAGAGAGAGAGAGAGATTCTAGAGAGAGATTTAGGGTTTTGGTGAAGAAGGAGGCCGAATTGATCAAAAGCTCGAGTTCTAAAGTTGTTCCTTTCGTTCCTAGCTACGTTGTGGTGGTATTGGTAAGCTAAAACTCCGAATTTCATCTATTTGATTTGATATTCAAGTTAGGGTTTTGAGTTAGTTTGTGGTAAAACCCTTTTAGGTGATGAAATGGGTTTAGTGAAGCTAGTAATTGGGTTTATTGTTAATTGTTGGTGGATTTTGGGTTGGTGAACTAATTGGCCATGTTTAGGACTTGAAATTGAGTTTAATCACTTAAGTTAGTGATTTTGGAAGTATTGAAACCCATTTAAGGTTGTTTGGTTGACTAATTTTGACTTTGGGTCAAATTAGGGTTTGGTGGTGATTATGACCCAATTGGTGATTTAATGAGGTTTATAAACTTAAAATGGACTAAGTTGAAGTATAAAACCAAGTTAAATGTGTTTTGGTGTCAAAACTTGTAAATGGTGAGATTTTGACCTTATGGGTCAAAATTAGGGTTTAAGTGTCAAAATGGGTATGACACGTGTTTAACACTTGAGTTCGGGTTTATTTGGCATATTAGGACCATTCTCACTTGTGTGAGTGATTATTGGTTAGTTTGGGCGCGGTTTGTACTTGGTAGTGCATTTGGGTCAAATTTGCACTAAGTGTCGAATTGGGTTGATTTGTGAATCCACTCTAAGTGTATTGTTGTAATTGTGATAATGGAATAGGTATTTTCCATTGGCGAGTTGCGGTTTACTTGGAAGCTTTCTTCAAGACTTCAAGGTGAGTGATAATATCCTATGTGCATATGTATGTGTAGGATGGGTGCGGGTCGGGTGAAGTGATTCTCGGCTATAGAGCTCACTTCACATGTAGATGGATTTGATGGACTTTTGTATGAGTCCAATTGGCACAGTTGTGCATTTTGGTTGACCATCTTTGGCGAAGTACGCGTTCGCGTGTACATTATCACACGTGGTTGTGATGTGGTTGATATAACCCCAATGGCGAAGGGTATAATGTTGAGAAGTGAATCGCGTGTGTATTCGGATTTACGATGACGCTTGTGGTTTCGGTCATCTTATTGTATTGTGGAAATGAATCTCGTGTAGTTCGGATTCATGGTGGCTCGTGTAGTTCGGTCATCTTATTGAGGTAGTAATCTCGTGTGGTTTCGGATTACTAAGGCTCGTGTAGTTCGGCCAACCTCGATGTTGTGAAGATAGTAATCTCGTGTGGTTTCGGATTACTAAGGCTCGTGTAGTTCGGCCAATCTTCATTGTGGTATTTGGTTCTCGGTATTGGGTTAAGGTGTTAACCTTGTTCGTTTATATTGTTATATATTAATGTATTGTTGTGTTGTAGCTAACCCTCCGGGTGTAGCTATTTGGCGTTCTTCACATCATCGTTGGTGAACTTATATTGTTGTTGTATCTTTAGCTCGTTGCTTAGAGATCGTACGGTATGCTTAGTGTAGTGCCTTATATATGGATGCCTCGGTATGCGGTATTTGTTATTTTGTGGCGTGTCCATTTTATACATTTATATGTATGTAGTATATTATCATTCACTAAGCGTTAGCTTACCCTCTCGTTGTTGACTCTTTTTATAGATTGTATGCGGATGGTGGCTCGGGTAAGCGCGAGGATTAGAGGACTTGCATAGTTTGCGTAGAAGGCTTGCTTTTGGATTTATTAGGATCGGGTAGCGTATCCCCAATCGCCATGCTCGGCTTTGTTTTGTATTAAAAGTCTTATGGTCGAAAATGGTATTTTGATACTTAAAGGGTAATTTGGGTCGATGTGGGCCCCGCTTCGTAAACTTAATTTTATTAATAGAACGTGCTAGTTTTTATATATAGAACATGGGGTTAAAAGCGTTATGCCTAAATATGTCGGGAACTAGTCAAACATTTTCGCGTTTAAAGACTTTCCGGACAGACAGGTTTGGCGCGCCGCGCACCCCTGGTGGCGCGCCGCTCCAGGTGGCAGTTCAGTAAAAAAAAAATTATTTTGTAATTTTACACGGTTTAATCGCGGGTTGGTTTGGGTTGTTACAAGTGGTATCAGAGCATGGTCTAAGGGATTTAGGTGACTTGAGATAGGTGCCTAGACTTAGACTTGTGTGTGCTTAAATTGTTGCGGGACTTGTAGGATTACGGGTCGGAATGGGTTTGGTTAGTGCCTTGGCTATAGGTTGACTAACGTTTATATTAGTAATGCAGATATTATTAATATGTTGTTGTGTTGTGATAATAATTCTCGCGTGTGTTTGTACCACGTAGAATTTTGGTTGTGTTTGTGTATATCATCGAGCGAGACGGTCGTTGTACTAACGAGTCGATGCGGCATGTGTGCGTAATAAGAACTTGCAAACCATATTACGGGTGTAAATCGTGTCTAACAAGTGATGTACGATGAGTGTTTAGCAAGATGGGGCTGTGTCGTGCGTACGGTTTTACACGTTCGTGGACTAATCGTTTTGCATTCTTTAGAATGACGACACGAAACGAGGCCGAGGCGAATGACGCGGAGTTTAACACTAGGGTTGCGGCCGCCGTTGCGGAGCAAATGGGTGCGTTAGAAGAAAGAATGGAAAGGAGGTATTCCGAACTTCAAAGTAGTGGTGAAATGGAGCGTTATCTTAAGAGCTTCATGAGGACTAAACCCCCGATGTATGACGGAAAGCCGGATCCTTTGGTAAGCACAACTTGGATTTCGGACGTCGAAGGGTGTTTCCGTACTATTGATTGCCCTCCCGAGAGAAAGACGAGACTCGCTACGAGTTTGTTGCGGGGTAGGGCAAGGGATTGGTTGGATGGTAAGATTGATCTTGTCGGTGGCGAGACGTTTATGGCTTTATCGTGGGACGACTTTAAGGAGGAATTCTTCGAGGAGTTCCGGACTTCGGCCGATTTGTGGGAATTGCGTAATGAGTTGCGAAATTTGCGACAAGGATCTATGGATTTGAGTACTCTCAAGACGACCTTTATGGCGAAGGCTCGTTTTTGTCCGGAGTATTTGGGGAATGATCATTTGTTGATGGGAGATTTCTATCGGACCTTGAATGATGACTTGAAAAGTAAAATTAGTCGGGGTCAAGCGAAATCGTTTTCGGAATTATTCGACTTGGCTAGAGGTTTCGAGTCGTATTCAAGATCGAAAAAGGGTGAACCTTCAAGTGAGCGAAGGGTCGTTTCTTATGGTGTTCCGAGTAAGAAGGCTAAGGGTCCGAGTGTGAGCACGGGTGGTACGCGAACGGGTATGACTAGTGCGGCTAGATGTTACAATTATGGCATGAGGGGTCACAAGTCTTGGGAATGTTCGGTACCAAAGGGTGATGGTATGGTGTGCTTCAATTGCCAAAAAGAAGGACATCGTAAGTCGGAATGTCCCAAGTTAGCGGGGACGGGTGCGGCCAGGAGACGTTAAGGTACGTTTAATTTTGATAAATATGTCTTTTGATTATTTATTAAATGCCGTTTGAGTTTGAGTTACGTGCCTTTGTTGTGCATGTTATGCTATGGGTGACGTTCCTAATGGAAGTACCCTATGTTGATGATTGATTGACGGGCGAAGGGCGTAAGACTTGGTGCAACCAAGCATTCCTTAGTATTTGGGAAACGTTTCTACCAAGCCACGGAAATGGTTTTGGTGTTTGGTTGTTAAGCGCGTGTTCGCTTTGATGTTGAAGTGACGAATCATGAGTTGGTAATGGAGTCTTTATGACGCGACATTAGGTGCCTCTTTTATACCTACTAGCGTGGTGTTCGACTCTGATTGTGTTGCGGTACATATTTCGTACAAAGTGTTTAAGGGTTGGTTAAAATCCTTCGTGTGCTCAAGGTTGGAGCAAGATGTGGTAATGGGTCATGTGAGCCCAACTGTTGGTAAAGTCTACCTGTGGTAGCATTGTGCAGTTGTACGAGTTATGGATATGGAACGTGGTTCTAAGTGGGGGAGTTACACTCCCGCACGAGGAAGTTTTAGTGTGAGATTTTGGATGATGCTTTTGGTAGATCCGGAAAATGTTGTCGAGACCTGGTTTGGTCGATTTGTGGTAGAGTACAATTTTGGATAAATTGTACTTATGTTTGGATTGGAATCATCACCGAGGTGGTAACGTGGTAAATCTCGTTGAGAGATAATGGACGTGTTTGGCGAGCAAGGTGAAATCCTCCGGTTAAGGGAGGTGTGTGTCGGGTTCTCTTGTGGAGAATTATTGTTTGGTACCTATGTTTGGTATAGGTGGTTCTTGCTCGATTATGGTATGGTTGTTAGATGAAGCATGATCTTTAGGGTCCGCTGACTTCATCATGGGAATACGTGATTGGTGGAGCATGACTTTCGGGGTCCGCTGACTTCATCATGAGCGTGGTGTTGTATCGGTGAAGCATGATCTTCGGGTCCGCTGACTTTATCCGGTGTTGAGATTGGTGGAGTATGACCTTCGGGGTCCGCTGACTTCATCAAGGGAGTAGTGTTATGTCGGTATGGTGTAACACTATCGGGAAATGCGAGTAACGGTGGGAAATGCGAGTACCATTCCTATGTTGAGATTGTGAATCACGTGTGGTTTCGGATTCACGATGACGCGTGTGGTTTCGGTCATCTTAACTAAATGAATCTCGTGTAGTTCGGATTCATGGTGACTCGTGTAGTTCGGTCATCTTATTGAGGTAGTAATCTCGTGTGGTTTCGGATTACTAAGGCTCGTGTAGTTCGGCCAACCTCGATGTTGTGAAAGTGAATCTCGTGTAGTTCAGATTCACGAATGACTCGTGTAGTTTCGGTCATTGTATTGAGGAGTGAATCTCGTGTAGTTCGGATTCACAATTGACTCATGTAGTTCGGTCATTCCTCTGGGATAGTGACTCTCGTGTAGTTCGGATTCACTATGGCGCGTGTAGTTCGGCCATTCCCGATTGTTGTTGTGGTGAAGGTAGTGACTCGCGTGTAGTTTGGATTCACTAAGGCGCGTGTGTTTTCGGCCAGCCTTCGTGTGTTGTGTGATTAGTGATGCGATAGCCGTGTTTCGCTCACGTGTTGTTACGGGTGTGACGATCGTCGATTTTGTACACCATGGGATTAGCGTCGCCATAGTCGCTTGGGCGCTACCGGTTTCTAACCGTTGGATTATGATGTTACGGTAGTTGCGTATTGGTCGTATGGTGCACTACAAGGGATATTTAGTGATTGGTGTAATCCGTAAGGGTTCGTTTGGTTCGGTCTTCATCGTTTCGGGTTGTTGACCTTAGGTTGAGACCTTATTGCTTTTGGCGTTATACTCGGTAATAGTACGCTAAGGGATTGATATCTCGGTACGAGATTAGTTGAGTTTTTCCCGATGTTAGGGAAGGAGCATAGTTTTAGTGCTCGGATTGTGGATTTGTGAAAATCGTGGGTGACGATTTTAGTTGTTGTAGGCGATTCGTTGGGAGAAATTGCTTAGGAAAGTCGGATTGGGACGTATGTTGAGGACCGTTGAGTGGGGTCCATTTGGTTAAGTGATGAGGATCACGAGGACGTGATTGAGTTTAAGTGGGGGAGAGTTGTAAGACCCGAATATTTATCTTGTATACTTGTGTACTTATGACATTCGAGAACGGGCTTCGTTGAATATTGTTATGTAATTAAAAAGGTAAAAGAATCTGAAACTGGCTACTTGCGCGTCGCGCAGGTCAGGGGCGCGCCGCGCCAAATCACGCAGACAGCTCTCTTCTTCTTTTAATTGTTTTAAATGAAGGCAATTGAGTAATTTCACTTGAGGCCGGATTTGTGAGCCATATTAGCTGGTTTGGATCAGTTTTGAATCATTTTCACATCCATTCATCACTCTCAAACTATTTTAGAGAGAGAGAGAGAGAGATTCTAGAGAGAGATTTAGGGTTTTGGTGAAGAAGGAGGCCGAATTGATCAAAAGCTCGAGTTCTAAAGTTGTTCCTTTCGTTCCTAGCTACGTTGTGGTGGTATTGGTAAGCTCAAACTCCGAATTTCATCTATTTGATTTGATATTCAAGTTAGGGTTTTGAGTTAGTTTGTGGTAAAACCCTTTTAGGTGATGAAATGGGTTTAGTGAAGCTAGTAATTGGGTTTATTGTTAATTGTTGGTGGATTTTGGGTTGGTGAACTAATTGGCCATGTTTAGGACTTGAAATTGAGTTTAATCACTTAAGTTAGTGATTTTGGAAGTATTGAAACCCATTTAAGGTTGTTTGGTTGACTAATTTTGACTTTGGGTTAAATTAGGGTTTGGTGGTGATTATGACCCAATTGGCGATTTAATGAGGTTTATAAACTTGAAATGGACTAAGTTGAAGTATAAAACCAAGTTAAATGTGTTTTGGTGTCAAAACTTGTAAATGGTGAGATTTTGACCTTATGGGTCAAAATTAGGGTTTAAGTGTCAAAATGGGTATGACACGTGTTTAACACTTGAGTTCGGGTTTATTTGGCATATTAGGACCATTCTCACTTGTGTGAGTGATTATTGGTTAGTTTGGGCGCGGTTTGTACTTGGTAGTGCATTTGGGTCAAATTTGCACTAAGTGTCGAATTGGGTTGATTTGTGAATCCACTCTAAGTGTATTGTTGTAATTGTGATAATGGAATAGGTATTTTCCAATGGCGAGTTGCGGTTTACTTGGAAGCTTTCTTCAAGACTTCAAGGTGAGTGATAATATCCTATGTGCATATGTATGTGTAGGATGGGTGCGAGTCGGGTGAAGTGATTCTCGGCTATAGAGCTCACTTCACATATAGATGGATTTGATGGACTTTTGTATGAGTCCAATTGGCACGGTTGTGCATTTTGGTTGACCATCTTTGGCGAAGTACGCGTTCGCGTGTACATTATCACACGTGGTTGTGATGTGGTTGATATAACCCCAATGGCGAAGGGTATAATGTTGAGAAGTGAATCGCGTGTGTATTCAGATTTACGATGACGCTTGTGGTTTCGGTCATCTTATTGTATTGTGGAAATGAATCTCGTGTAGTTCGGATTCATGGTGGCTCGTGTAGTTCGGTCATCTTATTGAGGTAGTAATCTCGTGTGGTTTCGGATTACTAAGGCTAGTGTAGTTCGGCCAACCTCGATGTTGTGAAGATAGTAATCTCGTGTGGTTTCGGATTACTAAGGCTCGTGTAGTTCGGCCAATCTTCATTGTGGTATTTGGTTCTCGGTATTGGGTTAAGGTGTTAACCTTGTTCGTTTATATTGTTATATATTAATGTATTGTTGTGTTGTAGCTAACCCTCCGGGTGTAGCTATTTGGCGTTGTTCACATCGTCGTTGGTGAACTTATATTGTTGTTGTATCTTTAGCTCGTTGCTTAGAGATCGTACGGTATGCTTAGTGTAGTGCCTTATATATGGATGCCTCGGTATGCGGTATTTGTTATTTTGTGGCGTGTCCATTTTATACATATATATGTATGTAGTATATTATCATTCACTAAGCGTTAGCTTACCCTCTCGTTGTTGACTCTTTTTATAGATTTCATGCGGATGGTGGCTCGGGTAAGCGCGAGGATTAGAGGACTTGCATAGTTTGCGTAGAAGGCTTGCTTTTGGATTTATTAGGATCGGGTAGCGTATCCCCAATCGCCATGCTCGGCTTTGTTTTGTATTAAAAGTCTTATGGTCGAAAATGGTATTTTGATACTTAAAGGGTAATTTGGG
This sequence comes from Rutidosis leptorrhynchoides, assembly GCF_046630445.1. NCBI lineage: Eukaryota > Viridiplantae > Streptophyta > Magnoliopsida > Asterales > Asteraceae > Rutidosis > Rutidosis leptorrhynchoides. Next base: position 7,293,484 of record NC_092334.1, on the reverse strand, counting down.
TCGATGTGGGCCCCGCTTCGTAAACTTAATTTTATTAATAGAACGTGCTAGTTTTTATATATAGAACTTGGGGTTAAAAGCGTTACGCCTAAATATGTCGGGAACTAGTCAAATATTTTCGCGTTTAAAGACTTTCCGGACAGACAGGTTTGGCGCGCCGCGCACCCCTGGTGGCGCGCCGCTCCAGGTGGCAGTTCAGCAAAAAAAAAAAATTATTTTGTAATTTTACACGGTTTAATCGCGGGTTGGTTTGGGTTGTTACATAAGAAGCACTGGTATACTGGTTATATAAATTAAATGGTCTTATAAAACTGAAAAACGGGGAACAGCCCACTGGTTCGAGGTGTTAGGAGTTTCGAGAGGTCTCATGTTCGAGACCCTGCTGAGGCATTTCTTTTTATTCCGAATTTTTGAGGTAGTTTTCAATTCTTAAATTTATTATTATTATTATTATTTGTATTGTTATTATGATTATTACTCTTATTGTTACTATTACACTTATCATTATGGATATTATTATTATTATCATTAATTATTAGAATTATTATTATTATTAAGTATTATAAAAAAATTAATCATTAATATTATGAATACTAATATAAGTGTGATGATACAAATTTTCATTTATTAGGATTATAAATACAAGTACGAATATTATTATTATTATCACTAATACTCGTATTATTATTATGATTAGGATTATTATTATTATTATTATTATGAAAATAATACAAGTTATCAACATTATTCATTAATGTTAGTATTAATATCACTTTTGTAATTATTAGTATTATTATTATTATTATTATTATTATTATTATTATTATTATTATTAGTAAACAAAATTATTATTTTTAACAATATCACTATTATTATTAATTCTATCATTTTTAATAAAGTTATTATTATCAGTAAATCATTAATAACAAAACTATCACTTTTGTTACAGATAAATATTTTGTACTTAAAATATACTTAATACATATATTTTAAATATATTAATAGTTTATATACCATATATCAAACATATTAACATTATTTATATAAATACTTACATATAACAAACTATCGGTTTTTAATATAATACTAAACATATATTAGATATGTAGATATATTAATATGACTAAATGAATAGATATTAAGTATTTTAAATGTAAATATACAACATAGAAATATATATAATATATAACTCAAGATATAATACATATAAATAAAGTATATGTAATAAATAAAATTTGGAGATTTCTATTATATGTTTTTAATAGAAATACAATTAATATCGGTTCGTGAATCCGAGGCCAACCATACACTTGTTTAATGTCGTCATATGTATTTTTACTACAAAATACAGTATGGTGAGTTTCATTACTCCCTTTTTAAATGCTTTTGCAATATATATTTTTGGGACTCAGAATACATGTGCTTTTATAAATGTTTTACAAAATAGACACAAGTAATCAAACTACATTATATGGTTGAATGATCGAAGCCGAATATGCCCCTTTTTGCATGGTAACCTAAGAATTAGTAAACCGATCTACTAATTGACGCGAATCCTAAAGATAGATCTATTGGGCCTAACGAACCCCATCCAATGTACCGGATGCTTTAGTACTTCGATGTTGTTTTATCATGTTCAAAGGATTTCCCGGAATAATAAGGGGATATTCTTATATGCATCTTTTTAATGTCGGTTACCAGGTGTTCAATCCATATGAATGATATTTTTGTCTCTATGCAGGGGACGTTTATTTATGAGAACTGAAAAATGAAAATCTTGTGGTCTATTAAAATGATGAAAATGATTATTTATGTTAAACTAATGAACTCACCAAAGTTTTGGTTGACACTTGAAAGCATATTTATTCTCAGGTATGAAAGAAATCTTCCGCTGTGCATTTGCTCATTTTAGAGACATTACTTGGAGTCATTCATGACATATTTCAAAAGAAGTTGCATTCGAGTCGTCGAATTCGTTAAGATTATTACTAAGCCAATTATAGTTGGATATATTATGAAATGGTATGCATATGCCATCAACTTTCGATGTAAAGCAAGTTGTCTTTTAAAAACGAATGTAATGTTTGTAAAATGTATCATATAGAGGTCAAGTACCTCGCGATGTAATCAACTATTGTGAACCGTTTGTAATTGATATGGACTTCGTCCAGATGGATTAGGACGGGTTTCTACCAAAACCAACCCGGATGGGTATTTGATTAGCAAACCAATCATTTGATACTCCCATAGGTATAGCCGAGGATATTCTTGTGAAAGTTGACTCAGTTGTCTTTCCCGTCGACTTTGTTATTTTAAAAATGCAAGAGGACACAAAAGTTCCTATCATTTTAGGATGTCCTTTCCTTAACACTGTGGATTTGATCATTAATGGCCAAAAAGAAAAATTAAGTCTAGGTGTAGGAAACGATCGAGTCATTTGTCACATCGACAAGTCCATGAAATGACCCAATTCTACCGATGACTCTTGTTTTAAAATTGATGTTATAGATCTTTGTGTTGAGGATGGATTGCAGGAGCTACTTGAGAGTGATACCTCGGGCTTTGCCCCGCTAGGTGAAAGTGAATACTTCAATGTTGATGAAGATTTTAATGAGTTGATGAAAGTGGTCACGGATGATGAGACCATAGAAGAAGAATTTCCCAAGGAAGAGGAATCATTTGAAGATATTGGAAATGCGGATAAGTTTTGCATCAAAAATTCCTTGGAAGAACCACCCATACTTGAGCTTAAGGAGCTACCCAAACATTTGAAGTATGCTTATCTCGAAGGTACATCTCAATTACAGGTAATTATTTCTTCACATCTTTCCGATCGCGAGAAGGGTAGGTTAATCTCTGTTTTAAAAATCCATAAAAAGGCTATAGCTTGGAAAACGACCGACATTCCAGGGATAAACCTGTATTATTGTACACATAAAATCCTCCTTGAGGATGATTTTAAATCGGTAGTACAAAGACAACGTAGGTTAAATCCCAACATGAAGGAGGTTGTTAAGAAGGAGGTAGTCAAGATTCTTGACGCCGGGTTAATTTACCCTATATCCGATAGCCCATGGGTTAGTTCAGTGCAAGTAGTACCCAAAAGAGGGGTACAATCGTTATTCTAAATGAAAAGAACGAACTCGTTCTAACTAGAACGGTTACTGGCTGGAGAGTCTCTATTGATTATAGACGTCTCAATGACGCCAAAAGAAAGGATCATTTCCCTTTGCCTTTTATTGATCAAATGATTGAACGATTGGCGGGAAAAGAATACTATTGATTTCTTGATGGTTTTTTCGGTTACTTCCAAATTTCAATCGATCCCAATGACCAAGACAAGACCACATTCACTTGTCCTTTTGGTACATTTGCTTACTGTCGCATGCCATTCAAGTTATGCAATGCACCCGGAATTTTTCAAAGGTGCATGATGGAAATCTTCAATGACATGATCGAGGAGTGTATGGAAGTCTTCATGGATGACTTCTCAGTTTTTGGAGACTCTTTTGAATCATGTCTTGCTGATTTGGCCTTAATTTGGGAAAAATGCCACTTCATGGTGAAGGAAGGCATTGTTCTTGGCCACAAGATATCTCGTGCGGGAATAGAGGTAGATAAAGCTAAAATAGATGTTATTTCTAAGCTACCTAAACCGTCGAATGTCAAGGCCATTAGAAGCTTTCTTGGTCACGCGGGATTCTATAGGCGATTCATCAAAGATTTTTCTAAAATTGCCCGCCCAATGACCAAACTTCTTGAAAAGGACGCTCCATTTAACTTTGACACTAATTGCAAGAATGCATTTTCCATTCTAAAGTCAAAACTCACACAAGCTCCCATTATCATATCCCCAGATTGGAGTATGCCCTTTGAGCTAATGTGTGATGCGAGTGATTATGCCTTAGGTGCTGTCTTGGGGCAACATCTATTATGCGAGTAAAACTCTAACGGGAGCTTAAATTAATTACACCACCACAGAAAAAGAACTCCTAGCGATTATTTTTGCGTTTGATAAATTTCGGTCATATTTGGTGTTGTCCAAGACCATTATTTACACGGACCATTCGGCCCTTAAGTACCTCATTCTTGAAACAAGATGCGAAGCATCGTCTCATTCGTTTACTTCAAGAATTTGACATTGAGATACGTGACAAGAAAGGGGCCGAGAATCTAGCCGCCGACCATTTATCCCTACTTGAGAACCCTAACTTAGAGTCTATGTTACAATCATCAAGGACACATTTCCCGACGAGTCTTTAATGAGGGTTGACAAAGAATGTGAAATCCCATGGTTTTCCCATTTTGCGAACTATCTTGCTTCGAGTATTCTTCAAAAGGACTTTCTTATCAACAAAAGAAGAAATTCTTTACGGATTTGAAGTCTTACTTTTGGGAACACCCCGATCTATTTCGTGTTGGTGCAGATCAAGTGATTCGCCATTGTGTGTACGGAAAAGAAGCTCAGCAAATTCTTGAGCATTGCCATCAAGGGCCAACCGGTGGTCATTTCGGACCAAACCACACTGCAAGAAAAATCCTTAACTCGGGTTTTTATTGGCCCACGATCTTTAAAGATAACTATAACTTCGTTCAAAATTGTGATGCGTGTCAATGAACGGGCAACGTAACGAAAAGGGATGAGATGCCTCAAACCGGCATCCAAGTTTGTGAAATCTTTATTATTTGGGGGATTGATTTCATGGGACCATTTCCAAGTTTTCATAATTGCAAGTACATCTTAGTAGCCGTCGACTGTGTATCTAAATGGGTGGAAGTGAAAGCTTTGCCTACTAACGATGCTAGGGTGGTGGTGAACTTCTTGAAAAATCTCTTCTTGCGCTTTGGAATTCCAAGGCGCTCATATCCGATCTAGGAACACATTTTTTCAACAACCTTCTTGAAAAGGTGTCGAAGAAGTATGGTGTAACTCATCATTTCTCTACCCCATACCACCCTCAAACGAGTGGTCAAGTGGAGAACATGAATCGTGCATTGAAATGCATACTTGAGAAGACGGTGATAACAACTCAAAATTTTGGCAACACAAGTTAGATGATGCGTTGTGGGATTTTCGAACTGCATTTAAAAGACCAATCGGTACCACACCATTTAGACTTGTATGTGGAAAAGCGTGCCATCTTCCGGTTGAAGTGGAACATAGAGCATATTGGGCTTTGAAACTTTGTAATTTGGATATGGAAAAGGCGAGTGAAAACTGATTCATGCAAATGCATGAATTGGAAGAATTTAGATTAGAAGCATATGAGAATTCGAGCTCATATAAGGAGAAAAAGAAAAGGTGGCATGATGCCTGATTGAAAGAAGTTAAAGAGTTTAAAACCGGTGATAAGGTTTTGGTTTTTAACTCACGATTTAAGTTCTCTCTAGGAAAGTTGAAGTCCCGATGGACGAGACCAAATGTGGTGAAACAAGCATTCCCATCGGGGTATGTTGAATTGTTTGGAAACGGGAACACTTTCAAAGTGAAAGGTCATCGTTTGAAACTCTATTTCGATGGAGTTGACACAACAGTTCGAGATGGCATCTGATATTGCGCATTTTTCATATATTTATCATGGCAATATCCGTCATTTTTAGTCCATTCGGATACGGTTTTGGTCTTTATTCATGATAATTTGGGAAGATTATGATTCGAGAGCCGAGAAGATCTGTTATACGCCTTTTTGATCATTTTAAGGTATATTTTATGTTACTTTATCAAAGGTGCCTTAACATGATGAAGCGATGTGGTTTTAGGCATTTTTATTAAGCAAAATGAAGAAATTTCTATACCTGTATTAAGCCGCGGCGCGGCTGGTGTGAAATGTCCCGTTCTTATTGATTAAAAACGTTCCATATTAATTGATTTCGTTGCGAGGTTTTGACCTCTATATGAGACGTTTTTCAAAGACTGCATTCATTTTAAAACAAACCATAACCTTTATTTCATCAATAAAGGTTTAAAAAGCTTTACGTAGATTATCAAATAATGATAATCTAAAATATCCTGTTTACACACGACCATTACATAATGGTTTACAATACAAATATGTTACAACAAAATAAGTTTCTTGAATGCAGTTTTTACACAATATCATACAAGCATGGACTCCAAATCTTGTCCTTATTTTAGTATGCAACAGCGGAAGCTCTTAATAATCACCTGAGAATAAACATGCTTAAAACGTCAACAAAAATGTTGGTGAGTTATAGGTTTAACCTATATATATCAAATCATAATAATAGACCACAAGATTTCATATTTCAATACACATCCCATACATAGAGATAAAAATCATTCATATGGTGAACACCTGGTAACCGACATTAACAAGATGCATATATAAGAATATCCCCATCATTCCGGGACACCCTTCGGATATGATATAAATTTCGAAGTACTAAAGCATCCGGTACTTTGGATGGGGCTTGTTGGGCCCAATAGATCTATCTTTAGGATTCGCGTCAATTAGGGTGTCTGTTCCCTAATTCTTAGATTACCAGACTTAATAAAAAGGGGCATATTCGATTTCGATAATTCAACCATAGAATGTAGTTTCACGTACTTGTGTCTATTTTGTAAATCATTTATAAAACCTGCATGTATTCTCATCCCAAAAATATTAGATTTTAAAAGTGGGACTATAACTCACTTTCACAGATTTTTACTTCGTCGGGAAGTAAGACTTGGCCACTGTTGATTCACGAACCTATAACAATATATACATATATATTAAAGTATGTTCAAAATATATTTACAACACTTTTAATATATTTTGATGTTTTAAGTTTATTAAGTCAGCTGTCCTCGTTAGTAACCTACAACTAGTTGTCCACAGTTAGATGTACAGAAATAAATCGATAAATATTATCTTGAATCAATCCACGACCCAGTGTATACGTATCTCAGTATTGATCACAACTCAAACTATATATATTTTGGAATCAACCTCAACCCTGTATAGCTAACTCCAACATTCACATATAGAGTGTCTATGGTTGTTCCGAAATATATATAGATGTGTCGACATGATAGGTCGAAACATTGTATACGTGTCTATGGTATCTCAAGATTACATAATATATAATACAAGTTGATTAAGTTATGGTTGGAATAGATTTGTTACCAATTTTCACGTAGCTAAAATGAGAAAAATTATCCAATCTTGTTTTACCCATAACTTCTTCATTTTAAATCCGTTTTGAGTGAATCAAATTGCTATGGTTTCATATTGAACTCTATTTTATGAATCTAAACCAAAAAAGTATAGGTTTCTAGTCGGAAAAATAAGTTACAAGTCGTTTTTGTAAAGGTAGTCATTTCAGTCGAAAGAACGACGTCTAGATGACCATTTTAGAAAACATACTTCCACTTTGAGTTTAACCATAATTTTTGGATATAGTTTCATGTTCATAATAAAAATCATTTTCTCAGAATAACAACTTTTAAATCAAAGTTTATCATAGTTTTTAATTAACTAACCCAAAACAGCCCGCGGTGTTACTACGACGGCGTAAATCCGGTTTTACGGTGTTTTTCGTGTTTCCAGGTTTTAAATCATTAAGTTAGCATATCATATAGATATAGAACATGTGTTTAGTTGATTTTAAAAGTCAAGTTAGAAGGATTAACTTTTGTTTGCGAACAAGTTTAGAATTAACTAAACTATGTTCTAGTGATTACAAGTTTAAACCTTCGAATAAGATAGCTTTATATGTATGAATCGAATGATGTTATGAACATCATTACTACCTTAAGTTCCTTGGATGAACCTACTGGAAAAGAAAAAAATGGATCTAGCTTCAATGGATCCTTGGATGGCTCAAAGTTCTTGAAGCAAAATCATGACACGAAAACAAGTTCAAGTAAGATCATCACTTGAAATAAGATTGTTATAGTTATAGAAATTGAACCAAAGTTTGAATATGATTATTACCTTGTATTAGAATGATAACCTACTGTAAGAAACAAAGATTTCTTGAGGTTGGATGATCACCTTACAAGATTGGAAGTGAGCTAGCAAACTTGAAAGTATTCTTGATTTTATGAAACTAGAACTTTTGGAATTTATGAAGAACACTTAGAACTTGAAGATAGAACTTGAGAGAGTTCAATTAGATGAAGAAAATTGAAGAATGAAAGTGTTTGTAGGTGTTTTTGGTCGTTGGTGTATGGATTAGATATAAAGGATATGTAATTTTGTTTTCATGTAAATAAGTCATGAATGATTACTCATATTTTTGTAATCTTATGAGATATTTCATGCTAGTTGCCAAATGATGGTTCCCACATGTGTTAGGTGACTCACATGGGCTGCTAAGAGCTGATCATTGGAGTGTATATACCAATAGTACATACATCTAAAAGCTGTGTATTGTACGAGTACGAATACGGGTGCATACGAGTAGAATTGTTGATGAAACTGAACGAGGATGTAATTGTAAGCATTTTTGTTAAGTAGAAGTATTTTGATAAGTTTCTTGAAGTCTTTCAAAAGTGTATAAATACATATTAAAACACTACATGTATATACATTTTAACTGAGTCGTTAAGTCATCGTTAGTCGTTACATGTAAGTGTTGTTTTGAAACCTTTAGGTTAACGATCTTGTTAAATGTTATTAACCCAATGTTTATAATATCAAAAGAGATTTTAAATTATTATATTATCATGATATTATGATGTACGAATATCTCTTAATATGATATATATACATTAAATGTCGTTACAACGATAAACGTTACATATATGTCTCGTTTCAAAACCATTAAGTTAGTAGTCTTGTTTTTACATATGTAGTTCATTGTTAATATACTTAATGATATGTTTACTTATCATAATATCATGTTAACTATATATATAACCATATATATGTCATCATATAGTTTTTACAAGTTTTAACGTTCGTGAATCACCGGTCAACTTGGGTGGTCAATTGTCTATATGAAACATATTTCAATTAATCAAGTCTTAACAAGTTTGATTGCTTAACATGTTGGAAACATTTAATCATGTAAATATCAATCTCAATTAATATATATAAACATGGAAAAGTTCGGGTCACTACAGTACCTACCCGTTAAATAAATTTCGTCCCGAAATTTTAAGCTGTTGAAGGTGTTGACGAATCTTCTGGAAATAGATGCGGGTATTTCTTCTTCATCTGATCTTCACGCTCCCAGGTGAACTCGGGTCCTCTACGAGCATTCCATCGAACCTTAACAATTGGTATCTTGTTTTGCTTAAGTCTTTTAACCTCACGATCCATTATTTCGACGGGTTCTTCGATGAATTGGAGTTTTTCGTTGATTTGGATTTCATCTAACGGAATAGTGAGATCTTCTTTAGCAAAACATTTCTTCAAATTCGACACGTGGAAAGTGTTATGTACAGCCGCGAGTTGTTGAGGTAACTCAAGTCGGTAAGCTACTGGTCCGACACGATCAATAATCTTGAATGGTCCAATATACCTTGGATTTAATTTCCCTCGTTTACCAAATCGAACAACGCCTTTCCAAGGTGAAACTTTAAGCATGACCATCTCTCCAATTTCAAATTCTATATCTTTTCTTTTAATGTCAGCGTAGCTCTTTTGTCGACTTTGGGCGGTTTTCAACCGTTGTTGAATTTGGATGATCTTCTCGGTAGTTTCTTGTATAATATTCGGACCCGTAATCTGTCTATCCCCCACCTCACTCCAACAAATCGGAGACCTGCACTTTCTACCATAAAGTGCTTCAAACGGCGCCATCTCAATGCTTGAATGGTAGCTGTTGTTGTAGGAAAATTCTGCTAACGGTAGATGTCGATCCCAACTGTTTCCGAAATCAATAACACATGCTCGTAGCATGTCTTCAAGCGTTTGTATCGTCCTTTCGCTCTGCCCATCAGTTTGTGGATGATAGGCAGTACTCATGTCTAGACGAGTTCCTAATGCTTGCTGTAATGTCTGCCAGAATCTTGAAATAAATCTGCCATCCCTATCAGAGATAATAGAGATTGGTATTCCATGTCTGGAGACGACTTCCTTCAAATACAGTCGTGCTAACTTCTCCATCTTGTCATCTTCTCTTATTGGTAGGAAGTGTGCTGATTTGGTGAGACGATCAACTATTACCCAAATAGTATCAAAACCACTTGCAGTCCTTGGCAATTTAGTGATGAAATCCATGGTAATGTTTTCCCATTTCCATTCCGGGATTTCGGGTTGTTGAAGTAGACCTGATGGTTTCTGATGCTCAGCTTTGACCTTAGAACACGTCAAACATTCTCCTACGTATTTAGCAACATCGGCTTTCATACCCGGCCACCAAAAATGTTTCTTGAGATCCTTGTACATCTTCCCCGTTCCAGGATGTATTGAGTATCTGGTTTTATGAGCTTCTCTAAGTACCATTTCTCTCATATCTCCAAATTTTGGTACCCAAATCCTTTCAGCCCTATACCGGGTTCCGTCTTCCCGAATATTAAGATGCTTCTCCGATCCTTTGGGTATTTCATCCTTTAAATTTCCCTCTTTTAAAACTCCTTGTTGCGCCTCCTTTATTTGAGTAGTAATGTTATTATGAATCATTATATTCATAGATTTTACTCGAATGGGTTCTCTATCCTTCCTGCTCAAGGCATCGGCTACCACATTTGCCTTCCCCGGGTGGTAACGAATCTCAAAATCGTAATCATTCAATAATTCAATCCACCTACGCTGCCTCATATTCAGTTGTTTCTGATTAAATATGTGTTGAAGACTTTTGTGGTCGGTATATATAATACTTTTGACCCCATATAAGTAGTGCCTCCAAGTCTTTAATGCAAAAACAACCGCGCCTAATTCCAAATCATGCGTCGTATAATTTTGTTCGTGAATCTTCAATTGTCTAGACGCATAAGCAATCACCTTCGTTCGTTGCATTAATACACAACCGAGACCTTGCTTTGATGCGTCACAATAAATCACAAAATCATCATTCCCTTCAGGCAATGACAATATAGGTGCCGTAGTTAGCTTTTTCTTCAATAACTGAAACGCTTTCTCTTGTTCATCATTCCATTCAAATTTCTTCCCTTTATGCGTTAATGCAGTCAAGGGTTTTGCTATTCTGGAAAAGTCTTGGATGAACCTTCTGTAGTAACCAGCTAGTCCTAAAAACTGGCGTATGTGTTTCGGAGTTTTCGGGGTTTCCCACTTTTCAACAGTTTCTATCTTTGCCGGATCCACCTTAATACCTTCTTTGTTCACTATGTGACCGAGGAATTGAACTTCTTCCAACCAAAATGCACACTTTGAAAACTTAGCGTACAATTCTTCCTTCCTCAATACTTCTAACACCTTTCTCAAATGTTCACCGTGTTCTTGGTCATTCTTTGAGTAAATAAGTATGTCATCAATGAAAACAATGACAAACTTGTCAAGGTATGGTCCACACACTCGGTTCATAAGGTCCATGAACACAGCTGGTGCATTAGTTAAACCAAACGGCATGACCATAAACTCGTAATGACCGTAACGTGTTCTGAAAGCAGTCTTTGGAATATCATCTTCTTTCACCCGCATTTGATGATACCCGGAACGTAAGTCAATCTTTGAATAAACAGACGAGCCTTGTAGTTGATCAAATAAGTCGTCAATTCTCGGTAGTGGGTAGCGGTTCTTGATGGTAAGTTTGTTCAACTCTCGGTAGTCGATACACAACCTGAATGTACCATCTTTCTTCTTGACAAACAAAACAGGAGCTCCCCACGGTGATGTGCTTGGTCGAATGAAACCACGCTCTAAAAGTTCTTGTAATTGGCTTTGCAGTTCTTTCATCTCGCTGGGTGCGAGTCTGTAAGGAGCACGAGCTATTGGTGCAGCTCCTGGTACAAGATCTATTTGAAATTCAACGGATCGATGTGGGGGTAATCCCGGTAATTCTTTCGGAAATACATCGGGAAATTCTTTTGCAATGGGAACATCATTGATGCTCTTTTCTTCAGTTTGTACTTTCTCGACGTGTGCTAGAACAGCATAGCAACCTTTTCTTATTAGTTTTTGTGCCTTCAAATTACTAATAAGATGTAGCTTCGTGTTGCCCTTTTCTCCGTACACCATTAAGGGTTTTCCTTTTTCTCGTATAATGCGAATTGCATTTTTGTAACAAACGATCTCCGCTTTCACTTCTTTCAACCAGTCCATACCGATTATCACATCAAAACTCCCTAACTCTACTGGTATCAAATCAATCTTAAATGTTTCGCTAACCAGTTTAATTTCTCGATTCCGACATATATTATCTGCTGAAATTAATTTACCATTTGCTAATTCGAGTAAAAATTTACTATCCAAAGGCGTCAATGGACAACTTAATTTAGCACAAAAATCTCTACTCATATAGCTTCTATCCGCACCCGAATCAAATAAAACGTAAGCAGATTTATTGTCAATAAGAAACGTACCCGTAACAAGCTCCGGGTCTTCCTGTGCCTCTACCGCATTAATATTGAAAACTCTTCCACGGCCTTGTCCATTCGTGTTCTCCTGGTTCGGGCAATTTCTAATAATGTGGCCTGGTTTTCCACATTTATAACAAACTACATTGGCATAACTTGCTCCGACACTACTTGCTCCGCCATTACTCGTTCCGACACTATTTGTTCCTTTCGTTCTATTAACCCCTGGTCCGTAGACCTCACACTTCGCCGCGCTATGACCATTTCTTTTACACTTGTTGCAAAATTTGGTGCAGAACCCCGAGTGATTCTTTTCACACCTTTGGCATAGCTGCTTCTGATTGTTGTTGTTGTTGCGGTTATTATTGTTGTTGGGATGATTATTGTAGTTGCTGTTGTTGTTGTTGTTGTTGTTGTTGTTGGGCCGTTTGTTGTAGTTGCGATTGATGTTGCGATTGTTGGGATAATTGTTGCGATTATTGTTGTAATTGCTGTTGTTGTTGTATTGGTGATTCTTATCACCGTTTTCCTCCCACTTTCTTTTGACTTGCTTCACATTGGCCTCTTCAGCAGTCTGTTCTTTAATTCTTTCTTCAATCTGGTTCACTAGTTTGTGAGCCATTCTACATGCCTGTTGTATGGAGGCGGGCTCGTGTAAACTTATATCTTCTTGGATTCTTTCCGGTAATCCTTTCACAAACGCGTCGATCTTCTCTTCCTCATCTTCGAATGCTCCCGGACACAATAGGCACAATTCTGTGAATCGTCTTTCGTACGTGGTAATATCAAATCCTTGGGTTCGTAACCCTCTAAGTTCTGTCTTGAGCTTATTGACCTCGGTTCTGGGACGGTACTTCTCGTTCATCAAGTGCTTGAATGCTGACCACGGTAGTGCGTACGCATCATCTTGTCCCACTTGCTCTAGATAGGTATTCCACCATGTTAACGCAGAACCTGTGAAGGTATGCGTAGCGTACTTCACTTTGTCCTCTTCAGTACATTTACTTATGGCAAACACCGATTCAACCTTCTCGGTCCACCGTTTCAATCCGATCGGTCCTTCGGTTCCATCAAATTCCAAAGGTTTGCAGGCAGTGAATTCTTTGTAGGTGCATCCTACACGATTTCCTGTACTGCTAGATCCAAGGTTATTGTTGGTATGTAGCGCAGCCTGTACTGCGGCTATGTTTGAAGCTAGAAAAGTACGGAATTCCTCTTCATTCATATTCACGGTGTGTCGAGTAGTCGGTGCCATTTCCTTCAAAATAGTTAAATGGAACAAGTTAATCATACAGAATATTAAGAGTAGTTAATAGTATTTCGTAGCATAATATGAACTCATTTATAAAAGCTTTTTCTTCATATTAGCGTTTTATAAGTTTAAATTCGGGTAGTACCTACCCGTTAAGTTCATACTTAGTAGCTAATATACAATTCAACTACTACAATTCTATATGAAAAACTGATTATAATAATATTTCGTGTTCAAACTTTTATACAATATTTTACAAACTTACAATACCGCTTATTTTACATAAAGCATGAAATATAGCACACAATAACTTTGATACAAGATAGTTGTGAAGACAATTCTAGCTAGTACACAAGTCGTTCAGCAAAGGCAATAAAGACACGTAATTCATACGTCCAGAAACAAGTCATGCATTCTGGTTTTACTAGGACTACTTCCCATCCTTGGTCTTGTGCAACATAACCGTTATGGCCGTTGATAAGACAGCGTGTTGTAACGTCATCAAAGGGACGAGGGTTACGTAATGTCCAACAGTCCCGTAATAATCTAAAAACCTCATTTCTTACCCCAATTACCGACTCCGTCACTTGTGGAAACGTTTTGTTTAATAGTTGTAGCCCGATGTTCTTGTTCTCACTTTGGTGAGAAGCGAACATTACTAATCCGTAAGCATAACATGCTTCTTTATGTTGCATGTTAGCCGCTTTTTCTAAATCACGAAGTCCAATATTCGGATATATTGAGTCAAAATAATTTCTTAACCCGTTGCGTAAAATAGCATTTGGGTTCCCCGCAATATATGCGTCAAAGTAAACACATCGTAACTTATGGGTTTCCCAATGTGATATCCCCCATCTTTCAAACGAAAGTCTCTTATAAACCAAGACATTCTTGGAACGTTCTTCGAATGTCTTACAAACTGATCTCGCCTTAAATAGTTGTGCCGAAGAATTCTGGCCGACTCTAGACAAGATTTCATCAATCATGTCTCCGGGTAGGTCTCTTAAAATATTGGGTTGTCTATCCATTTTGTGTTTTTAAACTGTAAAATAGACAAGAGTTAGATTCATAAAAAAAATACTTATTAATACAAGCAATTTTTACATATATCATAAAGCATAAGAACACTATATTACATATATTACACCACACGAATACAACTATCTTATTCCGACTCGCTCGTTTCTTCTTCTTCGATTTTGGTTCGTTTTGCCAAGTTTCTAGGGATATATGATGTTCCCCTAATATGAGCCGTCGTTGTCCACATTGGTTTAGAAAAACCTGGTGGTTTAGAGGTTCCCGGGTCATTGTTACAACTTAAGGACTTCGGGGGTTGACGATACATATAAAGTTCATCGGGGTTGGAATTAGATTTCTCTATTTTTATGCCCTTTCCCTTATTATTTTCTTTTGCCTTTTTAAATTCAGTTGGGGTAATTTCTATAACATCATCGGAATTCTCGTCGGAATCCGATTCATCGGAGAATTGGTAATCCTCCCAATATTTTGCTTCCTTGGCGGAAACACCATTGACCATAATTAACTTTGGTCGGTTGGTTGAGGATTTTATTTTACTTAACCGTTTTATTATTTCCCCCACCGGTTCTATTTCTTCATCCGGTTCCGATTCTTCTTCCGGTTCCGATTCTTCTTCCGGTTCCGACTCTTCTTCCGGTTCCTCTTCGGGAACTTGTGAATCAGTCCACAAATCATTCCAATTTACATTTGACTCTTCATTATTATTAGGTGAGTCAATGGGACTTGTTCTAGAGGTAGACATCTATCACATAATATCAAACACGTTAAGAGATTAATATATCACATAATATTCATATGTTAAAAATATATAGTTTCCAACAAAAATGTTAAGCAATCATTTTTAAAGAAAACACGGTCGAAGTCCAGACTCACTAATGCATCCTAACAAACTCGATAAGACACACTAATGCAAATTTTCTGGTTCTCTAAGACCAACGCTCTGATACCAACTGAAATGTCCCGTTCTTATTGATTAAAAACGTTCCATATTAATTGATTTCGTTGCGAGGTTTTGACCTCTATATGAGACGTTTTTCAAAGACTGCATTCATTTTAAAACAAACCATAACCTTTATTTCATCAATAAAGGTTTAAAAAGCTTTACGTAGATTATCAAATAATGATAATCTAAAATATCCTGTTTACACACGACCATTACATAATGGTTTACAATACAAATATGTTACAACAAAATAAGTTTCTTGAATGCAGTTTTTACACAATATCATACAAGCATGGACTCCAAATCTTGTCCTTATTTTAGTATGCAACAGCGGAAGCTCTTAATAATCACCTGAGAATAAACATGCTTAAAACGTCAACAAAAATGTTGGTGAGTTATAGGTTTAACCTATATATATCAAATCATAATAATAGACCACAAGATTTCATATTTCAATACACATCCCATACATAGAGATAAAAATCATTCATATGGTGAACACCTGGTAACCGACATTAACAAGATGCATATATAAGAATATCCCCATCATTCCGGGACACCCTTCGGATATGATATAAATTTCGAAGTACTAAAGCATCCGGTACTTTGGATGGGGCTTGTTGGGCCCAATAGATCTATCTTTAGGATTCGCGTCAATTAGGGTGTCTGTTCCCTAATTCTTAGATTACCAGACTTAATAAAAAGGGGCATATTCGATTTCGATAATTCAACCATAGAATGTAGTTTCACGTACTTGTGTCTATTTTGTAAATCATTTATAAAACCTGCATGTATTCTCATCCCAAAAATATTAGATTTTAAAAGTGGGACTATAACTCACTTTCACAGATTTTTACTTCGTCGGGAAGTAAGACTTGGCCACTGTTGATTCACGAACCTATAACAATATATACATATATATTAAAGTATGTTCAAAATATATTTACAACACTTTTAATATATTTTGATGTTTTAAGTTTATTAAGTCAGCTGTCCTCGTTAGTAACCTACAACTAGTTGTCCACAGTTAGATGTACAGAAATAAATCGATAAATATTATCTTGAATCAATCCACGACCCAGTGTATACGTATCTCAGTATTGATCACAACTCAAACTATATATATTTTGGAATCAACCTCAACCCTGTATAGCTAACTCCAACATTCACATATAGAGTGTCTATGGTTGTTCCGAAATATATATAGATGTGTCGACATGATAGGTCGAAACATTGTATACGTGTCTATGGTATCTCAAGATTACATAATATATAATACAAGTTGATTAAGTTATGGTTGGAATAGATTTGTTACCAATTTTCACGTAGCTAAAATGAGAAAAATTATCCAATCTTGTTTTACCCATAACTTCTTCATTTTAAATCCGTTTTGAGTGAATCAAATTGCTATGGTTTCATATTGAACTCTATTTTATGAATCTAAACCAAAAAAGTATAGGTTTCTAGTCGGAAAAATAAGTTACAAGTCGTTTTTGTAAAGGTAGTCATTTCAGTCGAAAGAACGAC
This sequence comes from Rutidosis leptorrhynchoides, assembly GCF_046630445.1. Lineage (NCBI taxonomy): Eukaryota > Viridiplantae > Streptophyta > Magnoliopsida > Asterales > Asteraceae > Rutidosis > Rutidosis leptorrhynchoides. Next base: position 7,276,294 of record NC_092334.1, on the reverse strand, counting down.
GTCTAGATGACCATTTTAGAAAACATACTTCCACTTTGAGTTTAACCATAATTTTTGGATATAGTTTCATGTTCATAATAAAAATCATTTTCTCAGAATAACAACTTTTAAATCAAAGTTTATCATAGTTTTTAATTAACTAACCCAAAACAGCCCGCGGTGTTACTACGACGGCGTAAATCCGGTTTTACGGTGTTTTTCGTGTTTCCAGGTTTTAAATCATTAAGTTAGCATATCATATAGATATAGAACATGTGTTTAGTTGATTTTAAAAGTCAAGTTAGAAGGATTAACTTTTGTTTGCGAACAAGTTTAGAATTAACTAAACTATGTTCTAGTGATTACAAGTTTAAACCTTCGAATAAGATAGCTTTATATGTATGAATCGAATGATGTTATGAACATCATTACTACCTTAAGTTCCTTGGATGAACCTACTGGAAAAGAAAAAAATGGATCTAGCTTCAATGGATCCTTGGATGGCTCAAAGTTCTTGAAGCAAAATCATGACACGAAAACAAGTTCAAGTAAGATCATCACTTGAAATAAGATTGTTATAGTTATAGAAATTGAACCAAAGTTTGAATATGATTATTACCTTGTATTAGAATGATAACCTACTGTAAGAAACAAAGATTTCTTGAGGTTGGATGATCACCTTACAAGATTGGAAGTGAGCTAGCAAACTTGAAAGTATTCTTGATTTTATGAAACTAGAACTTTTGGAATTTATGAAGAACACTTAGAACTTGAAGATAGAACTTGAGAGAGTTCAATTAGATGAAGAAAATTGAAGAATGAAAGTGTTTGTAGGTGTTTTTGGTCGTTGGTGTATGGATTAGATATAAAGGATATGTAATTTTGTTTTCATGTAAATAAGTCATGAATGATTACTCATATTTTTGTAATCTTATGAGATATTTCATGCTAGTTGCCAAATGATGGTTCCCACATGTGTTAGGTGACTCACATGGGCTGCTAAGAGCTGATCATTGGAGTGTATATACCAATAGTACATACATCTAAAAGCTGTGTATTGTACGAGTACGAATACGGGTGCATACGAGTAGAATTGTTGATGAAACTGAACGAGGATGTAATTGTAAGCATTTTTGTTAAGTAGAAGTATTTTGATAAGTTTCTTGAAGTCTTTCAAAAGTGTATAAATACATATTAAAACACTACATGTATATACATTTTAACTGAGTCGTTAAGTCATCGTTAGTCGTTACATGTAAGTGTTGTTTTGAAACCTTTAGGTTAACGATCTTGTTAAATGTTATTAACCCAATGTTTATAATATCAAAAGAGATTTTAAATTATTATATTATCATGATATTATGATGTACGAATATCTCTTAATATGATATATATACATTAAATGTCGTTACAACGATAAACGTTACATATATGTCTCGTTTCAAAACCATTAAGTTAGTAGTCTTGTTTTTACATATGTAGTTCATTGTTAATATACTTAATGATATGTTTACTTATCATAATATCATGTTAACTATATATATAACCATATATATGTCATCATATAGTTTTTACAAGTTTTAACGTTCGTGAATCACCGGTCAACTTGGGTGGTCAATTGTCTATATGAAACATATTTCAATTAATCAAGTCTTAACAAGTTTGATTGCTTAACATGTTGGAAACATTTAATCATGTAAATATCAATCTCAATTAATATATATAAACATGGAAAAGTTCGGGTCACTACATGGTGAGCCAGCGGCGCGGGTTATAACTGAAATTGAGGGTCGAGCATTTTGATAATGGCTGGAGTGCTGGTTAGTATTAAGCCGCGGCGCGGGTCGCATCTGTGTCGGTTTTTGAGGGTATAAATAGGGAAATACAACCCTACCTTCTAATCACTTTTTGTCAGCCGATTTTCTGAGCACTTGGGGCAATTTTTGGGTACTTTTGGGGAATTCCAAGGCTATTCTAACGCTCCAATCATTCCGCTATCAAGGATCAATTCAAGCAATAATCAAGATTCATTGTGTTAGGTTGATTCTTACATATCCAACAATGTTTTCTCTATTATTCATTACTTTGATTTCTTTTGTTGCCATGGTTATTGGCTAGTTATTTTAATGTTTGTCTAGACTTATAAACCTATGTTTTGGAAGCTACTTAACAGTTATTCGTTTTATTTATGATGATTTGATGTTTGGATTAAAGAACGATTCTTATTAAAGCTAGACTTTTCGATTCAATTGGTTGTGTATTTGTTTGATATGACGATAGTTCATTAATTTAATGCATAAATTTACAATTGGTTTGTCTTAATTGGTTGTTTGCTTACTCGGAGAAGAGAGTAAATTGAATTCAAAAGGCTAGATGAAATAGGGGTGAATTACACACAATGAGAGTTGGTGTGATTGTGATTCAAGTCTTCATCTCAGTTGAAATATTTGGTCACAGTTAGGAGGTCTTAGGCTACGGGGAATTCCGTGTCGTGTAATTTTAATTGAAGTATTTGCGTTGGGGAATTCCAGGTGAAGCGACTATATAATTCGCATAGGTTAGAAAATAACCGGGGCTTAATTTAAATGCATCCAAGACTAGGTGTAAAGAGTCTAGACAAACATTTGTTTTCCTATTTGATTTAAACTATCTTATTTTATTTGTCTGTTTGCTTTAAAGCTTAAACCTTAAAATACCAAAAATATTGTTCTTTCTTGTTATTAATTAAAGCTATCTTTGATTTGGCTAATTGTTAAATAGCCACCAAAACTATTATCTCGTAATTTCCATTTTTTAGATTAACTTAGTTTATTTCCATTAGTTACAATCTTAATTTTCACGTCTAAACTGCCCTTGGAACGAATACGGATTTACCAACTTTATACTATTGCACGATCGGGTACACTGCCCGTTAGTGTGTAGTAATCCTTTTAACCAGTATTTTCCATTATACAAATTATAGATGCGATTTCACACATCAAGTTTTTGGAGCCGCTGTCGGGGATAGTTGTGTCGAAAATTAAGATTTGTTATCTAATTGTTTTTAGTTTAGTTTTAGTTATAGTTATTATTTCTTTTCGTTTATTCTCAGTTGAATCGGTGCATTTAATCAGTTGTTAGTTATGATTTCGCAGGTTATAGGTACTGCATGCCACATAAGCGTTCTTCTAATTCTCCGATTCTTCAACCATTTGCAGAACCCGAAAGAGAGTTATTCAGAGCATTAAGTCAAGAGCAACAGTCTATGGTGGATTCATCTTTTTCTTCGAGTGCTAATATAATTGATTTGGGTAGTAGTTCTGAAACTGTGGTGCCCGATACACCACTTGAAATTAGAGAAGAAGAAGAATCTTACATTTCATTAGATCTTTTCGAGACTGAAGATATGGCTGACCAACCTGATCAACCAAATCGTCCTCAGACTATGGCAGAAAAGTTGAAGGCCACACGAAGGGGCCAAGGCAATTCGATTACTCAACCGAACATCACTCAGCCTTTTCAAATTATAGGGCCGATCCTGAGTTTGATTTCTTCTGACTGCCAATTTCATGGCAAGGATAGTGAGGATGCTAACGAGCATCTTCGTATTTTCAACAATGTTTGCAACTTGTTCAAACTGCATGAGGTTGCCGATACTTCGATCAAGACAAGATTTTTTTCCTGGACTCTTAAGGGAGAAGCCAAGAGATGGTTAGATAAGCAACCGGAAGGAGCGATTACCTCTTGGGATACGTTGGTAGATAAGTTCTTATCAAAGTTTTTCCCTGCATCTCGAGCTGCTAGACTTCAAGCAGATATTTCTCAATTCAGACAAAAGAGCAGCGAGACACTATTTGATGCTTGGGACCGTTATTCTAATATGTTACGCTCGTTTCCGCAACACGGGTTGAATGATTTACAAAAGGTCCAGATTTTCTATAAGGGGTGTGACATCCCAACTCGTCAGAGTATTGATCAAGCAGCAGGTGGAACTTTAATGGATAAAATCGAAGAAGAGGCACTAGAGATTATTGAAAAGCAAGCTGCTTACACTCACGAATGGCATCAAGATCATGAGTCAACTCGTTCAGCGTCAGTTAAGAGAACCGAAACCACTGGTGCATATGATGATTATGGGTATATTAATGCTAAGTTAGATAAGTTTGGTAGATACTTGGAGAAGTTGGAGAAGGACATGCATGGTATTAAGGTTGGTTGTGAATTTTGTGGGGGATTACACTTAGGAAAAGATTGTGATGCGGGTTTGACTATGAATCAGAAAGAAGAGATCGCTTATATTAGTCAACAGAACAACAATCAGTTTCAGAGACGTGCGCAGTTTAATAGGAATTTCAACAATCCCTATAATCCTCAAGGTAATCAAGGTTCAAGGTTCCAGCCAGGTTCTAGTGGAGGATATCAATAGCAAGCTCCCGGGTATTTTCAGAAACCCCAAGCCGAAGAGAAAAAGTCCAACCTTGAAGCTATGATCGAAAAGCTTGTGATGTCTCAAACTCAGCTGGTTACTACTGTTACTCAAAACAATGAGAAGAATGATCAAATGTTTCAAAATCAACAAGCATCTATTTAGAATTTGGAGAAACAAATTGGTCAACTTGCTAATCAGAATAATGAGAGGAAACCGGGGGAGTTACCTAGTAAGACAGATAATAACCTGAAGAATGGGAACGTTAATGCTATCACCACTCGAAGTGGTTTAGCATATGATCTGCCGAGGAAGCCCGATGAGTATGATTTGCGAGTGCTGTTGGTTAAGGATAGTGAGCCGGTTGTTGTTAGTGAACCAAAAGGGGAAAAGGAGCTGGAACAGGTGATTGAGAAAGTTGTGAGGGTACTAGAAACTGTTGCTGCGAAGCCGGTAGTTAAGGAGTATCAACCACCACTCCCATTTCCGAGGAAGCAGAGATTGGAAAAGCTGGAGGCAGAAAAGTCCAAGTTCATGGACTTGATTAAAAAAGTTAACATTAATTTGCCTTTTATTGATGTGATTGCAGGTATGCCCAAGTATGCAAGGTTTCTTAAGGACTTGCTAACTAACATGAAGAAGCTGGAGAACGTGTCTTCAGTCAGGTTGAATGCCGCATGCTCAGCGGTAGTTGCAAACAAGCTTCCCGAGAAGCTTGAGGATCCTGAGAGTTTCACCATTCCTTGTTTACTAGGTAATTTGGATTGTATGAGGGCATTGGCAGATTTGGAGGCTAGCATAAATTTAATGCCCTATTCTATTTACTTGAAGCTAGACCACGGGGAGTTGAAACCCACGCGTATGGCTATTCAGCTAGCTGATCGCTCTATTAAATTCCCTCGTAGAATTATCGAGAATATGCTAGTTAAGACCGGGTCATTGGTTTACCCGACCGATTTCGTGGTGTTGGATATGGAAGTGGATGAGAGGATTCCACTTATTTTGGGTCGGCCATTTTTAAATACTGCTAGGTGTATCATTGATGTCTATGGCCAACAGTTGACCCTTAGGATAAATGATTTACATGCAACTTTCTCAATCGACCATGTTTTAAAATACCCTGCTTACACTATTGATACATGTTATTTTCTTAACACTGTGAATGTCCAGTCTGAGTTTTTGCAGGAATTCCTAGAGTTACAGGGTTCAGGAGAGTGTTCATTGGTTGAACTTGAGGAAGAGTTGCAGGTTGAGGAGGTGGATATTTTGACCACCTTGATGAAAAACGGCTATGAGCTGACTGAGGAGGAGTTTAAAGAACTCGAACGTGATGCGGATTACCGGAGCAAGTCTTCAATTGAAGAACCTCCCGAGTTAGAATTGAAGCCACTTCCAGATCCTTTGGAATACGCTTATTTGCAGGAGGAATCTAACCTCCCGGTAATTATTTCTTCTTCTCTTACTACAGGTCAGAAAACTAATCTTGTAACCATCCTCAAGGCCCATAAACCGGCCATTGCATGGAAAATTCACGACATCAAGGGTATTAGTCCCTCTTATTTCACCCACAAAATCCTAATGGAGGAAAACTCCAAACCTGTGGTGCAACAACAAAGGAGGTTGAACCCGCACATGCAAGATGTCGTGAAGAAAGAGATCATTAAGCTCTTTGATGCAGGTCTGATTTATCCAATCTCTGACAGTCCTTGGATTAGCCCGGTACACTGTGTACCGAAGAAAGGTGGTATGACTATTACCACCAATGATAAAAACGAGTTAATTTCCACTCGGACTGTCACGGGGTGGCGTGTTTGTATTGACTATCGGAAGTTGAACGACCCACACGTAAAGACCATTTCCCGTTACCTTTCATGGATCAAATGCTAGAGAGGTTAGCGGGAAACAGCTTTTATTGTTTTCTTGATGGTTTTTTGGGCTATTTCCAAATTCCTATCTCGCCCGAGGACCAGGAGAAAACTACTTTCACGTGCCCGTATGGCACTTTCTCATACCGACGCATGCCTTTTGGCCTTTGCAATGCTCCGGCCACTTTTCAAAGGTGTATGATGGCCATATTCCATGATATGATAGAGGATTGCATGGAGGTGTTCATGGATGACTTTTCGATCTTCGGTGACACTTTTGATTCATGCCTTCTTAATTTAGAACGGATGTTGGTAAGGTGTGAGAAGTCTAATCTTGTGCTCAACTGGGAGAAGTGCCATTTCATGGTGCAAGGGGGCATAGTACTCGGGCACAAGATTTCTAGGGACGGTATCGAGGTGGATCCCGCGAAGGTAACGGCTATTAAGAACCTTCCACCTCCCGCCGATGTTAAGGGTGTTCGGAGTTTTCTAGGGCACGCCGATTTTTACCGGCGGTTCATTAAGGATTTTTCTAAAATTGCTAACCCGATGAACAAACTCCTCGAAAAGGACACACCGTGGAATTTCTTCGAAGAGTGCCTAAAGGCATTCAATCTTCTTAAGGAGAAACCGATCAATGCGCCCATCATAATTACTCTGAATTGGTCCCTTCCATTCGAGCTTATGTGCGTTGCTTCTGATTTTGCTGGGTCAAAGGGTCGAGAAACATTTCCGACACATTTATTATGCAAGTAAGACCTTGAAAGGGGCACAATTGAATTATACTACCACTGAAAACGAGCTCCTTGTGGTGGTCTTTTCATTTGATAAGTTCCGGTCCTAGTTAGTCTTATCTAAGACTATAGTCTTTACGGACCATTCCGCTCTAAAGTACCTTTTCGCTAAACCAGATGCTAAACCTAGACTTTTTAGATGGATCTTGCTTTTGCAAGAATTCGATGTTGAGATCCGGGATAAAAAGGGTGCCGAGAACTTGGCGGCCGATCACCTTTCACGTCTTGAGAATCCCTCCCGTGAGGTTCTCGATGAGACTACTATTCATGATGATTTTCCCGATGAATATCTCATGAAGGTGGAAGAGTGTAAAGACCCTTGGTTCGTTGATTTTGCTAATTACTTGGTTGGGGGGTTCTTAGAAAAAGGTTGGTCACATCATAAACGTAAGAAATTCTTTAGTGACCTTAAGTATTATTTTTGGGAGGACCCTTATCTCTTTAGGCGGTGTTCCAATGGAATGATCCGCCGATGTGTTTCCGGAGACGAATGCAAGCGCATTCTTGGTCAATGTCATCATGGACCGATGGGTGGGCATTATGGTCCCCAAGTTACGGGGCGAAAAGTCTTTGAGGCCGATTTTTATTGGCCTACTATCTTCAAGGATGCCCACCGAATTTGTCAATCGTGCGATGCTTGTCAACGGGCGGGTCAAATCACCCAACGAGATGAGATGACTCAAAATGTCATCCAAGTTTGCGAGGTTTTTGATATATGGGGGATTGATTTCATGGGCCCATTTCTGAAATCCAATAATAAGCTCTATATTCTCGTTGCCATCGATTATGTTTCGAAATGGGTCGAGGCACAAGCTTTGCCCACTAATGATGCATGGGTTGTAGTTTCATTCCTTAAACAACTCTTTTCTCAATTTGGTGCCCCGAAAGCTTTGATTAGTGATCGGGGAACTCACTTTTGTAACGCCCAACTTGAAAAGGTGTTGAAACGATATGGGGTAACCCATAAAGTTTCTACATCTTACCATCCTCAAACCAATGGGCAAGTCGAAAACACCAATCGAGCTTTAAAGAGGATTCTTGAAAAAACCATTGGTTCTAATCCTAAAGAGTGGTCGTTTAAGCTTGATGATGCCTTATGGGCATTTAGAACGGCATACAAAACGCCAATCGGAACCACTCTTTTTCGGTTACTTTATGGTAAAGCATGTTATCTCCCAGTGGAGATTGAACACAAGGCTTTTTGGGCTCTCAAAACGAGCAATCTTGATCTTAAGGAGGCGGGACGCCTTCGTTTGAGCCAATTAAATGGGCTAGAGGAGTTAAGGCTAGATGCTTATGAAAACTCGTTCATTAGTAAGGAAAGGACAAAGAAGTGGCATGATAGTCGATTAAAAGATCCTAAGGAATTTAACGAGGGGGATCGTGTGCTTCTTTTCAATTCACGGTTCTGTTTATTTCCCGAAAAGTTGAAGTCTAAGTGGTCGGGACCATTTATTGTTCGTAAGGTGTATTCTCATGGGGCGGTTGATTTGGTTAACTCGAAGGGGGAAGAGTTTAAGGTTAACGGTCATCGGATAAAACATTATGTCGATGGACCACAAGAGGTGGATGATGAGATTAAACTCATCTTTAGCTCCAACGACGCATGATAGTCTTGGTGGTAATCTTTGTTGTAGAGTTTGTATATTATTTTTGTTTTGTATATTTTCATGCTTGAACAGGTACAACATGATCATTGTTTGGATGCTTGGTTGCGCGAAATTGTGTTTTAGTTGAAAAAACTTAAAATTTTAAAAAGGAAAAGTCGACTGTTTTAAGCCGCGGCGCTGGGTAACAAAGGTTTTGCAAGTCGAGGGTTTTTAAAAATTCAGGCAATTTTGATACATTAAGCTGCGGCGCGGGTCCTGTCTGATGGAAATTAAAATTCGTTTTTTTTATAAAGGGAAATGGGTCAAACCCGACCCAATGGTAATACCCGACGGGAATTTAAGTTATTTAGGGTTATTTGCTATTTGAAAAACACACACAACTTATCAACTTCAAGTACGATTCAAAAATCTCTCAAAACCTAATCTTTAATCTTCAATCTTTGTTTAAATTTCTTCATCAATTCTCTAATCAATGGCACCAAAGGTCCGATTTTGACTTTCTTTATCTTGTTCTTGCCTAATTGCATGCTTATTTGTTGTTTTAATTCGGATTAGGTTTAGAATTAGTGTGGGGTTGTTAATTTTGGTCTTGTATGCTTAATTTTATCATGGGTCTTTGTTGAATATGATTAGTATGTATGCAATTCATAATCTTTTTGTGTTTTTCATGCATATCTTTGATTCTAGGGTTCATGGTTAATTTGATTTGAATTAGAGATGAGTAATTGGGGAAAATTGGTTATGAGTCTTGTTAATTATGGTTTGACTTGAATGATAAGTGTGGGGTGTGTCACTTTGGCCGGGTCATTAGGGTTCTAGTCTTAATTGAATGGTTTTCTTATGATTAATTTAGTTTTATATGATATAGATGCCATGAAATTGATGCTATGATGACTTGGTGCTAGTTGTTGTTAATTTTTGGATTGAATTGTTAAATTTGGAGTTTCAAACTATCTTTCCACTAATGTTATTGATTCGAACGGTTTAAGTGTATGTTGAGATGTATTAGTGAATGATAATTGTTTGTGTACTTGGAAAGGGTGATAGTTTGTGATTTTCATATTGGTCATAATTAATGATTGCTTGTCGAAGTTTGTTGACTACGGTTGACTTATGCTTGAAATGTGGATTGTTTTGAATATGAGTAGGGACTAATCTTTAATGCTAATGGCAATGTTTTGCTTTTGTGTTTGGTTTGTTTGGTGTTTGTTGATGCAGAAGCAAAGAATCTCAAATGCTCAAAGGGAGGAAGAGAGACTTTTGGAAATTCAAACCAATCCTGAAAATTGGTTACAAGCGTTAAGGGATGATGAAGAGTATGTCGGAAGGTATGGATATGTTAGAAGGAATCTCATCACCGGTACTTGGTATTTAGATTGGGCCCCGCTAGAACAAGCGGGAAGACATTTGAGAACTCATCTCCAAGGGGTGCTTACATGCGTAAAACAACCGGGGAACCCTTTCATTCACGCATGGGAGCAGGCATTTTTGTGTACGGATGTTATTTATGAGGAATTTGTGTGGGAATTCTTCTCCACATTGACTTTTAATCCTCGTCGTGCAGTTTCAGATACGAGTTTCTTACAATTTCGCTTAGGAGGGATGGATAGGGAGATGAGTAGGTTTGATCTTTGTCGGGCATTAAATTTGTACCCCGAAATGGATGATTACATTTTAGGACAGTATTTGAACGAAACTAAATTTTATGGTGCCGAGTTCTTTAATGCACAAAAATATTGGTATCAACTGAGTGGGAAGAATCCATTTGTGTCTAGTGAATCAAAGGGGTCGGACATTCGGGACAAAGATGTAAGATTGATTCAGAGGTTGTTGGGTTATACGTTTTGTGTGCGAGTGAATAGGTATGACATGGTGACAAATCATGATTTGTGGTCCATTTATATGATTAAGCATGGACAGTTTGCTGATTTGGCGAATTTGGTAGCTGAGTATTTGCGTACGCATGTGATGGAGAAACAAAAGGCAAAACCACTTTTGGGTAGACATTATGTTACTAAAATTGCTCGGTTTTTCAATATTAACTTCACTCGTTGTACACAGGCTCGAGATTCAATGAAACCATTCAGGGTTCGATTTTATATTAATGCAAAAATTTTGATGTGGAACTCGAATCGGTCGATGTTAGTTGAATATGTTGAGCCGTCTCAACAAGGTGGGGCGAGTGGTAGTGGTGCGTAACACGATGATGATGAGGAAGTTGCGGCTCGCATCCACGAGTGTTTTGGTTCTGAGTCAGAGGAGCACATTCGTTCGGATAGTAGTCAGCCTTGGGGTGTTACGAAGACAGTTTGGAATGATTTGGTTTCAAGGGTCGATAATGTTCAAATCGGTGTGTCAGATGGATTTAATGATTTTCGGGGAGAACAACGGTCGCATAATGACTGTATGTGGGAAAGTCAGCAGCGGATCGATGAGAGGTCGGCCGAGTCTTTACATGACCAGCAATGGATGACATATGGGAACGATTGGCAACGGCACAATGCTCGTCTTTTCTACCACAACCCGGATCATTATTATGGTACTACTGCTCAGCCACCCGTGTATTATCGTAGTCCAGTTCGGCCACGAGTGCAGGCCCAGATTTATAGCGAGCAGGAAAGGTTGGAAGATGCGCATCAGAGGTTTCAGCAGCAGTATCCGTACGGCAATTGGCCGTATGATGGTTTTCAGTGAGGAGGGCCTGCGAGCCCGATGATCTTGTTGTATTTTGTTTGCAAACATTTTTATTTGGTTTTGTACTTGGATATTTATTTACTTTAATTATGTACTGTGGATTTATTCAAGGACAAGGCGTTTCGGTACCGGGTGGTGCCACCTTGTCCCATTTTATGTAGTTTGTTTTTATTTTCTTAGGTTTGTTGGTGAAACGATTTTCAAGTCTGGCATTAAGTTCAGCAAAACTGCATGATTGATGATATTGATGTGATGATCGGGATGGACGATGTTCTTATGCCGGCAGTCAGTTCAGCGCCATCTGTCACTGGCATTCCGCGATCAGTAGTTCAGCTCGATAAGTTTTTATATTTTCTTTCTCACATAACCCTTTCGATTTTTATCTAATTTTTTATCTCAAGTGATGGGGACATTACTTGATCTCAAGTGTGGGGTGGGAGATGTAAAATCTCTCGGGTTGGTTGTCAATGGAATCATCATCATATTAGTTTTGATTTTAAAAGACTTGATGTTTCACGGGTTTTGGTCGTAAAAAAAATTTGAAAAATTAAGGGTAAAATAAAAAAAAACAGAAAAGTTAGTTTAAAAATAGAAAAACAATTGAAAATTCGGCCAAAACCTTTATTATGAAAATTGGCTTGGTATTTTTCGTGTTTTCAAAGAAGCCAAAATTGTCCTACATGTTCATTTCCATTGGGCATGAAATCCTACGAGTTCGAAAAACTCAATAGTAGGTCACCTGTACCAAAACGGGTGTAAACCGTGAGAGAGCAGTGATTGCATAGCGTGATTGTGACCGAATCACGTGCCAGATCACAAACTTTTGGTTACTTGGTAAAGCAGACTTTCGAAACTATATCATTTTATTATTACATCATCTAATGGTGTGATACTGTGGGAAGAGGAGCCTAGAGCTTCACCAGTGTTATCCTTTTTAGGAACAATAGCTACGTGCTTGTGTTTGCTTAGACAACACAACCCATAGCCAAAAGCTATGGCACCCAAAGGTTTTTGGGATTTAAACCGAGTGTCAATTGAAATAGATTGGCATTCCCGAGTGACTTAGATCCACTCATTAAGGAATTAAAGTCTTCCGACCGTTTCACTTGGTACGTATACCTCTTAAGCTGCACCATTTCATTACCCATCATTTCACGATGAGGTCCTGTTAGAGGTGAAAGTCTTGAACTTTCAAAACATGTTCATTATTTTGAATTTGAAATCCTACATGAACATTAAAATTCATACGTAGGTCATCTGTACCAAGGCGGGTGTCAACCGTATGAACGGTGATAGTAGCGTGTGGTCGAAACCGGATCATGCGCTAGATCGAAAACTTAAATAGGGCGATCCTCATTGTTTCTCCTAACAAGGACAATGTTGCACCCGACCACTTTATTTAACCACATAGGATGTATCTATTCCATCCTTAAGGGAGTCAAGTCTCCCGACCGACACACTTACTGATTTATTTCAGAAGTTGTAGTCCAGACCAGTTCTAGGGTGACGAAAAATCTTGAAAAGTTATTTCTAAAATCGACTGAAAATCTACCAGGCCTCAACGTCAAACAGGGAAACTGGTAGTCAAAGCTTATCTCAATGAGGGAGATTTGCTAGCCAAATGGGAAGCGCACCATGATACACAAAATGTCAGTGATTGATCAGATTCCCAGTGGATAACCTCCGGAAAGGTAAGATATCAGCTTTTAAGCCTGATGAACCTCAATCTTTATGATTGACTTAATGGATTAGATGATTACCTCATGATTATCGATGATTTCCGGATGTAATGTGTATCCTCCTAAGCACATTATTTTCTTACCAACATCTCACGATGTTAGGTATTGTGGGAGGCATTGGCTTGACCAATCGCGGGGTAGCCCGTAGTGTTCTTTGGTTCGAAGGTTTCACTTTCTTGGCTCATGGTTTCCACTTGTATCCACATATTATATTTGAAGACATATTCAGGTTTGAGATCCTCTACATTTATTTGGATTACATATTTGGTGCACGTTGTTCGAGTTAGTACTATTATTGTGCCGATACTTTATTTGGGGATGTTGGAGATTTTTGAGATTACAAGTGGAAGTCACATTGTTGGTTGTTCTCTTTAAACCGTGCCTACGCTAGTTGCTCATTTGGTTATTGTTCGTTGATTCTACCATCACTTATGAAGACGTTATTATTTACTAGAAGATTATTTTCGAGTCGGATTTGCTTGAGGACAAGCAAGACTCTAGTGTGGGGTGATTTGATATTGCGCATTTTTCATATATTTATCATGGCAATATCCGTCATTTTTAGTCCATTCGGATACGGTTTTGGTCTTTATTCGTGATAATTTGGGAAGATTATGATTCGAGAGCCGAGAAGATCTGTTATACGCCTTTTTGATCATTTTGATGTATATTTTATGTTACTTTATCAGAGGTGCCTTAACATGATGAAGCGAGGTGGTTTTAGGCATTTTTATGAAGCAAAATGAAGAAATTTCTATACCTGTATTAAGCCGCGGCGCGGCTGGTGAGCCCGCGGCGCAGGCTATAACTGGAATTGAGGGTCGAGCATATTGATAATGGTTGGAGTGATGGTTAGTATTAAGCCACGGCACGCCGCAGCATGGCCCGCGGTGCGGGTCGTATCTGTGTCGGTTTCTGAGGGTACAAATAGGGAAATACAACCCTACCTTCTAATCACTTTTTGTCAGCCGATTTTCTGAGCACTTGGGGCGATTTTTGAGTACTTTTGGGGAATTCCAAGGCTATTCTAATGATCCAATCATTCCGCTATCAAGGATCAATTCAAGCAATAATCAAGATTCATAGTGTTAGGTTGATTCTTACTTATCCAACAATGTTTTCTCTATTATTCATTACTTTGATTTCTTTTGTTGCCATGGTTATTGGCTAGTTATTTTAATGTTTGTCTAGACTTATAAACCTATGTTTTGGAAGCTACTTAACAGTTATTCGTTTTATCTATGATGATTTGATGTTTGGATTAAAGAACGATTCTTATTAAAGCAAGACTTTTCGATTCAATTGGTTGTGTATTTGTTTGATAGGACGAGAGTTCATTAATTTAATGCATAAATTTATAATTGGTTTGTCTTAATTGGTTGTTTGCTGAAATGCCCCGTCCTAATCCATCTGGACGAAGTCATCAACATTTGATCCCAGAGCGATGATCGACTCCAAGTAATGTCCTTAAAATGAGCAAATACACAGCGGAAGATTTCTTTCATACCTGAGAATAAACATGCTTTCAAGTGTCAGCCAAAAGGTTGGTGAGTTCATTAGTTTAGCATAAATAATCATTTCATAATTTTAATAGACCACAAGATTTCATATTTCCATTTCTCATAAACATACGTCCCATGCATAGAGACAAAAATATCATTCATATGGATTGAACACCTGGTAACCGACATTCACAATATACATATAAGAATATCCCCATCATTCCGGGATCCTCCTTCTGACATGATATAAATTTCGAAGTACTAAAGCATCCGGTACTTTGGATGGGGCTTGTTGGGCCCGATAGATCTATCTTTAGAGTTCGCGTCAATTAGGGTGTCTGTTCCCTAATTCTTAGATTACCCGACTTAATAAAAAGGGGCATATTCAGTTTCGATCATTCAACCATAGAACGTAATTTCGATTACTTGTGTCTATTTCGTAAAACAGTTATAAAAGTTGCGCATGTATTCTCAGCCCAAAAATATAAAGGGTAAAAAGGTAAATGAAACTCACAATACTGTATTTTGTAGTAAAAATACATATGACGACATTGAACAATGCAGGGTTGGCCTCGGATTCACGAACCTATATCATTTGTGGATATATTAATATATACAAGTGATTGAACAAACTCATATATTATAATTTATGTTATATATTATATATATTAACTTTTGTGTTTAAAAAGATTGGTGTTTAGATAGTTATATTAATATATTCAGTTGGTATTACATTAAAACTAACTAATTTGTTATATATATAAATATTCGTATAAAATTTGTTAATATGTTTAATACATGTTCATATGTAATATTTCCTATAAATATACTTTTATATACGAAATATTTATTTAGTAAAATAATATTAATAATAATACTTATAATGATCTAAAAACATTGTTAATAATGATAGTAATAACAATACATAATAATAATACTAATAATTATAAAATGTTACTAATACTAATATTTATGAAACTAATAGTAATTTATATTATTTTCATAAAAATATTAGTAATAATAGTAATAATAAGAATGATAATGATAATAATAATAATAATAATAATAATAATAATAATAAAAATAATAATAATAATAATAATAATAATAATAATAATAATAATAATAATAACAATAATAATAATAAATATAATTATGATTATACCTAATATAAAGGAGTACGTGTTTTAATTAGGGTTTCCAAACAGCTCAGACAGATCGAAGTAGCAGAAGCAATCCACAGAGAGGAGAACACTCGATCATCAATCATTATCATCATCATCTTATCTTTACTTCTATATCATGATCTTCATCTTTTCAAGCTCCCAATTTCTATCGGTACAGTTACACTAGTTTGAATTTCAATTTCAATTTCAATTTCAATCTCAGTTTAAATTTCAATTTCCTCTGAGTCCGTATGATTTGTGTAACCCTAACTGTAATTTATTATGAATTTGTGTGTAGTTAAGGTTTTTAAGTGGATTCGTCTTGGTTCCCAATGACTTCTACAATTCACGGTTAGATTCACTTCCAGTTGCCGCCAATTTACACCGCCGCAACCACAGATCGTTGTCATCATCGCCGGAATAATCAACCAGATTACGGTGGCTGTAATTCTTACCTTAGTCTTAGTCATCTTCATCGTGTATCGGTATTGTTAGAACTTAACTAATTAACAACCTATTTCCATATTGGTAAGTTCTGCTTTACCCAATCTTAGTTATCAATCAATTATTGATGATTCGAACATAATTTTGTAAGTGCAGTAGTTGTATGACTTTAATTGCTTGTGTGTGTGTGGTGATGATCGAATAAGTAACAGGCGATGGTTGATGATGAAATATGGTAATAATCGACTGACACAGTAACAAGTACCAATCCTTTGTTTATGGTGATCTTCGTATAAAACAGAAATTGAATAGGCAAATATAGGACGATAGTGATGAAGGTGGTTTTATTTTGATGGTGATGATGATACCGTTGGTGTGTAATTCGATCTGGAAATATTAATAGTAATGACTAATTATTATATGTATGTGTTTACGTTGGTGTTCTTGTATGTGCAGCAGGTTTATCGCATCACAAGAGAAGGTAACGGGCAGTGTTAGATTGAAGTTTAATGATGTTTGGTTTTGTGCAGCACAGGAACAAAAAGTAAGAATGCAGGTTCGTGGTTTGATCAAACAAAAGGAAATAATAGCAGCAGCATATTTTAATAAGTTAATGGTGCCGGTTGGGATTTAATTCAAACAGAAGTAGAGTAATAACTGCAGCAGAGGTTACCTGCAATTCGTGACGTGTTATGGTTTCAAACAAAGGTAATCGCAGCAGTTGAAGTAACTAAGGTGGAGAGGTGGTTTGGTGT
Organism: Rutidosis leptorrhynchoides; assembly: GCF_046630445.1. Taxonomy (NCBI): domain Eukaryota; kingdom Viridiplantae; phylum Streptophyta; class Magnoliopsida; order Asterales; family Asteraceae; genus Rutidosis; species Rutidosis leptorrhynchoides. The sequence continues at coordinate 7,259,341 of NC_092334.1, read as the reverse complement.
TCTCTGGTGGTGGTGATTTTTAATGGGGTTCGAATAAACCGAGATCAAAAGGGACATGTGCATTAGCAACAGTCGCAGGTTTACAGGTTATGGTCGTGGCTTCCCAGTTAGACAGAAACCAAAAACAGGAGAAGTTACCATGGCAGTTGGTTACAGAAGAGGATGAAAGAGCAAGAAAGATGGTCATGGGTCAAAGTGGTTCATGAGTGAATTGGTTCAATGTATAAGTATGTATATATCTATAATATAGGTAGCTAAATATAGATTGTGATAGATTGTGATAGCTAACATAAAGGTGTACTAGTGTCTAGCAATGAAATTTTGAGTAAGATTTTTGTTTCCATCGAATATATGAAAAATATATAATAGGAGACTTAGAAGTGGGTCTCTTTAGTGGTGATGTTAAATCATACAGATAATGTAATATACATATATATAATATAGATGTTAAAGTCCAACACTAAAAAACAAAGGAATATATATACCATAAGATTTGTTGAAGATGAAATTGATATTCTTTGAATATGAAAATAGAAAAGAAGTAGAAATAAGAACAATTTAAATGATGATGGTTGTTGTGGTTGTAAGAGACGAGTAGTCTCAGTAGACAAACAAAAATAGTTGTTGGTTGATAATGATAAGTAGGGTACATATATATATAATAAGATAAATAAATAACATTCAATCAACTAATATCAATATCCATCAATTAGTAAGTGGCAATGGAATCAAACATCACACACGCATTATATTTGATATATTTATATATTTGTTTTGATAGTTTATAATTAGTATTACTAATAATTATTATAACTATAATAATAATACTATCAATGTCATACATATTAATAATACAAGATTATAATGATATAACAGTAGTAATATTATTACTAATGATAATGATAACAATTACCATAAATGTATAGTAATAATATTGTTAATAACAATAATACGAATTTTACTAGTATTATTAATAACAACAGCAATATTAATAATAATAATAATATATATCAATTTTCATATATTAACTTATTCATACCAAATTTCAAATATATATATATATATATATATATATATATATATATATATATATATATATATATATATATATATATATATATATATTTAGTTGCTTACAAACATTTGTTCGTGAATCGTCGGAAACAGTCAAGGATAAATGAATACATGATTACAGTTCAAAGTTTTTGAAACATCAACATTACAGACTTTACTTATCGTATCGAAATCAAATAAGATTTAAGTTTAAATTTGGTCGGAAATTCCCGGGTCATCACAGTACCTACCAGTTAAAGAAATTTCGTCCCGAAATTTGAGTGAAGTCGTCATGGCTAACAATAAATATGTTTTCCTGACGAATATGAGCTGATAAATAGAGTTTTATCATTATTGAATAATACAGATAAAATAATTCGATTATTCTAAGAGCACGAATGAAACTATCATGAGAGATGTCCCAACGGGCATCGTCCACCTTCGCCCAAAAACTTGCCCAAATTTTTAGCCGTTAGTAAAATAAAAAAAAAATCCAACGGCTATCCCAACGGTCACTTTTACACTATAAAAACACCAACCATATACATCATTTTATACACTCAAACATATATTTCTTTTATATTTCCACCTTGCTCAAAATCAAAATCAAACACTCCCAAACTGCAAAATGTTAACACTTCCCCCCATGATTGTTTCATTCAACGTTCATTACGGAGGTGATTTCCGTAATCAAATGAAGGATTATAAGTGGGGCGATAGTATTTCGTTTGAAGATATCGACATTCGTGATGTTGGTTTACAAGACTTGCTATCCTTTCTGAAGGAAAAAGTTCCGTGTGAATTCACGTCTGTGTTCTTTTATAAAGATGATTATGATGCGGATTGTAGGGCAAGTTTTCTGTGTACCGATGATCAATGGTACTTTATAAAAGATACCATTGAAGATCGCGGTAAACGCATTTCTTTGTATGCGGTTCTTGAAGATGAAGAGACGTTGGGTTATCGTTACCTCGATGAATCAGCTGAAACAGCAGTTGAGGCATCAAGAGAAATACCGATGTCTCCAGAGTACCTCACGGATGGTGAAATGACTGGTGAACGCTACTTTGCAGATGACAATTGACGACGACGAGTAGTTTGATTGTAATCTTTTAATTTTTAATTGTCGTGATGTTTTAAATTTTTAATTATTGTAATTTCGGTGTTGTTGTCGAGTTTTATATCTTCCTTTATGTTTCGAAGCTCTTCGTCTTTTTAATCTACTCTCGATCTCTAGTAAAACGAGTAATGGTCTAGAATTTGTAAGTATGGAGTTTCGAATGAATTTAATGTTATAATCAAGAAAGAACGTAATAGCACGATTTGATTCGTCAAATTACCAGGATCATTGAGAATAGAGCTATCAAGAATATACTTTCTTGATATGTTCAGAAGTTAATTAGAATAAAAGAGTTATGTAACATGACACATGATGGTGGTATGATCTACTGTGAACCATCATGTCCCGTTAGAACTCAGCATGACTTACTGTAATATAATCACGTTGATCAAGTGTCATTATATTATACTAACTCATGCATCAGTTCCCTACATTACCTCAATAACATTCATATTTTAAGCTCGAAAGTTTACAGAATATAGAAACTAACAGTTTCTATATGATGTAACACTGATAGCACGAAGCGATAAATGATTTCAGATAGTATTAGTTATAAAAATATATTCAGAAATATCGAGGATATTTATAATGAAAGATACGATAATATCTCGGAATATCTAAGATCAGAGGATGATAGAAACTATTAGCTGCAAGGGTTTAGAGTAAGGAGCAAGATATTTACTAAAGACTTTAGCAGACATTGAATCATTTAGATTCTTTGAAGTCAAACTTATTATTTGTGATTTGTCCACGGCTTTCTTCCTAGTTTCGCATAATCTGCTTTTCGGTACTAAATTTTCTATTGAATGTTTCCAATATAATGATACACAGGAAGCATAAGGAGGTATATAATTTTGAACGAGAATATTTATGAAAATATCCTCAGAAATATCGAAGATATTGATGATGATATTTTGGAATTTCTAAGTTCGATGGTTGATGGAGAAAGATTTTCCACAAGATTTTAACATGAATTCGGAGCAAGATATTCTCTAAAGATTTCAACGAATCCGGAATTACCTGAATTCTTTGAATATAGGGTTTGGTCCTTGTATTTGTCCTTGGTCTCCTTTGTGGTTAGCTCAATCCGTTTTCCAGTTCCACTTTTTCTGAGCTTTTCCAACATACTATTCTTTATCATCAAACTTCCGATGATTAAGGTCGTTTACGGTTGTCTATGGTTTCTACTGCTTCATTCAGCTTTTTCAACATTCAGAGTATTGATTTGTGACTGAGTGCTTTTCAGAATTTCAGAATGAGAAATCGTAATTCTTAGAGATAAATGTCATACATATAACTGTTGATATAGCTATGCTGTGAGTTTTCAAAGTACTGATTGCTGATTCCCGGTAATTGGTATGGCGGTTCTTGTTACAAGATGCGGATGATTATATGATAGGGTTTCAATGAATAAATATAATGATTTGTTAGAGAGATTTATGCCAAGAAGCAACGAGGTTACTGGTACGTCTGCTTGGAATATAAAAGAATTCTCTGGTATCAAAATGGTAATCGTATACATCAAGATTATAGTATGGCTACTTCGAATAACAAGTCAAAGTTGACTTGCTGGAGCTGTGACAAAATTGACTACTTTGAAAAGGGATCGCAAAGTTATTTTTGCTAATAAATGCCAAAGGATCTAATGCGGCTATGTGTTAAACTTTTACTCAATTGTCGAGAGTTTCTCAGGTGCATAACTATATGCATAAATTTTTCTTCTGTAGATGAAGTTCGGTTGGTTCATCCTCTCGATTGAGGTGTTTTCAAGAATCATGAAAGGTTTAAACGCAGATTATAATCATCAAAATACAAATGAGGTTTAAGATGAAATCAAGTGGTAAACTTGAAGAATTGTTTAGTTTCATAAGTTATAATCAATATTTTAATTCATTTTAATTGTATATATAATATTCGAATTAATATGTATCGTGACCCGTGTACATGTCTCAGACTCGATCACAACTCAAAGTATATATATTATTGTAGAATCAACCTCAACCTTGTATAGAGAACTCGATCATTACTGCATATAGAGTGTCTATGGTGATTCCAAATAATATATATAGATGCGTCGATATGATATGTCAAAACCTTGTATACGTGTCCCGATATTTAAAGTGCGTAAAATAAATAACAGAAATTAAATAAGGATAAATAAAGTGCGTAAAGTAAATAACAGAAATTAAATGACGATAAATAAAATTGCGAGAATGTAAATTGCGATAATTAAATTGCGATAAATAAAATGTAATCAGTTAGCTAGGAACAATTAGCTAGGAACAGTTAGCGTGGATTCTTAACAAAATTTCTTATAGTTTGTTTGTTTGTTTCTAACAAATTTTATTTTGTCAAATGTTTTCTTCATTATGCCACTTGTTGGATTCTGATAAAACAAAATCCCGATATGAAATTGTATGAATATGGTTATTCTGTGGTGAACGGATTTGTATATCGGTAGGTGTAAGTAGGATAGTAAGTGACTGTTGAATCAGATTCAAAGAATGTACAGTGTATCTTATTAATGTGAAATTTAAATATTTCTCAGGTATTACCTACCCGTTAAAATATTTTCACCATTAATTGTTTGTACAAAAGAATTTTTTGTTACAATCTTTATGAAAATATACTTACATATATATTCTCTTCAGATGTAATCATGGATTTAATGAGTTTATATGATATCAATCTCATTTGCTTTTCGGTTTGAGCTGGAATAAATAATCTCTAAGACTTTAGAGATTACATAACTGTCATGAAGAACGAAAATAATTGATGTAGAACGATACGTAGATTGATGATTATAATCGATGTACAGAATGAGATGTTGAGGCATGGATTGTTGATGGTTTATGTTGCTGTTGGTGGTACTGTTGATGCTGTTGATGTTGCTGAAGCTGGTACGTTTTGCACCATATTCTTCAAATTTATTTTTCGAGCGCGAAGTTTGTTGACTTCTTCTATTATTTCGGGATGATTGTCGGTTGGAACGAGAGAATGAATAAGATTTAAAATTTTAGATAGAATATAATCTTGGCGAGATATTCGGGAAATGAGAGAGAAAATAGTATTACGAACAGGTTCGCTGGTAACTGCTTCAGGTTCATCGCCAAGAGGTAAATTCGGTTGGTGGAAGGGATCGCCTTCTTCGCGTCTCCATTGATTAAGTCGACTACGAACCCATCAAATGAATTGGGGATGACTGATTGTTTGATTCATTCTGGTGACGCTGATAGGTGAAACTCCATATCGGAATAGCTGTTGGAATCCGAGGAATTCGAACTGGTTGAAGGATTCATCTAGTACGATCAGATGAAGGATTTTCGATAAGAACTAGATTATAGGATGTAGATTAGTACCCTGCAATACATAATTTACATATGCATATATAATACTAAAATCCCATCAGTTACGGAGGAATCTACGGAAGTTGTCAGGCAAAGTGACAGTAACCGATACGCTAAGATATGACGTAGCAGATACACTAAGATATGAATTTTGTCTATACACTATTCATGCAGTCAATGCAATAAGATGTGTCTAGACTAAGGGTGATAAGCAAGTGATTCTCTAAGAATGATAAACAGGTAATTTTCAACACGAAATGATAAGCAAAACTTTTGACATGCAGACACGGTCGAAGTCCAGACTCACTAATGTATTTAAACAACCATCGGTTAGACACACTAATGCAAGACCTGGTTCGCTAAGACCACCGCTCTGATACCAACTGAAATGCCCCGTCCTAATCCATCTGGACGAAGTCATCAACATTTGATCCCAGAGCGATGATCGACTCCAAGTAATGTCCTTAAAATGAGCAAATGCACAGCGGAAGATTTCTTTCATACCTGAGAATAAACATGCTTTCAAGTGTTAACCAAAAGGTTGGTGAGTTCATTAGTTTAGCATAAATAATCATTTCATAATTTTAATAGACCACAAGATTTCATATTTCCATTTCTCATAAACATACGTCCCATGCATAGAGACAAAAATATCATTCATATGGATTGAACACCTGGTAACCGACATTCACAATATACATATAAGAATATCCCCATCATTCCGGGATCCTCCTTCGGACATGATATAAATTTCGAAGTACTAAAGCATCCGGTACTTTGGATGGGGCTTGTTGGGCCCGATAGATCTATCTTTAGAGTTCGCGTCAATTAGGGTGTCTGTTCCCTAATTCTTAGATTACCAGACTTAATAAAAAGAGGCATATTCAGTTTCGATCATTCAACCATAGAACGTAATTTCGATTACTTGTGTCTATTTCGTAAAACAGTTATAAAAGTTGCGCATGTATTCTCAGCCCAAAAATATAAAGGGTAAAAAGGTAAATGAAACTCACAATACTGTATTTTGTAGTAAAAATACATATGACGACATTGAACAATGCAGGATTGGTCTCGGATTCACGAACCTATATCATTTGTGGATATATTAATATATACAAGTGATTGAACAAACTCATATATTATAATTTATGTTATATATTATATATATTAACTTTTGTGTTTAAAAAGATTGTTGTTTAGATAGTTATATTAATATATTCAGTTGGTATTACATTAAAACTAACTAATTTGTTATATATATAAATATTCGTATAAAATTTGTTAATATGTTTAATACATGTTCATATGTAATATTTCCTATAAATATACTTTTATATACGAAATATTTATTTAGTAAAATAATATTAATAATAATACTTATAATGATCTAAAAACATTGTTAATAATGATAGTAATAACAATACATAATAATAATACTAATAATTATAAAATGTTACTAATACTATTATTTATGAAAATAATAGTAATTTATATTATTTTCATAAAAATATTAGTAATAATACTAATAATAAGAATGATAATGATAATAATAATAATAATAATAATAATAATAATAATAATAATAATAATAATAATAATAATAATAAATATAATTATGATTATACCTAATATAAAGGAGTACGTGTTTTAATTAGGGTTTCCAAACAGCTTAGACAGATCGAAGTAGCAGAAGCAATCCACAGAGAGGAGAACACTCGATCATCAATCATTATCATCATCATCTTATCTTTACTTCTATATCATGATCTTCATCTTTTCAAGCTCCCAATTTCTATCGGTACAGTTACACTAGTTTGAATTTCAATTTCAATTTCAATTTCAATCTCAGTTTAAATTTCAATTTCCTCTGAGTCCGTATGATTTGTGTAACCCTAACTGTAATTTATTATGAATTTGTGTGTAGTTAAGGTTTTTAAGTGGATTCGTCTTGGTTCCCAATGACTTCTACAATTCACGGTTAGATTCACTTCCAGTTGCCGCCAATTTACACCGCCGCAACCACAGATCGTTGTCATCATCACCGGAATAATCAACCAGATTACGGTGGCTGTAATTCTTACCTTAGTCTTAGTCATCTTCATCGCGTATCGGTATTGTTAGAACTTAACTAATTAACAACCTATTTCCATATTGGTAAGTTCTGCTTTACCCAATCTTAGTTATCAATCAATTATTGATGATTCGAACATAATTTTGTAAGTGCAGTAGTTGTATGACTTTAATTGCTTGTGTGTGTGTAGTGATGATCGAATAAGTAACAGGCGATGGTTGATGATGAAATATGGTAATAATCGACTGACACAGTAACAAGTAGCAATCCTTTATTTATGGTGATCTTCGTATAAAACAGAAATTGAATAGGCAAATATAGGACGATAGTGATGAAGGTGGTTTTATTTTGATGGTGATGATGATACCGTTGGTGTGTAATTCGATCTGGAAATATTAATAGTAATGACTAATTATTATATGTATGTGTTTGCGTTGGTGTTCTTGTATGTGCAGCAGGTTTATCGCATCACAAGAGAAGGTAACGGGCAGTGTTAGATTGAAGTTTAATGATGTTTGGTTTTGTGCAGCACAGGAACAAAAAGTAAGAATGCAGGTTCGTGGTTTGATCAAACAAAAGGAAATAATAGCAGCAGCATATTTTAATAAGTTAATGGTGCCGGTTGGGATTTAATTCGAACAAAAGTAGAGTAATAACTGCAGCAGAGGTTACCTGAAATTCGTGACGTGTTGTGGTTTCAAACAAAGGTAATCGCAGCAGTTGAAGTAACTAAGGTGGAGAGGTGGTTTGGTGTTCTCTGGTGGTGGTGATTTTTAATGGGGTTCGAATAAACCGAGATCAAAAGGAACATGTGCATTAGCAACAGTCGCAGGTTTACAGGTTGTGGTCGTGGCTTCCCAGTTAGACAGAAACCAAAAACAGGAGAAGTTACCATGGCATTTGGTTACAGAAGAGGATGAAAGAGCAAGAAAGATGGTCATGAGTCAAAGTGGTTCATGAGTGAATTGGTTCAATGTATAAGTATGTATATATCTATAATATAGGTAGATAAAGATATATGAAGGTAGATAAATATAGATTGTGATAGATTGTGATAGCTAACATAAAGGTGTACTAGTGTCTAGCAATGAAATTTTGAGTAAGATTTTTGTTTACATCGAATATATGAAAAATATATAATAGGAGACTTAGAAGTGGGTCTCTTTAGTGGTGATGTTAAATCATACAGATAATGTAATATACATATATATAATATAGATGTTAAAGTCCAACACTAAAAAACAAAGGAATATATATACCATAAGATTTGTTGAAGATGAAATTGATATTCTTTGAATATGAAAATAGAAAAGAAGTAGAAATAAGAACAATTTAAATGATGATGGTTGTTGTGGTTGTAAGAGACGAGTAGTCTCAGTAGACAAACAAAAATAGTTGTTGGTTGATAATGATAAGTAGGGTACATATATATATATATAATAAGATAAATAAATAATATTCAATCAACTAATATCAATATCCATCAATTAGTAAGTGGCAATGGAATCAAACATCACACACGCATTATATTTGATATATTTATATATTTGTTTTGATAGTTTATAATTAGTATTACTAATAATTATTATAACTATAATAATAATACTATCAATGTCATACATATTAATAATACAAGATTATAATGATATAATAGTAGTAATATTATTACTAATGATAATGATAACAATTACCATAAATGTATAGTAATAATATTGTTAATAACAATAATACGAATTTTACTAGTATTATTAATAACAACAGCAATATTAATAATAATATATATCAATTTTCATATAGTAACTTATTCATACCAAATTTCAAATATATATATATATATATATATATATATATATATATATATATATATATATATATATATATATATATATATATATATATATATATATATATATATATATATATTTAGTTGCTTACAAACATTTGTTCGTGAATCGTCGGAAACAGTCAAGGATAAATGAATACATGATTACAGTTCAAAGTTTTTGAAACATCAACATTACAGACTTTACTTATCGTATCGAAATCAAATAAGATTTAAGTTTAAATTTGGTCGGAAATTCCCGGGTCATCACATTTGCTTACTCGGAGACGAGAGTAAATTGAATTCAAAAGGCTAGACGAAATAGGGGTGAATTACACACAACGAGAGTTGGTGTGATTGCGATTCAAGTCTTCATCTCAGTTGAAATATTTGGTCACAATTAGGAGGTCTTAGGCTATGGGGAATTCCGTGTCGTGTAATTTTAATTGAAGTGTTTGCGCTGGGGAATTCCAGGTGAACCGACTATATAATTCGCATAGGTTAGAAAATAACTGGGGCTTAATTTAAATGCATCCAAGACTAGGTGTAAAGAGTCTAGACGAACATTTGTTTTCCTATTTGATTTAAACTATCATATTTTATTTGTCTGTTTGCTTTAAAGCTTAAACCTTAAAATACTAAAAATATTGTTCTTTCTTGTTATTAATTAAAGCTATCTTTGATTTGGCTAATCGTTAAATAGCCACTAAAACTATTATCTCGTAATTTCCATTTTCTAGATTAACTTAGTTTATTTCCATTAGTTACAATCTTAATTTTCACGTCTAAACTGTCCTTGGAACGAATACGGATTTACCAACTTTATACTATTGCACGATCGGGTACACTGCCCGTTAGTGTGTAGTAATCCTTTTAACCGGTATTTCCCATTATATAAATTATAGACGCGATTTCACACATCAGCATCACTTTCTTCCCCAAGGCTAATTAGCTTGGGATGGAGTCTCGTGAACGACTCACTAATAAACTTCATAATTGTATATAGCAACACTCGTGTGTTTCTTTTGATAGAATTGAATGCTTTTGAGTAGTTTTACGAGTTTTAGTACAAACCAACCTAATAAGAGGCTTTCCAAATAGTTTACACCATGAAAAACGTCAAAAAAGAATGATTATGAGTATGATGCGCCGCATCGCCTCTTGATGCGCCGCATCTATGAGTGTATTTTTGGACATGCTTTCATGGATGCGCAACATCTGACCAACATGCTGCGTTGACCACCAATGCGCCGCATACCTCTAACGATGCGCCGCATCGCCTCTAGATCAGACCAGGTCCACTCGATTTTTTGGCTCAAATACAGGTTTATCTCATTTTATTTCATATTTTCACCTGCTACTCTGAACCCCAACTCAATTTTTCTCTAGGATTCCAATTCCTAACACCAATTCAACCAAAATCTTCCATCTTTTTGCATCTAATCCAATCTACATCATGAGAAAAGTAAGTTTAATCTTCTCTTCTTCTTGTTTTAACATGATTTTCATGTTCTTCATGCCATAATTCGGATTTAGCATGTTCTAAGTGTGGAGATGTTTGAATCTTCATGTTTTGATCATTATATGCTTGTATTATTGATACTAATCTATATTCATGCTCTAATTTCATGATTACTTGCTTAAATCTTGACTTTAGAAATTAGGGTTCTTCATGAATTTGGGGGTTTCGATTTTTTGGCCATTACTTGTTTAAATTGGGATGTTTTAGAGTTTAATTACTAGTATACATTAGCAAATTGCCATGAACCCTTGTTGAATTACATGATTACATATATTATTGAATTTTAGGGTTCTTGAATTGGGAATTTTGACTTTTGTTGACTAGTGGGTGTTCTATGTTGAATTGATGCAATTCATTACTAATGCTAAGCACATATATGCCTTAACTTGGTGTTTGTTCGTTTTGAAATCAAGAATTATATAAGGATTATTGCTTAAGCATTTTGATGTAGTTGTTGACCTGAGTTGACTTTAATGTTTTAAATGTATGAAAATTATATATTGTATATTGTTTGACATGATTAATCATGAATGCTTATGGTCCATATGTTATGACATTGAAAGTTTTTGGTGAAACTAAACATACTATGAATGATTGTATGAATTATAAGTCATACTAGTAATGTTTATTGAAAATGAGATTTGTCCATATCATGTTAGGATTATGTTTAACATGAACTTTGAGAGTTTGATTAATGCTTAAAACATAACATGTTAAAACTTTTTTCTTTATGGTTTTGGTTTGTGCAATATGGTTAATATTTGGATTTAATTTTTAACGCTAATCAACTTGGTTTGTTGTTTTGTTTGTTTAGTTTTTTGTTTTTTTTTTTTGTTTTTTTTTTGTTTTTTTTTTTTTTTTTTTTTTGTAGACTAGAGGATCTAAGGAAGTTCCATCATCATCAAACACGGTGAGAATAGAATCGGTTGACCACTCTATCAACTTTTGCAAGTATGCTCTCAACATTTGGGAAAGATTGTTTAGATGGTGGGGGCTTGGTAGTTTTTCAAGCTATAGCATTTTCGAAATTATCAGTGAAGACAACAACATTCCTTCTACAAGTCGTGGTAGTAAAATATGGCAAGCTACCAAATAGGTGTGTGCATATCTTATATGAAAAAATAGAAACAACAAGGTGTTCAATGGTAAAGGGTGGAGTGGTCCGGTCGCACTAAATGAGATTCAGGTTATGTCATTCGAATAGATTTTCAATAGGTCGAAAAAGAAGGACTTAGATTGGCTTACGTGGCTATCCAACCCGAGTTACTATTTGAATATGTAATCTGTAATTAGTTAGTGCGTAGCTAGTATGTTGCTTACTTTGCAACTGTTTCGAGTTCTATAGTTCTAGGCTCTTTGTCTTAGAACTTCTTCGTGTACTTTGTTTGAGTTAATATAAAGTTTTCTTTGCCTTTCAAAAAAAATCGATAGATTCTAAATTTTTTGATCATGATCAAATGGATAAGTTATTTAGAAATTAGAAAAGATTAACATATACTAGCACTTTTTCACTTACATTTTTAGAATTTGTTAATTTGAAATTCCTCCAAAATACTGATAAATTTCTGACAAATTTTTTTTAAGCTTTCCTATTTTTTTAATGTTAATTTATTAGGATGTCTTTTGAGACCAATTAATCTGGCTATAGATGTAAACATCAAATGGAATACTTTTTAAGTAGTTAGTAACAAGAAGTTCATGTAATCATTATAGTTTTAGATTTGTTTTATAACTTGCATATTCTTAATTTGTTTGTAAGAAATGATATAAATCGTCAATTTTGACCCATTTAAACTAGACCTTTTTTAAATACACCTTTGAGTAATGGATTGGGGCATAAATTCATTTTTCATGCCAGAATAAAAGAATGAGGATTCATCTATAATTGTAACATCAATCTTTTTTTTTCCGCCAACTCGTGATTTCACGGGTTATTAAACTATATAATAATTAATATATGTAATGTAATTAATATATGTAACGTAATTAATTTCGTAAACTATATCTATCTTCATTGTTTACTTTTAAAAATATATGTAACGTAATTAATTTCGTAAACTATAAACTATATCGATCTTCATTGTTTACTTTTAAAAATATATGTAACGTAATTAATTTCGTAAAAAGAATCCATATTTGAATATTAACAATATAATAATTATAATTATAATTATAATTATTATATTAAAAGTAAATAATAATAATAAAGTTCGCTCAAAGTTGAGTATTTATATTTTTAATAATAATAATAATTATTATTATTAGTAATAATAAATGCCTTTTAAATTTATTTAGAAAATTAAAATTACAATTTATGAGTGATTAGTATTTTCTTTTATAAAAGATTTCGTATTATTTTTTTAATTAAATTAATATATAATTATGACATCATCATTATAAAAATTAAAGAGTAATTAGCTTAATGATAACATCATAATTTTAGAATTTTATATATAGATATATATACATAATATAAATTATATACCACGTGGTATTCATCATGAAAGTAAATAATGGTCAAAAGGAACTTTTTTATATAGGTCGTTATTGGAGATGTCGTTTTCATTTTCATGCATCCTTTCATTATTAAGGTAAGTGATGGAGATTTGCATTATCTAACCTTTTCTTTTAAAAAGTAAAAGTAAAAGTAGGATCAGTGATAATTGATTGTGGAATAATTCAAAATTATTTTTGTCGTTGAGTTACAGTAGGGACATAAGAACAAAACTCTAAAGTACGCTTAAAATCAATCAATGCGCATAACTTCAAAAGTTGATGCCCTATAATTCTTCTTGATGCACATATGTAGCTAAATAAGTGATATATACACTAAAGATATAAATGATACACAATATTAATTTTGGATACACATATCAATAAGAAAGTGATACACAGAAGATAAACAATAATATTTGATGGATAAACCTGATAAAAAAATTGATGCACAATATCTTTGACAGATAAATAAAAACATGCGGAGTATAATAAATCATATAGAAGAAAAGGCGAAGAGAGATTCAATCAAAAACGACAATCACGACGTGACGGACGGACGACGGACAACAGCTATGTCAAATCTCAAAGAAGAATAAAACGTAGTAGTGGTTAGGGTTAACTGTGTAGGTTTCTATGTCGTGGTCTCAATTGGTTGCCATGGCGGAGACGATCATCTCGATCCAAAAGTAGGAATAGTCTATTTTAACCATTGCTATTGCAATTTTCTTTTTTTTTTGTAGTTAAATTAGAAATTAATAATAATAATAATAATAATAATAATAATAATAATAATAATAATAATAATAATAATAATAATAATAATAATAATAATAATAATAAACAATACTATTTGAAACACATTTTACGTTATCTAGTATGCATGTATGAGTAGAGATTGTAGAGATAATAAATCAAACTTTTTGTCAGGCTCCTATTTTTTGTTTTTCACCTTGACTTTTATACCCTTTTATTCAAAAAATCTTCTCTCAATTTAGGTGGACATGTGTCAATAAAAGAGTGACTTCCTACCTTATATATTTTAAAGTCTTTTGTAGATGAACAAACTTATAAATATTCATATTTTCATCCCATCTATAATGTTCGTGAATAAATTTTTTTCTAAAAACGAAAAAAAAAAGTTTTTGCTCTCCCTTCCCCCCAATTGGCTACTTCCCTCTTGATCCTACCAATATATATATATATATATATATGTTCAAGTGAGAACATTCTCATTTTAAGTATTAGTGAGAACAAATTTAAGCCATCCAATACTTAAATCAACAGTTGTAATTTTTTATGATCATTTATTAAATAAAGTAATGTGAAAAGGGTTTAATTGTAATTAACTCCTTTGAGTATGACTTCCTCCCCACCTTCAGTTACTTACGCCAGTTACAAACTTTCCTCATTTCCCTCCCACATAATCTCTATCTCTCTCTTCATTCCTATTTTCTACGGAGTATTTCTCTTTAATCGAAAAACATATTCTCAAATGCGTAAAGAAGAATGCTCATTTCTATGTTCATTTGTATTTGATTTTTATGATAATGGATGAATCATGAACATCAAAGGCCATGAGTTTTCTAACGGATTATTCTAATCATCATTTTTTTAACGGCTCTACCCTCTGTCCCAATTTAATAGTTCACGTACAAAAAACACACAGTTTAAGAAAAAGTGACTGTCACATGTACTTTTTGTCTACTTTTTCCCTAATTTTCAGTTTTACTCATTACTTTTTACCTATACTTTTGTCTTACTTAAATAAAGCAAGGGTATAAAAGTACTTTACGCAATTATTCTTTTCTATTTATGAAAGTGTACTATTAATTTGGGACGGACGAAAAAGGAAAGGTGGACTATTAATATGGGACGGAGGTAGTATAATTTATTAACATTTGTAGCGTTCTCATTGATTATCGTTTCAGCATCCCCATTGATTAACATTATCGCATCCGTTGATTAACGGTGATTAACATTGTCGCATCCCGTTGATTGACTGCGTCGCATCCCGTTGATTAAGATTGTCGCGTTCTCGTTGATTATCGTTTAGCATCCATGTTGATTAACTTCCATCCCCAATAACAACTAGTCTTTGACTCAGCGATGTGCATCCATGGTAGACGTCACATGCCACACTCTCAAATGCATCCACACTCTCTCACGAGAAAGAATAGTGTAGGTTGTGCATATAAATTATAAAATCTATGGTTTTTGTTGGTGTTATATAATTATAGATAAGTTTATACTGAAGAATTAAACCTTGGATATTTATATATCTATGCATCCTCATCCTCATTTTATTTTACATCTGTAGGAATACAACTATACATAATTACTTGCAAGGTTGCAAAATTCGCTATTCGGGGATTAATCGGTTAGGATTTTGGAAGGATTAATCGGCAATTCGGAAATTAATCGGGGATTAATCGGATTGTACTTTATTCAATTTAATATTGAAATTCAGAAATTTATATGTGTAAATATAGAAAAAAATCATAAACATAAATATAAAATCTAACATAATTGTCTAAATTTGTTCATTTTATTCGAAAACTATAAATTTAGAGCTAAAATACATGTTAATATGCTGAACAATTTTGACTTTGACCGACTTTGATTTTTAAATTTGATTTTGACCAATAAATTGACGTTCACCGATTAATTAAACGGATTTTTGAAAATCGGAACGGATTGTTTTTAAAAATGATTAATCGGAGATTAATCGGTGAGTAGTCGGGTTTTTTGCAACACTGATTACTTGCATCTTATATATCATGTTCTTAAGTTCTTAAAATAAGCACATGTAATTGATATCAAGTTACAGAGAATAAAATATTAGATTTGTGGGATGTATCTTGTGTGATTGCATGATACCGATAATCAAGTTTGAGATGATGGTTTAAATATATATTGTAAATTTGAAAATTAAAAACATGAGAAATAGAATTGTAAAATTGCTTATAGATCTCTGTTCTCATTTTATATATTTGTGAGAACATTCTCATGGGAATGTTATATATATATATATATATATATATATATATATATATATATATATATATATATATATATATATACTAGGTTTTGAGCCCGTGCGTTGCACGGCTGCTCACAAACCGTTAAAAAGTAGCTATATATAGATACATATATTTTATTCTATGATGAGGTGAGCTTTAGCATTGAACTAATAATGATTTACTAACGAAACATTATATACATATCATATACTTCGCTCAAACATTTGAAAAGATCACAGAAGATGTCTACATTTAAATGAAATCCAACGAATATATTATAATATCAACATATCGCCACTTAATCAAACAAAACTAACAAAGTGCTAGTTAGTCTTTTTCTTCATAGTCGTCTGGCAGTATAAAGAGTTGGTATTTTTACCAATCAACACCGGTATAACCTACATAACTTTTGACATCCACATATTAACTTGTCCGTTATTCTAATTTTCACCTTCAAGATCACAAGTTAACACAGGAATCTAACCCACGTGAGAAATCAAAAGCATAACGGTTATAACAAAATTAGATAAACTTTTGCCATTTTCTTGATTATAGATAAAAGGGGATAGTATCATTCACCTTTTTTTTTATTGTATCTTCCTGGTTCATTCCACACATTAATTGCTGTTAAGAAAGACCAGGGGATGTCCCTACTAACATTATATCATTTTGATTGCCAATGTTCAATACTCATTAACATTATATATATATATATATATATATATATATATATATATATATATATATATATATATATATATGTGTATATATATATATATATATATATATATATATTATACTATATGGGTATTACTTTTACTTTTTTATTTACTTTTTAAAAAGAAAAGGTTAAATAATGCAAATCACCATCGCCACCTTAATAATGAAAGGAAAAAAATGAGAGATACTATTTTTTGAACACAGATGCATGAAAATGAAAACAACGACCTCTCCAATAACATCGATTTTATATAAAAAAGTTCCTTTTGACCATTATTTACTTTCATGTTGAATAACACGTGGTATATAAATGATAGTATATTATATTATATAACTAGTTTATTGACCCGTGAATTCACGGGTTTGATAAAGAATTTTACATTATAACATTAATGTAATATTTATATTTATAAACAATAATTAATATTTATTACTTCATATTTAGTTAAATTAATTGAATTTAAATATTTATATAAATATAGCTTAAATGTTTATGCATATAATATTAGTGTCATCCATAATAGTTTTAGTTTAACTATTGATATACATTTATATATGGTTTTAGTAATTTTATTAAAGGAAAACAAACCTAAGTCTTAAACGTTTTTGATTACTCATATCCGAAATTTTTATAACAGTACAACACAAATATTAAGCATCAGCAACGTGAGACAAATAAAATAATTTCTTTTGTTTTTTTGGTCATTTTAGATTTAACATCTCTTTGTCTAACTCTTAATTTACCCTCTTTGTATTTGCTATTAATTTATTTTAATTTATTTATGATAAGGAATAAGGAAGTTGAATAATTGTTTTATTTAACAAATATTTGCATTGAACATTTCCTATTAATAACAAATCTATAGTTTCTATTATATTGCTAAAATGATGATGTCATTATTAAGCTAATTCATTTGTTGAGAAAAAATTAAAAAGAAAAAGAAAAAGATCTAAGTATGGTGGGTGATGTCATTAATCTAAATAATTTTGAATTAAAATTAAATCTTATTAATTAATTATTATTATTAAATCTTATTAATAATTATTTTAATTATTAAAATTAAATAATTTTAAATTATTGTAATTAATTATTTTGAATTGAGTACGAAAAGGTATAAAAGTTAGGCAGAAGAAAACCAATTTTGTATTAATATTTTTAAATTACACTTTTAAAATAAAATGACAACCAATATTATCTCTTATGATTGGATGTGAATTGTTTAATATGCATTTTAGGTGTTTGATGAAATGTTCAGCTCGCGAGTTTCTTAGTTGGACTATGTGGTTTCACGGGTCATTAAACTAAATAACTTTAACATTTACGTTTACTTAATACCTAAAACATATCATTAAATTGTTTCGTTTAAACAAACTCGTGGTTCCACGGGTCATTTCACTAGTACAATACCATTTATCTACACACACAATTAAAATTTAGATACGTGAGTGTGAGTTTAGTGAAACAGAAACTACCAATTCATTTGATATAGTGTTATGAGATATGAACACAAAGTAAATATAAATATATATATACTAAACTCAATAGCAGAGACTAAATGTGCATACAAATAACTAAGTCTAACTTATTAATGCTATATGAATTAAAAACGCCCCAAAATCAATACGAAGATGGAATATGGGTCAAACAAAAAAATGTGTCAAAAGCCATAAATTCGGATGTAAATGGGTCAAAAACATAAATTCGGAAAGAAAAACCGTTACAAAACACATACTATATATTAAATTATTATGAACCAAAACTAAATATGGATACTAATACAGCTTATCAATGGGTATAGAATGTTCATACAATGATTCAAAATCCAACTATTGAACAGCAACTATATATGTATAATAAGATGGGTAAATTTACCGTTTGAAATAGCCTAAAATACACAAGTAGCTATTTGTTTCCAAACACTTGGATTTCATAAAAGAACTAACTATTCAAGACTCCGATCAGATGGTTCCAATAACATATACTCTGTACGTAAGCGGTAAGATTGATAAACTTGAATATCCAGAAAACCTATTCAAGATTACAATATGGTGCATTCACAACCTACATATGGTTAATACAATAGAGAAAAATCGATTAGTTTTAATTTTCTTTGTTGCATCTTGAAAACCGTTTAACATAAGCATATATTATAGAACTCAAGAGGTTGTATATATAATAAAAAAAACATCAAAACTTTGATTTTAAAATAAACACCTAAACACAACCGTCCGATTAGCAGGCATACCAATAAGTGCAATTGTCGCTTGCAATTTAATCAAATACATGTTAGTTGCAAACCCTAAAATCAAGAACGATTATGATGTGAAACAAAATCCATGTGGAGTCCTTGTGTTAGCGACGTTCAGGTGAAATGAAGGAACCTAAAAAACACATATGAAAAAGAAAGCCATTAATAGATTAATAGATAATAATAGCTAAATTTGAAATGAAGATGAGAAAGATGAATGTAGATTAATAAATAATTTTGAAATGAAGATGAGAAAGATGGATGTTCTGTTGAGGAAAGAAGATGAAGTGATTAATGATTGCACTTGAGTAAAGTTAAGCAAGTTGGTGTAAGTTTTATTGTCCCAGATACAATTTTCGAGGATTAAAAAATGAAATAATTTTATGTGCCTAATATGGGAACTGAAAATGGCTACTTTTTCAAGGATTTAAATTTTTCTAAAAATTCAAAGTTAAAAAGAATTGAAACAGATTTTTATTTATTTTTTCAAAAAAAAATTAGGCCCCGTTTGGCTCGTGGAATTTTTTTAGATGAAATGGAATGTGTCAAAGGAATTGAAATCCGAAAGAATTGGAATTGATAAATTCCATGGAATGTGAAAATGTGTTCTATTTTACATGGAATGGAATTGAATTTCATTTTATAAAATAATTAAAAAGTTATAAAAAGAATTACGTTTCTAAATTTTGTGTTCATTTCCAGGCTCACTTTTTCAAAAAAAAAATAAAAAAAATTTAGATTCGCGATTTGAGATCGCGTGTTTCGTATGTGCTGCGAAAATGCGTTTTTCCGGACGATCTTCGAAAACGCGCATTATTGCAGTGGATCTGAAAATCCGCATTTCTGGACGCCCTGCGAAAACGAGCGTTTCAGCAGGGGATCCAGAAACGCGCGTTTCCGGGCGCCCGCGAAAGCGCGCGTTTCCGGGCGTCCCGCGAAAGCGCGCGTTTCCGGGCGCCCGCGAAAGCGCGCGTTTCCGGGCGCCCGCGAAAACGCTTCACGAAAATTTGAGCCGAAAACGCGCCCCGTAAACACGCTTTGAAAACGCGACACGAAAACGCGCACCAAAAAAGTGACCCGGTCCGCGAAAAAACGTCTCAAAAACCCGACTCGAAACGCGGCATAAAAACGCGACCCGAAAATGCGGACCGAAAACGCGACCCGAAAACACGACCCGAAAACGCGGACCGAAAATGCGGACCGAAAACGCGACCCAAAAATGCGCGTCGAAAACGCTCCCTGAAACCGCGCCCCGAAACCGCGCGCCGAATAGCTCCCTGAAAACGTGCCTCGAAAATGAGCGCCAAAATGGCGCTTTAGAGTTGCGACCCGATAAATTCAATGCTGAAAGGAATTCAAATCCATCAACATCTTGAAGGAATGAACATTCCATAGATGAAGGAATCTCAAGATTCCAAAGAATATAATTCCTTCCAAATTATGTCAACCAAACGGGGTGGTCTAAGGAATTCAATTCCAAAATCCATCTAATTCCTTTGGAATTCCGCGAACCAAACGGAGGATTTCATCATTAAAATATAAACATGACATGGCATCAGCATAAACACCAAGTACATCTCTTAAAACACATATTATGTAGTGACCCGAACTTTTCCATGTTTATATATATTAATTGAGATTGATATTTACATGATTAAATGTTTCCAACATGTTAAGCAATCAAACTTGTTAAGACTTGATTAATTGAAATATGTTTCATATAGACAATTGACCACCCAAGTTGACCGGTGATTCACGAACGTTAAAACTTGTAAAAACTATATGATGACATATATATGGATATATATATAGTTAACATGATACTATGATAAGTAAACATATCATTAAGTATATTAACAATGAACTACATATGTAAAAACAAGACTACTAACTTAATGATTTTTAAACGAGACATATATGTAACGATTATCGTTGTAAAGACATTTAATGTATATATATCATATTAAGAGATATTCATATATGATAATATCATGATAATATAATAATCTAAAATCTCATTTGATATTATAAACATTGGGTTAACAACATTTAACAAGATCGTTAACCTAAATGTTTCAAAACAACACTTACATGTAACGACTAACGATGACTTAACGACTCAGTTAAAATGTATATACATGTAGTGTTTTAATATGTATTTATACAGACTTCAATACACTTATCAAAATACTTCTACTTAACAAAAATGCTTACAATTACATCCTCGTTCAGTTTCATCAACAATTCTACTCGTATGCACTCGTATTCGTACTCGTACAATACACAGCTTTTATATGTATGTACTATTGGTATATACACTCCAATGATCAGCTCTTAGCAGCCCACGTGAGTTACCTAACACGTGTGGGAACCATCATTTGGCAACTAGCATGAAATATCTCATAAAATTATAAAAATATGAGTAATCATTCATGACTTATTTACATGAAAACAAAATTACATATCCTTTATATCTAATCCATACACCAACGACCAAAAACACCTACAAACACTTTCATTCTTCAATTTTCTTCATCTAATTGATCTCTCTCAAGTTCTATCTTCAAGTTCTAAGTGTTCTTCATATATTCTACAAGTTCTAGTTACATAAAATCAAGAATACTTTCAAGTTTGCTAGCTCACTTCCAATCTTGTAAGGTGATCATCCAACCTCAAGAAATCTTTGTTTCTTACAGTAGGTTATCATTCTAATACAAGGTAATAATCATATTCAAACTTTGGTTCAATTTCTATAACTATAACAATCTTATTTCAAGTGATGATCTTACTTGAACTTGTTTTCGTGTCATGATTCTGCTTCAAGAACTTCGAGCCATCCAAGGATCCGTTGAAGCTAGATCCATTTTTCTCTTTTCCAGTAGGTTTATCCAAGGAACTTAAGGTAGTAATGATGTTCATAACATCATTCGATTCATACATATAAATCTATCTTATTCGAAGGTTTAAACTTGTAATCACTAGAACATAGTTTAGTTAATTCTAAACTTGTTCGCAAACAAAAGTTAATCCGTCTAACTTGACTTTTAAAATTAACTAAACACATGTTCTATATCTATATGATATGCTAACTTAATGATTTAAAACCTGAAAACACGAAAAACACCGTAAAACTGGATTTACGCCGTCGTAGTAACACCGCGGGCTGTTTTGGGTTAGTTAATTAAAAACTATGATAAACTTTGATTTAAAAGTTGTTATTCTGAGAAATTGATTTTTATTATGAACATGAAACTATATCCAAAAATTATGGTTAAACTCAAAGTGGAAGTATGTTTTCTAAAATGGTCATCTAGACGTCGTTCTTTCGACTGAAATGACTACCTTTACAAAAACGACTTGTAACTTATTTTTCTGACTATAAACCTATACTTTTTCTGTTTAGATTCATAAAATAGAGTTCAATATGAAACCATAGCAATTTGATTCATTCAAAACGGATTTAAAATGAAGAAGTTATGGGTAAAACAAGATTGGATAATTTTTCTCATTTTAGCTACGTGAAAATTGGTAACAAATCTATTCCAACCATAACTTAATCAACTTGTATTGTATATTATGTAATATTGAGATACCATAGACACGTATACAATGTTTCGACCTATCATGTCGACACATCTATATATATTTCGGAACACCCATAGACACTCTATATGTGAATGTTGGAGTTAGCTATACAGGGTTGAGGTTGATTCCAAAATATATATAGTTTGAGTTGTGATCAATACTGAGATACGTATACACTGGGTCGTGGATTGATTCAAGATAATATTTATCAATTTATTTATGTACATATAACTGTGGACAACTAGTTGTAGGTTACTAACGAGGACAGCTGACTTAATAAACTTAAAACATCAAAATATATTAAAAGTGTTGTAAATATATTTTGAACATACTTTGATATATATGTATATATTGTTATAGGTTCGTGAATCAACCAGTGGCCAAGTCTTACTTCCCGACGAAGTAAAAATCTGTGAAAGTGAGTTATAGTCCCACTTTTAAAATCTAATATTTTTGGGATGAGAATACATGCAGGTTTTATAAATGATTTACAAAATAGACACAAGTACGTGAAACTACATTCTATGGTTGAATTATCGAAATCGAATATGCCCCTTTTTATTAAGTCTGGTAATCTAAGAATTAGGGAACAGACACCCTAATTGACGCGAATCCTAAAGATAGATCTATTGGGCCTAACAAACCCCATCCAAAGTACCGAATGCTTTAGTACTTCGAAATTTATATCATATCCGAAGGGTGTCCCGGAATGATGGGGATATTCTTATATATGCATCTTGTTAATGTCGGTTACCAGGTGTTCACCATATGAATGATTTTTATCTCTATGTATGGGATGTGTATTGAAATATGAAATCTTGTGGTCTATTATTATGATTTGATATATATAGGTTAAACTTATAACTCACCAACATTTTTGTTGACGTTTTAAGCATGTTTATTCTCAGGTGATTATTAAGAGCTTCCGCTGTCGCATACTTAAATAAGGACGAGATTTGGAGTCCATGCTTGTATGATATTGTGTAAAAACTGCATTCAAGAAACTTATTTTGTTGTAACATATTTGTATTGTAAACCATTATGTAATGGTCGTGTGTAAACAGGATATTTTAGATTATCATTATTTGATAATCTACGTAAAGCTTTTTAAACCTTTATTGATGAAATAAAGGTTATTGATGTTATGCGAGGTGTATATAAAATAGTTATTAATTTTAGCAGAAAACACTATTAAATACGATACAATTTTACACAAGATATTTATTTATTTATAGAATGGGTATACTTAAACCTTGCTACAACACTTATAGGCAGTGTACCTAATCGTACAGTAGTGTAGTTTTTAGTAAGTCCGGTTCGTTCCACAGGGAAATCTTTAAACAAAGCTCAACGCTATATTAGTTTACTTTTATAAAAATACAAACATATATATAAGTAATATTATTATTATAAAGGGGGGTTTTTACCGTTTAATGACCGGTTTGTCGATTTTAAAACTTTAGTCGCAGTTAAAACCTAATGTAAAATATAAAATAAATACAAGACTTAAATTAAAGCGTAAAGTAAATAACGATAATGAAATTGCGAATAATAAAAGTGCGATAAAATAAACTTGCGATAATTAAAAAGTACGATAATTAAAAGTGCGATTAAATAACAATAAATAAAAGTGCGATAATTAGAAGTGCAATTAAATATAAAATAAAGGAAATTAAATATGAAATAAAAGAATTATGCTTATTTAAACTTCCGTAATCATGATGTTCGACGTGTTGATTTTAGTTTTATGCCCATGGGTTAATTGTCCTTTGTCCTGGATTATTTAATCTGTCCGTCTGGTTTTTGTCCATAACAGTCCATCAGTCATAAATATAAAGTGCGAGTGTCCTCATCAAATTATTCTTATACCCGAAGTTAAATATTCCAACTAATTGGGGATTCGAATTGTAACAAGGTTTTAATACTTTGTTTAATGAATACACCAGGTTATCGACTGCGTGTAAACCAAGGTTTTACTACTTTGTTAACAATTACACCAATTACCCTTGAATGTAATTTCACCCCTGTTTTAATTATTCTAGTGGCTATTAATCCATTCCCGTGTCCGGTTAAATGAACTATTATTCGTACATATAAATACCCCGCCCATCGTGTCCGATCGAGTGTATATGGTAATTTATAGGGACGCCCAATTGTAAATCTTTATATTAACATTAACAAACTCTCATTTAATTAAACAAATATAAAGCCCATTAATAGCCCATAGTCTAATTTCCACAAGTGTCGTTCTTTTGTCCAAACCCCAATTATGGTACAAAGCCCAATTACCCAATTTTAGTATTTAGCCCAACATCATGATTACTTCGTTTTAAATAAGCATAATAATAACTTAGCTACGAGACATTAATTTAAAAAGGTTGAACATAACTTACAATGATTAAAAATAGCGTAGCGTTACACGGACAGAATTTCGACTTACACCCTTAAAACAATCCTTAACATAACCTTATTATTATTATTAATTAAAATTAAAATTATAAATATTTATTTATATGTTTGAGATAGAGGGAGATAGATATTATTGTGTAAAGAAAACGGATGCCAGAAGTCGCTTTAAATAGAATGTGGCCTGGAAAAGGGGTTCATGCGACTCGCATGAGTTTCCCCTTCCAGCCATGCGAGTCGCATGGCAAGAGATTCCAGCTCATGATCTTTTGTCTGATTGCTTGCCGACATAATAAATAAATAATATAAATATATAAATAATTTTAATAATTATTTATATATTATATTATATTTATATGCATAGTTGAGTAGATATTTTTGGTCCGTTGCGTCGGGCGTTTCTTCTAGGCTCAGGTCCCGGTTCCGGATTTTCGGACGTCCTCGCGTATTATTTTAAATCGCGTACTTTGCGTCTTGTAACTTGTACTCTTGTCATTTTGAGACGTTCCTCATCAATATTTTGATCCTTTTTAATTGTATCTTGTACTTTTTAGCTCTTTGGACCTTTTTGTCTTCAATTTGTCGAATTTGCCTTTTATCTTCTCTTTTTAATATTTAAACGAATATCGCTTGTAATTTGAACAATTGCAACTAAAATCTTGTCTTTCCTGAGGAATAATGCTATAAAATATGTGTTCATTTTTGGCATTATCAATATTTCCACACTTAAGCGTTGCTTGTCCTCAAGCAATATAGTCTTGAAACACTTGAGTCACTTCTTTATTCTTCACACTTTGTACATTAGTGACTTTAATACGGCGGTATAAACAATGATAGTAACGATGTGGTTAAAGGTGGGTGTGTCTTTTTATGGTTGCCTCGGGTTTAGGTCAACGACACTGGCAATCAAATAGCCGATTTACTTTCGGTTTCCAAAGCAAAGTGCACATTTGAAAGGCGGTTTACAGTCCCACATGACTATAAAAATTTAGATCCTTTAGGAAATTGGATCTTTATGAAAACATTTGATCTTTTGAAAATTCAAGCTAGATTTTACCCTAGACAAGTTTTCTGATTTAATCCATTCTTTGGTGTTGCAAAATATATTTGTGGATCAATATTTTGGCTAAAACTTTTAGGTTTGTGTAATCCACTGCTATCCCTGTATCGGAAAGCACACATCCAGTTTACTTGTTCCGTATATTAACTTTCGGTAAACTACCGTCCGGTTGTAAAGGAAAGCGATGAACAAGAAACTGTTAAGGCAATGTCCCGTGACATGCAGATGATTATGGTCTTTTAACGTGTCGGATGCTAGAACTATCCTTTGTAGGAGCGATAGTAAAGATCATCCTATGATTTTTCGGTCTGGCACAAGGTCCTGTCTCCGACCATGCTATGCAACCACCGTTCTTACGGTTGACACCTGATTTGGTTCAGGTGACCTAATGAATTCCAGGTGAATTCCTAGGATTTTACGTTCAATGGTAATGAACGCATTGAAAATGGGTTTTCAGAAAACAAATCGGTTTGTATTTTTGATCAAAATATTTTCTCGTTCAAGCTCGAGTTTAGATATCATTGAATTCCATGAGTTTGAATTCTCAATCTTTAAGGTCAATCTCAAGGATTGAGTAATATCAGGCTTAAAAGCTGATTTTTAATCTTTAAGGAGATTATCCTTTCTGGGGATCTGATTCATTAGTCTTATCCAGCTAATTTGCACGGTGCCTCCCCATTGTACGAGATAAATCCTTCTCATGGTTAGGATAAATCTGACCACTTGGCGACCCTGTTTGATGCTGAGGTCCGTGGATTTCCAGCCGATTTTAGTGATGACTTTTCTAGATTTTTCGTCAACCTACAGCTGGTCTGGACGACAACTTCATGACCTAAATCAAGAAGCGCGTGTCTTTTTCGAAAGACTTTACTTCCTTTTAATGATGGAATTGATTCATCGTGTAGATCCATCTTTCTTCGATAGTTTCATTGGATAAAACAGTTGATTATTGTTCAAAGCAAAAGTATTTTCAAAAATTTGTACAAAAATATGTGATATTTTGAATAACTTGGTAAACTTTTCCCACACTTGGCTTTTATTTATATTTTTCTTTGCCTTTTTCTCTTCTATTCCATTTTTATTAAATGAATTCTAACGTTTTGGTTGTTTATCAATTTATGTCCTTTCCGAGGTAACGATAATTTCGGCTCAATGACCTAGTTTTAATCGTTCCTAAATATATTTAAACATGATTTTGAATCCATTTTGTTAAAAATTTTGAAAAATTTACTAGAAGTGGGTAGTCAGTATATAAGACTAGGGCTGTTCCTTGTTATCGGAGAGCACTAGATTCTAATACAACTACTGCGTTACTAGCATTTTTAATGGTAACCAAGTGTTTAAATAAAAAAATTTTTAAAATCCGAAAGAATTTAACCCCTTCCCACACTTAAGATCTTGCAATGCCCTCATTTACAAGAAATCAGAAATAATTTAAATTATTGAGGGTGATTAGCGCAGAAAAATGATTAAATTTTACCAAAGTTTCAAACATATTGTCGTTTGATTGTTTGAATGATAAATGGTGCACGTCATTTGTTCATTCCGTCTTGTTGTTATTTCACATATATTTTGCATCATTGTCGTCAAAATTACTTGCTTTTGCTGAACTTAATGCCAGTCTTTGAAAACGCGTTGTTTTATCCTGTTTTGTGCATAACATAAAATACATACAATACAAATATAAGAAAAATGCAATTTGAAATGGAACTTTGGCATCCCACTTTCAAATTATAAGAAAAATATTAGTACACAATAATAATAGAAATATCAAACATTACATAAATGTAATTAAAATGTTAAGTGTTTAAAATAATAAAAATATAAATTACCAACTTATCTCTACTGATCAGGAGGTGGGTTATGAGGAAAATTAGGATATGGATCCCAATTCATGTTCGCGTCCGGGTTCCATGGCTGTTGATAGGTGAACTGATATGCTGCGTCATAATCATATAAATCATAAGGTGGTCTCATTTCTGGCTGATGTGCAGGATAGTATGCGGGTCGGGTCGGATAATACATCTCGCCAGGCTGCAACTGGCTTATAATTTGGCGCTGATGATAATCCCATCGGCCATGCTCTCGTTGCCGGGAATGCTCGTAGTCATTCCGACGTTGCCATGCCTCGTACTGCATATGCCTATCATAGTTCGTCATGTATTCATCCTCCATACGAACGCCTAAATCAAGAGCAGTCTCCCGAACAACTCCTATAATGTTGTTCGCCTCTTCCATTTCGTCATCCGAACCTCTCTCTACCTGTCGCTGAGGTCCCTCGTATCGATATACCCGACCACGTCTCATCAATAATACCCTTGCACCGTGATAAAGGTTTGAACTTATAGTTTCACCTTCGTCCTCTATTTCGTTCATTGGACCCCCTTGGTGCTTATCCACACCTAAATACTCTCCAATGAGAGTAATGAAAATACCACCACCTATAATACTCCCCGATTTCATCCCC
This sequence comes from Rutidosis leptorrhynchoides, assembly GCF_046630445.1. Lineage (NCBI taxonomy): Eukaryota > Viridiplantae > Streptophyta > Magnoliopsida > Asterales > Asteraceae > Rutidosis > Rutidosis leptorrhynchoides. The sequence goes on along the minus strand of NC_092334.1, from coordinate 7,230,403 downwards.
GAAACTACATTAGCGAGATAATAACCAACACAATAGGGAATGTTAACGAAACTCCTCGGGTCTCTAATACACTTGAGGTAGAACAAATCGTTTACGGTCAATTTCTCCTTATTCTTACCCCTTTGTGTAATTGTGTTTGCTAAGAATCTATGAATCACCCGGAGTTCAGCTCTATCTATATCTAAGTATGTATGATTTCCACTGGCGTGAAATTCATTAAATTGGGACATACGCCTCCAGACGGCGTTAATATCAAATTCCCTATCTATCCTTTCTCCTTGGGCAATCAGGCTATTACAGTCGGGGCTCAAAAGTTCAGCAGGGGTGTAAATCTGTAAGGCCCTGGCTAAATCTATCATGGACATTCTGTACATGCGTCCACCTAACAGAAATCTAATAAAGCTTCTATCATCTATCCTCCTAACATCACTGTTTAACTTAATAGTTCTAAGTAATTCTATACACCATTCCCTATATATGGTTCTACGAATGGAAAATAGGCGCATCCAATCGTTAAACTGAGAATTGCCATACCTTTGCACCAATAATTCCCGAATCGGTTCGGCAAGGTCAACTGTTTCCAAAGGTACCCAGTCAATTGCCCTTGGCATTTCAACAACCTTAAAGTAGAGAATGTGCATGTTCTTTTGATAATCTGGATACTCTATCCAACATCGATCAAATCTCAGATTTGGGTGTAATTGATCTTCATTAATGTCTAAGCTCAGAATCATTTGATGTGGAGCGAATTGACGAAACTGATTCATGAATAATTGATCTTGATCGTGATATGGAAAATGTTGATCCTCATGTTGTTCTTCTTCTTGTTGCATATGTTGTTCTTGTTCATAAAACATTTCCGGTTCGGGCTCTGGTTGTCTGGACGATGATGCACCGTCCGTATCTGTATTTCTCTGCAAAACACATTAAACACAAAATTTGTGCATCCAAATATGCATTAGTGTTAGCAAAATAATAACTTGAAACAATTATGATGACATGTTCAATTCATAACACATTTTATACATATTTTCCTAACAATAATAATTCTACACTTTTACATACGAAAATGTATACAATGTTTTATCACATTTAAACTCTTAAACATGTCAACAATAATCATTATAGCAATTAAACACTTATTACATGGCATTCAAATCAAACTAGTGCTCATTTTCATATTTTTGTCAAGTCTACACTTTGTCAAATAAGCATATACGAAAAATGTACATCAAGTTCATAAGCATTTATCTCAAATAACATGCCAAAATAATCACTACTACCAATGAAACAAGTTTCAAATGGCTTTTATATCAAATTATCCAAGTTCATGAATTTTTAGACTTAAAAAGTCTACTTTAAATCTCGAAAACATGTTTAGGCTCAAAGTTTGGATTAATTAACTACCTAAACATGTTACACTACTTAATTTAGCAACAATTCATGACAAAAATCAGCCATAACCTGTTTATATCAAAAAGCCCCAAATTGCTCAAGAACACAAACCCTAGATTCTTAAAAATTTGAAGTTTTTAGCTTCAATTCATGTTAAATAGCTTCTATCTAGGATATACATGCATAATATAACATCAATTTAACACTAATTTCACTAAAAATTAACAAAAATTAAATTAGGTAAAATGGCTCAAGAACACACATAATTCGAATTTAAAGAGATTAGGGGTGAAATCTTTACCGTTCTCCTGAAATGGTTGAGACTACTGAATCTAGGCATGATTGTTGTGAAGTTTTGCAAGAAATTTGGTGAAAAATGATGAAAATTTGAGAGAGAATGGGTGTGTGTTCGTGCTTGTGTGTGTTATTGTGAGAAGAAACAGATCGACTGGAATTTTGATCTTGGCCAGTTTTTATTAGCCATGCGAGTCGCATGGTATAAGCCTTTCCCCCATGCGAGTCGCATGGGGTAATTTCCAGGAATTATTTTTTTTTTTTTTTATTTTTTATTTTTTTATATAAAATCTTATACTTTTAAAACATAAAATTTAATAAAATTTTAAAAATTTTGTTTCTTTTTAAGACGAGGTCGTTTCGGGACGATGCCCTAGTCCGTCCTTCGACAAAATTTTAAAATTTGTCAATTTCAAGCAATTGTTTTAAAAGCTTAGATTTTTGGATTTTTTAATTTTTTTGGCATACTTTAAATCAATAAGATTAAAAATAATGATAATAAAAGTTCTCGTCCCTCCCTCGGGTAAAGCAATTTCGGTTCAAAGACCTAGTCTTCAACTTACGACGAATTTTAAAAATCATATTTTTAACTTAATGAGATAAAGTAAATTTTTGTTTTTAAATTCACACAATTTAAATATAAAATTCAAAATTAATATTTAAAAAAAATCACACCAACTTAAAATTTGAAATGCATAAAATTAAAAATTCATATTTTAAAAATTCACACCAGACTTAATTTAAAAATTCATATTATAAATTCACACCAAACTTAAATTAATTTTTCAAATATTTACAATTTTAAATATATTGTTTTTACAAAGTTTACAATATTAATTTAATATTTATATTAATTTTAAAAACATGGTAAAAATAAAATTAAAAATCTTTTTGGCTTTTTATCCCACTTTAATCAATCAAATATTATCAAAAATATGCGCCCCTTTTTTCGGTAAAGTAATTTCGGTTCCAAGACCTAATTTGACTCATGACGAATTTTTGAAATATTTTGGGTTGATTGATTAAAGATATTTATACCTTAAGAATAAACGTTAAATTTCGCAGTGATGTAATAAATTTTTTGAATGATATCAATAATTTCGGTCGCCAAACCTAATTTTATTCAATACCAATTTAATACTTTTTAGCGAACAAATTAGCGTTTATTATCAAAAGGTTAAAAAAATAAAAATAAAAACTGTACAGACATACCTGTGAAATAGATTTCTTAGTTATATGATCTATTCCATTCATAAGATAGTCGGTTTAATTGGTTTTCCATGGCTACATAGGCGTAACCTCGAGCATTCAGTGTCTTTTCTTCTAAACATATGAACGGTCCGTCTCTGCATAAAGTAACAAATTCGGTATTTGAATAGGTTTGATTATTTGAACATTTACCTCCATGTGACCATTTTCCGCATTTGTGACATCGTTCTAGGTGTCGTGCTCTTCTTTTCGCTGCGGATTTTGATTTTCCTTTACCAAATTGTAACTTATTATCTTCGCATCTGGATTCTTTTCTAACTCCGTCCATTCTTTCTCTGATTACTGATACTATTTCACTCGGTAGTATGTCATTATTTCTTTTAGTGATCAAAGCGTGTAGCATTAGACCATGGTTTAGTTCACAGGCAGTCTTCATTTTGTAAAAACCTAAAAAAAATAAAAATTCAGAATGGGGGGAGAAGACTAGTTCTTTAGGGTCTGCTAGGGAAAGACCATTCGGGTTCCATTTTCGAGAACTACACGAAAACAGACAATCTAACTCTAACAGAAATACATATTATCCTTTAAAGACTTGATTCTCCCCACACTTAGTTAGTTGTGGTATCGAAATTGTGATTAACTTCGTTGTCGACTTCCATCGGACCATGTATGTAATGTTTAACTCTGTGACCATTAACTTTAAATTCAATCCCATTTGAATTTATTAATTCTATCGTTCCGTATGGGAAAACTCTTTTGACTATGAATGGTCCAGACCATCTTGATTTCAATTTTCCAGGAAATAGCTTGAATCGTGAATTGAAAAGAAGAACTCTGTCTCCTTCTTTAAATTCTTTTGAACTTCTGATTCTTTTATCATGCCATTTCTTCGTTCTTTCTTTATAGATTAACGAATTTTCGTATGCTTCATGTCTTAATTCTTCTAATTCGTTTAGTTGACTTAATCGTAGACGTCCGGCTTCATGTAAATCAAGATTACATGTCTTCAAAGCCCAAAATGCTTTGTGTTCAATTTCTACTGGAAGATAACATGCTTTTCCATAAACAAGTCTAAAAGGTGTGGTTCCAATTGGAGTTTTGTAGGCTGTTCTAAAAGCCCAGAGTGCATCCTCCAATTTAATGGACCATTCCTTTGGATTTGATCCTACGGTTTTCTCTAGAATACGTTTTAAAGCTCGGTTTGTATTTTCAACTTGTCCACTTGTTTGTGGATGATATGCGGTGGAGATTTTATGAGTTACTCCATATCTTTTAAGAACTTTCTCAAGTTGATTATTACAGAAATGAGTACCCCGATCACTTATTAAAGCTTTCGGTGTTCCAAACCTTGCAAAAAGACGTTTTAAAAAGTTGACTACAACTCGTGCATCGTTAGTTGGGAGAGCTTGTGCTTCCACCCATTTAGATACATAATCAATGGCTACGAGTATATATAGATTATTATTAGATTTTGGAAATGGACCCATAAAGTCAATACCCCAAATGTCAAATACTTCACATACTTGGATGACATTTTGTGGCATTTCATCACGTTGACTTATTTTTCCGGCCCTTTGACATGCATCACAGGATTTGCAAAGAAGGTGTGCGTCTTTGTAAATTGTAGGCCAATAGAATCCAGCTTCATAAACTTTTCTTGCTGTTAGTTGAGGCCCATAATGCCCTCCTGTTGGTCCTGTGTGACAATGGTTTAAAATTTTACTAGCTTCATCTCCAAATACACATCGGCGTATTATTCCATCGGGACAACTTTTAAACAGATGTGGATCTTCCCAGAAATAGTGTTTTATATCACTGAAGAATTTCTTTCGTCTTTGGTACGATAATCCTTTTTCAAGGAATCCACAAACTAAGTAGTTTGCATAGTCTGCAAATCATGGGATTTCTTTATAATCTATCTTCAATAGATATTCATCAGGAAAGTTGTCTTGTATGGCCGATTCATTTAGAACTTCTAATTCGGGATTTTCAAGACGAGAAAGATGATCAGTGGCGAGATTTTCTGCTCCTCTTTTATCTCGGATTTCAATATCAAACTCTTGTAAGAGTAAGATCCAACGGATTAATCTTGGTTTAGCATCTTGTTTTGAAAATAGGTATCTAAGAGCAGAATGGTCGGTATAGACCACCGTTTTTGCTAAAACGAGATATGATCGAAATTTTTCAAAAGCAAAGACAATAGCAAGGAGTTCTTTTTCAGTAGTTGTATAGTTCGTTTGTGCTCCTTGTAATGTCTTACTAGCATAATATATAGGTTGAAATCGTTTTTCAATCCTTTGTCCTAAAACGGCTCCCATTGCAAAATCACTTGCATCGCACATTAGTTCAAATGGTAGATTCCAATTTGGTGTTATCATGATCGGTGCATTAGTGAGTTTCTCTTTAAGAATATTAAAAGATTTGATACACTCATCTGAAAAGATGAATGGCGCATCCTTTTCTAGGAGTTTATTCATAGGAGTGGCAATTTTAGAAAAATCTTTTATGAAACGTCGGTAAAAACCGGCATGCCCTAGAAAACTCCTAACTCCTCTAACATTTGTGGGATGTGGAAGTTTAGCAATTACATCTACTTTAGCTCTATCCACTTCAATTCCTTCTTTTGAAATTTTATGTCCAAGAACGATGCCTTCTTTAACCATGAAATGGCATTTCTCCCAATTAAGTACTAGATTTGATTTTTCGCATCTAATTAGCATTCGTTCCAGATTAACTAGACATGATTTAAATGTATCACCGAAGACTGAAAAGTCATCCATGAATACTTCCATGCATTCTTCTATCATGTCATGAAAAATCGCCATCATACACCTTTGAAAGGTTGCAGGGGCGTTGCAAAGTCCAAATGGCATGCGTTTGTAAGCAAAAGTACCATAAGGGCACGTGAATGTGGTTTTCTCTTGATCTTCGGGTGCTATTGGAATTTGAAAATATCCGGAAAATCCATCTAGAAAACAATAGTAACTATTTCCGGCTAATCTTTCCAACATTTGATCAATGAAAGGTAAGGGAAAGTGATCTTTTCTGGTGGCGTCATTTAATTTTCTATAATCAATACATACACGCCATCCTGTTACAGTCCTAGTAGGAATAAGCTCATTTTTCTCATTTGTAATGACAGTCATGCCACCCTTCTTAGGCACGCATTGAACTGGGCTTACCCATGGACTATCAGAAATTGGATATATCAAACCTGCATCTAGCAGTTTAATAATCTCTTTCTTAACTACACCTTGCATATTAGGATTTAGTCTTCGTTGGCATTGCACATACGTTTTATGACCCTCTTCCATAAGGATTTTATGTGTGCAATACGAATGACTTATTCCTTTAATATCATGAATCTTCCATGCAATGGCTGGTTTATGAGCTTTCAACACAGAAATGAGTTGTGATTTCTCATTTTCTGTAAGAGAAGATGATATTATTACAGGTAATTCAGATTCACCATGTAAATAAGCGTATTCCAAATGGTTTGGAAGTGGCTTTAACTCTAATTTCGGAGGTTCTTCTATCGATGATTTATATCGATATCTGTCTTCTTCTTTTAGCATTTGAATTTCTTCTGTTGTTGGTTCATATCCATTAGCTATAAGTGTAGCTAACATTTCAGCTTCATCAATTGGTTCATTACCTTCTCCTAAAGAACATTCTCCTGTTCCTTGTAATTCTGGAAATTCTTCTAATAATTCTGCATGTGCATCTATAGTTTGAATATAATAACATGTATCATCTGCAGATTGTGGTTGTTGCATTGCTCTATCAACTGAAAAGGTAACACTCTCATCCTCTATACTTAGGGTCAGTTTCTTACCGAACACGTCTATCATTGCTTTAGCCGTGTTTAAGAATGGTCTTCCTAATATGAGAGGAACTTGAGAATCTTCTTCCATGTCCAAAACAACAAAATCTACTGGAAATACTAAAGTACCAACTTTAACTAGCATGTTCTCTATTAACCCTCTAGGATATTTTATTGATCTATCGGCTAGTTGTATGCTTATTCTGGTTGGTTTCAATTCTCCAAGGTCTAGTTTAGCGTATAGTGAATACGGCATTAGATTTATACTAGCACCTAAGTCTGCCAATGCTTCTATTGAACTAAGACTACCCAGAAAACATGGAATTGTGAAACTTCCTGGATCAGATAGTTTTTCTGGTATCTTATTCAACAGCACTGCTGAACAATTAGCATTCATAGTAACAGCCGAGAGTTCTTCCATTTTCTTTCTATTTGAGATTAGATCTTTCAAGAATTTAGCATATCTTGGCATTCCTGAAATCACATCAATGAAAGGAAGATTTACATTTATCTGTTTAAACATATCCAAGAATTTGGATTGCTCGGCTTCAAGTTTCTCTTTCTTCATTTTACTCGGGTAAGGAAGTGGTGGTTGGTATGGTTTAACATAAGGTTTATCCTTAACTGTGTTATCTTCATTAACCTTTTCAACTACCGGTTCTTTTTCCTTATCTTGATCAGGTTGTGGTTCTTGTGGAGTAGGAATAGTTTCATCAGAAGTTACAGGTATTTCAGGTGGTTTAAGTGTTGTACCACTTCTTGTGGTAATAGCTTTAGCTGTTTCATTCCGGGGGTTAGCATTTGTATCACTAGGTAGACTTCCCGGTTTTCTTTCACCTATTAACCTTGCTAGGTTACTTACTTCTTGTTCCAGATTTTGAATAGAAGCTTGTTGATTTCTAAATGCTTGAGCATTTTGTTCATTGGTTTGTTTTTGAGATGTGAAAAACTGCGTTTGAGTTTCAACTAGCTTTGTCATCATATCTTCTAAATTCGGCTTTTTATCATCGGTTTGTTGTGGAGGTTTGTTTTGAAAATTAGGTCTTTGCTGATTGTAAGTATTATTGGATACTTGTTGATTGCTAGGACCTTGTTGGTTGTTGTATGGAATATTTCGGTTATAATTCTGGTTTTGATTGTAAATCGGTCTTGGCGGTTGATAATTATTCTGATAATTATTTCCAGGCCTTTGGTTTATGTATGAAATATTCTCTCTTTGTTCCATTGTTAATTCAATACTGAGACAATCTTTTGTCAAATGTGGTCCTCCACACTGCTCACAACTAATTCGTATTGAGTGAATATCCTTAGTCATCTTTTCCATTCGTCTTTCCACAGCATCTATCTTTGCGGAAATGGAATCTAAGTCATGGCTAGAATCGGCTCTAGCTGCTTTAGATGATCTAATGATATCTTTTTCTTGGTGCCACTCATGTGAGTGGGAAGCAGTGTTATCAATAATTTTGTAAGAATCATTTTCGGTTTTCTTCATAATAGAACCACCAGCTGCTATATCTATGTCTTTCCTTGTAGTGATGTCGCATCCTTGGTAGAATATTTGTACTATTTGACAGGTGTCTAAACCATGTTGCGGACATCCTCTTAATAACTTTCCATATCTTGTCCACGCCTCATATAGAGTTTCATTTGGTTTCTGTGTGAACGTAACAATTTCTGCTTGAAGTCTTACGGCTTTAGATGCAGGAAAGAATTGTTTAAGAAATTTGTCAATTAAAACGTCCCATGTATCGATCGCCCCTTCAGGTAACGATTCCAACCAATCTTTGGCTTCTCCCTTTAAAGTCCAGGGAAATAACATGAGATATATCTGTTCATCCTCCACTTCTCGGATTTTAAATAGTGTGCAGATCCTATTAAAGGTACGTAGATGTTCATTTGGATCTTCCTTCGGCGTACCACTAAATTGGCATTGATTAGTCACCATGTGTAGAATTTGTCCTTTGATTTCATAATCTGGCGCATTAATGTCTGGATGAGTAATTGCGTGACCTTGGCCAGTGCGTTTAGCTCTCATTCGGTCTTCCATACTTAAAGGTTCCAGATTCTCCATAATTGAATTTGTTGAATCGGTATCACTAGATGATTCTGATTTAATGGTTCGTTCCTCAACAATCTCTGTTTGAATGATTGGTGGCTCCGGAGGAAAGTTTAATGGTTCAGGATCTACGAACCGTTCCTGAATATTTTCTGGATTCTCAATTGTGAGGTTGGGTTCAAAAAATGGATTATCGGAAATTTGAACTGAAGTACTTGGTTGACTGGATGACGATTCTAAAGAAAAATCAACGGCGGTTATATTTACTAAATGTCTTGATCTAGTTACAGGTGGTGAACGTACAAAAGGTGATGAACGTCTTGCTCGGTGCATTCACTGAATATCCTATTAGTTTTTAAAAGGAAAGAAAAATTATAATAAGTTATCCAATTAATAGACTTTTCTGATTTTGCCCACGTTTTGAATAGCCAAAAGATGCAGCAGAGGGGCAGGATTCGTTTGGTCTCAATATAATTGAGGACTGTTTGGCTCCAATAACCCGGTCCACGTACAAATCCAACTATTACTACGAACCAGAAAATTTTGATGTCTATTAATTTAACCACTCAAAATAAATTTTCGTAATTTTAAGAAATTTAGATAAGAAGTAGAAAAAATTCTAAGTCCTAAAAACTAGAATGGCGAGAAATAAGAGAGAAAAAGAGTTCGTCGCAAAAGGTAGAAAAAGAAAAAATATGGTTGAAAAATAAAAGGTGACGGAAAAATAAAAGAAACTTATAAAAACTTAAAAATACTTAACTAACCTAACCTTATTACTACAACTAACTTAAAATTATAATCGCAAATTGAAATTACTAATTGGAATGATAATTGATACATAGTAAAAGGTGTCTAAAAATATTAAAGCTTACAGGAAAAACTAAATCCCAAATGGAAATAACTTAAAAAAGAAACTAAAACTTAAAAAGGCGTCGCAAAATTCTAAAGCACCTAATACTTAATCTAAGGAATAAGCACTTAAGAGAGTTTACGGCAAAGCCTAAAAATCTAAAGTTACTACGGCAAATACTATGTCTAAGTACGAACAATAAAAATATAAAAATTACGCTAAACGATTAAAAAGTACAAAATATTAAAAGAAATAAAAAGTGATAAAAAAAATACAATTTTTATTAAAATATTATTTTTATATTAATTATATTAAAGTATTAAGTTTTAAATATAATAAAACTAATTAAAAGTAGTTAAAAATAATTAAACTAAAAACTTAATTAATAATAATAAAAACAAACTAGGTTTTATAATAATAATAATATATTACTCCGCATTAAATGCAGAATTAGGGCAAAGATTGTGGCCTGACCTGGGTCATCATGCGAGTCGCATGATTTTAGGGAGGGGGTCATGCGAGTCGCATGACCTTCCTTGCAGGTTCAAATCAGGGGGGTCAATGACAGGTTCAATCGTAATTTTTATTTAATATTTATTTTCTTTTTCTGTTTTATAATTAAATAAAATATATAAATAATAAAAACTTTTAAAATTTTAAAACTAAAAAGAAAATACTTTATAATTTTATAAATAAACTTAAAAATAGATTTTAAAATATTATATTTTTTTTTTTTCGATTTTTTTATAGTTTTTTAAATTTTTTTTTTTTATATTAGCGTTGCGCTTCCGGCGTTTAAGATGATCCCCGGCAGCGGCGCCAAAAATACTTGATGTTATGCGAGGTGTATATAAAATAGTTATTAATTTTAGCAGAAAACACTATTAAATACGATACAATTTTACACAAGATATTTATTTATTTATAGAATGGGTATACTTAAACCTTGCTACAACACTTATAGGCAGTGTACCTAATCGTACAGTAGTGTAGTTTTTAGTAAGTCCGGTTCGTTCCACAGGGAAATCTTTAAACAAAGCTCAACGCTATATTAGTTTACTTTTATAAAAATACAAACATATATATAAGTAATATTATTATTATAAAGAGGGGTTTTTACCGTTTAATGACCGGTTTGTCGATTTTAAAACTTTAGTCGCAGTTAAAACCTAATGTAAAATATAAAATAAATACAAGACTTAAATTAAAGCGTAAAGTAAATAACGATAATGAAATTGCGAATAATAAAAGTGCGATAAAATAAACTTGCGATAATTAAAAAGTACGATAATTAAAAGTGCGATTAAATAACAATAAATAAAAGTGCGATAATTAGAAGTGCAATTAAATATAAAATAAAGGAAATTAAATATGAAATAAAAGAATTATGCTTATTTAAACTTCCGTAATCATGATGTTCGACGTGTTGATTTTAGTTTTATGCCCATGGGTTAATTGTCCTTTGTCCTGGATTATTTAATCTGTCCGTCTGGTTTTTGTCCATAACAGTCCATCAGTCATAAATATAAAGTGCGAGTGTCCTCATCAAATTATTCTTATACCCGAAGTTAAATATTCCAACTAATTGGGGATTCGAATTGTAACAAGGTTTTAATACTTTGTTTAATGAATACACCAGGTTATCGACTGCGTGTAAACCAAGGTTTTACTACTTTGTTAACAATTACACCAATTACCCTTGAATGTAATTTCACCCCTGTTTTAATTATTCTAGTGGCTATTAATCCATTCCCGTGTCCGGTTAAATGAACGATTATTCGTACATATAAATACCCCGCCCATCGTGTCCGATCGAGTGTATATGGTAATTTATAGGGACGCCCAATTGTAAATCTTTATATTAACATTAATAAACTCTCATTTAATTAAACAAATATAAAGCCCATTAATAGCCCATAGTCTAATTTCCACAAGTGTCGTTCTTTTGTCCAAACCCCAATTATGGTACAAAGCCCAATTACCCAATTTTAGTAATTAGCCCAACATCATGATTACTTCGTTTTAAATAAGCATAATAATAACTTAGCTACGAGACATTAATTTAAAAAGGTTGAACATAACTTACAATGATTAAAAATAGCGTAGCGTTACACGGACAGAATTTCGACTTACACCCTTAAAACAATCCTTAACATAACCTTATTATTATTATTAATTAAAATTAAAATTATAAATATTTATTTATATGTTTGAGATAGAGGGAGATAGATATTATTGTGTAAAGAAAACGGATGCCAGAAGTCGCTTTAAATAGAATGTGGCCTGGAAAAGGGGTTCATGCGACTCGCATGAGTTTCCCCTTCCAGCCATGCGAGTCGCATGGCAAGAGATTCCAGCTCATGATCTTTTGTCTGATTGCTTGCCGACATAATAAATAAATAATATAAATATATAAATAATTTTAATAATTATTTATATATTATATTATATTTATATGCATAGTTGAGTAGATATTTTTGGTCCGTTGCGTCGGGCGTTTCTTCTAGGCTCAGGTCCCGGTTCCGGATTTTCGGACGTCCTCGCGTATTATTTTAAATCGCATACTTTGCGTCTTGTAACTTGTACTCTTGTCATTTTGAGACGTTCCTCATCAATATTTTGAACCTTTTTAATTGTATCTTGTACTTTTTAGCTCTTTGGACCTTTTTGTCTTCAATTTGTCGAATTTGCCTTTTATCTTCTCTTTTTAATATTTAAACGAATATCGCTTGTAATTTGAACAATTGCAACTAAAATCTTGTCTTTCCTGAGGAATAATGCTATAAAATATGTGTTCATTTTTGGCATTATCAGTTATTGTTTGTTTTAAAATGAATGCAGTCTTTAAAAAATGTCTCATATAAAGGTCAAAACCTCGCAACGAAATCAATTAATATGGAACGTTTTTAATTTATAAGAACGGGACATTTCATATTACAACTATTAGAAGCACATCATTACATCAGCTATAACTCCCTTTTAATAGATATAATAGATTATATATATTACATATATAATATATACCGTAATATTTACTAAAAAATATTATACAAAAACATAATAAATAATTCAGAAGACTATTAACTACTTGCCACTTTAATCGTTATAAGACACTTAATTAATAATTAATAATAATAATAATAATAATAATAATAATAATAATAATAATAATAATAATAATAATAATAATAATAATAATAATAATACTCTTCACTGGGGGAAGATCTCAGCGTTACGAAGAGTTGCTAGGCTCTGATAGAGAACAATCCCGGAACAACATGTTGGTTTAGTGTGCACGTCATAACACAAATCTATACTACCACTTATATACAAGCCTACGGGGTACTTAGATATCCGGGTATATGTATATATTGTATATACATATTTATAATCACCAACTATTATATATTGTTGATATATAATTATAACCTAAAGTTAACATGATTTAATAAAATATGATTTAGTTAAATGTATTATAGACTAAATGAGTCATTTGACAAGAAAATACTTGATGGGCTTTATTTAATTTTAGTTTAAATTAAATCTTGAAATGTCTACATATATTTTGAAGATATACGGCCCAAATTTAAAAACCTCAAAGGATTGTTATCACATTGTTTTTGGCCCGAAAAAGTCATATATTACTCCATTTAATAATATATAAAATTAATTAAGGGTTGTTCGGTTTTAGATGTACTCGTAGCTGCACATTCAAAATAAGGTTTTTTAGTTTTGTCGATTACCGATGGTCTATGGTCAAGAATTGAAACAAAAGGTATTTTGTTTTTGTGTTGAAGTTAGCGAAAACAATAAACATTTATATGTTTTGTTTGGGTTTTGTAACAAATCAAAGTAAACAGTTTCTTTGAGTCTTGTTACTACCGTCGAACATGCAGGGTGTGTGTTTGATGGTTATGATATTTGGTGATTCAAGATCTAGCAGTCTCTGGTGTTTTTTTGACGTGCTCTGTGGATACCTGTAGAAGTGTTCTACTTTGGACACTCATTTCAATCTACTCATGACTATCGCTCGCTAAAGGTATATCTAAACTCCACTTTGTGATTTATTTATTTGACAATTATTAGTGGTGTAATTGGATCCTTTTGGGAACCGTTAATCGTGTGAATGTTTAATTGAAATTTTATATTAAAATAAAAATGTTTATTTTTATCGTTCCGCTGTGTTTATAAAATTTTAAAGTACACACGATTTTCCAACAGTGGTAATCAGAGCCGCTTTTACACCGTTTTAATTGTCGTGTGATTATTCTTTAGATTTAGCTTTTTGGTGTAAGTTAAAACCTTTTTGGTTTTTAAAGTCAACTCGGTTGATTTAGACTTAACCTCATGACGCACAAATATGATCGAAAGAATATCACAATTTTAAATTGTAGTTGTAGATTTATTTGTTATGGCTTGAATAATTATGATAATTGTTGATTGTTTTATTTCATGGTTATACACATGCATTGTAATCACGGACAAGCCATATGTAGGTTTTAATAATGTAGTTATTAAAATTATGATTGCATACATAGCCCGTAATGCCCCGACCTATGTATTTGGTTTTGTGTGAATGTTGTGATTGGTGGTTATGACAGTTTTAAGCCATGTTGGTTATTTGATTTATTGAGAGGCCATAGGAGCCAAGTTGTATTGTATATATTTTTAATTTCATAGTTTTGTATTTGGTTTATTTCAATTTGTAAAAGTACTAGATCAGTTGTATTTTTAAATTTAAATAAATGTAACAAGACGAAGATTGAAGATAAAGATGCAACATGGAGATTGACTTAGAAGATGGCGAATGAATCAAGTTAACAACAATGGCGTTCGACATAAGTTTTCACTTGGTTTTTGAATCAAGTGGGAGCTATGGTTTTGTCCTTAGTTTGACCTCTTGATCTCATGTCGGCTAATGAGATCAAGCATAGGATTTTGGGCTAGGCTATGTATGTGTGTGATGCATGATTGTGTTTTATTTTTCCGCATTTATATATATATATATATATATATATATATATATATATATATATATATATATATATATATATATATATATATATATATATATATATATATATATATAATTGTTGATTATATTATATGCTAAATGTTTTTGATGAAAACGTTAAATAAAATACGTAACGAGTTTAAAGATTAAAATTGTTGATTTTAAAAGTTAAACTCTAACGAGTTTAAAATTGATGATTTTAAAACTCAAATAATATATATGATCGACACCTTTTTAAAATTGTTTTAAAACGATACACGTTTGTGTATTTATTATTTTTTATATGCTATAAATTAAATAACAAATTAGACGCACAACATTATCGACATATACAATTGGTTGAATTATTTTTTAACTAATAGTGTAGCGAATCTTTTGTGCATGCATTATTCGTTGACACAAACTTTTTCTAAAATACCCGTCAAATTTAAGTCATGCCATCCAATGAGCTTGCAAACACTCCTCGTTATTTTTCTGATCTAGTGAGACTAGGCTGAATTATAGCCACGAGGTGGATTTTTCGATCTAGTGAGACTAGCGTGAATTTCCACTGTTTCCAAATTGGACGACTTAATCGTATTCACGGTGAGACCTGAGTTCGAGGCAAGGATGAGATAAACATGCCAGTAGATAATAGTGGTTTGTTGGACTACATATATCTCTAGGTCTCATATGAAATGTCCCGTTCTTATTGATTAAAAACGTTCCATATTAATTGATTTCGTTGCGAGGTTTTGACCTCTATATGAGACGTTTTTCAAAGACTGCATTCATTTTAAAACAAACCATAACCTTTATTTCATCAATAAAGGTTTAAAAGTTTTACATAGATTATCAAATAATGATAATCTAAAATATCCTGTTTACACACGACCATTACATAATGGTTTACAATACAAATATGTTACAACAAAATAAGTTTCTTGAATGCAGTTTTTACACAATATCATACAAGCATGGACTCCAAATCTCGTCCTTATTTAAGTATGCGACAGCGGAAGCTCTTAATAATCACCTGAGAATAAACATGCTTTAAAACGTCAACAAAAATGTTGGTGAGTTATAGGTTTAACCTATATATATCAAATCATAATAATAGACCACAAGATTTCATATTTCAATACATATCCCATACATAGAGATAAAAATCATTCATATGGTGAACACCTGGTAACCGACAATAACAAGATGCATTTTTAAGAATATCCCCATCATTCCGGGACACCCTTCGGATATGATATAAATTTCGAAGTACTAAAGCATCCGGTACTTTGGATGGGGTTTGTTAGGCCCAATAGATCTATCTTTAGGATTCGCGTCAATTAGGGTGTCTGTTCCCTAATTCTTAGATTACCAGACTTAATAAAAAGGGCATATTCGATTTCGATAATTCAACCATAGAATGTAGTTTCACGTACTTGTGTCTATTTTGTAAATCATTTATAAAACCTGCATGTATTCTCATCCCAAAAATATTAGATTTTAAAAGTGGGACTATAACTCACTTTCACAGATTTTTACTTCGTTGAGAAGTAAGACTTGGCCACTGTTGATTCACGAACCTATAACAATATATACATATATATTAAAGTATGTTCAAAATATATTTACAACACTTTTAATATATTTTGATGTATTAAGTTTATTAAGTCAGCTGTCCTCGTTAGTAACCTACAACTAGTTGTCCACAGTTAGATGTACAGAAATAAATCAATAAATATTATCTTGAATCAATCCACGACCCAGTGTATACGTATCTCAGTATTGATCACAACTCAAACTATATATATTTTGGAATCAACCTCAACCCTGTATAGCTAACTCCAACATTCACATATAGAGTGTCTATGGTTGTTCCGAAATATATATAGATGTGTCGACATGATAGGTCGAAACATTGTATACGTGTCTATGGTATCTCAAGATTACATAATATACAATACAAGTTGATTAAGTTATGGTTGGAATAGATTTGTTACCAATTTTCACGTAGCTAAAATGAGAAAAATTATCCAATCTTGTTTTACCCATAACTTCTTCATTTTAAATCCGTTTTGAGTGAATCAAATTGCTATGGTTTCATATAGAACTCTATTTTATGAATCTAAATAGAAAAGTATAGGTTTATAGTCGGAAAAATAAGTTACAAGTCGTTTTTGTAAAGGTAGTCATTTCAGTCGAAAGAACGACGTCTAGATGACCATTTTAGAAAACATACTTCCACTTTGAGTTTAACCATAATTTTTGGATATAGTTTCATGTTCATAATAAAAATCATTTTCTCAGAATAACAACTTTTAAATCAAAGTTTATCATAGTTTTTAATTAACTAACCCAAAACAGCCCGCGGTGTTACTACGACGGCGTAAATCCGGTTTTACGGTGTTTTTCGTGTTTCCAGGTTTTAAATCATTAAGTTAGCATATCATATAGATATAGAACATGTGTTTAGTTAATTTTAAAAGTCAAGTTAGAAGGATTAACTTTTATTTGCGAACAAGTTTAGAATTAACTAAACTATGTTCTAGTGATTACGAGTTTAAACCTTCGAATAAGATAGTTTTATATATATGAATCGAATGATGTTATGAACATCATTACTACCTCAAGTTTAGTAGGTAAACCTACTGGAAGTGACAAGAAATGATCTAGCTTCAAAGGATCTTGGATGGCTTGAAAGTTCTTGAAGTAGGATCATGACACAAAAACAAGTTCAAGTAAGATTTTTGCTCGAATTAAGATAGTTTATAGTTATAGAAATTGAATCAAAGTTTGAATATGAATATTACCTTGAATAAGAAAGATAACCTACTGTATATAACAAAGGTTTCTTGATCTTAGATGATTACTTGAAATGGATTAGAAAGCTTGGAAGTAAATTAGTAAACTTGAAGGGATTTTTGAAGTATTCTTGAAGTGTTCTTCCTATGATGATTATAGCGTGATTCTTGAAGTGATTTTTGATGAAGATGATGATTAACTACTGGAAAAATACGTTCATAATAGTGTGGGTGTGTTGAGAGAGAATTAGAAAGAGATTTAGAAGTGAAATGGAGTGAATGATGAGTGTTAATTGGTGAGTGGTGAGTGGGGTTAAAAGGAGTTCTAGTTAGTTGACTAGCTCATGGTAGAAGTTAAAATTGATTAGTCATACATGACATAATCAAGAGTGGAATCCCATGCTAGTTCCTATTGGTATATACCCATAGTAAGTACGTTTTGAAGCTGTGTATAATACGGGTAAGAATACGACTAGAATTCTTGATGAAAGAAAAGAATGGGAAAGTAACTGTAACCATTTTCGTTAAGTATGAGTGTTTTGATATATGTCTTGAAGTCTTCCAAAAGTATTTTAATACATCTAAATACACTACATGTATATACATTTTAACGGAGTCGTTAAGTCATCGTTAGTCGTTACATGTAAGTGTTGTTTTGAAACCTTTAAGTTAACGATCTCAATTAATGTTGTTAAACCATTGTTTATTATATCTAATGAGATGTTAAATTATTATATTATCATGATATTATGATATATTAATATATCTTAATATGATATATATACATTTAAATGTCGTTACAACGATAATCGTTACATATATGTCTCGTTTCGAAATCCTTAAGTTAGTAGTCTTGTTTATATGTATATAACTCATTGTTAATATACTTATGGAGATACTTACTTATCATAATCTCATGTTAACCATATGTATATCCATATATATATCATCAAGTCGTTTTTACAAGTTTTAACGTTCGTGAATCGCCGGTCAACTTGGGTGGTCAATTGTCTATATGAAACATATTTCAATTAATCAAGTCTTAACAAGTTTGATTGCTTAACATGTTGGAAACATTTAATCATGTAAATATCAATCTCAATTAATATATATAAACATGGAAAAGTTCGGGTCACTACAGTACCTACCCGTTAAATAAATTTCGTCCCGAAATTTTAAGCTGTTGAAGGTGTTGACGAATCTTCTGGAAATAGATGCGGGTATTTCTTCTTCATCTGATCTTCATGCTCCCAGGTGAACTCGGGTCCTCTACGAGCATTCCATCGAACCTTAACAATTGGTATCTTGTTTTGCTTAAGTCTTTTAACCTCACGATCCATTATTTCGACGGGTTCTTCGATGAATTGGAGTTTTTCATTGATTTGGATTTCATCTAACGGAATAGTGAGATCTTCTTTAGCAAAACATTTCTTCAAATTCGAGACGTGGAAAGTGTTATGTACAGCCGCGAGTTGTTGAGGTAACTCAAGTCGGTAAGCTACTGGTCCGACACGATCAATAATCTTGAATGGTCCAATATACCTTGGATTTAATTTCCCTCGTTTACCAAATCGAACAACGCCTTTCCAAGGTGCAACTTTAAGCATGACCATCTCTCCAATTTCAAATTCTATATCTTTTCTTTTAATGTCAGCGTAGCTCTTTTGTCGACTTTGGGCGGTTTTCAACCGTTGTTGAATTTGGATGATCTTCTCGGTAGTTTCTTGTATAATCTCCGGACCCGTAATCTGTCTATCCCCCACTTCACTCCAACAAATCGGAGACCTGCACTTTCTACCATAAAGTGCTTCAAACGGCGCCATCTCAATGCTTGAATGGTAGCTGTTGTTGTAGGAAAATTCTGCTAACGGTAGATGTCGATCCCAACTGTTTCCGAAATCAATAACACATGCTCGTAGCATGTCTTCAAGCGTTTGTATCGTCCTTTCGCTCTGCCCATCAGTTTGTGGATGATAGGCAGTACTCATGTCTAGACGAGTTCCTAATGCTTGCTGTAATGTCTGCCAGAATCTTGAAATAAATCTGCCATCCCTATCAGAGATGATAGAGATTGGTATTCCATGTCTGGAGACGACTTCCTTCAAATACAGTCGTGCTAACTTCTCCATCTTGTCATCTTCTCTTATTGGCAGAAAGTGTGCTGATTTGGTGAGACGATCAACTATTACCCAAATAGTATCAAAACCACTTGCAGTCCTTGGCAATTTAGTGATGAAATCCATGGTAATGTTTTCCCATTTCCATTCTGGGATTTCGGGTTGTTGAAGTAGACCTGATGGTTTCTGATGCTCAGCTTTGACCTTAGAACACGTCAAACATTCTCCTACATATTTAGCAACATCGCCTTTCATACCCGGCCACCAAAAATGTTTCTTGAGATCCTTGTACATCTTCCCCGTTCCAGGATGTATTGAGTATCTGGTTTTATGAGCTTCTCTAAGTACCATTTCTCTCATATCTCCAAATCTTGGTACCCAAATCCTTTCAGCCCTATACCGGGTTCCGTCTTCCCGAATATTAAGATGCTTCTCCGATCCTTTGGGTATTTCATCCTTTAAATTTCCTTCTTTTAAAACTCCTTGTTGCGCCTCCTTTATTTGAGTAGTAAGGTTATTATGAATCATTATATTCATAGATTTTACTCGAATGGGTTCTCTGTCCTTCCTGCTCAAGGCATCGGCTACCACATTTGCCTTTCCCGGGTGGTAACGAATCTCAAAGTCGTAATCATTCAATAATTCAATCCACCTACGCTGCCTCATATTCAGTTGTTTCTGATTAAATATGTGTTGAAGACTTTTGTGGTCGGTATATATAATACTTTTGACCCCATATAAGTAGTGCCTCCAAGTCTTTAATGCAAAAACAACCGCGCCTAATTCCAAATCATGCGTCGTATAATTTTGTTCGTGAATCTTCAATTGTCTAGACGCATAAGCAATCACCTTCGTTCGTTGCATTAATACACAACCGAGACCTTGCTTTGATGCGTCACAATAAATCACAAAATCATCATTCCCTTCAGGCAATGACAATATAGGTGCCGTAGTTAGCTTTTTCTTCAATAACTGAAACGCTTTCTCTTGTTCATCATTCCATTCAAATTTCTTCCCTTTATGCGTTAATGCAGTCAAGGGTTTTGCTATTCTGGAAAAGTCTTGGATGAACCTTCTGTAGTAACCAGCTAGTCCTAAAAACTGGCGTATGTGTTTCGGAGTTTTCGGGGTTTCCCACTTTTCAACAGTTTCTATCTTTGCCGGATCCACCTTAATACCTTCTTTGTTCACTATGTGACCGAGGAATTGAACTTCTTCCAACCAAAATGCATACTTTGAAAACTTAGCGTACAATTCTTCCTTCCTCAATACTTCTAACACCTTTCTCAAATGTTCACCGTGTTCTTGGTCATTCTTTGAGTAAATAAGTATGTCATCAATGAAAACAATGACAAACTTGTCAAGGTATGGTCCACACACTCGGTTCATAAGGTCCATGAACACAGCTGGTGCATTAGTTAAACCAAACGGCATGACCATAAACTCGTAATGACCGTAACGTGTTCTGAAAGCAGTCTTTGGAATATCATCTTCTTTCACCCGCATTTGATGATACCCGGAACGTAAGTCAATCTTTGAATAAACAGACGAGCCTTGTAGTTGATCAAATAAGTCGTCGATTCTCGGTAGTGGGTAGCGGTTCTTGATGGTAAGTTTGTTCAACTCTCGGTAGTCGATACACAACCTGAATGTACCATCTTTCTTTTTGACAAACAAAACAGGAGCTCCCCACGGTGATGTGCTTGGTCGAATGAAACCACGCTCTAAAAGTTCTTGTAATTGGCTTTGCAGTTCTTTCATCTCGCTGGGTGCGAGTCTGTAAGGAGCACGAGCTATTGGTGCAGCTCCTGGTACAAGATCTATTTGAAATTCAACGGATCGCTGTGGGGGTAATCCCGGTAATTCTTTCGGAAATACATCGGGAAATTCTTTTGCAATGGGAACATCATTGATGCTCTTTTCTTTAGTTTGTACTTTCTCGACGTGTGCTAGAACAGCATAGTAACCTTTTCTTATTAGTTTTTGTGCCTTCAAATTACTAATAAGATGTAGCTTCGTGTTGCCCTTTTCTCCGTACACCATTAAGGGTTTTCCTTTTTCTCGTATAATGCGAATTGCATTTTTGTAACAAACGATCTCTGCTTTCACTTCTTTCAACCAGTCCATACCGATTATCACATCAAAACTCCCTAACTCTACTGGTATCAAATCAATCTTAAATGTTTCGCTAACCAGTTTAATTTCTCGATTCCGACATATATTATCTGCTGAAATTAATTTACCATTTGCTAATTCGAGTAAAAATTTACTATCCAAAGGCGTCAATGGACAACTTAATTTAGCACAAAAATCTCTACTCATATAGCTTCTATCCGCACCCGAATCAAATAAAACGTAAGCAGATTTATTGTCAATAAGAAACGTACCCGTAACAAGCTCCGGGTCTTCCTGTGCCTCTGCCGCATTAATATTGAAAACTCTTCCGCGGCCTTGTCCATTCGTGTTCTCCTGGTTCGGGCAATTTCTAATAATGTGGCCCGGTTTTCCACATTTATAACAAACTACATTGGCATAACTTGCTCCGACACTACTTGCTCCGCCATTACTTGTTCCGACACCATTTGTTCCTTTCGTTCTGTTAACCCCTGGTCCGTAGACATCACACTTCGCCGCGCTATGACCATTTCTTTTACACTTGTTGCAAAATTTGGTGCAGAACCCAGAGTGATACTTTTCACACCTTTGGCATAGCTGCTTCTGATTGTTGTTGTTGTTGCGGTTATTATTGTTGTTAAGATGATTGTTGTGGTTGCTGTTGTTGTTGTTGTTGTTGTTGTTGGGCCGTTTGTTGTAGTTGCGATTGATGTTGCGATTGTTAGGATAGTTGTTGCGATTATTGTTATAATTGCTGTTGTTATTGTATTGGTGATTCTTATCACCGTTTTCCTCCCACTTTCTTTTGACTTGCTTCACATTGGCCTCTTCAGCAGTCTGTTCTTTAATTCTTTCTTCAATATGGTTCACTAGTTTGTGAGCCATTCTACATGCCTGTTGTATGGAGGCGGGCTCGTGTGAACTTATATCTTCTTGGATTCTTTCTGGTAATCCTTTCACAAACGCGTTGATCTTCTCTTCCTCATCTTCGAATGCTCCCGGACACAATAGGCACAATTCTGTTAATCGTCTTTCATACGTGGTAATATCAAATCCTTGGGTTCGTAACCCTCTAAGTTCTGTCTTGAGCTTATTGACCTCGGTTCTGGGACGGTACTTCTCGTTCATCAAGTGCTTGAATGCTGACCACGGTAGTGCGTACGCATCGTCTTGTCCCACTTGCTCTAGATAGGTATTCCACCATGTTAACGCAGAACCTGTGAAGGTATGCGTAGCGTACTTCACTTTGTCCTCTTCAGTACACTTACTTATGGCAAACACCGATTCGACCTTCTCGGTCCACCGTTTCAATCCGATCGGTCCTTCGGTTCCATCAAATTCCAAAGGTTTGCAGGCAGTGAATTCTTTGTAGGTGCATCCTACACGATTTCCTGTACTGCTAGATCCAAGGTTATTGTTGGTATGTAGCGCAGCCTGTACTGCGGCTATGTTTGAAGCTAGAAAAGTACGGAATTCCTCTTCATTCATATTCACGGTGTGTCGAGTAGTCGGTGCCATTTCCTTCAAAATAGTCAAATGGAACAAGTTAATCATACAGAATATTAAGAGTAGTTAATAGTATATTGTAGCATAATATGAACTCATTTATAAAAGCTTTTTCTTCATATTAGCGTTTTATAAGTTTAAATTCGGGTAGTACCTACCCGTTAAGTTCATACTTAGTAGCTAATATACAATTCAACTACTACAATTCTATATGAAAAACTGATTATAATAATATTTCGCGTTCAAACTTTTACACAATATTTTACAAACTTACAATACCGCTTATTTTACATATAGCATGAAATATAGCACACAATAAATTTGATACAAGATGGTTGTGAAGATAATTCTAGCTAGTACACAAGTCGTTCAGCAAAGGCAATAAAGACACGTAATTCATACGTCCAGAAACAAGTCATGCATTCTGGTTTTACTAGGATTACTTCCCATCCTTGGTCTTGTGGAACATAACCGTTATGGCCGTTGATAAGACAGCGTGTTGTAACGTCGTCAAAGGGACGAGGGTTACGTAATGACCAACAGTCTCGTAATAACCTAAAAACCTCATTTCTTACCCCAATTACCGACTCCGTTACTTGAGGGAACGTTTTGTTTAATAGTTGTAGCCCGATGTTCTTGTTCTCACTTTGGTGAGAAGCGAACATTACTAACCCGTAAGCATAACATGCTTCTTTATGTTGCATGTTAGCCGCTTTTTCTAAATCACGAAGTCCTATATTTGGATATACTGAGTCAAAATAATTTCTTAACCCGTTGCGTAAAATAGCATTTGGGTTCCCCGCAATATATGCGTCAAAGTAAACACATCGTAACTTATGGATTTCCCAATGTGATATCCCCCATCTTCCGAACGAAAGCCTTTTATAAACCAAATCATTCTTGGAACGTTCTTCGAATGTCTTACAAACTGATCTCGCCTTAAATAGTTGTGCCGAGGAATTCTGACCGACTCTAGACAAGATTTCATCAATCATGTCTCCGGGTAGGTCTCTTAAAATATTGGGTTGTCTATCCATTTTGTGTTTTTATACTGTAAAATAGACAAGAGTTAGATTCATAAAAAAATACTTATTAATACAAGCAATTTTTACATATATCATAAAGCATAAGCACACTATATTACATATATTACACCACACGAATACAACTATTTTATTCCGACTCGCTTGTTTCTTCTTCTTTGGTTTTGGTTCGTTTTCCCAAGTTTCTAGGGATATATGATGTTCCCCTAATACGAGCCGTTATTTTCCACATTGGTTTAGAAAAACCTGGTGGTTTAGAGGTTCCCGGGTCATTGTTACAACTTAAGGACTTCGGGGGTTGACGATACATATAAAGTTCATCGGGGTTGGAATTAGATTTCTCTATTTTTATGCCCTTTCCCTTATTATTTTCTTTTGCCTTTTTAAATTCAGTTGGGGTAATTTCTATAACATCATCGGAATTCTCGTCGGAATCCGATTCATCGGAGAATTGGTAGTCCTCCCAATATTTTGCTTCCTTAGCGGAAACACCATTGACCATAATTAACCTTGGTCGGTTGGTTGAGGATTTTCTTTTACTTAATCGTTTTATTATTTCCCCCACCGGTTCTATTTCTTCATCCGGTTCCGATTCTTCTTCCGGTTCCGATTCTTCTTCTGGTTCCGACTCTTCTTCCGGTTCCTCTTCGAGAACTTGTGAATCAGTCCACGAATCATTCCAATTTACATTTGACTCTTCATTATTATTAGGTGAGTCAATGGGACTTGTTCTAGAGGTAGACATCTATCACATAATATCAAACGCGTTAA
The DNA here is from genome assembly GCF_046630445.1 of Rutidosis leptorrhynchoides. Taxonomy (NCBI): domain Eukaryota; kingdom Viridiplantae; phylum Streptophyta; class Magnoliopsida; order Asterales; family Asteraceae; genus Rutidosis; species Rutidosis leptorrhynchoides. The sequence continues at coordinate 7,205,430 of NC_092334.1, read as the reverse complement.
GAGATTAATATATCACATAATATTCACATGTTAAAAATATATAGTTTCCAACAAAATTTGTTAAGCAATCATTTTTCAAGTAAACACGGTCGAAGTCCAGACTCACTAATGCATCCTAACAAACTACATAAGACACACTAATGCAAAATTCTGGTTCTCTAAGACCAACGCTCTGATACCAACTGAAATGTCCCGTTCTTATTGATTAAAAACGTTCCATATTAATTGATTTCGTTGCGAGGTTTTGACCTCTATATGAGACGTTTTTCAAAGACTGCATTCATTTTAAAACAAACCATAACCTTTATTTCATCAATAAAGGTTTAAAAGTTTTACATAGATTATCAAATAATGATAATCTAAAATATCCTGTTTACACACGACCATTACATAATGGTTTACAATACAAATATGTTACAACAAAATAAGTTTCTTGAATGCAGTTTTTACACAATATCATACAAGCATGGACTCCAAATCTCGTCCTTATTTAAGTATGCGACAGCGGAAGCTCTTAATAATCACATGAGAATAAACATGCTTTAAAACGTCAACAAAAATGTTGGTGAGTTATAGGTTTAACCTATATATATCAAATCATAATAATAGACCACAAGATTTCATATTTCAATACATATCCCATACATAGAGATAAAAATCATTCATATGGTGAACACCTGGTAACCGACAATAACAAGATGCATTTTTAAGAATATCCCCATCATTCCGGGACACCCTTCGGATATGATATAAATTTCGAAGTACTAAAGCATCCGGTACTTTGGATGGGGTTTGTTAGGCCCAATAGATCTATCTTTAGGATTCGCGTCAATTAGGGTGTCTGTTCCCTAATTCTTAGATTACCAGACTTAATAAAAAGGGCATATTCGATTTCGATAATTCAACCATAGAATGTAGTTTCACGTACTTGTGTCTATTTTGTAAATCATTTATAAAACCTGCATGTATTCTCATCCCAAAAATATTAGATTTTAAAAGTGGGACTATAACTCACTTTCACAGATTTTTACTTCGTCGAGAAGTAAGACTTGGCCACTGTTGATTCACGAACCTATAACAATATATACATATATATTAAAGTATGTTCAAAATATATTTACAACACTTTTAATATATTTTGATGTTTTAAGTTTATTAAGTCAGCTGTCCTCGTTAGTAACCTACAACTAGTTGTCCACAGTTAGATGTACAGAAATAAATCAATAAATATTATTTTGAATCAATCCACGACCCAGTGTATACGTATCTCAGTATTGATCACAACTCAAACTATATATATTTTGGAATCAACCTCAACCCTGTATAGCTAACTCCAACATTCACATATAGAGTGTCTATGGTTGTTCCGAAATATATATAGATGTGTCGACATGATAGGTCGAAACATTGTATACGTGTCTATGGTATCTCAAGATTACATAATATACAATACAAGTTGATTAAGTTATGGTTGGAATAGATTTGTTACCAATTTTCACGTAGCTAAAATGAGAAAAATTATCCAATCTTGTTTTACCCATAACTTCTTCATTTTAAATCCGTTTTGAGTGAATCAAATTGCTATGGTTTCATATAGAACTCTATTTTATGAATCTAAATAGAAAAGTATAGGTTTATAGTCGGAAAAATAAGTTACAAGTCGTTTTTGTAAAGGTAGTCATTTCAGTCGAAAGAACGACGTCTAGATGACCATTTTAGAAAACATACTTCCACTTTGAGTTTAACCATAATTTTTGGATATAGTTTCATGTTCATAATAAAAATCATTTTCTCAGAATAACAACTTTTAAATCAAAGTTTATCATAGTTTTTAATTAACTAACCCAAAACAGCCCACGGTGTTACTACGACGGCGTAAATCCGGTTTTACGGTGTTTTTCGTGTTTCCAGGTTTTAAATCATTAAGTTAGCATATCATATAGATATAGAACATGTGTTTAGTTAATTTTAAAAGTCAAGTTAGAAGGATTAACTTTTATTTGCGAACAAGTTTAGAATTAACTAAACTATGTTCTAGTGATTACGAGTTTAAACCTTCGAATAAGATAGTTTTATATATATGAATCGAATGATGTTATGAACATCATTACTACCTCAAGTTTAGTAGGTAAACCTACTGGAAGTGACAAGAAATGATCTAGCTTCAAAGGATCTTGGATGGCTTGAAAGTTCTTGAAGTAGGATCATGACACAAAAACAAGTTCAAGTAAGATTTTTGCTCGAATTAAGATAGTTTATAGTTATAGAAATTGAATCAAAGTTTGAATATGAATATTGCCTTGAATAAGAAAGATAACCTACTGTATATAACAAAGGTTTCTTGATCTTAGATGATTACTTGGAATGGATTAGAAAGCTTGGAAGTAAATTAGTAAACTTGAAGGGATTTTTGAAGTATTCTTGAAGTGTTCTTCCTATGATGATTATAGCGTGATTCTTGAAGTGATTTTTGATGAAGATGATGATTAACTACTGGAAAAATACGTTCATAATAGTGTGGGTGTGTTGAGAGAGAATTAGAAAGAGATTTGGAAGTGAAATGGAGTGAATGATGAGTGTTAATTGGTGAGTGGTGAGTGGGGTTAAAAGGAGTTCTAGTTAGTTGACTAGCTCATGGTAGAAGTTAAAATTGATTAGTCATACATGAAATAATCAAGAGTGGAATTCCATGCTAGTTCCTATTGGTATATACCCATAGTAAGTACGTTTTGAAGCTGTGTATAATACGGGTAAGAATACGACTAGAATTCTTGATGAAAGAAAAGAATGGGAAAGTAACTGTAACCATTTTCGTTAAGTATGAGTGTTTTGATATATGTCTTGAAGTCTTCCAAAAGTATTTTAATACATCTAAATACACTACATGTATATACATTTTAACGGAGTCGTTAAGTCATCGTTAGTCGTTACATGTAAGTGTTGTTTTGAAACCTTTAAGTTAACGATCTCAATTAATGTTGTTAACCCATTGTTTATTATATCTAATGAGATGTTAAATTATTATATTATCATGATATTATGATATATTAATATATCTTAATATGATATATATACATTTAAATGTCGTTACAACGATAATCGTTACATATATGTCTCGTTTCGAAATCCTTAAGTTAGTAGTCTTGTTTATATGTATATAACTCATTGTTAATATACTTATGGAGATACTTACTTATCATAATCTCATGTTAACCATATGTATATCCATATATATATCGTCAAGTCGTTTTTACAAGTTTTAACGTTCGTGAATCGCCGGTCAACTTGGGTGGTCAATTGTCTATATGAAACATATTTCAATTAATCAAGTCTTAACAAGTTTGATTGCTTAACATGTTGGAAACATTTAATCATGTAAATATCAATCTCAATTAATATATATAAACATGGAAAAGTTCGGGTCACTACATCATAATGATCTAAGAGTTGCACTTGTAATGCAATTGGTACCCGCTACCTACCAATAGACTCCATAACTGCTAGCTGATCAACAGATGTGGCTATGGAACCTCTATGTGGATCTTAGTCTTTCGTAAATTAATTGTTTTTAAAATTTATAAAAACTTGGGTAGTTAATTTATTAAAGCTCAATATCGAAAATACTAAATTGAATCTTATATCTGTTGTAGATGTCAAATAATCAAAATGTAAACCAAAACATGCATTCTTCTTTATTGGAGAAGGATAAACTCAATGTTTAAACTTCCTAGACTGGCACTGCAACCAGAGAACGGTTCTCAAGCATAAATGGAAGTTGAACAAAATTAGAACCCTTATCCGATCCTCCTGTTTGCGCAGCTCCTGCTGCTCAGCAAAATGCTTATCGGAAGTTGTTCGATGAGTAGGAGAAGTAGGATAAAAGGGTGAAAAAGAATAAGCCGAATACTTTGTGGAAGGAAATGATAAATCATTTTTCAGGAAAATTATTCCACCTTCCAAGAAGGAAGTCCCAACAAAAGACGCCGAATGTTTCCATCGTGGAAAGGTTGGCAATTGGAGAAGGAAGTTTTCCTATCTACCAATTTAAGCTGAGAAAAGGCGATGCTAGTAAGACTAGCAAACTAAGGTATATTTCATGTATAGTTATATACTTCTTCTAGTGATTCCTGAATCTTTGTTAACCGGTTGTGGCCTTCACACCTGTAACAATATAAAGGGAATGAGAAGAAGTAATAGACTGAAGAGAGACACACTGGATTTGCAAGTGGGCAATGGAAATTAAGCCTCGGTTGAAGCCATTGGTCACTATGAGCTTACTCTTCCAAGTGATCTTATTGTTTTGTTGGAACAATGTTATTATGCTCCTAGTATTAGGAGCAATATAGTTTGAAAGATGTTGGGTTTGAACTTACATTTACGCACTTTGGTATTTTAGTTTCTAAGGATAATATTTTTATCTTAATGTCTATCCAAGTGATGGTATTTTTGAAATTGATATGCATGGTGTGATTTCAAATGAGAATTCTATGTATACCTGTAATGCCAAACGATTCAAGGAAGAGTTGAACAAGACCTGTCTATGACATTGTCGTCTTGGTCATATAAACAAACAAAGCATTTCAAAATCCATTCTAGTGGACTTTTGGAATCAACTGGCTCTGAGTCAATTGATGTATGTAAGTCTTGTTTATATGGAAAGATGACAAAGGCTCTTTTCTCTCATTTAAGTGAAAGAGCTAAAGATCTTTTAAGACTAATACATAATGATGTATGTAGCCCTTTAGAACAATGTCTAGAAATAGTGAGTCTTACTTCGTTATAATAACTGATGGTTATAGTAGATATGGTTATGTTTATTTGCTGAAACATAAACATGAAGTTTTTGAAAGGTTTCAAGTCTTTCAAAATGAAGTAAAGAATCAGCTTGGAAAGACCAATAAATCACTTCACTCTGATGGAAGAAGTGAGCAAATGAGTCAAGAGTTTTTGGATCACCTGTAGAATTGTGGGATTGTCTTACAATTCACTCCACCTTACGCATCACAATAAAATGGTGTGTTTGAGCAGAGCGATCGAACTTTACTTGATACGCTTTTGATCTACGATGAATCTGACTACTCTATCACAGTCTTTTTGGGATATGAATTTGAGTCTGCTACAGGCATACTCATTATGGTTCCAACCAAGAAGGTAGAAAATACACCATATGAAGTATGGCATGGGAGGAGTCCCATTGTCTAATTTGAATGTCTGGGTTGTGAAGCGTATGTGAAACATGACACTTCAAACAAATTAGAACCCTGAAGTATTAAATTTCACTTTGTGGGATACCCAAAGGAAATAATGGGTTACTACTTCTACTACCAAGCAAAAAAAATGTTTTCTTCTCGGTCTGCTTAATTCTTAAAAAGAGATCTTCTCTTACAAGAGTTTAGTGGGAGTAAAGTAGATATTGAAGAAATTCAAGAACCACAAAGTAGCATACCTTCTATAAGCACTAGTAATCCACACGTTGAATCTGAGCGCATTGTTGGTGAGTCAGAACGTGTTGCACCTGAACTTCATAGATCTGGTAGAACTCCTCATCGGCATAAGAGGTTTGATTATCTGATAATTCAGATGAACCTCACCTAGGAGATTATGATGAACCCTCTAACTACCGTGAGGTCTTACTAGATTTATCTGCCAAATGACTAGATGATGTGAATGCAAGGATGCAATCCATGAAAGATAATCAAGTATGTGACTTGATTGATCTTCCACCCAATTATAAGAGAATAGGGTGCAAATGAGTGGCATGGACGGAAATGTAAACACTTTAAAGCTTTATTCGTGGAAAATGGTTATGATGAAACTTTTTCACTGATCGCGAGATTTATAAAGTAGGATACTTGTTGCCATAGCTACTTTTCATGATTATGAAGTATGGTAAATGGATATCAAAACCGCTTTCCTAAATGGAGACCTAAGCCAGGACGTATATATGGTTCAGCCGAAAGGGTTTATATATCCTAAGCGTTCTAATAAAGTTTGCAAGCTTCTAAAATCTATTTATGGATTAAAGCAAGCATTCAGGAGCTAGAATCTTAAGTTTGATGAGAATATCAAAGAGTTTGATTTTTTCTCAAAACAAGATGAGCTTTGTGTTTACATTAAATCTAGTGGGAGCAAAGTAGTCTTCTTGATCTTTTATGTTGATAACATACTGCTTATTGGAAATAACATTTCAACTTGCAAGATGTCAAGTCTTGGCTTGAAAATATTTTTCCATAAAGGATCTTGGAGAAGCTTTATATACTTGGAATCATGATCTATAGAAATAGATTCAAATGGTTTATTGTTTTGAATTAATGTACATATTTTATCTTGTAGAGATTTAGCATGCATTACTCCAATCTTGGAGAATTGCCTGTGAAAAAGGGCATATCCTTGAGCAAGTCTCAAAGTCTTATCAAACATGATGAGATAAGACGAATGAAATGTATCCCATATGCTTCGGCTATAGGATCCATTATGTATGCCATGTTATGAACTAAAATGATGTCTCGTTATTTTTGAGTTTGATGAGTCATTATCAACAAAATCTTGGTTAAGAACATTAGATTGTTATTAAGAACATTCTTAAGTATTTGCAAAGTACTAAAGACATTTTTTTGGTTTACGGTAGTTTGAAAGAAGAGTTGAAATACTAGTTTCCGAACTGATCGAGATGATTCTCGATCCCACTCAGGCTATGTCTTTGTCATGATGGATAAGATAGTTGATTGGAAGAGCTCAAAGCAGAGCACTGTTGCACAATCTACAACAAAATCAGAATACACTGCTGCCTGAGAAGCTGCTCAGGAAGCTGTCAGGATAAGAAGTTTGTTTCGGAACTCATAGTAGTACCTAACATTTAATCTTCTATAAAAGGCGTACTGTGATATTTTGAGTGTTAATATACTTTCGAAAGAATCACATGTACATAAAAGTATCCGACACATTCTTCGAAAGTTTGACTACATTCGTGAAGTCGCGAGGAATGAAATAAGTATTCTTAAGGTTCATACAGATGATATCGTGGCTGAACCGTTCACGAAGCCCTTAATGCACAACAAGCGTGATGATCATGCTAGTAATATTGGACTTCGTTATGCTACTGTTCTTTTTCATCTGTAATTTAGTATTTGGATATTTTTGGAACATTAAGCAGTTTTATCTTAATGAATTAAGATACTGGGTATGGTCGTTTTCATTTATATTACTATGTTCTATATTAGCATGTTTAATCCATGAATAATTGTTGATTATTCTAAATCTCCATAATCGATCATGTTATGGGATTAACATGAATTAAGATTATTATGAATGTTGGTTCTATTCATTGATGATGAATAGTTAACTTGTTGTGCCCAAAATTCATATGTATTCATTGATGATGAATATTGGATTGACCCAATCATGAGATGTCACTACATGGATCGTCGTCAATAGTGAATCTCATAATGGTTATGTCTTTGTGTCCTTAGACCTGAGATGTATATGTTGGTTTTAGATTGTATGACATATTGTACTTTGATATGGTTAAACACTGTCCTGAACAAGGTAGTTATAAAGGTCATCATTGGGTATGATGTGAAGTATATGACGAACAAATATAGTCAAAATGGGATTTATTCCTCTATGTGAGAGCATGATACCGCTGGGCCCCTCGATGAAAATGAATGGATATTTACACGGCCGTTTCCAAGCTATATTGATTGTAGATCAATTTTAACTTGGTGATCGCATTCAGTTATTCTATATCGAGAAACAAAATTGGTTGACAAATGAGAATGACTAAATCCATGTCTCATATCAACTGGGTATCGGCAATAAAGGGACAATAGACACTCAATCATTAAATCATTTATAATAATAATGACAGTTCGTTTAGCTGAAACAAACACTTGTATATTTTTGGGGGCATTGACGTGTTGCTAGACGCCAATATATGTCTGTATAGTTTTCTAGATGTTATAACATGCACAAGTGGGAGTTTGTTGGTAAAGTGTGCACGTCATAACACAAATCTATACTACCACTTATATACAAGCCTACGGGATCACACATAATGAGCACTTAGATATCCGGGTATATGTATATATTGTATATACATATTTATAATCACCAACTATTATATATTGTTGATATATAATTATAACCTAAAGTTAACATGATTTAATAAAATATGATTTAGTTAAATGTATTATAGACTAAATGAGTCATTTGACAAGAAAATACTTGATGGGTTTTATTTAATTTTAGTTTAAATTAAATCTTGAAATGTCTACATATATTTTGAAGATATACGGCCCAAATTTAAAAACCTCAAAGGATTGTTATCACATTGTTTTTGGCCCGAAAAAGTCATATATTACTCCATTTAATAATATATAAAATTAATTAAGGGTTGTTCGGTTTTAGATGTACTCGTAGCCGCACATTCAAAATAAGGTTTTTTAGTTTTGTCGATTACCGATGGTCTATGGTCAAGAATTGAAACAAAAGGTATTTTGTTTTTGTGTTGAAGTTAGCGAAAACAATAAACATTTATATGTTTTGTTTGGGTTTTGTAACAAATCAAAGTAAACAGTTTCTTTGAGTCTTGTTACTACCGTCGAACATGCAGGGTGTGTGTTTGATGGTTATGATATTTGGTGATTCAAGATCTAGCAGTCTCTGGTGTTTTTTTGACGTGCTCTGTGGATACCTGTAGAGGTGTTCTACTTTGGACACTCATTTCAATCTACTCATAACTATCACTCGCTAAAGGTATATCTAAACTCCACTTTGTGATTTATTTATTTGACAATTATTAGTGGTGTAATTGGATCCTTTTGGGAACCGTTAATCGTGTGAATATTTAATTAAAATTTTATATTAAAATAAAAATTTTTATTTTTATCGTTCCGCTGCGTTTATAAAATTTTAAAGTACACACGATTTTCCAACACAACATAGAGTGTGAGAGGATCAACGAAGAGGAAGTAAGATTAGCACTACGAAAGATGGGGAGAAATAAATTCGTGGGACCAGACTAGATCCCTATTAAGGCGTGGCGGTGCCTTGGAGATGACGGTGTTAGGTGGTTGACTTGCCTTTTCAACAAGACGCTTCGAAGCTCTAAAATGCCTATGGAGTGGAGATTGAGCGAGACTATCCCCATCTATAAGAACAAGGGGGACGCTCAAAGCTGCGGCAACTATAGAGGCATTAAACTACTCAGCCATACTATGAAGCTTTGGGAGAGAGTGATTGAGACTAGAATTCGAAGCGAAACAAATGTTTCGGAAAACCAATTTGGTTTCATGCCAGGGCGCTCGTCGATAGAGGCAATCCATATTATTAGGAACCTTATGGAGAAGTATAGAGAAAAACAAAAGAACTTGGAGATGGTTTTCTTAGACTTGGAAAAGGCCTATGATTGCGTTCCACGAAACTTGATTTGGAAGACCCTTAATGGTAGAAGTATCCCGAGTACATATATTAGTGCTATTTGGGATATGTACGATGGGGCGAAGTCTTGCGTTCGAACGACAGTGGGAAGTACCGAAGTCTTCCCAATAGAAGTGGGTTTGCATCAAGGTTCGGCCCTCAGCCCTTTTGTGTTTGTACGCGCTCTGCTCTTACCTGGACCTCTTCTTGGTTTTGGGAATGTATATGTGTGCAAGTTCGTTTGTGTTTGTTTTGGTTGTAGGGTATGTATGTTTGTAGGTGTTGGTTTGTATGCTTGTTTACGTTTAGGGTTTGGTTTTTGGTAGCTGGCATGTTATGTATGTATGTTTTTGTGTATGCATGTTTATGTATGTTGGTATGAGTGCATTTATGTTGGCCGGCATGTCTATGGTTGTATGCTCGTATGTTCTCGTATGTATGTATGCGTATGCAGGTATGTTGGTATGTAGTGTAGCATTTCTTGTCATTCCTTGAGCTTCACACGGCAGTCTAAGGTACGCTCTCATATATATATATATATATATATATATATATATATATATATATATATATATATATATATATATATATATATATATATATATATATATATATATTTGTAAATTTTTATTTATTTATTTATTTATATTTTTTTTATGGCTCTACTAAGTGAGTCAACTGTAAGCGTCGATTTATTGGCGACTTTACCGTCACTTAGAGCCTAAATTAAACTCCAGGCATGATTTAAAACCCATGAAAATTTGATCTCACCATTTTCATGGCGTCTAGTTTGTATCGTTTATTTTGTATACTTTCTATTTATTTTATTTTATTTTTATTTTTATTTTTATTTTTATTTTTATTTTTATTTTTATTTTTTTTATCGGCCGGAGGTCCCTGGAAGCAATCTCTTTATCTGTCGAATAGAGAGAGAAAGGACTTTCTCTACTCTTTGGAGTGTTTCACTCGGGGTGGAGAAATGATTTCTCTTTATTCTAAGATAGAGGAAGGATTGTCTACGATTAACCTCCTCCATACCCCACACAGGTGGGATTGGGTATTGTTGTTGTTGTTGTAATAATAATAATAATAATAATAATATATAATATAGCAAGCGTAGATTTATTAATCGAGTTAACAGGAACCGTCGATTTATTGGCAACTTAACTGTTGCTTAGAGCCTAAATTGATTTCCAGACAGGATTTAAAACCTATAGAAATTTATTTATACCATTTTCTTAACGTCTCATTTTTTATTTTATTTTTATTTTTAAATTTTTTTTCTACTTATAGGTCGGAGGTCCTCTTGGAAATAATCTCATTATTCATATAACATTAAGAGAGATAATTTTCTTATTTTTGGGAGTGTTTCACTCCGGGTAGAGAAATGATTTGTCTTTATTATAGGATAGGAAAATGATTATTTACATCTTATCTCTCTCATACCTTACTTTTTGTGAAACTGAATTTTTATTATTATTATTATTATTATTAATAATATATAATACAATACAAATTTCTGTCTAAAAAACAGAAATCGAGGGCAGATACATGGTAACCCATGACTCCCTCCTAAAAAATCACCTTTTCTATAGAACATTATTTATATTTGCTCTCGCCTATATGCCATTGAATAAGTGACTAAATTGGCGTTTGGATTCATTGTTGCCCGAAGTTCGAGTAGCACGTCTCTAATCTTTTTAATTGTCTACCACTTCCGTAAAAATTTTATGGCTCAACTATTATTCAATTTTTATTAATTTTGTAAAGCATTATAAAACATTTTTCTAACTTTTCATTACAAAATAATAATCACTATTGAATATATATTTCTACTTATTATTGTCAAATATAATATATATAAAATTATTTACTCTATATAGATACTCGAAGGAGTCGTTATGTGCACGAGCGGTTTTATTTAGGGGCAAGCGGGGGCAGTCGCCCACAGTGGATTTGCAATTTTCAGTGTAAAATTTTTGAATTTTTCGACTTTGCCCCCGGTGGATTTTTTTTTCTGCCCCAAAACCTACATATTTTGCCCGAAATCTTCAGATTTTGCCCAAAAATCTCCAAATTTTACCCACAAACCTTCAAATTTTGCCCACAAACCTTCAAATTTTGCCTAAAAAAATTACTACGGTTTTAAATTTTTTTGCCCCCAGTGAAAAAAATCCTGGTACCGCCACTGGTTATGTATAATTAATATTATAATAGTTATATTTGAATATTCGTAAATATTTGAAGGACTTAAACTGTAAATTCAAATTAATTCCATATTTATTCTAAAATTAGTGCATCGAAGGTCCGTGTCGAATACAATTTATTGCGTTTAGTTCGTAAAATTCTTTCGAGTTGAGTGGTGATGTAGGTGAAACCTAATTCGCGGCAAACAGGAAAAATAAATCCGTTCAAAAATTTTGGTGGATTTTGTTTAGCAGGTTTATATTAAAAAGTAAAATTACTTTTTATATGTGATGACCCGGAAATTTCTGACCAAATTTAAACTTAATCTTTATATGATTTCGACACGATAAGCAAAGTCTATTAAATTGAGTTTCAAAAAGTTTGAACTGTTTCATATAATCATTTGACCTTCGACTGTTCTCGACGATTCACGAACAAATAAATTGTAAACGAATGTGTGTGTGTGTGTGTGTGTGTGTATGTGTGTGTATATATATATATATATATATATATATATATATATATATATATATATATATATATTAACTAGAAATATTGATATACCATTTAATCGTTAGAACTAAAAACGTAAAATGAAATGCGATATAATTAAATTGTTAGGAAAAGGAATCTATATGTATATTTAATGTATATTTAATGTATATTAAATATAAATATTAAATGATTGTAATACTCATTTGATGTTCCGATTGATATTAAGTAAGTTAAATTCAAACTTATATGATTTTAAAATAAACGGTGATTCGAAAATGAGTTCTATAAATTTTAGGCTTACTAAAAATGTATTTAGGATCTAGTTATTAAATTTTAACATTTTTTTTATATTTTACCCAGAATTGAGAGGGACTATTGATGTAATTTTTATTTAATAAATTAATAATCGAATTTTATACCATAATGACCAAAATAAATAAATATAGTTAATTTTGAAAATATGAGATTTTTCAGAACACTTTTATCCGCCATTGATTTTACAATTGAGTACGATATAGCATTCCATGAAAAATCGTCGGTAGAGTAATCCAAATATGTGGCCGCTTTCCTGTTTCTTTCAACTCACATGCACATTTTTAATTCAATCCATATTCAAAGTCATATAGTGGTTGTCAATTCATATCGACTAGTCTTTAATATATATATATATATATATATATATATATATATATATATATATATATGAGTGAACTAGAATTAGTAAATCTGTCCATAATATAATACCCATTACTATATTATTATTAATATGGCTTTGCATGTTCTAAAAACAGACAAGGAGTAAAATGCAATCCTTGATCATAACACAAACACCCGAGAACCATCCTCATCCATCACCATAACATCACCGGCTACAACCATCATCTTCAACAAAACCATTTCATTTTTCGTGTTCTTGCTCGATGAAACAAACCCACCCATCATAGCCGGCTACCACCTCTAAGCGGGACACCATTATCAAACCTACAATGACCACCGGATAAAACTCCACCACTTCAACCCTACAATGCTACTGCTAGGTAATGTTTCTGTTTTCTTCGATCACTATCTCCAATCCATAACCACCATCTACAAATACCATATTGCAGCTAATACTCATCTTTTCTTTTTCCTATCGAAGACCCACCCGTTTGTTTGTTTTCTGTTTAACCGACCCAAACGACTTCACCTTGTTTCTCTTCTCCCACCATAAACCATCTTAGGATCAAAGGAAGATTTAAAAATCGTTATGAGAACTCGATAAGATTCTAGTTGGAGCTTTATAAGCTCAACTTATTCTATATACATACGCATATATAGGATTACGGTTTTACCCATGAAATAAACACCACCCTCAATCCGTTCTTGCTGTTCGAAATTTCTAAATCATGAACCACCACCACAACCATCAATCACCTCCCTTTATATTTTTCTTCTCCTGTTTCAAGACTGAAAATCATAACCCCACCCTTCCTGCACTGCAGCACACTTTCTGATCTCTGTTCTATTATTCTTCAATCACCATTACCACACAACCCGTCGAATCTGCAACAATAAAGACGAAGATGATGTGACCTGCTAATGTTGCTGTTATTTTTTTTGTTTTCTGTCGAACTCCAACACCCACTTCATCATCAACCAATTGTATCTTATATTCCTGGTTCGGTTCAACACATAAGAATCATCATCAACTATTTTTTTCTTTTTTCTTCTCGAACCACTTCCTGTTAATTCTTTTTCTGTATCAACTCGAACACCCTTAGTTAAACCATTACTACTGTTTTCTGTTTACTTTATGTTCGAGCAGACCCAACACATACTCATACGAAAGAGATAAAAGAATGGTGATGATGCGTACAGCAAGAGGGATGATAATACATTTGATCATATTTAAATATTTATTAATTATACAAGCATTGTGTATCTGTCAGTGATCTGTCTGATTGATAAGATAATGGAGAATGACGATAATATGAGATGTAAAGGGATTGCGATAGCGACTAGTTCTAGTCCAGGTTATAAATTCCAAAACATATTAAATTTGGGCCAACTCCTATTCTTAATAACTTGGACCGTGGGTTTGATTCAATCTTTGGGCTATGATTTTCGGTTTTCAGTTAGGCCAAGTCCCCTTTTCAGGATTGGGCCGTAAGATTTGGGTCAGTCTGTAAGAGAGTGATCGAGCTACCTTATTTACATATGTGATGTTTAGGAACGAGACGTATGATGGTAATGATACATGCTAAGTTGATGATCATAATAAACTGTGACGTGATTAAATGATGTTAAGAAAATAAATGGAGACTGTGTGATTATGAGTATAAAGACGATGATGATTAAGGGTTGTTATTAATAACGATAAGAAAGTTGATAATGATGATGTACGATGGGTATAATAATGGTAATTGGTGAACGAAAATGATACATGATGTATGATGATCCGTGGTTACAATGATGATATTGTATAAGGAAGCTATACGGATTAATACATATTAATTAGATTATCGAACGGGTTAAAACTGATACTATCGAATGGTCCATTGGTATGGGAGTGTGTTACCGGGTTAGCGGGACATCTCGGGTTCAAACCCGGACTTGGGCATTTTTTAGAGCTATTCCTTTGAGGTAGTTATTATTATTATTATTATTATTATTATTATTATTATTATTATTATTATTATTATTATTATTATTATTATTATTATTATTATTATTATTATTATTATTATTATTATTATTATTATTATTATTATTATTATTATTTCATTATCATTATTATTGTTATGTTATTATTATAATTATTATAATTATTATAATTATTATAATTATTATAATTATTATAATTATTATTATTATTATTATTATTATTTAATATTGGTTGATATTAAGTAAATATTATTGTTATCAATATTAGAAATAAGATTATTAGTATAATTAATATTATTATCATTTTTATAGAAATTATTATTATTACTAACATTATTATTATTATTATTCTTACTACTATTATTTTTATCATTTTTATTATTAAAATTATCATTATTATTATTATTATTATTATTATTATTATTATTATTATTATTATTAGATTTATCATGATTTGTAGTATTATTTTTATCATTATTATTATTAGTATTATTAATATATCAACTAAAGAATTTTCTATATAAAAATATATTTATGACATAAACCATGACTATATTAATATTTTTGTAATAAATATTGACTTCCTAGTTAAAGTATATAAAAATAAATATATCTAATTAAGTTATTAATAAAACATTAAAATAACAACTATATCACTAATAATACATAAATTTGTTCGATTACCATAATATGTGTTAATATATATACCTGATATAGGTTCGTGAATCCGAGGCCAACCCTACATTGTTCAGTATCGTCGTATGCATATTTTTACTACAAAATATCGTATTGTATGAAAGAAATTTTTCGCTGTGCATTTGCTCATTTTAGAGATATTACTTGGAATCATTCATGACATATTTCAAAAGACGTTGCATTCGAGTCGTTGAGTTCATCAAGATTATTACTAAGTCATTTATAGTTGGATATATTATGAAATGGTACGCATTCCGTCAACTTTTGATGAAATGAAAGTTTGTCTTTTAAAAAAAACGAATGCAATGTTTGTAAAATGTATCATATAGAGGTCAAATACCTCGCAATGTAATCATATGTTATTGTATTCGTCCTTATGGATTAGGACGGGTCATCTCATGTGATATCAGAGCTGTGGTCTTAGCGAACCAGGTCTTGCATTAGTGTTTCTAACTGATAGTTGTTTAGATGCATTAGTGGGTCTGGACTTCGACCGTGTCTGCATGTCAAAAGTTTTGCTTATCATTTTGTGTCGAAAATTACTTGCTTATCATCCTTAAAGTCTAGACACATCTTACTGCCTCTATTGCATAGATAGTGTATAGATAAAATCGTATCTTAGCGTATCTGTTACTGTTACCTTTGCCTGACAGCTTTCGAAATTTTCTCCATAATCTGCGAAATATTTATGCTATATATAAGTATTCTATGTAATTAGAATACCATCCGATAGCTGAAAATCATTTCATACCGAAAAAAAAACCCTTTACTCAATCGTACGAAATGGAACTCGCTACTAGTTCAAGTTTTTCAGAATCCGACAGCAATTTCGACATAGATGTTCACCTAAGCTCCGAAATCAGCGTCACCGGAATGAATTAACCCATCAGCCATCATCAATTCTGGATGAAATGGGGATGGGTTCGTAGTCGACTTAATCAATGGAGACGCCAAGAAGGCGATCCCTTCCACCAACCGAATTCACTTCTTGGAGAAGAACATGAAGCACTTATCGGCTAACCCATTCGAAACACCATTTTCACACTCATTTCTAGAGTATCTCGCCACGATTATATTCTATCTAAAATTCTAAACCTTATTCATCCGCTCGTTCCGACCGACAATCATCCTGGAGTAATGGAAGAAGTCAACGAGTTTCGCGCTCGAGTAATAAATTTGGAGAATATGGTGCAAAACTTACCAGCTTCAGCAACAGCACCGGCAACACCAGTACCACCAACAATAACATTCGCAACACAAGCCTCAATACTACACGCCTCAAACTCACAGTCTGCACCTCCAGCATAATCATCATACTACATAATGTCCTACATCGATTACCTTCGTTCTACATGACTTTCTACATCAGTTATCTTCGTTCGACATGGCGATTATGTAATCTCTAGTGTTTTAGAGATTATATATTCTTGTTCTAACGATAAATCAAATGAGTTTAATATCATATTGACTCATTAAATTCATGATTACATCTGAAGAAAGTATATACGTATATATGTTTTCATAAAGATTGTAATTAAAAAATCTTTTGTACAAACTGTTAATGGTGAAAATATTTTAACGGGTAGGTAATACCTTAGAAATATTTAAATTTCACATTAATAAGTTACACTGTACATTCTTCGAATCTGATTCAACAGTTATTTACTATCCTACTTACATCCACCGATACACGTATCCGTTCATCGCAGAATAACCATTGTCATTCAATTTCATATTTGGATTTTGACTTATAAGAATCCAACAAGTGGCATAATGAAGAAAACATTGGACAAAATAAAATTTGTTAGAAACAAACAAATTAACTATGAGAAATTTTGTTAAGAATTCACGCTAACAAAATCCTAGCTAACTATTAATTCCTTATTACATTTTATTTATCGCAATTTATTTATCGCAATTTTAATTCTCGCAATTTTATTTATCATCATTTAATTTCTGTTATTTATTTTACGCACTTTAAATATCGGACACGTATACAAGGTTTTGACATATCATATTGACGCATCTATATATATTATTTGGAATAACCATAGACACTCTATATGCGGTAATGATCGAGTTAGCTATACAGGGTTGAGGTTGATTCTAAAATAATATATATACTTTGAGTTGTGATCGAGTATGAGACATGTATACAATGGGTCACGACACGTATTAATTAATTCGAATATAATATATTAAACTATAAATGAATTATTGAACTACTACTGTGGACTACTAACATTGGACAATTAAAATGAATTAAAATATTGATTATAACATATGAAACTAAACATTTCTTCAAGTTTACCACTTGATTTCATCTTAAACCTCATTTGTATCTTGACAATTTCAATCTGCGTTCAAACTTTTCATGATTCTTGAAAACACCTCAATCGAGAGGACGAACTAACCTCACTTCATCTACGGAAGAAAAGATTGATGCATATAGTTAAGCACCTGAAAACACTCGGAACCTGAGTAAACGTTTAACACGTATCTGTGCTAGCTCCTTTGGCGGTGTTATTACCAAAAATAACTTTGCAATCCCTCTCCAAATTAGCAAATTTTGTCACAGCTCCACCAAATCAACTTCGACTTTCATTTGGATTAGCCTTATTATAACCATGATATATAAGTTTACGTTTCATCATCGTTACCGGAAAACCGTTTATATCCCACCACATTAGCAGTAAACTTACCAGCAACTTCATTGATCTTTGACTTTCCGAAAAATCATAATATTCATTGAAACCCTATCATATACTCATCCGCATCTTGTAACGAGAATTTTCGTACCAATTATTAGGAATCATCAATCAGTATTTTGAGTCTCGCAGCGTTTCTACATCAACAGTTATATGTATACATATAACATTTATGTAACAGACTGGAACCTGGGCTAGTTGTAAGTGGACTATTTTACCCGTAGGATTTTATTAGGTGTTTTATATGCTTTTATTTTAATTATATGAATAGTGTTATTTTATTATTTAGTTAAGACCAGTTTGTGACAAGGGTCACAGAACAGGTTTGTTTATTTAATTTGGACTCCGTTAGGAGCGCCTAACGAGGTACGAAAGATTTTAGATAACTGATAAATACCCGTGTGAGATGGGGTATGGGATTTTAACCCCAAATAAGTGCATTGTGCTGCCTTTTCTCCCTTATCTATCTCTCTCTAGAAATTTCCCAAATTACACCCCGTATCTAACTTCATCTCCCTCTTGAACCCTAATTCTCCAAATCTCGATTTGAAGTTTGATTTTTTTTAGAAATCGATTCTTTGTGTTTTACTGATTCAAACAAGGTAAGAATCATCCATTTTCATTACCTAAATTTGTGTCAAATTGGGTTTAAGGTTAAGTTTTTGTCAAAATGGATTTTGATGTCAAAATTGCTTAATTTGTTGTTGTTTTGATGTAATGTTTGTGGGTTTATGTCCCAAAAGGTTTTATAAACAAGATGTGATGAGTTTTGAGGTTTAAAACGAGTATATGGTCGAGATTTGGTGATTTTTGGCTCAAACCCGTCACTTTTCCAAATTTCAGCAGCTCAAGAACACACTCGGTCGAGTGTCTTTTGGAAGTGGGCCGTGTGTGTACACACTCGGTTGAGTGTCTTTTGAAGTGGGTCATGTGTCTTTTCACACCCCCAGTTAGGGCCTGGGCGAAATGTGAATTAATATCGAAACATACCAACATAGTATAATAAACGAGAACAATACTAAATGATGAATTTAACTTTAATGAGTACGCAGCGGAAAATGAAATGTAGTTACAATGATAGGAATAATAATAATGGAAATGTTCACATGCAGAAGTAATAAATGCGATATCTCTTGATGCTATGTCCAAGTAGCATCACATAAGCAGTAAGTATAAGAGCTTGAATCAAACAGCACCTGAGACAAAACATGCTAAAGTGTCAACCAAAAAGGTTGAGTGAAGTTCATAGGTTTAACAAAAAGTTTGACCGTTGTTTTAGACCACAAGATTTAGTTTGTAAAGTTGATCTCGAAAGATCGAAAGAAATAGTTATGCCAATTCGTGATATTTAAACTAAACGATAGTATGCCCCATGACAAGTTAGTTCTACTTGTCGGTTTAATTTCATTATCAAGTAATACAAAGACATAGTCAAATGTATCGGGGACGTTACTCCCGATAGGCCTACCCCCAATAACATAGCATGCCGAGCACTTAAAAATATCACTGTAGGGACTTTAGCCAAACAAAGCCGGGTATAGCATAGTTTAAGCAGTTTGGTACTTGTGTCTAAAGTGTAAAAAGTAAAAAAAAAAAAAACAGCATGTGTCTCACCCCAAAAGTAAGTAAGTTTTGCTAGCAATAAAGAGGGGCTATGAATTCACCTTAAATAGCAGTTGAAGTATTCCACGCAAGAAAGGAAAGTAAAGCAAGTAAGTGACCGGGATATCAACTAGAAGTAGTCCTTCAAGAGAGAAATGTGAGATTAAGGTGCAAGTTTGAAATGAGAAATGTATGTGGTATTTATAGTTGAAAATGTTAGGTAAAAAAATAAAATAAGTAAAAGAAATAAAAAGAAAAATATATATTAAATCTTAAAATAATAAAAGTAGTTTGTATTTTTATTAAAAGTAAATCTTAAAAGTTAAAATAAGAAAAAGTAGTTTGTATTTTTATTAAAAGTAAATCTTAAAAGTTAAAATAAGAAAAAGTAGTTTGTATTTTTATTAAAAGTAAATCTTAAAAGTTAAAATAAGAAAAAATAGTTTTTATTTTTATTAAAAGTAAATCTTAAAAGTTCAAATAATAAAAAGTAGTTTGTATTTTTATTAAAAGTAAATCTTAAAAGTTAAAATAAGAAAAAGTAGTTTATATTTTTATTAAAAGTAAATCTTAAAAGTTAAAATAAGAAAAAGTCGTTTGTATTTTTATTAAAAGTAAATCTTAAAAGTTAAAATAAGAAAAAAGTAGTTTGTATTTTTATTAAAAGTAAATCTTAAAAGTTAAAATAAGAAAAAGTAGTTTGTATTTTTGTATTTATTTATTAAAAGTAGATATAGTTTTGATTTTTTTTATATAAAATTCTAAAAAAAATCATTTAATACATTTCTAAGAACATTTAACATTTTATTTCTATATTTGTTTAATTATTAAATACAAATTTTATATAAAAATTATTATTATATTCAGTTTTTATAATTAAAATTAAAATTAAAATTTATGATTATTACTTTATAGTTTTTATTAGTTTTATAAATGTTATAATATTATTTATTATTTAGTTAATTATATATTCTATTAACTAAATAACAAAAGAAATATAAATATTATATATATTCATTGATGTAATTATGTTATAACATAACCTTATTTATAATATTTATAATTATATTATTTATTTTAAGCGTACGTTTATTCGGTCAACGTTAAATTTATTCGTATATAACAACTCTAGGTATTTTAGTAAAATCGGAAGTCAAAAAGTGAGGGTTATTACATGTCTACACACTCGGTAGTGTGTCTTTTGAAAAGACAGTTGATCCAGTGTCTCTACTTATTCGGCCGTGTACCTACACACTCGGTCGAGTGTCTATGACACACACTACCGAGTTGGGTAATGTGTCTTTTCAGCATTTTGAGAAATTTGTTTTGGTCATAACTTTCAAACCGTAACTCCATTTTTAATGAATCAAATATCGGTGGAATCGTACTGAAGAGTACTTTTCAATGATTAAATTTTAAGAAGATGGATCAAACTATTTTTGGGGTGGGAAAATAGGTTTTGGCGTGCGTGTCCCGTTTTCCACTTACTTGTTTGACAACAGTGGATGGGGTTACGTTGTGGACTTGTGAAATGATGTTATGACCTAGTTTATAGTATGATTTGGTTATAATATTGATTGAGATATGTATATTGACTTCATTTGTGTTGTTCTCAGGTGATAAGAACAAGGAAGAAGCTCAGAAGTAAGATAACTGAGCTGTAGCTGGTAATCGGTGAGTGGGTGTATCTCCGGATAGAGTTTAAGTATCATGTCATGCTACAATGATTTATTCTATTACCATGCTTTGATATTATGTTGTTGCCATGTTTAGATATTGGTTCTCATGCTAGTGAGTTTATTATATGTTGACTGTGATTATGTGATATTATGTGCGCACCGTGTTTGGCACCATCCGGGCCTGAGGAGGCTGGGGACTCGTAACCGGGCCTGAGGAGGTTAGAGTTCATGTGAGGTCAACCGGGCCTGAGGAGGTTGGGTCCAATGACTACCGATTGTGGAGTATAGTATTGAATGACGCATCCCCCTGCGTCCGGATAACTATGCTGTGAATCGTGTAGTAAGGACTATCGGTAGACTCTAGCTTGATCAACTAGGATTCGTGTGCTCGTACAAGCCGCCGATCCTCATATTGTCTTTATGTTGTATGCTAGTTGGTTGTTAGCATGTTAGTGATATTGTTCGCATGTGTGGTGCTTATGCGATATCTGTTAGATAGATTCCATTCACTTAGCGTTATGCTAATCCCCCACATTTCCACCCTTACAGGTTTAGGTACTGCTAGTTTGGACAGGTGCTAGTGTTGAAGACATGTTTGACGTGTGAACTCTGATGTGGACTTTTGTAACATGTATTTTGTAATAAGTAACACCGTCTTGTAAACTTAAAATTAATTATGTAGATTTCTGCTGTGATGTAATTAATGTTGTGATTTTAATATAAAAGTCTTTCGCTGTGTTTTAAAAAAAATGGCCGGTGTTACAAGTTGGTATCAGAGCATAGGTTTGGCAGCAAGTACATGCGTGTATATTATTCCCAAACCTTGTGACTAGTCAAACATGTCAATGGGATGGGGGTTAAGTGAATGTAGGATTTGTGTGTGTGTTAGTTGTGATTGAACTAACTGATATCCACTAAGCTTTTGTGTGAGCTCTTTTGTAGTACAGGTATGGCTGATAGAAACGCAACTGGCCCATCCAACCCCAGAATATTTAGAGCACCAGAAGAGGGTTTTGAGTCGAATGATGATTAAAATAGTTACATCCTTCAGTTAGAAAGCAAGCTAAAAGAGGCTTAAGACAAAATTAATGAGCTTGAACTGGCGAGGCATTATGGAAATGATGATACACCACCTGGATTCCCAACCGCGCAATCCCAAACAATACCTAATGTGCACCAGAATCAGTTTCAGAACCAAATACCTAACCAATACTATATGCCACCGCAAAACGCTTTTACTTACCAAAATCCCATGATGATGAACCCATATCAAATGCAAATGTTTCAACAACCATACATGCAACCACCTAAAAGGTGTACTTATAAGAACTTCCGTGATTGTAAAACCTCCGAGTTTTCTGGAAGTACTGATCCAACTGTAACTCTCAATTGGTTGCGAGAAATTGAAAGGGTATTTGAAGCATGTCAGTGTGAACATGAGCTGAAAGTAACATATGCTAGTCGACTGTTGAAAGGTAGGGCTATGATTTGGTGGGATTCTTTGATTTCTAGTATACTGAAGGAGCAAGTGAGTATGATCACGTGGGAACAGTTTCATGAGAAGGTGTGTGAACAGTATTGTAATCTATTTGATATGAACCGAATCAAGACCGAGTTTCTTGAAATGAAGATGACACCTCAAATGACGATCGATGAGGTAGTAGAGAAGTATATGGATAAACTGAGGTTTGTACAACAGTGGGTGCCAGATGAAGCGTCTCGTATCCAGCATTTTGTAAATATCATTCTGCCAGAGTACTGAACTTTTGTTAGAACAGCTACATCGTTATCTTAAGCTATTGTGCTAGCCAAGATGGTGGAAAGTGATGTTAAGGCAGATAGAAGTAGGATGTTTGGCAATGTGGTAAATCAGGGTGGACAGGCATCTAGTCAATCAGGATCTAAGTCCAAGAAGTCAGGCGGGTTTAGATCAAAGGGTAAAAGTGGTCAGAGTAGTTCTGGGTCTGGATCTGGTAGAGGAGATTGGTGCCGCAATTGTAAATCTTCACATAATGGTCAGTGTTCAGATGCGACTAGGCGGTGTATAAGATGTGGTGTAATTGGGCACGATTCACAAGCTTGCTCATTCCCAAGTAATGTGTGCTGGAATTGTCATCAATCTGGGCATCGTGCAGCAAGTTGTCTATCCAAGAGTGTTAGTTCCGGAGCAGGGTCAGGTGTGCGTTTGGCATCAGCCGGAGGGTCTACTGCCTCAAGTGGGCAGAAGAGGAAGAACCCTCCATCAGCAGAGGCCAAGGCTTTTCAGATGTCAGTTGAGACAGCTACTGCAACTGACGAAGTGATCACCGGTATGTTTCTAATCAACTCAATACCTGCTTGTGTATTGTTTGATTGTGGTGCCAATAGGTGTTTTATGTCCCTAGATTTCGGTGCTAAGTTGAATTTACCAGCTACTGTATTACCCAAGCCGGTTAGTGTAGAAGTAGCCGATGGTAAGACCACACCCGTCACAACATATGTGTCTGGGGTTTGTATAGAGATCGAAGGGAAGTCTTTTCCGGTGACTTGTTTAGTGTTACCTATTCCTAGCTTTGATGTAGTATTAGGAATGGACTGGTTGAGCTCGCTTAGGGCCAATATTAATTGTGATAGGTAGATGATTACCTTCCGTTCGACTGATGGAACCCGTGTTGTGGCCCGAGGGAAGCGGGGCGGGTATAATTTTCCGTTGATATCCATGATGAAAGCTAAGAAGTCGTTAGTGAAGGGTTGTGAATCATTTCTTGCATATGTGATTGATGCGAAGAAAGAAAAGAAAACAGTGGCCGATATACCGATAGTATCAGAATTTCCTGAAGTGTTCCTGATTAGTTACCAGGTCTGCCGCCGGTAAGGGAAGTCGAATATAAGATTGAGTTGGTTCCTGGAACAACTCCAGTTGCAAAAGCTCCATACCGATTAGTGCCATCTGAAATCCGTGAAATGATGTCACAGATTCAAGAGTTATTAGATCGTGGGTTTATCCGACGGAGTTCTTCACCGTGAGGTGCTCTGGTATTGTTTGTTAAAAAGAAAGATGGGTCAATGCGTATGTGTATAGATTATCGTGAATTGAACAAAATAACAGTAAAAAATAAGTATCCATTACCTCGAATAGACGATTTGTTCGATCAGTTACAGGGTGCTTTATTCTTTTCTAAGATAGACTTACGATCCGGATATCATCAGGTTCATGTTGCCGAATCAGATATACCGAAAATAGCATTCAGAACAAGGTATGGTCATTTTGAATTTCTTGTCATGCCGTTGGGTTGATGAATGCGCCAGCAGTCTTCATGGATCTAATGAATAGAGTGTGTCGTTCATTCTTAGATAAGTTTGTGATCGTGTTTATAGATGATATACTAGTGTATTCAAAGACAAAGAGTGAACATGCTGAACATCTGAGATAGGTTTTGAACTTGTTGAAACATGAGCAACTATTTACAAAATTTTCAAAATGTGAATTTTGGTTACGTGAAGTGCAGTTTTTGGGTCATGTAATTTGTGCCGAAGGTATAAAGGTTGATCCGATAAAGATAGAAGCGGTAATGAATTGGAATTTTTCGAAGACTCCGACTGAGATTAAGAGTTTTCTGGGATTGGCTGGTTATTATCGCAGGTTTATCAAAGATTATTCTAAAATAGCAGGTCCGTTGACTAAGTTGACTCGTAAAGATGTAGCCTTTTGATGGACTGATGAACAGGAAAAGGCTTTTCAGATTTTGAAACAGCTACTGTGTCAGGCAACAGTGTTAGCTTTACCAGAAGGTTCAGACGACTTTGTGGTATACTGTGATGCGTCATATGCTGGGTTGGGTTGTGTATTAATGCAAAGAGATAAAGTAATCGCTTACGCCTCGCGACAATTGAAAGTTCATGAGAAGAACTATCCAGTGCATGATCTTGAAATGGCTGCAGTAGTGTTTGCTTTGAAACTGTGGAGACACTATTTGTATGGAACTCATTGTATTATATGTACAGATCATAAGAGTTTGCAGTATATCTTCTCACAGAAAGAATTTAATATGCGTCAGAGACGATGGCAAGAGTTGATCAAAGATTATGATTGTGAAATTAAATACCATTCGGATAAGGCAAATGTGGTTGCAGATGCTTTAAGTCGCAAAAAGTCTAGTGAGAATGTTAAATTCCTATGTTTGAGTATAACTTCAGATTTGATTGACCAATTGAAAACTGTTCAAGCCATTGCTTTGGAAGATGAACATGTTAAATCTGAACTTATGACTAAATTAAAATTTGACCTAGCCGATTACTCACGTGGACTTAAAACCTTTCATGATCGTGCTTGGGTGCCTATGCTTGGAGACTTGAGGGAATTAATCTTGACAGAAGCGCACAAATCCAGGTTGACAGTACATCCGAGTAGTAATAAGATGTATCATGATTTGAAAACAGTGTATTGGTGGCCGACAATGAAAACAGATATCGCTCGATATGTCGAAAAGTGTCATATTTGTGATCAAGTGAAGGCAGAACATCAGAAACCTTATGGTTCGTTACGTCAGTTACAGATTCCAGAGCGGAAATGGGAACATATAACGATGGATTTAGTGACCAAATTACCTCGAACTCAGAAAAGACATGATATGATTTGGGTAATAGTGGATCGTCTAACTAAAAGTGCTCATTTTCTTGCTAATCGTGAAACAGCTTCGTTAAGTGAGTTAGCCGAATTGTATGTGAAAGAGATAGTTAGTCGACATGGTGTGCCATTATCGATCATTTCAGACAGAGATTCCAGATTTGTTTCTAATTTTTGGAATAGTCTTCAACAGAATCTGGATACACGTGTGAATTTAAGTACAACTTATCATCCTCTGACAGACGGTCAGAGTGAAAGAACGATACAGACTTTGGAGGATATGTTAAGGGCTTGTGTGTTAGAATACGGTGGTTCGTGGGATACACATTTGCCGTTGGTCGAATTCGCGTATAATAATTCATATCATTCGAGTATAGGGATGCCGCCCTATGAAATGTTATACGGTCATCGTTGCAGAACTCCGACTTGTTGGTTAGAAGCCGGGGAGAAACATTTTGCAGGTCCCGAAATTGTTCAAATGA
This sequence comes from Rutidosis leptorrhynchoides, assembly GCF_046630445.1. Taxonomy (NCBI): domain Eukaryota; kingdom Viridiplantae; phylum Streptophyta; class Magnoliopsida; order Asterales; family Asteraceae; genus Rutidosis; species Rutidosis leptorrhynchoides. Next base: position 7,178,915 of record NC_092334.1, on the reverse strand, counting down.
CAGCCGAAAAAGTTGCAATTGCGAGAGAAAAGTTGAAAGCCGCTAGAGATAGGCAGAAAATGTATGCTGATTCGCGTAGACGTCCAGTAACCTTTAAGGTGGGTGAACGAGTGTATCTAAAAGTTTCGTCGTGGAAAGGGGTTATCAGATTCGGTAAACGTGGTAAGTTAGCACCGAGATTTATTGGTCCATTTTCGATCAGTGAAGTGTTGAATGATCAGACTGTGGTGTTAGATCTTCCATCAGAGTTAGCCGGTATTCATAATACATTCAACGTGTGTTATCTTCGTAAGTGTAAAGTCGACGATGAAACGCAACTTCTTCCTTTAGAAGATTTAAGGGTCGATTTGAATAAGAAATTGGTGGAAGAGCTGGTCTATGTACTTGATCGAAAGGTGACTAAGTTGAAAAAGAAAGAGATACCGATGGTATTGATTGAGTGGAAACATAATTTGGGTTCTAATCTTACGTGGGAAACAGAAGAGTTGATGAGAACCCGCTACCCTCATTTGTTTGACCAAGACCAGATTCCGAGGACGGAATCTCTTTAAGGGAGGTAGATTTGTAACAGACTGGAACCTGGGCTAGTTGTAAGTGGACTATTTTTCCCTTAGGATTTTATTAGGTGTTTTATATGCTTTTATTTTAATTATGTGAATAGTGTTATTTTATTATTTAGTTAAGACCAGTTTGTGACAAGGGTCACATAACATGTTTGTTTATTTAATTTGGACTCCGTTAGGGCCACCTAACGAGGTACGAAAGATTTTAGATAACTAATAAATACCCGTGTGAGATGGGGTATGAGATTTTAACCCCAAATAAGTGTATTGTGCTGCCTTTTCTCCCTTATCTCTCTCTCTAAAAATTTCCGAAATTACACCCCGTACCTAACTTCATCTCCCTCTTGAACCCTAATTCTCCAAATCTCAATTTGAAGTTTGATTTGTGTTAGAAATCGATTCTTTGTGTTTTACTGATTCAAACAAGATAAGAATCATCCATTTTCATTACCTAAATTTGTGTCAAATTGGGTTTAAAGTTAAGTTTTTGTCAAAGTGGGTTTTGATGTCTAAATTGCTTAATTTGTTGTTGTTTTGATGTAATGTTTGTGGGTTTATGTCCCAAAAGGTTTTATAAACAAGATGCGATGAGTTTTGAGGTTTAAAATGAGTATATGGTTGAGATTTGGTGATTTTTGGCTCAAACCCGTCACTTTTCCAAATTTCAGCAGCTCAAGAACAAATTCGGTCGATTTTCTTTTGGAAGTGGGCCATGTGTGTACACACTCGGTCGAGTGTCTTTTGAAGTGGGCCGTATGTCTACACACTCGGTAGTGTGTCTTTTGAAAAGACAGTCGGTCGAGTGTCTCTTCTCATTCGACCGTGTGTCTACACACTCGGTCGTGTGTCTATGACACACACTACCGAGTTGGGTAGTGTGTCTTTTCAGCATTTTGAGAAATTTGTTTTGGTCATAACTTTCAAACCGTAACTCCTTTTTTAATGAATCAAATATCGTTGGAATCGTATTGAAGAGTACTTTTCAATGATTAACTTTTAAGAAGATGGATCAAACTGTTTTTGAGGCGGGAAAATAGGTTTTGGCGTGCGTGTCCCGTTTTCCACGTACTTGTTTGACAATAGTGGATGGAGTTACGTTGTGGACTTGTGAAATGATGTTATGACCTAGTTTATAGTATGATTTGGTTATAATATTGATTGAGATATGTATATTGACTTCGTTTGTGTTGTTCTCAGGTGATAAGAACAAGGAAGAAGCTCAGAAGTAAGATAACTGAGCTGTAGCTGGTAATCAGTGAGTAGGTCTATCTCCGAATAGAGTTTAAGTAGCATGTCATGCTACTATGATTTATTCTATTACCATGCTTTGATATTATGTTGTTGCCATGTTTAGATATTGGTTGCCATGCTAGTAAGTTTATTATATGTTGACTGTGATTATGTGATATTATGTGCGCACCGTGTTTGGCACCAGCCTGGCCTGAGGAGGTTGGGGACTCGTAACCGGGCCTGAGGAGGTTAGAGTTCGTGTGAGGTCAACCGAGCCTGAGGAGGTTGGGTCCAAGGACTATCGATTGTGGAGTATAGTATTGAATGACGCATCCCCTGCGTCCGGATAACTATGCTGTGAATCGTGTAGTAAGGACTATCGGTAGACTCTAGCTCAATCAACTAGGAGTCGTGTGCTTGTACAAGCCGCCGATCCTCATATTGTCTTTATGTTGTATGATAGTTGGTTGTTAGCATGTTAGTGATATTGTTCGCATGTGTGGTGCTTATGCGATATCTGTTAGATAGATTTCATTCACTTAGCGTTATGCTAATCCCCCACATTTTTACCCTTGCAGGTTTAGGTACTGCTAGTTTGGACGGGTGCTAGTATTGAAGACATGTTTGACATGTGAACTCTGATGTGGACTTTTGTAACATGTATTTTGTAATAAGTAACACCGTCTTGTAAACTTAAACTTAATTATGTAGATTTCTGCTGTGATGTAATTAATGTTGTGATTTTAATATAAATGTCTTCCGCTGTGTTTTAAAAAAAATGGCCGGTGTTACAATTTATCTGTTAGAATTACGATCTCCCATTCTGAAATTCTGAAAAGCACTCAGTCCGCGAATCAGTTCTCGAAATTTTGAAACGGATTAAGCAAACCATGAAGGAGGCTGTGGACAAATCACAAAGACTAAACCTGCCTTCAAAGAATCCAGATGATTCAGTATCTATTGAAGTCATTAACGAATACCTTGCTCATGACTCTAAATCTTTAGGGACAAATCTTCTTTAAGATCCTTCGATATTAGAAAATCCTAAGATATCATCGTATCTTTCATTATAAATATCCTCGATATTTCGGAAGATATTTTCATAACTATTCTTATCTGAGATCATTTATCCTTTCGCACTATCAGTGTTACATCAAAAAAGAAACTGTATATAGTTTCTATATTCTATAAACCTTCGAGTTTAAATTATGAATGTTTTGAAGTAGTGTTGGGAACTGAAGCAAGATTTAGTATAATATAATGACACTTGATCAACGTGATTATATTACAGTAAGTCATGTTGAGTTTCTAATGAAACGTGATGATTCACAGACCATAACGTCATCATGTGCCATGTTACACGACTCTTACATTCTATCTAATCTATATGCGACGACCCGGGAATTTTCGACTAAATATAAACTTAATCTTTATATGATTTCGGCACGATAAGCAAAGTCTGTAATGTCGAGTCTCAAAAAGTTTGGAACATTTACATGAATGCATTTACCCTTTTGACCTATGCCAGACGGTTCACGAACAATTGTGTGTAATTAAAAATGTAAAATAATAATAATAATAATTTAGTAATATTAGAATGAATATATATATATATATATATATATATATATATATATATATATATATATATATATATATATATATATATATATATATATGAAACTATATATGTATGATTCTTATCAATAATTACTATTATATAGTAATATATAAAATGTATGAATATTAAATATTTAATATATAATATCATATAAAATTTATAATTAAATGTAATTACAAGTTAAATATATATATATATATATATATATATATATATATATATATATATATATATATTGGTTATAATTGCTTTTATTATTAATATCAATATCTGTAGTATTAATATTAGTATATAAAAATGGAAATAGGTAAATTGTTATATCTTAATTATAAGTGGTATTATTATTAAACATTATTATTACGTTATCATTAACAAGTATTAGTATTATTATTATAGTTATCTTTATTATTATTATTATTATTATTATTATTATTATTATTATTATTATTATTATTATTATTATTATTATTATTATTATTATTATTATTAAATAATACAATTCATTATTATCATTAATAATATTATTATTATTACCATCATTATTGTTAATTATTATCAAACTTATCTTTTATTAAAACTTTCATTTTGTATCAATATTATTATTTCTCTTTATTATTCTACAATTGTTAGTATTAGTATTTTTATTATTGATAATTATCAATATTATCATTTTTATTTAATATTAATGTGTATATTATTATTTATAATTATTATTATCATTTTTATATCATTTTTATTTATTTTTACTAGTAATATAATAATTATTAATATTAAATATATAAATATATATAAAGATTTATATCGTACGAATCTGCTTTAGGTTCCATCAACTGTGTTAAAATTTATCCCTTATCTTTAACTTGATTAATAGATCGAATACAATGTCAGGAACACAACAAAATCCATTAGCAATCGGTTTCCATCTTTAATTTTTTTTAATATTTCGGTACCTGATGAAGAAAAATATTTTTGACTATAATTAATATAAATCTTGACTAAATTCAGTGTGAAAGATATCTGTCGACATGCATTAGCAATCCACAATCTAAATTACCTTTAACCTCTTTTAAATTGTCAAAATTAAATCAAAAATTGATGAAATAAGTCGAACTGCCCTATTTCCTCTTCATTTTTCAATTAGAAAGATTTCATAATAAATTTTAAAATGTGCTAATGCAGTTTAACTCTAAATCTTCCATTTAAACTAACTGGAAAGTTTCAATTTCCAGTTTTCAGTATTGATTTCCAATTTTGGAGTCAAAGTCTATTTTCATAAAAGTCAAAGTATTGTTCATGGCTAAATTCGAGCTCGTGTTAATGTTTTAAGTTCGATTAATGATCCATATAGTTTCTAATAAGCATTTAGGATCTTTTTCATGTTAGGATCAAGGTCTAAATCATTTTTAAAATCAGGTTTGATGTTTGAGTTCTCAAAGGTATTCGCGAAACATTTTTTTCTTTCAGCTGGTATATATTTGTTTTTACTTCTGTTAAATTAAACTTACAATTACATGTTATTATTATTATTATTATTATTATAATATAAGTTTTAAAGTTAATTCAAACAACTGATTGAAGTTGGAATGGATTATCGGTCGACAGTTATTTATTGGGGAAGAAGAACAAAGTATAATACAGGTTAATAAAATATAAAGGGAGTTATAAAACAGAAAATGGTCACAGCCCAGCTAGTTAAAGGGTTGTTTGGGTGTTCGAGAGGTCACGGGTTCGAGTCTTCAATGGGACAAATCTTTTTAGAAACGTCTTTTTTAAAGGGTATACACTTTTACTCTTAGTTTTATTATTATTATTATTATTATTATTATTATTATTATTATTATTATTATTATTATTATTATTGTTATTATTATTATTTATGTTATTATTATTGTGTTAATTATTATTAATCTATATATCTAAAAGATAAAGCTAAAATGAATAGTGAAGTACCTAGACATCACAAAAGCACATCAAACTTTTTATTTTTTTAGATTCAACCTCACCCTTTATAATAATTAACCTTCTACCTTTTATAAATTTACCAAAAACTTTTCACATTTTATAATTTGATCATTAAACTTCTCATCCATTATAAATTGACCAAATAATTTTCACTCCTCCATAACTATTCATTATTATTATTATTATTATTATTATTATTATTATTATTATTATTATTATTATTATTATTATTATTATTATTATTATTATTATTATTATTATTATTATTATTATTATTATTATTATTATTATTATTATTATTATTATTATTATTAAATCAATCACATTATTTTTGGCTTTATTATTGTTTAACTTTTTTCCCTTATTATAAATTAACTACATAACTCTTATTTTAATAACTATTATATTATATATATATATATATATATATATATATATATATATATATATATATATATATATATATATATATATATACATATACATATATATATACATATTATATAAATAGTTTTTTCTATTTTATTAAATAGTTTGTACCAACCGTTGATGTACGTATCACTTTATTAATTGAGCATTTGGGTCTTTTCTCTCGACAAGACGAAAAACAAAAAAAATGATGAATAGTTACTTTCACGCTTATTACAAATCAATCGCATATCTATTTTTGGTCCTTCCTCGACAAAATGAAAAATAAAAAAAATAATAAATAATTACTTTCTCAATATTTAGCTATGTAATTAATGTTAATCAAGGGTGAAGAACCGGCGTAATGCCAGGTCGCCCAACTAGTTATCACTAAATTTAATGTTATGAGTATTTTTTTTCAATTAACATAACTAATATTATTATTATCATCATTGTTATTATTATTATGATAATTGTTATTGCTTTTGACATTTAGAAATATCATTATTATTAATCAAATTAAGAGTATGATCATTATCGTTAGCGTAAGTATAAGTATTATAATTACAATTAGGATTATTATTATTAATTATTATTATTATTATTATTATTATTATTGTTAGTATTATAATTATTATTTTTACCAATATCATATTTATATTTATAAGTAATATAAACATTATTTATCATTAATATCTTTATAAGTATTATTAAGATTATTATAGATTTTATCATTTTAGTATTATTATCATTATGTATCATTGTTATTATTATTATTATTATTATTATTATTATTATTATTATTATTATTATCATTATCATTATTATTGATACTATTAGTTTATTATAAGTATTATTATTAATAATATCAGGAGTATTATAATTATTATACCACTAGTAGGATCATTATTTTAACTAGTATTAGCAGTAAAACTATTAATTTTATAATCAATATTATTATCAGTAATATTATTAAATTAATTATGACTATGAAAATAATACAAATTATTACTATTCTCATTAATATTGGTACTAGTATCAGTTTTGTAATTAGTATTATCATTATTATTAAACTAAGTATCATTATTGACAAAATCATTATTATTATTAGTATTATCATTATTAATAAAGTTGTTATTATTAGTAACTGATTATTATCAAAACTATCATTTTTAACAAATAAATATTAGTTTCATAACAGACGTTTATTACATATACTATAATTAAAATAATATATCATATAATTATATATATCAAACAGGCTAACATTTGAAATACTTATATTGATTTTTAAATATAATACTAAACATATGTATATATAAATATATATATATAGATATTAATACAACTAAAAGTATAGATATTAATTATTATAATGATATATATAAAATAAAAATATATAACATATAGGTTAAGATATGATATAAAGAATACGTTTTTAATGAAGTTTAGAATAAATCCTAAATAACTACAAATATATATAGATATTATGTAACTAATAAATGAAACTATGTGATTTCCAATATATGTTTTTAATGGGGCTCAGTTTTGTTGTATAAATATTTTTACTTCAAAATATTGGATGGTGAGTTTCATTTGCCTTTTTACCCTTTATATTTTTGGGCTGAGAATACATGCACAATTTTTATAAATATTTTACGAAATAGACACAAGTAATCGAAACTACATTATATGGTTGAATGATCGAAGCCGAATATGCCTCTTTTAGCTTGGTAGCCTGAGAATTTGGGAACAGACCCCCAAATTGATGCAAATCCTAAAGATAGATATATCGGGCCCAACAAGCCCCATTCTGGAATTTAGAATGCTTTAGTACTTCGATTTTTATCATGTCCGATGGGTGTCCCGGAATGATGGAGATATTCTATATGCATTTTGTTAATGTCGGTTACAAGGTGTTCAATCCATATGAATGATTTTTATGCATGATGTTTATGATAAATGGAAATATGAAATCTTGTGGTCTATTAAAATTATGGAAATGATTATTTATGATAAACTAATGAACTCACCAACCTTTTGGTTGACACTTGAAAGCATGTTTATTCTCTGGTATGAAAGAAATCTTCCGCTGTGCATTTGCTCATTTTAGAAATATTACTTGGAGTCATTCATGGCATATTTCAAAAGACGTTGCATTCGAGTCATCGAGTTTATCAAGATTATTATTAAGTCAATTATAGTTGGATATATTATGAAATGGTATGCATGCTGTCAACTTTCGTTGTAAAGAAATATTGTCTTTTAAAATCGAATGCAATGTTTGTAAAATGTATCATATAGAGGCAAGTACCTCGCGATGTAACCAAATGTAATATATATGTCCAGATGGATTAGGATGGGTCACTTCAGTTGGTATCAGAGCGGTGGTCTTAGCGAACCAGGTCTTGCATTAGTGTGTCTAACTGATAGTTGTTTAGATGCATTAGTGAGTCTGGACTTCGACCGTGTCTGCATGTCAAAAGTTTTGCTTATCATTTCTAGTCGAAAATCATCTGCTTATCATCCTTAGGAAATTACCTGCTTATCATTCTTAGTCTAGACATGTCTTACTGCCTCTATTGCATAGACAGTGTATAGATAAATTCATATCTTAGCGTATCTGTTATTGTTACCTTTGCCTGACAGCTTCTATAGATTCCTCCGTAACTTATGGGATTTTAGTATTATATATGCATATGTAAATTATGTATTGCAGGGTAATAATCTACATCCTATAATCTATTTCTTATCAAAAATCCTTCATCTGATCGTACGAGATGAATCCCTCAACCAGTTCAAATTCCTCAGATTTCGACAGCTATTCCGATATGGAGTTTCACTCGAGCTCCGAAAGCAGCGTCACCAGAATGAATCAACCAAATCAGCCATCCCCAAATCATCTGATGGGTTCGTAGTTACTTAATCAATGAAGACGCGAAGAAGGCGATCCTTTCCACCAACCGAATTCACCTCTTGGCGAAGAACCTGAAGCACTTACCGGCAAAGCGTTTCGAAACACCATTTTCAGCCTCATTTCCAGAGTATCTCGTCACGACTATATACTATCTCAAATCCTAGATCTTATTCATTCGCTCATTCCGACCGACAATCATCCCGGAATAATAGAAGAAGTCAACGAACTTCGCGCTCGAGTAATCAATTTGGAGAATATGGTGCAAAATTTACCAGCTTCAGCAACATTACCGGCACCAACAGTACCATCAATAACAACACCAGTACCATCAACAATCCATGCCTCAAAGTCTTATTCCATACCTCGAGTATAATCATCGTTCTACGTATCGTTCTACATCATTTATCCTCGTTCGACATGGCAATTATGTAATCTCTAAAGTTTTGGAGATTATTCATTCCAGTTCTAACCGAAAATCAGATGAGATTAATATTATATTAACTCATTAAATCCATACTGAAGAAAATATATATGTATATATATTTTCATCAGGATTGTAATTAAAATTTTTTTTTTTTTGTACAAACTGTTAATGGTGAAAATATTTTAACGGGTAGGTAATACCCGAGAAATATTTAGATTTCACATTAATAAGATACATTGTACATTCTTCGAACCTGATTCAACAGTCATTTACTATCCTACTTATATCCACAGATACGAATCCGTTCACCGCAGAATAACCATTTGCATTCAATTTCATATTTGGATTTTGACCTATCAGAATCCAACAAGTGGCATAATGAAGAAAACATTGGACAAAATAAAATTTGTTAGAAACAAACAAATTAACTATGGATAATTTTTTTTGTTAAGAATTCACGCTAACTATTCCTAGCTTACTATTCCGAGCTAACTGATTACATTTTATTTATCGCAATTTAATTATCGCAATTTTAATTCTCGCAATTTTATTTATCGTCATTTAATTTCTGTTATTTATTTTACGCACTTTATTTATTGTCATTTAAATACTGTTATTTACGCATTTTAAATATCGGGACACGTATACAAGGTTTTGACATATCATATCGACGCATCTATATATATTATTTGGAATCACCATAGACACTTTATATGCAGTAATGATAGAGTTAGCTATACAGGGTTGAGGTTGATTCTCAAATAATATATATACTTTGAGTTGTGATCGAGTCAGAGACATGTACACGGGTCACGATACGTATTAATCAATTCGAATATTATATATTAAACTATATATGAATTATTGAACTGTTAACTGTGGACTATCGACCGTGGACTATCAACATTGCACAATTAATATGAATTAAAATATTGATTATAATATATGAAACTAAAAAATTCTTCAAGTTTGCCACTTGATTTCATCTTGAACCTCATTTGTATCTTGACGATTATAATCTGCGTTCAAACCTTTCATGATTCTTGAAAACACCTCACTCGAGAGGATGAACCAACCGCACTTTACCTACGGAAGAAAAGATTGATACATATAGTTATGCATTTGAAAAAAAACTCTCGGAAACTGAGTAAACGTTTAACATGTAGTTGTGCTAATTCCTTAGCATTATTATTACCTAAAATAACTTGATAATTTTTTTTCAAAGTAGCGAATTTTGTCACAGCTCCAGCAAGTCAACTTCATTTTTTCGTTCGAAACAACCTTATTATAACCTTGATGTTTATGCGTGCTCTTTTATTGTTACCGGAGAAACTTTTATATTCCATCATATTACCAGCAGATACCAGCAACTTCGTTGCTCCTTGGCTTAAATCTCTCCAACAAATCACTATATTTATCTATTGAAGTCACATCATGTACTCATCCGTATTTTGTAACAAGAATTGCCATACCAATTATCGGAAATCAGCGAATCTGTATTGTGATTCTCGCAACGTTTCCACATCAACAGTTATATGTATCCATATAACATTTATCTCTTAGAACTACGATCTTCCATTCTGAAATTCTGAAAAAGCACCCAGTCTGCGAAATTAATGCTCTGAATTTTGAAAAGTTGAATGAAGCAAAAAAAAAAAAAAAAACTGTAAATGACCTCAACAGCCAAAAGTTGATGATAAATAATTGTATGTTGGCAAAGCTCAAAAAAAGTTTGAAACTGAAAAACTAATTAAGCAAACTACGAAGGAGTCTCTGAACAAATCACAAGGACTAAACTTGTACATTAAGAATCCTGATGATTCTGTTTCGGATGAAATCTTTAGCGAATACCTTGCTTCTGAATCCAAACTCTTGCGGGAAAATTTTCTTCACCAACCTTCGATATTAGAAATTCCAAGATATTATCGTATCTTTCATTATAAATATCCTCCATATTTCTGAAGATATTTTCATAACTATTCTTCTCTGAAATCATTAATCTCTTCATAATATCAGTGTTACATCATATAGAAACTGTTAGTTTCTATATTCTGTAAACTTTCGACCTTAAAATATGAATGTTATTGAAGTAATGTTGGGAACTGATGCATGAGTTAGTATAATATAATGACACTTGATCAACGTGATTATATTACAGTAAGACATGCTGAGTTTCTAAATGGAACATGACGATTCACAGATTATAACGTCATCATGTGTCATGTTACATAACTCTTTTATTCTGATTAACTTCTGAACATATCAAGAAAATATATTATTGATAGTTCTATTCTCAGTGATTCTGGTAATTTGACAAGTCAAATTGTGCTATTTCGTTCTTTCTTGTTTAGAACATTAAATTCATTCGAAACTCCATACTTACGAATTCTGGACCGTTACTCGCGTTACAACCTGTCGAGAAGATAATAAAAAGACAAAAGAGCTCCAAAATATAAGAGAAAATATAAAGCCCAATAACAACGTCGAAATTACAAACCGTGAATATTAATACGAATAGCAATATAAAGACACGGTAGAATTAAGAATAGTATCACCCCAAGGTAATAGTAGAAGTAAACAGATTTTTTGGTGGAAGATTGAAAGGAGGGATGACAGAAATGATAATTAGGAAAAATATCAAGGATTAGAAGGGGATTAAGCATTTTCACAATCTTTTGGATGTATGAACTAAGAAAGAAAGTATAGGAATGGTGAGAATAATGGAACGGAAGAGCTTAATTTATAATGGAAAAATCGGAAGTAGTAATCAAGGCAGATCACCGTATTTAATTATAGAAATTTTAATTTCCTTATTCGCCGAAGAATCAAATCTTTTAGATTTTGAAGATTTTCTTTAAATCCCCTGAATTCCGAAATTCAATCAAGACAACGTCAAAAATTAAGGCACACCTTATTTTCTAAATTCAACCATATCTCTGTCAAAAGTTAAAGACAAATCTTTACTTTTTCTATTTCAATCTTTTGTAATAGCTTCACTCGTACTCTTCGAATAATCAAATTGTTTTATCCACATTACTTAATGATGATAAAACTCTATTTATCAACTCATATTCATCATGAAAACATTTTTATTATTAGCCATGACGACCTCACTCAAATTTCGGGACGAAATTTCTTTAACGGGTAGGTACTGTGATGACCCAGAAATTTCCGACTAAATTTAAACTTAATCTTTATATGATTTCGGCACGATAAGCAAAGTCTGTAATGTCGAGTCTCGAAAAGTTTGGAACAGTTACATGAATGCATTTACCCTTTTGACCTATGCCCAACGATTCACGAACAATTGTGTGTAATTAAAAATGTAAAATAATAATAATAATAATTTAGTAATATTAGAATGAATATATATATATATATATATATATATATATATATATATATATATATATATATATATATATATATATATATATATATATATGAAACTATATAAGCATGATTCTTATCAATTATTACTATTATATAGTAATATATAAAATGTATGAATATTAAATATTTAATATATAATATCATATAAAATTTATAATTAAATGTAATTACAAGTTATATATATATATATATATATATATATATATATTGGTTATAATTGCTTTTATTATTAATATCGATATCTGTAGTATTAATATTAGTTTATAAAAATGGAAATAGGTAAATTGTTATATCTTAATTATAAGTGGTAGTATTATTAAACATTATTATTATTATTATAGTTATCTTTATTATTATTATTATTATTATTATTATTATTATTATTATTATTATTATTATTATTATTATTATTATTATTATTATTATTATTATTATTATTATTATTATTATTATTATAAAATAATACAATTCATTATTATCATTAATAATATTATTATTATTACCATCATTATTGTTAATTATTATCAAACTTATCTTTTATTAAAATTTTCATTATGTATCAATATTATTATTTCTCTTTATTATTCTACAATTGTTAGTATTAGTATTTTTATTATTGATAACATTATCAATATTATCATTTTTATTTAATATTACTGTGAATATTATTATTTATAATTATTATTATCATTTTTATATCATTATTATTTATTTTTACTAGTAATATAATAATTATTATTATTAATATAATTCATTATTAATATTAAATATATAAATATATATAAAGATTTATATCGTACGAATCTGCTTTAGGTTCCATCAACTGTGTTAAAATTTGTCCCTTGTCTTTAACTTGATTAATAGATCGAATACAATGTCAGGAACACAACAAAATCCGTTAGCAATTGGTTTCCATCTTTAATTTTTTTTTAATATTTCGGTACCTGATGAAGAAAAATATTTTCGACTATAATTAATATAAATCTTGACTAAATTCAGTGTGAAAGATATCTGTCGACCTGCACTAGCAATCCACAATCTCAGTTACCTTTAACCTCTTTTAAATTGTCAAAATTAAATCAAAAATTGAAGAAATAAGTCGAACTGCCCTGTTTCCTCTTCATTTTTCAATTAGAAAGATTTCGTAATAAATTTTAATATGTGATAATGCAGCTCAACTCTAAATCTTCCATTTAAACTAACTGGAAAGTTTCAATTTCCAGTTTTCATTATTGATTTCCAATTTTGGAGTCAAAGTCTATTTTCAAAAAAGTCAAAGTATTGTTCATGGCTAAATTCGAGCTCGTGTTAATGTTTTAAGTTCGATTAATGATCCATATAGTTTCTAATAAGCATTTAGGATCTTTTTCATGTTAGGATCAAGGTCTAAAACATTCTTAAAATCAGGTTTGATGTTTGAGTTTTCAAAGGTATTAGCGAAACATTTTTTTTCTTTCAGCTGGTTATATATTTGTTTTTACTTCTGTTAAATTAAACTCACAATTACATGTTATTATTATTATTATATAAGTTTTAAAGTTAATTCAAACAACTGATTGAAGTTAGAATGGATTATCGGTCCACAGTTATTTATTGGGGAAGAAGAACAACGTATAATACAGTTTAATAAAATATAAAGGGAATTATAAAACAGAAAATGGTCACAGCTCAGCTGGTTAAAGGGTTGTTTGGGTGTTCGAGAGGTCACGGGTTCGAGTCTTCAATGGGACAAATCTTTTTAGAAATGTCTTTTTTAAAGGGTATACACTTTTACTCTTAGTTTTATTATTGTTATTATTTTTATTTATGTTATTATTATTGTGTTAATTATTATTATCACTAAATTTAATGTTATGAGTATTTTTTTTTTCAATTAACATAACTAATATTATTATTATCATCATTGAATTTATTATTATGATAATTGTTATTGCTTTTGACATTTAGAGATATCATTATTATTAATCAAATTAAGAGTATGATCATTATCGTTAGCGTTAGTATAAGTATTATAATTACAATTAGGATTATTATTATTATTATTATTATTATTATTATTATTATTATTATTATTATTATTATTATTGTTATTGTTAGTATTATAATTATTATTATTACCAATATCATATTTATATTTATAAGTAATAGAAATATTATTTATCATTAATATCTTTATAAGTATTATTAAGATTATTATAGATTTTGTCATTTTAGTATTATTATCATTATGTATCGTTGTTATTATTATTATTATTATTATTATCATTATTATTGATACTATGAGTTTATTATAAGTATTATTATTAATAATATCAGGAGTATCATAATTATTATACCACCAGTAGGATCATTATTTTAACTAGTATTAGCAGTAAAACTATTAATTTTATAATCAATATTATTATCAGTAGTATTATTAAATTAATTATGACTATGAAAATAATACGAATTATTACTATTCTCATTAATATTGGTACTAGTATCAGTTTTGTAATTAGTATTATTATTATTATTATTATTAAACTAAGTATCATTATTGACAAAATCATTATTATTATTATTAGTATTATCATTATTAATAAAGTTGTTATTATTAGTAACTGATTATTATCAAAACTATTATTTTTAACAAATAAATATTAGTTTCATAACAAACGATTATTACATATACTATAATTAAAATAATATATTATATAATTATATATCAAACAGGCTAACATTTGAAATACTTATATTCATTTTTAAATATAATACTAAACATATGTATATATAAATATATATATAGATATTAATACAACTAAAAGTATAGATATTAATTATTATAATGATACATATAAAATAAAAATATATAACATATAGGTTAAGATATGATATAAAGAATATGTTTTTAATGAAGTTTAGAATAAATCCTAAATAACTACAAATATATATAGATATTATGTAACTAATAAATGAAACTATGTGATTTCCAATATACGTTTTAATATATATATTAATGATATAGGTTCGTGAATCCGAGGCCAACTCTACATTGCTCAGTTTTGTTGTATAAATATTTTTACTACAAAATATTGGATGGTGAGTTTCATTTACCTTTTTACCCTTTATATTTTTGGGCTGAGAATACATGCGCAATTTTTATAAATGTTTTAAGAAATTGACACAAGTAATCGAAACTACATTATATGGTTGAATAATCGAAGCCAAATATGCCCCTTTTAGCTTGGTAGCCTAAGAATTTGGGAACAGACCCCTAAATTGATGCGAATCCTAAAGATAGATCTATCGGGCCCAACAAGCCCCATTCTGGAATTTGGAATGCTTTAGTACTTCGATTTTTATCATGTCCGATGGGTGTCCCGGAATGATGGGGATGTTCTATATGCATCTTGTTAATGTCAGTTACCAGGTGTTCAATCCATATGAATGATTTTTATGCATGATGTTTATGAGAAATGGAAATATGAAATCTTGTGGTCTATTAAAATTATGGAAATGATTATTTATGATAAACTAATGAACTCACCAACCTTTTGGTTGACACTTGAAAGCATGTTTATTCTCAGGTACGAAAGAAATCTTCCGCTATGCATTTGCTCATTTTAGAAATATTACTTGGAGTCATTCATGGCATATTTCAAAAGACGTTGCATTCTATTCGTCGAGTTTATCAAGATTATTATTAAGTCAATTATAGTTGGATATATTATGAAATGATATGCATGCTGTCAACTTTCATTGTAAAGAAAGATTGTCTTTTAAAATCGAATGCAATGTTTGTAAAATGTATCATATAGAGGTCAAGTACCTCGCGATGTAACCAAATGTAATGTATTCGTCCAGATGGATTAGGAAGGGTCGCTTCACAATAGACATATCAAGAACATATTTTCTTGATAGTTCTATCTTCTCTATGGAATTCTGGTAATTTAACCAATCAAGATCGTGCTATTACAATTTCTCTCTTAGAACGTTAGCTATGTTCATTTCGAATTTCATATCTATGAATTCTGGATCATTATTCGCTTGACTTAAATTCAGGAAGAGAAAACAAAAGTATGGAACTCCAAAATATAAAAGAAATGAAGAGAGTGGATTTATTGTGAAATATCAGACAAAGCAATCGAGGCAGATCACCGTATTTAAATTATAGAGATCTTAATTTCCTTATTCGCTGAAGAATCAAATCTTTTAGATTTCAAAGATCTTCTTCAGATCCCTTGAATTCCGGAAACCAACCGTGACTACGTCACCGGTTAAGACAAACCTGCATTTACTCATTTCACTCTTTTGTGATAGCTTCATTCATACTCTTCCAATAACCGAATTATTTTATCCTTATTACTCAATGGTAATAAAACTATATTTATCAGCTCATATGAGTCATGAAAACATACTTATTGTCAGTCATGACCATCCCAATCAAATTTCGGGACGAAATTTCTTTAACGGGTAGGTACTGTGACGACCCGGAAATTTCCAACCAAATTTAAACTTAATCTTTATATGATTTCGACATGATAAGCAAAGTCTATTAAATTGAGTTTCAAAAAGTTTGAACTGTTTCATATAATCATTTGACCTTCGACTGTTCTCGACGATTCACGAACAAATAAATTGTAAATGAATGTGTGTATACATACATATATATATATACATATATATATATATATATATATATATATATATATATATATATATATATATATATATATATATATATAAACTAGATTTTAAAATAAACGGTGATTCAAAAATGAGTTCTATAAATTTTAGGCTTACTAAAAATGTATTTAGGATCTAGTTCACTCATATATATATATATATATATATATATATATATATATATATATATATATATATATATATATATATATATATATATATATATATATGAGTGAACTAGAATTAGTAAATCTGTCCATAATATAATACCCATTACTATATTATTATTACTATGGCTTTGCATGTTCTAAAAACAGACAATGAGTAAAATGCAATCCATGATCATAATACAAACACCCGGGAACCATCCTCATCCATCACCATAACACCACCGGCTACAACCATCATCTTCAACAAAACCATTTCATTTTTCGTGTTCTTGCTCGATGAAATAAACCCACCCATCATAGCCGGCTACCACCTCTAAACGGGACACCATCATCAAACCCACAATGACCACCAGATAAAACTCCACCACATCAACCCTACAATGCTACTGCTAGGTAATGTTTCTGTTTTCTTCGAGCACTATCTCCAATCCATAACCACCATCTACAAAAAACATATTGCAGCTAATACTCGTCTTTTCTTTTTCCTATCGAAGACCCACCCGTTTGTTTGTTTTCTGTTTAACCGACCCAAACGACTTCACCTTGTTTCTCTTCTCCCATCATAAACCATCTTAGGATCAAAGGAAAATTTAAAAATCATTTTGAGAACTCGATAAGATTCTAGTTGGAGCTTTATAAGCTCAACTTATTCTATATAAATATGCATATATAGGATTACAGTTTTACCCATGAAACAAACACCACCCTCAATCCGTTTTTACTGTTCGAAATTTCCAAATCACGAACCACCACCACAACCATCAACCACCTCCCTTTATATTTTTCTTCTCCTGTTTCATGACTGAAAATCATAACCCCACCCTTCCTGCAGTGCAGCACACTTTTTGATCTCTGTTCTATTATTCTTTAATCACCATTACCACACAACCCGTCGAATCTGCAACAATAAAGACGAAGATGACGTGACCTGCTAATGTTGTTGTTATTTTTTTTTTGTTTTCTGTCGAACTCCAACACCCACTTCATCATCAACCAATTATATCTTCTATTCCTGGTTTGGTTGAACACATAAGAATCATCATCAACTACTTTTTTTCTTTTTTCTTCTCGTACCACTTCCTGTTAATTCTTTTTCTGTATCAACTCGAACTCCCTTAGTTAAACCATTACTACCGTTTTCTGTTTACTTTATGTTCGAGCAGACCCAACACATACTCACACAAAAGAGATAAAAGAATGGTGATGATGCGTACAGCTAGAGGGATGATAATACATGTTATCATATTTAAATATTTATTAATTATACAAACATTGTGTATCTGTCGGTGATCTGTCTGATTGATAAGATAATGGAGAATGACGATAATATGAGCTGTAAAGGGATTGAGATAGTGACTAGTTCTAGTCCAGGTTATAAATTCCAAAACATATTAAATTTGGGCCTACTCCTATTCTTAATAACTTGGACCGTGGGTTTCATTCACTCTTTGGATTGTGATTTTCGGTTTTCAGTGAAAGGACCCGTTCATATACATTATAAACGATTCACAATAGTTGATTACATCGCGAGGTATTTGACCTCTATATGATATGTTTTACAAATGTTGCATTTGTTTTTAAAAGACAACCTTTCATTACATCAAAAGTTGAAAGGCATGCATACCATTTCATAATATCAATGTTATAAATGACCTACTCTGTCATTTACCTAATTATAATCTCTTTTGAACTCAACGACTTGAATGCAATGTCTTTTGAAATATGCCATGAATGACTCCAAGTAATATCCTTAAAATGAGCTAATGCACAGTGGAAGATTTCTTTAATACCTGAGAATAAACATGCTTTCAAGTGTCAACCATATAACGACCCGTCCTAATCCATCTGGACGAATACATTACATTTGGTTACATCGCGAGGTACTTGACCTCTATATGATACATTTTACAAACATTGCATTCGTTTTTAAAAGACACACTTTCATTTCATCGAAAGTTGACGGCATGCATACCATTTCATATATATCCAACTATAATTGACTTAATAATAATCTTGATGAACTCAACGACTCGAATGCAACATCTTTTGAAATATGTCATGAATGACTCCAAGTAATATCTCTAAAATGAGCAAATGCACAGCGGAATATTTCTTTCATACCTGAGAATAAATATTCTTTAAAGTGTCAACCAAAAGGTTGGTGAGTTCATTAGTTTATCATAATCATTCATTTTCATCATTTTAATAGACCACAAGAATTTCATTTCCAGTTCTCATAAATATACGTCCCATGCATAGAGACAAAAAGCATTCATATGGTGAACACCTGGTAACTGACATTAACAAGATGCATATAAGAATATCCCCTATCATTTCGGGAAATCCTTCAGACATGATAAAAATGAATTCGAAGTACTAAAGCATCCGGTACTTTGGATGGGGTTCGTTAGGCCCAATAGATCTATCTTTAGGATTTGCATCAATTAGCAGATCGGTTTACTAATTCTTAGGTTACCAAGCAAAAGGGGCATATTCGGCTTCGATCATTCACCCATATAATGTAGTTTCAATTACTTGTGAATATTTCGTAAAACATTTATAAAAATTGCGCATGTATTCTCAGCCCAAAAATTTAAAGGGTAAAAAGACAAATGAAACTCACCCTACAATATTTTGTAGTAAAAATATTCATACGACGATACTGAACAATGCAGGGTTGGCCTCGGATTCACGAACCTATATCATTTATATATATATTAACACACATAATTGTAATCGAACAAATTTATATATATATATAAATTTATTAGTTATATCATTTTTATATTAATAACCTATATGTTTCATATATTCATTTTATATAAGAATATAAATTTTGTTATGTTATATATATTAAATATATTTTTGTATATATAAATATCATTTGTTTGTTACGATTATAATAATACTAAAATAATATTAGTAACGATAAAAATAATAATAATGATAATAGAGTTAAAAATGATAGTATTAATATAAATGATAAAATGATAACTTTAATAAAAATGATACTTTTTAATAAAAATGTTAATTTTTTTAATAATAATGAATACTAATAATAATAAAAAAATGATTTTACTAATAATAATAATAATGATACTAATATTTATGCTAATAACTATAATGATAATAATACTGCTAATAATAATAATACTAATACTTATGATAATAATAATAATAAAAGTAATACAAATAATAATCTTGATAATCCTATTAATACTAATAATGATACGATAATAATAGTAATGGTAATAGTAATACTACCTCAAAGAAGTAGCCCTTTTAAAAAAATGCCCAAGTCCGGGTTTGTACCCGCGACGTCCCGCTAACCCGATAACATTCTTAACCATCCATCCGTTTTTGTTTTTCTATATCAAATTCACTCCTTAATTACTTTAATCCATATCATCGTGATCATTACTCCACCACAATCATCATCAAATCGTTTCCGTAACATCATCAAATCATCATCTATCTTATTACCATTATTTCATTATCTTAATCATCATCATCAAATCTATAGTTTTTATGTATCATCATTATTTTTAATGTTTCCTTTATCATTTCATTTGTTATCAAACCGTCATATCCTTTCATCTTCAATATTTATATCGTTACCATCACCTTTATCATCTAATCATCATCATTAACATCTAACATCATAATTATTATAATCATCATTGAGATCTTAATGATTATTACATCATCACCTTTATCACTTACTCCTTATCACAACGTCCTAACACCTAAAGGGTTTTGTTGGGTCTCGATTGTATTAAAGAAATCGTAACCCAACTCCACAAGCCCAACCGTAGGCTGCAGCCCAACAGAAAACAGCAAGGTACGGCCCAGTTAGGAACAAAAGGACTCTCAGCCCATCACTCAATTCCCATATTGTAAATCCAATCAATTCATAACCAGTCTAACTACATATACGTGGCCTAAATAAGAAACCCTTTACTAGGTTGATTGAAAGAAGAAAAAAAATGCAGCTGTATAGCAGTCGTTTAACATGACCGTTTTGTTTGTGGGTTCTAAACAGAAACAGCAATGGTATAACAGGTGTTTTCGATGGGTTTGCTCATACAGAAAAATAGAAATTAAATAGCATTTTGACAACAATAAATGGTTGTGTTTTGATGACTTTGGCCCACGTCATAAAAGTAGCACAATCAAGTGGATGTTTATAAATTGTATCTTGATTGTTAAAACAGTTGGAAACATATTATTTTATGTGGGGTTCGGTTAGAAGAAAGAAAAAGATAAAGGAAGCATCACTCCTCTCCTCTCTCACCTCGTCTCCTTCTGCTACCATTTATTATTTTCTTCTTTGTTTTACTCAGTGCCACATAGCAGTCAAGGGCGAGGTTTAAATGGGTTTGGTTTTGGGTGATTTCTGGTAACGAAACAGGAACAAAGCAGGAACCAAACAGTCGCTGCAAGTTTGTTTATTAGATGATGATGGATGATGATAGTTCTAATGGTGGTGTAGATATTACTTCGAACAACAACAGTTTTAGAAATAATCGGGTGCTATAACAATAATAAGTGTGATGGTTTGATGATTATATATGATTGTTTTGTTGTTTGAACGAAAACAGAAAAATGGAAGTGGTGGCGATTTTAGAAGTCATGGTGATGAGGGTGTTCATGTCAGAAACATTAAGGTGGTGATGAGAATAGTTCATGGCCAAAGATGGTGATTAATGGAGGGTGAAGGTCGAAGGTGATTGCTTTGTCGACGGAAATAGAAGCGGGTTTTGGTGATCGATGGAACTAGGACCCAAAGAAACCGATTTATAGCAAGAGGAAGATGATGGTGTTAGGTTAATGATTTCATGAAAGTGATTGAAGTGGTAAAGTGGTGGTGGTTCATTCAGTTTAAAACAGAAAGAGAGAAGATGAAGATTGTTGGAGATGATGAGCGATGGTAGTTTTTAATAAACTGGTATATTCATATGGTGGTGATTGATGAGTGTAGGTTTTTGGTTATCTTGCTCGTAGGAAGCAAAAATGAAAACAAAAGTGATAATGGTGGTTCGAGGTGGTGTCATTAAGGTCGTGGTTTGTGATTGTAGATGGTGTCTCAAGGGGGTTGAATGAAGGTGATGGTTTGATGGTTTTGGTTCTTTGTTTGGTAAATGAAGACAGAATGATTCGAGAGAGATGGAGAATGGTTTTGTTTTCCTCTACATGTGAGTGTAAGTATATAGAGAGGGTTTGTGAATAAATCAAAAGTAAAACAGTATTGTTGCCATCCAATTCAATTCACCGATCAAACAACTTGTGTGGTGTAATTTTAAAAGTAGACAAGCACAAATAGACATGTTTAATATAATATAATTATAAAATTTTAAAACGTGATTAAGTAATAGTAATATGTAAATATCTACCGACAGTTTTCACATGCAGTGTTATATCGTACCCTGTTGTTAATCAGTGGCGGATAAAAGTCTTAAGAAAAATCTCATATTTTTAAATTAAATAGATTTATTTATTTTGGTCATTATGGTATAAAATTCAGTCATTAATTTATTAAATAAAAATTACATCAACTGTCCCTCTTATTTATGGGTAAAATATAAAAAGTGTTAAAATTAAATAATTAGATCCTAAATATACTTTTAATAAGCCTATAACTTATAAAACTCATTTTCGAATCACCGTTTATTTTAAAATCATATAAGTTCATTTTTAACTTAATTAATAACCATCAAGATGATAAACAAGTGCTATGAGCGTTTGTTAAATAAATTTTAAATTATATATAATCAATGTACTCTTCATATATAGATAGATTTATAGTAATGTCATGTATTATTTTATTTACACAAATAAACTAACTCATATAAGTTTTTATTTCAAATTAATATATATATATATATATATATATATATATATATATATATATATATATATATATATATATATATATATTTATATTTACAGATAATGGTTCGTGAATCGTCGGAAATAGTCGAAGGTCAAATAGATATCTGAAACAGTTCAAAATTTTTGAGATTTAGTTTAACAGACTTTGCTTATCGTGTCGAAACATATAAAGATTAAGTTTAAATTTGGTCGGAAATTTCCCGGTCCTCACAAACTAAAAGGTTGGTGAGTTCATAAGTTTATAATAAACAATAAAATTCATCATTTTAATATACCACAAGATTTAAATACAGTACACCTATCTCGTGTACAAAACCAAATTTCATAATGCTTAGCAGAGTAGGTTCGTATCCTTTTCTCCCCCGTAGGTTGCCTCGCGATTTTTAATATCTTTCATAAACATAATCTCATATCTGGCATTTCGCACGGCATAGAGATAAAAGTCATTCATACGAACTACCAACACCTGGTAATCGACCTTAACAAAATGCATCTAGAATATCCCCCGCATACCGGCATTCCGCACGGTCACGCAAAAAGCATACAATCAGGCCACTCTTTTAAATATGATGGTTGCGTACACCTCACAAACAGATCATATCTTTTAAAGCTGGCGGTTGTATACCTATTTCAAAGTACTAAAGCAGTTCAAATTCTCTGACTGGGGCTTGTTAGTGCCCATAGTTCTATCTTTAGGATTCGCGTCAATTTGGAGATAGGTTTCTAAATTCTCAGATTACCAGACTAAAAGGGGTGATATCCGGTGTACTCATAACTCATTCGTAGAATGTTTTTAAGTACTTGTGTCTATTTCGTCAAACATTTATAAAAGCATTTCATGTATTCGCAGTTCCAAATATATTTCAAAAGCATTTAATAAAGCAGTTGTAAAAATAGCGCATGTATTCTCAGTCCCAAAAATGTAAAGATTAAAAGGGAATCAAATGAACTCACAATCCAATATTTTGAAGTAAAAATATTCGTACGACGATACTGAACAATGCAGGGTTGGCCTTGGATTCACGAACCTATATGATTCGTATATTTATTAATATTCATAGTTGTAATTGAACACACATACACACACACACAAACACACACACATACACACACACACACACACACACACACACACATATATATATATATATATATATATATATATATATATATATATATATATAACTGTATTAGTTATATCTTTTTTATGTTAATAATATATATATATATATATATATATATATATATATATATATATATATATATATATATATATATATATATATATATATATATGTGTGTGTGTGTGTTTTATATGTTCATTTTGTATAAAAATATTAAATTTTGTTATGTTATATGTGTTAAATATATGTATTTATGTATGTATTTCATTTGTTTATCAAAACAGTAGTTCTATTATACTAAGTTAATATTAGTAAAAATAATAATAATAACATTAATAATATATATATGTTAATAATAACCCTATTAGTGATAATAACAATGATATAAATAATAGTACTTGTAAAAATATTAATTTTACTGTTTATGATAGTATGATATTGATGATTTACTAATAATAATAATAATAACTTTGTTAAAAATGATAATATTAATAATAATAATGATATTGTTAATAATGAAACTTTTGTTTAATAATAATAATAATACTAGTAGTTACAAAAGTGATACTAATACTAATATTAATGAAAATATTATTAATTTGTGTTATTTTCATAATGATAATAATAATAGTAATCCTAATCCTAATAATAATAATAATAATACAACTACTAGTGATAATAATAATAATAATAATAATAATAATAATAATAATAATAATAATAATAATATTCTTACTTGTATCTACAATCATAATAATACTTATGTTTATAAGAATTCATAAATCCTATTAATGATAGTAATAATAATGGACTTAACTCTAATAATAACTATTATTAACAATAATAATAATAATAATAATAATAATAATAATAATAATAATAATAATAATAATAATAATAATAATAATAATAATAATAATAAAATGAAACTATAATAAAAAGGGCTACCTTAATTAAAATGAGTTAAAAAAAAGAAACTTTCCATGCAGGGACTCGAACCCGTGACCACTCTCTCCCCGCTAACACCTCAAACCGTTGGGCTGTTGCCCATAATCTGAAATAAAACAGAAACAATTAATATTTAACCCGTATTTATAAAAGTCTTCTCCTTCTCCTTCTTCAAAATCACTCAGTCGATCAGTGTATACATATTTATAATCACACTAGCGAATCAAAATTTGTATTAACCCTGCGGTTTAATTGTAAAAGACTTGTAATGATTCCTAAAAAAAAAATATAAAAAAAACCTGCTGTTTGCTGTTGCCGTCGCTATAGAAGAAGAAAAAAAAAATTTATTATGATTTGGGTAACGTTTTACACAAAAATTTCTACATGAACTAGTTTTCAAATCATGTATACAAACTTAAGGAATCATCAATTTAACCTTATTCATAACGGATTACACTAATTTGTTCAAAGAAAAATATTTGACTTTTTAAAACCCAATCTTTGACTCCGAAATTCTAACTCGTTATAAAGAATTGAGAGTTGAGATTTTGAAGAAAGTTTATGTAAAGACCCGTCCTTATCCATCTGGACGATATCTTCAACAGTTGGTCCCATTGCGATGATTGACTCCAAGTAATATCCTTAATTTGAGCTAATGCACAGCGGAAGACTTAATTCGTACCTGAGAATAACATGCTTTAAAATGTCAACATAAAGTTGGTGAGATATATAGGTTTGATGCTAGCAGCGTTATAACAATGGACCACACGATTTCATATATAAACATTTTAATAAAAATATTCTAAGTGGTTGAGCACTTGGTAACCATACTTAACATTTAATCACGTCGCATATTCCCTTTATTATGAAATCTTACTACACTGTACCAAGTGTAGTCACGAAACGAAGTACTGTGCAACCGTTGAATACTGGTCGTCCAGTCCGGTTGGGGTTGTCAGGCCCGATAGATCTATCAACAGGATTCGCGTTTACAATACCGCTGTAAATATTAGTTACCAAGCTACAGGGAAGTATGCCAGTGGTACAACTCAACGTAGAATATATTTTTCAGTTACTTGTGTCCATAACGTAAAACATTTATAAAAACAGCGCATGTATTCTCAGCCCAAAAATATTTAAAGTTTAAAAAGGGAACTATATACTCACCTAATGTATTTTGTAGTAAAAATACATATAACATCATTGAACACGTATAAGGTTGGCCTCGGATTCATGAACCTATATTATTAGTATATATTCATTAAAACGTATAATCGAAATCAAACAAAATTTAGGTATTTATTAATTGTTATTTTAGTAATTCGTACGTTTTATTAATAACTAAATTAACTATATTTTTATATATTTTTAATAGATATTAATATAGTTACATTTTATGTAAATTTTATATTTTTATATAGTAAAATCTTTACTCGATATAGTAATAATGCTAATATTAATAATGACAGTTTTAGTAAAAATAATACATTTAGTAATAATAGTAATTTAATGGTAGAAATTTTCAGTAATCACAGTATCACAAATACTAATGTTTAGTTGATAAATTTTTAATGGTACCTTGTTATGTTAATAATAATAATGAAAATACTAATAATACATATATGTTAGTAATATCAATAATTATTATTATTATTATTAAAATTTTGTACTAATACCATTATTAGTGATAATAATAATAGTTGTTAACAAAGGTTAATTGTTATAATAATTGTATTTATAACACTAATAATAATAATAATAACAATAAGTTAATAACAATAAGTTTTGAAAATAAAACTACCTTGAGGTCTTTTTAAAAAAAACATGCCAGAGCCGGGACTCGAACCCGAGACCTCTCGAATACCAGCACTCATCCTAACCATTGGGCTATCGCCCGTTTTCTGTTCTATTATTCCTTTTAAATGTTTATATCCCGTATTTTAACTGCTCCTTCTTCTTCTTCTAAACTAAAACAACTGTGATCTTCATAATCATCTTCATAATCAAAAGTGACATAGACTGTTGGGTTTAGATATTATAATTGAAACAGAAATACAACTTTGTATAATAATTGTTTAAAAAAAAAATAATAATAATAACAAGATCAAAACTGACCCGTCGGCCATTGATGATCTCAAAATCGATTCCATATTTTAAAGACGTTTCAGGCAAAACTCATAACATAACAAAGGTGTTAAAACGTTCTTAAAAACTTTCTGAACAACTTATTTAACTTGAAACATCATACCGAGCTCGAATTTCTTCATGACGGTTTCGTGTGACTTTTTAGAATTCAGGTTTAACTCCGAAATTCTAACTCGTTATAACGAATTCGGGTTTAAGGTTTTGCAGACAGTTTAAAGACACAATTCCTAACAAGATTGCATTATTAGATTTTCAAATTGATTTCGAAATTGAAGCTTTTAAAAATTGAAATCGGAACAGAGATACCGGCTTCCGGGTTTACTAAGTTTTTATGTTTTAAAATTAACCTTACAGATATAATTCGATAGAGTAGTGGTTATCAGATATATTTAAAGTCAATTTGATTCAATCGCCACCTGTTTTATAGCTTGAATCTGCCGACAATAATACAAATCATATACAGAAAAGAAAAAAAAAATAAAAAAGAAAAGGATACCCGATTTTGGAGTGTTTCAATTAATATCCACAAATTACGGATGTTGCTATCACTCATAAATATTTTAACAGGGTTTTAGAACAGATTTTGGATCTAAAAATATGTACTAGATTTATTTAATTATAAATGTATAAAATCGAATTTATATAACTGTTTTTTTTTTATATTTAGCTGTTTAAATTTTATCTGTTATATATATACATAGTATTTGTTATAATTGTATTCATTTATTATTTATCTGTTATACCTATCTTTATGTATATATATTTATCTATATTTTTTTTTTTTTAGTTATATATATATAAACCTATATCTTTATATGTATATACCATTTTACATATTTGTATAACAGTATTTATGTTTTTATCATTAACTGAATTTGTATATATGTGTATTTATTTACCAGTAAATAATTATTAATACTAATTCTATTGTTATTAGTGATATTAATAGTAATTATATTTATAAAACTTAAAAACAAAAGATAATAATAATATTGTTTATGTTAATAATACTAATTTGAATTATACTTATAATAATAATGATATTGATAATAATAGCACTCTATTACTTATATATATATAAATACCAAATTCGTATCTATAGATTATATATTTAAATTTACTAGTCTTGATATTATTATTAATGAAAATAATAACATTGACATAACAACTATATTTCAATTTATAACTTAATATACTATTTACAAGTAATTGTTCGTGAATCGTCAGGCTTGGTCAACAGGGTAACTAATTATTCGAATATAGATTTCAAACTTTCTAGACTCAACATTACAAATTTTGCTTATCGTGTCGGAAATATATAAAGTTTAAGGTTTAAATTTGGTCGGAAATTTCCGGGTCGTTACAGTACCCACCCGTTAAAGAAATTTCGTCCCCGAAATTTGATAGAGGTCGTTGTAGATAACAATAGGAATGTTTTCATGACAAATATGAGGTAATAATAGAGTTTTATCATTATTGGAAGATATGGATAAAACGATTCGATCATGTGAAGCGCACGAGTGAAGCTATCACAAAAGAATGAAATGAGTGAATATGGAATTGTTTTAACCGATGACGTGATTAGGATTGATTTCCAAAATTTAAGGGATTTAAAGAAAATCTTATGTAATAAGATTTGGTTCTTCGACGATTTAGGAAATAGGATCCCCTTTGATTTAATGCGGTAATCTGTTTCGATTTCTCTGTCGGGTATATTGCTATAAATCCACCCCCTTTGTTTCCTTATTCTCTACACCTTCTATTCTTTCTTCCTCTACTCATTCCTTAATATACTCCATACAATCCTGATTCTTATTATACTTCTAACTTTTATATCTTTCATTCTTCTTTTTCATCTACCGCTAGAAGAATTTATTCACTTTTATGATTTCCTTAGAATTATAATGTTTCTAATTCTCCCGTGTCTTTACGTTGCAATACGTATTGATATACACGGTTTGTAATTTCTGAGTGGTTGTTGGGTTTTATATCTTCCCTTATATTTCGATGTTCCTACTTCTGTCTTCTATAACCATTGTCATCCACAATTAATGATTTCTCCCATTTGCTGCGATCTATACCCCAAATTTTTATTTCTAAGCTTCATTCTTTCGTTTCCTCTTCTTACGGTTAAGCGTCTCTTCTAATGGTCCGGAATTCGTAGGTATGAGATTTGGAATGACCATAACTAATGTTCTCAGAAAGGAAGGGTAATGGCACGATTTTTGATTTGTTAAATTACCAGGATATCCAGGAAAATAGAACTATCAAGATGATTTGTTCTTAATATGTTTTGGAATTGGATAAAATGTAAGAGCCGTGTAACATGGCACATGATGATGGTACTATGAATCATCACATTCCATTAGAAACTTAACATGACTTACTGTAATATAATGAAGTTGATCAAGTTTCATTATATTATACTAATTCATGCATCAATTCCCAACACTACTCCAAAACATTCATATTTTAATTTCGAAAGTTTCAGAATTTAGAAACTAACACAGTTTCTTTTATTTAATAATGCAGATATTACGGAAAGATACATGATCGCAGATAGGAATAGTTGTGAAAATATCTCCTGAAATATGGAGAATATGTATAACAGAAGATATGAAGATATCTTATAATATCTAAGATAAGATAATGATGAAGAATATCATCCGGAAAGGTTTAGAATATCGAGTAGGGTTTTTTTTTTTTTTTTTACTAATGGTTTCAGCAGGTACTGAATCGTTTGGATTCTTTGAAAGCAGATTCAGTTCTTGTGATTTATCCACACCTTCTTTCATACTTTGCTCAATCCGGTTTTTTTTTCCAGTTCCAAATCTCCTCTTTTTCTGAGCTTTACCATTACATTATACTTTATCGTCAACATTTGACTGCTAAATTCATTTACAGTTTTTGCTGCTTCATCATCATTTCAAGAACTACTTCATAGTTCAGGGTGTTTTTCAGAAACTTCACATTCGGAATATGAAATTCTCAGGGATAGATGTTATAAGTATAACTGGAGAAGTTATGCGAGATTTCAAAATACTGATTGCGGAGTTCGCTAAAGAGATGACGAGCTGCTGGTACATCTGCTGATGACGTCACGGAATATAAAAGATTCTCCGGTAACGACGGCGAAAAAAATAACGTATAAATATCGAGGTTATAGTAGGAGTAGTCTCACTGAGAAGTCGAAGTGGAGCTGTGACAAAATTAGCTTCTTGAAAAGGAATTGTAGGGTTGTTCTTGCTAATAAATGGCAAAGGATTCAACACGGTATGTGTTAAACTATGAATTTGGATTCGAGAGTTTTTCAGATGCATAAACCTTTTTCTTCCTTAGATGAAATGCGGTTGGTTCATCTTTTCGATCGGGGTGTTTTCAAGAATCACGAAAAGTTGAGAATGCGAATTGTATTCGCCAAGATACGAATGAGGTTTAAGATAGACTCAAGTGGCAAACTTGAAGAATTGTTTAGTTTCATATGTTATAATCAACATTTTAATTCATTTTTTTTTTTTATTGTCCCATGTTGATAGTCCCAATCGATAGTCCACAGTTAACAGTACAATAATTCATATATAATTTAATTTATAATATTCGAATTAATTAATACGTATCGTGACCCGTGTACCGGTCTCAGTGTCGATCACAACTCAAAGTATATATATATTTGAGAATCAACCTCAACCCTGTATAGCTAACTCCCGCATTACTGCATATAGAGTGTCTATGGTTATTCCAAATATATATATAGATGCGTCGATATGATATGTCAAAACCTTGTATACGTGTCCCGATATTTAAAGTGCGTAAAAATAAATAACAGAAATTAAATGACGATAAATTAAATGCGATAATTAAATTGCGATAAATAAAATGTAATTAGTTAGCTAGGAACAGTTAGCTGGAACAGTTAGCGTGGATTCTTAACAAAATTTCAATTAGTTAATTCGTTTGTTTCTAACAGATTTTATTTTGTCCAATGTTTTCTTCATTATGCCACTTGTTGGATTCTGATAGGTCAAAATCTAAATATGAAATTTAAATGAAAATGGTTATTCTGTGGTGAACGGATACGTATATCGGTGGTTGTACATAAGATAGTAAATGACCGTTGAATCAGATTCGAAGAATGTACAGTGCAACTTATTAATGTGAAATTTAAATATTCCTCGGGTATTACCTACCCGTTAAAATATTTTCACCATTAACAGTTTGTACGAAAGAATTTTTAATTACAATCTTTATGAAAATATATATTTGCATATATATTTTCTTCAGATGTAATCATGGATTTAATGAGTCAATAAGATATTAAACTCATTTGATTTACCATTAATACTAGATTACATAATCTCTAAAACTTTAGAAATTACATAATCGCCATGTCGAGCGAAGATAATCGATGTAGAACGATTCGTAGAACGATGATTATACTCGAGGTGCAGAATGAGATGGTGAGGCATGGATTGTTGAAACTTGGGTTATTGGTGGTACTGGTACCGTTGGTGCTGAAGCTGGTGATGTTACTGGTGTTGGTGATACTGCTGGTGCTTGCAAATTGTGTACCGTGCTCTCTAAAGTTAACACTCGAGCTCGGAGTTCTTTAACTTCTTCTACTAACCCTGGTTGGTTATCAGTGTGAGGTAAAGGTCGGATATCTTTTCTAGTTCCGTTAATGGTAGCCTCAAGACGAAAAATTCTTGCAAAAAGGGTATAAACGGTGTTGCGAACAGGTTCGCCGGTGAGCGGGTCGAGCACTCCGACGTTAGGTGGTAAGTTCGGCTCGTGATATGGAGTACCTTCTTCATTTCTCCATAGGGTAAGTATTTCGCGAACCCATCCCCACTTTCTAAAGAAATCACGATAGTTGATCGGTTGGTGCGCTCCCGTCACGCTATCTTCGGAGTCAGAAGAACTTGGTCGATTCGTAGAGGCCATCGTACGCGATCACAGAAAAGATTTTTGGTATGAAAAGCTTAGTGACAGCAAATAATAGTTGGATGGTATTTTCATTGCATAATATGCATAGATATATATAGTACCAGGATCCCTTAAATTACGGAGAAATTTACGGAAGATATTAAGCAAAGTCTATCGTAATAGATACGCTAAGATATAAATTTGTCTATACACTATCTATGCAATAAAGGCAGTAAGGCATGTCTAGACTTAAGAATGGTAAGCAGGCAATTCCCTAAGGATGATAAGTAGATGATTTCCGACTAGAAATGATAAGCAAATCTTTTGACATGTAGACACGGTCAAAGTCCAGACTTTACTAATGTATCCTAACGACTTCTTGGTTAGACACACTAATGCAAACCTGGTTCGCTAAGACCAACGCTCTGATACCACCTGTAAAGACCCGTCCTTATCCATCTGGACGATATCTTCAACAGTTGGTCCCATTGCGATGATTGACTCCAAGTAATATCCTTAATTTGAGCTAATGCACAGCGGAAGACTTAATTCGTACCTGAGAATAACATGCTTTAAAATGTCAACATAAAGTTGGTGAGATATATAGGTTTGATGCTAGCAGCGTTATAACAATGGACCACACGATTTCATATATAAACATTTTAATAAAAATATTCTAAGTGGTTGAGCACTTGGTAACCATACTTAACATTTAATCACGTCGCATATTCCCTTTATTATGAAATCTTACTACACTGTACCAAGTGTAGTCACGAAACGAAGTACTGTGCAACCGTTGAATACTGGTCGTCCAGTCCGGTTGGGGTTGTCAGGCCCGATAGATCTATCAACAGGATTCGCGTTTACAATACCGCTGTAAATATTAGTTACCAAGCTACAGGGAAGTATGCCAGTGGTACAACTCAACGTAGAATATATTTTTCAGTTACTTGTGTCCATAACGTAAAACATTTATAAAAACAGCGCATGTATTCTCAGCCCAAAAATATTTAAAGTTTAAAAAGGGAACTATATACTCACCTAATGTATTTTGTAGTAAAAATACATATAACATCATTGAACACGTATAAGGTTGGCCTCGGATTCATGAACCTATATTATTAGTATATATTCATTAAAACGTATAATCGAAATCAAACAAAATTTAGGTATTTATTAATTGTTATTTTAGTAATTCGTACGTTTTATTAATAACTAAATTAACTATATTTTTATATATTTTTAATAGATATTAATATAGTTACATTTTATGTAAATTTTATATTTTTATATAGTAAAATCTTTACTCGATATAGTAATAATGCTAATATTAATAATGACAGTTTTAGTAAAAATAATACATTTAGTAATAATAGTAATTTAATGGTAGAAATTTTCAGTAATCACAGTATCACAAATACTAATGTTTAGTTGATAAATTTTTAATGGTACCTTGTTATGTTAATAATAATAATGAAAATACTAATAATACATATATGTTAGTAATATCAATAATTATTATTATTATTATTAAAATTTTGTACTAATACCATTATTAGTGATAATAATAATAGTTGTTAACAAAGGTTAATTGTTATAATAATTGTATTTATAACACTAATAATAATAATAATAACAATAAGTTAATAACAATAAGTTTTGAAAATAAAACTACCTTGAGGTCTTTTTAAAAAAAACATGCCAGAGCCGGGACTCGAACCCGAGACCTCTCGAATACCAGCACTCATCCTAACCATTGGGCTATCGCCCGTTTTCTGTTCTATTATTCCTTTTAAATGTTTATATCCCGTATTTTAACTGCTCCTTCTTCTTCTTCTAAACTAAAACAACTGTGATCTTCATAATCATCTTCATAATCAAAAGTGACATAGACTGTTGGGTTTAGATATTATAATTGAAACAGAAATACAACTTTGTATAATAATTGTTTAAAAAAAAAATAATAATAATAACAAGATCAAAACTGACCCGTCGGCCATTGATGATCTCAAAATCGATTCCATATTTTAAAGACGTTTCAGGCAAAACTCATAACATAACAAAGGTGTTAAAACGTTCTTAAAAACTTTCTGAACAACTTATTTAACTTGAAACATCATACCGAGCTCGAATTTCTTCATGACGGTTTCGTGTGACTTTTTAGAATTCAGGTTTAACTCCGAAATTCTAACTCGTTATAACGAATTCGGGTTTAAGGTTTTGCAGACAGTTTAAAGACACAATTCCTAACAAGATTGCATTATTAGATTTTCAAATTGATTTCGAAATTGAAGCTTTTAAAAATTGAAATCGGAACAGAGATACCGGCTTCCGGGTTTACTAAGTTTTTATGTTTTAAAATTAACCTTACAGATATAATTCGATAGAGTAGTGGTTATCAGATATATTTAAAGTCAATTTGATTCAATCGCCACCTGTTTTATAGCTTGAATCTGCCGACAATAATACAAATCATATACAGAAAAGAAAAAAAAAATAAAAAAGAAAAGGATACCCGATTTTGGAGTGTTTCAATTAATATCCACAAATTACGGATGTTGCTATCACTCATAAATATTTTAACAGGGTTTTAGAACAGATTTTGGATCTAAAAATATGTACTAGATTTATTTAATTATAAATGTATAAAATCGAATTTATATAACTGTTTTTTTTTTATATTTAGCTGTTTAAATTTTATCTGTTATATATATACATAGTATTTGTTATAATTGTATTCATTTATTATTTATCTGTTATACCTATCTTTATGTATATATATTTATCTATATTTTTTTTTTTTAGTTATATATATATAAACCTATATCTTTATATGTATATACCATTTTACATATTTGTATAACAGTATTTATGTTTTTATCATTAACTGAATTTGTATATATGTGTATTTATTTACCAGTAAATAATTATTAATACTAATTCTATTGTTATTAGTGATATTAATAGTAATTATATTTATAAAACTTAAAAACAAAAGATAATAATAATATTGTTTATGTTAATAATACTAATTTGAATTATACTTATAATAATAATGATATTGATAATAATAGCACTCTATTACTTATATATATATAAATACCAAATTCGTATCTATAGATTATATATTTAAATTTACTAGTCTTGATATTATTATTAATGAAAATAATAACATTGACATAACAACTATATTTCAATTTATAACTTAATATACTATTTACAAGTAATTGTTCGTGAATCGTCAGGCTTGGTCAACAGGGTAACTAATTATTCGAATATAGATTTCAAACTTTCTAGACTCAACATTACAAATTTTGCTTATCGTGTCGGAAATATATAAAGTTTAAGGTTTAAATTTGGTCGGAAATTTCCGGGTCGTTACAGTTTACATGTATGATTCCTAACACAACTGCAATTCTAGTTTTTGAAATGAGTTCAAATTCGAGTTTTTGACTATAAAGTTGAAGAACAAAGCGTTAGGAGGTTTTTTTTTTTAAATTGCAGTTGCAGATTTTATATAGAATGTGGGTATATCAGAGATATAGAAACATGAATTGATCGTTTGTTTGTATTGCAACTTGATTTAGACGTATAACCACAATTAAACAAGAATATCCTGATTATACAATAAATAAGAAAAAAAATAAAAAGTTGGAATCAATTTTTAACAGCTTGTGTTTGTTTTGAAATTCTGATGTCGACTTGTAACTGATTCGCAGACAAGAGCATCAATCATGAGAGAAAATAACAAAAATAAATAGCTAGTGATGTACCAGATTCAATTTATCAAGTTTTATAATTTATTAATAATTATCATTAAAATTCATAAATATATTAATAATAATGATATTAATAATAATAATAATATTAATAACCATGATAATGATAATTGTTAATAATAATGTTAATAATGATAATATCTAATAATGATACTAGAAATAATAGAGATATAACAAGTTACATGTTTTAATTTTTATATATATATATATAGTATTAATATTACAAATATTAATATTAATATTTAAAGATATTAATGAAAGTAATAATAATAATATTATTAATATAACATTTATATTTTACTTGTAATTAAATTTAATATATTAGTATTACATATTATTAATTTTGTATTACTTAATACTTATATAATAACATATATTTAATATTTATACATTTTATCAATATTCATATAATAATTATGTTTATATATATATATATATATATATATATATATATATATATATATATATATATATATATATATATATATATATATATATATATATATATATATATATATGATCATAAAAGCAGAGAAAAATACACAATTCACAACTTTATCAAACCACCTATCCTTATCTATGAAATTCGATCCATCAAGTAAATAACAAAAATCTGTTTCAGTCATTACCTAATATGCAGTATATGTATTTACTTATTTATTTTTTTTCTATCAACTTACCTGTGAGAAAGAATTCTCAGAGACCTGCTTTAGCCGACTCATAGGAGAGTCGTGTGATTTGATTTTCCATAGCTACGTAAGCATAACCTCGATTCTTCAATATCCTTTCTTCTAAACATATGAACGGTCCTTCTCTGCATAGAGTAATAAATTATGTATTTGAATATGTTTGATTATTTGAACATTTACCTTCATGTGACCATTTTCCGCATTTATAACATCTTTCAAGGTATCGTGCTCTTCTTTTTGTTGCGGATTTTGATTTTCCTTTACCAAAATGTATCTTATGATGATTTTTGCTTAGTTCTTTTCTTACTCCGTCCATTTTTTCTCTTATGAATGATACCAGTTCACTCGGAAGTGTGTCATTATTATTTTACATATCCAACTTTATTATTTAAATGAATGCACTTATTATATATATATATATATATTAAAACTAGTATAACATTATAATTTTAATACTTTGTTAACATTGATAAATTATGTTCGAAATTATTTATATTCAACCACGTTTTAGTTATTTTAAGTTATCTTTTGTAATAACTAAATCACATAATAGTTCATTAATATATTTAATTTATTATATATAATTATTTACATATGTAATTATTTTTATTTACATTTTCATTTCCAATTAATTAAATTATACTTTATTATATATACACTTATATTTATTCTTATATATTATTTATACAATTTTTATTTACAATTAATTGTTCGTGAATCATCGGGAACAGTCAAAGGTCAAATGATTTTATTAAAATAGTTCAAAAATTTTGAGATTCAATTAAGTAGACTTTGCTCATCATGTCGAAACTATATAAAGATTAAGTTTAAATTTGGTCGGAAATTCCCAGGTCGTCACAGTACCTACCCGTTAAAGAAATTTCGTCCCGAAATTTGATTGGGATGGTCATGACTGACAATAGGTATGTTCTCATGACGCATACGAGCTGGAAATTAGAATTTTATCATCAGTGAGTAATATGGATAAAACAATTCGTTTATGTGAAGTGTACGAATGAAGCTATCACAACCGAGCGAAATGAGTAAATGCAGATTCGTCTTAACTTTTGACGTAGTCATGGTTGAATTCAGAAAATAAGGTGCGTCTTAAGTTTTTACGTTGTCTTGGTTGAATTCCGGAATTCAAGGGATTTAAAGAAAATCTTCGAAATCTAAAAAAAATTGATTCTTCGGCGAGTAAGGAAATTAAGATCTCTATAATTAAATACGGTGATCTGCCTCGATTACTCTGTCTGATATTTCCATTATAAATTAAACTCTTCCGTTCCATTATTCTCACCATTCGTATACTTTCTTTCTTAGTTCATACATCTAAATGATTGTGAAAATGCTTAATCTCGTTCTAATCCTCGATATTTTTCCTAATTATCATTTCTGTCATCCTTCTTTTCAATCTTCCACCAGGAAAATCTATTTACTTCTACTATTACCTTGGGGTGATACTATTCTTAATTCTACCGTGTCTTTATATTGCTATTTGTATTAATATCCACGGTTTGTAACTTCTGTGTTGTTGTTGGGTTTTATATCTTCCCTTATGTTTTGATGTCCCTGCTTCTATTTCCTATAATCATTGTTATCCACAGTTAATGCTCTCTCCTATTTGCTGCGATTTATACCCCCATTTCTATTTTGGAGTTTTGTCCTTTCGTTTCTTCTTCTTGCGATTAAGCATCTCTTGTAATGGTCCAGAATTCGCAGATATGAATTTCGGAATGAACATTGTTAATGTTCTAAGAAGGAAATTGTAATGGCACGATCTTGACTTGTCAAATTACTAGAATACCTCGGAAAAGGCCGAATCATCAAGAAATATTTTCTTGATATTTTAGAGGTTAAAGAGAATACAAGAGTTGTGTAACATAGCACATGATGACGTTATGAACTGTGAATCATCACGTTCCATTTAGAAACTCAGCATGAATTACTGTAATATAATCACGTTGATCAAGTGTCATTATATTATACTAACTTCATGCTTCAGTTCCCAACACTACTTCAAAAATATTTCAATTTTAAACTCGAATATTTCAGAATTTAGAAACTACAATAGTTTATTTTATGATGTAATACAGATAGCGCGAAGAGGTAAATGATTTCAGATAAGAATTGTTATGAAAATATCTTCAGAAATATGGAGGATATTTATAATGAAAGATACGATAATATCTTAGAATTTCTAATATCAGAGGATGATGAAAAATATTGTCCGCAGGGGTTTAAAGTCAGGAGTAAGGTATTCTTTAATGACTTTAGTAGATATTGAATCATTTGGATTCTTTGAAGGTAGATTTCATCTTTGTGATTTGTCCACAGCCTCCTTCATACTTTGCTTAATTCATTTTCCAGTTCCAAATCTTCCCTTTTTCTGAGCTTTACCAACACACTATTCTTTATCATCAAACTTTTTACTGTTGAGGTCATTTACAGTTTTTGCTGCTTCATCAACATTTAGAGAACTAGTTCGCAGTTCAGGGTGTTTTTCAGAAACTTCACATTCGAAGTATGTAAGTCTTGGGGATAGACGTTATATGTTCACATATAACTGTTGGCGTAGACATGCGGCGAGATTTCAAAATACTGATTGTTAATTTCTGATGTTTCGTAATGAAAATTCTCGTTACATGATGTAGATGAGTAATTGATGGAGTTTTGATAAATATAATGATTTTTCAGAATGTCAAAGATGAGTGAAGTTGTTGGTAGGTTTATTGCTAATGTGATGGAATATGAAAGGTTCCCCAGTAACGATGGCGAAAGAGCAACGTTTCTATCGAGGTTATAATGAGACTAATCCGACTGAAAAGTCGAAGTTGACTTGCTGGAGCTGTGACAATACTGTCTATTTTGAAACAGAATTGAAAAGTTATTTTATCTAATAAATGCCAAAGGGTCTGACACGGATACGTGTTAAACTATGACTTTGGTTTCGAGAGATTTTCAGGTGCATAACTGTGGGTAACATGTGGTTGGATCATCATCTCGATTGTTCATTGTTGGAAGTGTCTTCAGGAATTTCGGAGGGTTTGAACACAGATTGTAATCGTTAATATATGATGTTCTAGCACAGTTTTGAAGTCAAAGTATAGATTTGAAAGATGTAAGGATCTAAGAGTGATGATTTTGGTTATATCTCGAGTTGAATTTGAGATTTCAAAAATCAGAATATGTAATTTGATTTTGAATGAGTATGGTTGTTTTGATTTCTATAAAAGAAAATATATTGTTGTGAAAGTAGGGAGTAAAATGGATGATTTGCTGAATCAGATTCGAAGAATGTAACATATTAATGGTGAATTTATATATCTCTCGGGTATTACCTACCCGTTAATTTTTTTTTTCACAATTAATATTTTGTACAAAAGAATTTTATTACAGTCTTTATGAAAATATATATGTGTATATTTTCTTCAGATGTAACTTAGATTTAATGAGCTAATATTAAATTAAACTCATCTGATTTATGGTTGAAACTAGAATTGAGTAATCTTTAAAACTTTAGAAATTACATAAGTATTTCTTCAATAATATTATGAATCCATACTTCATTATTTGTTGATGCATGATGCTGGTTTTTGTGAAATTCTTGTGAACTTCACCAGATACGAATAATGTTATTTGAAAAGTTTCGAGTACATCGATGATGAAAGTGAAAAATCAAACTTATATTTGAGTAATTCACTTGATTTATTATGAATTAGATTTTATTGAATTGAGACAGAGATTGTAGTTAACGATAGTTAAGTTGCGGACGAAGGACGTACATTATTGCATATTAGTAATATGAATTAACCGAGTAGTTAAGATTCACACATAATAGCTTAATACAGAAAGATTTATTATGGTTTAAAGATTTATATATATAAGATATACATATAAATCTTTCGGTGAAAATGGAATAATACTTCATAACTCGTTGATACAATATATTTATTGTTGATTCGTAATGATGTCCACAGTGATTCTTGAACTGACGAAGTTTGTGATGTTACAGGTGATGTTGATTCTGACGATGCTGACGGCACTGACTGTGCTGGTGATGCTAACGGTACTGTTGATGCTGTTGGTAAAACAAGTCTAGCTTGTAAATCGTGCACAATTTCCGATCAAAGTTTCTACTCTACCGTCTCCGTTTACTCATCTGCTTTACGGTCAGAATTAAATAATCTCTAAGACTTTGTGTTGTGACCCGTCCTAATCCATCTGGATGAATACATTACATTTGGTTACATCGCGAGTTACTTGACCTCTATATGATACATTTTACAAACATTGCATTCGTTTTTAAAAGACAAACTTTCATTTCATCGAAAGTTGACGGCATGCATACCATTTCATAATATATCCAACTATAAATGATGTAATAATATTCTTGATGAACTCAACGACTCGAATGCAACGTCTTTTGAAATATGCCGTGAATGACTCCAAGTAATATCTCTAAAATGAGCAAATGCACAGCGGAAGATTTCTTTCATACCTGAGAATAAACATGCTTTCAAGTGTCAACAAAAGGTTGGTGAGTTCATTAGTTTATCATAATCGATCATTTCCATAATTTTAATAGACCACAAGATTTCAAATATTGTCACGCGTAACTCGCGAATTAAAATTCATTCATATGGTGAACACCTGGTAATCGACCTTAACAGATGCATATAGAATATCCCCATCATTCCGGGACTCACATCGGACATGATAAATCAAAGTACTAAAGCAGTTTAAATTCTCTGACTGGGGCTTGTTAGTGCCCATAGATCTATCTTTAGGATTCGCGTCAATTGGTGGAAATTATAATAAACACTAATTCTTAGGCTACCAAGCTAAAAAGGGGCATATTCGGTTTGATAATCCAACCATAGAATGTAGTTTCGATCACTTGTGTCTATTTCATAAAGCATTTATAAAAGCAGCGCATGTATTCTCAGTCACAAAAATATATTTTGCAAAAGCATTTAAAAAGGGAGCAAATGAAACTCACTTTACTGTATTTTGTATTAAAAATACATATAACGACATTGAACAAGTGTAGGGTTGGCCTCGAATTCACGAACCTATATCATTTATATATATTAAAACATATAATAATATTTAATCAAGCTTATATATACTATCTATTAATAAATAACTTAATTATATCTATTAATATATATATTTTAAATAAATACTTAGTATTTATATATTAGATTCATATTGTAGTGTTTTAATTATAATGTATTAAAATTTACATATATGATTATATTAAAATATATTTATATATTATATGTAACATTAATTAATAATATTTTAGTTTTTTTTAAAAAAAATAATAGCATGTTATATAATATATATATATATATATATATATATATATATATATATATATATATATATATATATATATATATATATATATATATATATATATATATATATATATAATAACTATATATAAAAATATCATTTGTTTGTTAAAATAATAATTATTATAATACTAAAATAGTGATAGTAATAATAATAATGATAATAAAAATGATAATAATATATATACAATCATGATAATGATAACAATAATAAAAATAAAAAAGTTGTATTATTTTTACAATAAACATAGTAATTTTGATAATAATTCTTAATACTAATAATACTAAAAATGATAATTTAAATAATAATGATAATATTAGTAAAAATGATTGTTTTAATAGTAATGATAACAATAATAATAATAATAATAATAATAATAATAATAATAATAATAATAATAATAATAATAATAATAATAATAATAACAATAATTTCTACTACTTTAATAATAACAATAATAATCATACATATATATATTAACAATTAATCATCTTATATAATTAATCTTAACCATAATAACAATAGAATTAATAATAATATTAATAATAATTTAATAATAAAGATAATAATAATGATAATAATACCAAATAATACCTTAGAAGCATTAAAAAGAAATAAACTGCCCGGGACGGGACTTGAACTCGCGACCTCTAACTTACACCAAAACACTCCTAACCAGCTGAGCTATCCAGTTTTTCTGAAATGAATTACAAACACATCTTTAAAACCGTTCGATTTTGTTTTGTGATAAATATCAAAATATTATTTATGTTCCAAATATAAAATATCTATACCTAATTAAAGGAAAACGCGTGGGGTTACAAAAGGAACACATACAGCTCGATTCTTCCATTAATTATCATCATCAATTACATAACATCATCATCGTGTTTCATCAAAACCCCATCATCAAAATCTTTGATACTCACCATCATCTTCATCGTGTAATATCATCATAGTTCCATTATCATCATCGCCGTTATTAACATCATCCTCATCATCACTTTCCCTCGTCTCTTTAATCATCATCCCCATCATTTATAATTATATCAGAAACAGGAAAGGATGTACAGCAGCAGTGATTGTGGTAGATAACGAGTTTATCAAGTGGGTTATGACGAAGAATGGTTCTTTGGTGGTTGTAATGGATTAAGGTGGTAACGTGGTGGTGTTGTGTGGTGGTTTTCGAACGGGAAAATAGTGGAAATAACACGGGAACAGTGGACAGTAATAAGATGGGTTGTAACAGCTGCAGTCGAACACCCATGTAGCAGCAGGTGGTGTTCTTGAGTGGGTTCATGGTGATGGTTTTGGTTTCACAAGGGTAGTTAACTAGGTGGTGACTTGGGTTTTCGGTCTTGGTGTAATCGAAAGCAACAACAGTTGGCAAAGGGTTTGGTCCGTCGAACAACAAATAGGAAACGACAGTAGTCTCAACACGAATGGGTTGTAGACTTTGAACAAGAACATATTGGGTTGATGATGGGTTTAGCACATCACGATGGAGTTTGGTGAGGGAGATCGATTAAAAGTGGAAGTGTGTGTCGATGGTGTACGGTGGTTGTTTGTATTGTACTGAACCAAAAATGGAGATGAAGGTATTAGTACTTGCTGGTGGTTCGTTGGGTGGTATTCGAACAAACAGAAAGAGCCTAAAGGTGGTGTGGGTTTGATGGTGGTGAAAAGAAATAATGGTTGGTGGAGTGATGTGGTGGTGGCGGTTGTGGTGCCGATGTAAGGTGAGTGTTGGTGGTTCGTGAGCTATTTTTCCAGCTGACCAGGAGGTCGTGGCATGTGTAGGAAGTAGCTGTAACAAAAGAATCCA
Organism: Rutidosis leptorrhynchoides; assembly: GCF_046630445.1. Classification (NCBI taxonomy): domain Eukaryota; kingdom Viridiplantae; phylum Streptophyta; class Magnoliopsida; order Asterales; family Asteraceae; genus Rutidosis; species Rutidosis leptorrhynchoides. Next base: position 7,134,873 of record NC_092334.1, on the reverse strand, counting down.
TATAGTAGGTTGTTCGAATGATAGAAAACTCAAGTGGGTTTCGGTTGTGGTGATTCTAATAGTGATGGTGGAGATTGTCGATCAAGATGAAGGTGTGGGTGTGGGTGAGAGTTTCGGTCAATTAGGAACAGAGGAGGAAACATGGGATTTTGTTTTTGATTTAATGATATTACACCCCAATTCCTCCTAATTACTATAAGCTCTCATTCGTTGTTTATTATTATTATTATTATTATTATTATTATTATTATTATTATTATTATTATTATTATTATTATTATTATTATTATTATTATTATTATTATTATTATTATTATTATTATTATTATATTAATTATATTTAACACATGCTTGGATAGAAAACAGATTAGGAAAATGAAAAAAATATCTACCGACACTTCAATAGTCATAATTTTACGGACTGAATTTCGTACTCCGTTGCCAAACAGTGAAGGATAAAAGTCTACATAAAAATCCCACATTTTTAAATTAACTATATTTATTTATTTTGGTCATTATGGTATAAAATTCAATCATTAATTTAATAAATAAAATTTACATCAACTGTCCCTCTTAATTCTAGATAAAATATAAAAAGTGTTAAAATTTATTAATTAGCTTCTAAATATGTTTTTAATAAGCCTAAAATTTATATAACTCATTTCGAATCACCGTTTATTTTAAAATCACCTAAGTTTGAACTTAACCTTTTGAATGATAGACGATTGTTATTATTATTTCCTAAATGAATTCAAAAAAACTATTTATCTTCGAATTACATAAATATATATTAACTAACAAATTAATTATTAATTCAAATCATCAAATCATATAATACTTTATTTTCTATCTCTAATTAATATTATATATACCTATATATATATATATATATATATATATATATATATATATATATATATATATATATATATATATATATATATATATATATATATATATATATATATATATATATATATATATATATTAATACTTTTAGTATTATATATACCTATATATATATACACATATTTATTTACAAATAATTGTTCGTGAATCGTCGGGAACAGTCAAAGGGTAATTGTATATATGAAACAGTTCAAAATTTTTGAGATTCAATTAAATAGACTTTGCTTATCGTGTCGAATCGAATAAAGATTCAAGTTTAAATTTGGTCAGAGATTTTCGGGTCGTCACAGTATCTACCCGTTAAAGAAATTTTGTCCCGAAATTTGATTGAGATGGTCATGGCTGACAATAATTATGTTTTCATGACTCATACTATTTCGAAATTAGAGTTTTATCATCAATGAGTAATATGGATAAAACAATTCGTTTATGTGAAGAGTACGAGTGAAGTTATCACAAAAGTTTGAGATAAAGATTTAACTTTTGACGTAGTCATGTTTGAATTCCGGAATTCAATAGATTTAGAGGAAATCTTCGTAATAAGATTTGATTCTTAAGGAAATTAGAATCCTCTTTGGTTAAATGCGATGATCTAATTCGATTGCTCTGTCAGATATTTCACTATATATCCATCCTCTTCGTTTCCTTTATGTTTTGAAGTTCCATACTTTTTTTTTCTCTTCCCGACTTTAAGTCAAACGAATAATGATCCAGAATTCGTAGGTAAGAAGTTTCGAATGAACATGACTAATGTTCTAAGAGAGAGATTGTAATATCTCGATCTGACTTTCCAAATTACCAGAATTCAAGAGAAAAGATAGAACTATCAGGAAGATATATTCTTGATATATTTGGAGATTAGGTAGAATGTAAGAGTCGTGTAACATGGCACATGATGACGTTATGATCTGTGAGTCATCACGTTCCATTAGAAACTCAGCATGACTTACTGTAATATAATCACGTTGATCAAGTGTCATTATATTATATACTAACTCATGCATCAGTTCCCAACATTACTTCAAAAACATTCATAATTTAAGTTCGAATTTTTCAGAATTTATAAACGAAAACAGTTTCCTTTCTGATGTGATACTGATAACGCGAGAAGATAAATGATTTCAGATAAGAATAGTTATGAAATTATCTTCAGAAATATCGAGGATATTTATAATAGAGGATACGATAATATCTTAGAATTTTTGAATCAAATTGTGATGAAGAAATTCATTCACGATGATTTAGAGCGATTAAGGAGCAAGGTATTCGCTAAAGATTTCATCAGAATCAGAATCATCTGGATTCTTTATGTACAAGTTTAGTTCTTGTGATTTATCCACAGCCTCCTTCATGGTTTGCTCAATCCGTTTTCCAGTTCCAACTTTTCTGAGCTTTGCCAACATACTATTCTTTATCATCAAACTTTCGACTGTTATAGTCGTTTACAGTTTTTGTTGCTTCATTAGCACTTTCTAACTTTCAGGGAACTGATTCGTAAACTGGGTGCTGTTCCGAATTTCAGAATGAAAGATCATAATTCTAAGAGTTAAATGTTATATGCAAACATATAATTGTTGATGTAGTAACGTTGCAAAATTCAAAATACTGATTGCTGATTTCCGATGATTGATATGGTAATTCTCGTTACAAGATGCAGATGAGCACATAATGGGGTTTCGATAATTATAATGATTTTTCGGAAAGTCAAAGATCAACAAGGTTATTGGTAAATTTACTGTTAATGTGGCAGAATATACATGGTTCCCCGGTAACGATGACGAAAGGAAACTTATATAATCAAGATTATAATAAGGCTAATCCGAATGAAAAATTGAAGTTGATTTGCTGAAGCAGTGACAAAATTGGCTAATTTGAAAAAGAATTGTAATGTTATTTTCGATAATAACAATGCCAAATGAGCTAGTACAGATACGTGTTAAATGTTTACTCATGTTCCGAGAGTTTTCAGGTGTATAACTATATGCATCAATCTTTTCTTTGGTAGATGAAGTATGGTTGGTTCATCCTCTCGGTTGAGGTGTTTTCAAGAATCATGAAAGGTTTGAATGCAGATTGTAATCGTCGAGATACAATTGAGGTTTAAGATGAAATCAAGTGGCAAACTTGAAGAAATGTTTAGTTTCATATATTATAATAATTATTTTAATTCATTTTAAATTGTCCAATGTTGGTAGTCCACAATTAGTAGTCCACAGTTAGTAATTCAATATTTCATATGTAGTTTAATATATAATATTCAAATTAATTAATACGTATCGTGACCCGTATACATGTCTCAGACTCGATCACAACTCAAAGTATATATATTATTATAGAATCAACCTCAACCCTGTATAGCTAACTTGATCATTACCGCATATAGAGTGTCTATGGTTATTCCAAATAATATATATAGATGCGTCGATATGATATGTCAAAACCTTGTATACGTGTCCCGACATTTAAGGTGCATAAAATAAATAACAGAAATTAAATGACGATAAATAAAATTGCGAGAATTAAAATTGCGATAAATAAATTGCGATAAATAAATTGTCATAATTAAATTGCGATAAATAAAATGTAATACGAAATTAACAGTTAGCTAGGAACAGTTAGCTAGGATTTTGTTAATGTGGATTCTTAACAAAATTTCTCATAGTTAATTTGTCTGTTTCTAACAAATTTTATTTTGTCAAATGTTTTCTTCATTATGCCATTTGTTGGATTCTGATAGGTCAAAATCCAAATATGAAATTGAATGAAAATGATTATTCTGTGGTGAACGGATTCGTATATCTGTAAATGTAAATAGGATAGTAAATGACTGTTAAATCAGATTCGAAGAATGTATAGTGTAACTTATCAATGTGAAATCTAAATATTCATCGGGTATTACCTACCCGTTAAAATATTTTCACCATTAGCAGTTTGTACAAAAGAATTTTCAATTACAATCTTTATAAAGATATATATACATATATATTTTCTTCCGATGTAATCATGGATTTAATGAGTTAACATGATATTAAACTCATTTGCTTTTTAGTTTGAGTTAGAATAAGTAATCTCTAAAACTTTTAGAAACCACATATTCTTCACAGAATATTTCTTTAATGAGGTTATGGATCAATACTTCATCGTTCATTGTTGTTGGTACTCCTTGGTAACTAAGGTGCGTATGACGTTGATGTTCGAGGTACAGATTGTAATGTTGAGGTGTGGGATACGGATGTTGCTGTTGGTGGTGGTGATGGTACTGTTGATGTTGTTGATAGTGGTACTGGTTATGCTTGTGACGACCCGGGAATTTCTGACCAAATTTAAACTTAATCTTTTTATGATTTTGACAGAATAAGCAAAGTCTATTTAATTAAATCTCAGAATCTTTGAACTCTTCATATGTATACATTTAACCTTTGACCATCCTCGACGATTCACGAACGATTGGGTGTAAATAAATATGTAATTATAAATGTAATTATAAATTCTATACATAAGTAGTATTATATATATATATATATATATATATATATATATATATATATATATATATATATATATATATATATATATATATATATATATATATATATATATATATATTGTAAATTATAAATATTAAAGAGTCAATAAGTTATATAATTGATAGTAATATATTTGTAATATTAATATTACTACCATTAATTTCACTATTATTATCAATATTTGTATCATTAATATTATTGTTATATTGTATATATGAAATTTGATATGTACAAATAATATTATTAATATTAGTATTATAATCTTTATTAATCCTATTGTTATTATTAATATCTGTTTCATTAATATTAGATATTAAAATTGTATAATTAATGTTATTATGATTAATATTATTATATATACTTATTATTAGTATTAATATTATTAATAATTAATGTATACATTTATTTATATAAATCATAATTAGTTATACATGTATACACATACAAAATATAGTGTATATACATTCAAAGATATATACAGATATATATCTATATAAACACCGTATATACATATTAAATACAGTCCAGTACGTATTCTGTTAGCCATCACCATCGTTGTAAGTTATTTTTCTTCTTCTTCTTCTTCTTCTTCTTCTTCTTCTTCTTCTTCTTCTTCTTCTTCTTCTTCTTCTGTTCTTAATTGGTACTCTTGTCTCTAATCTGAATTACACAACGAAATCAACTCTGTATCCAAACAAAATCAGTTGAGAGTCTCCATCTGCTTTCCATATTTTTATTTTCTTCTTCCTGGAATGATTCCATCTGTCGATCTTTACTACTATCTCTATCTCATCTATTATGTATAAACACATGTGAATATAATCAAACTGACTCTGACATTCTTTCACAAACACCAATCCATTTGAACTTGATACAACATGCTGCTATATATTGTTTCCATGTTATTCTTGTTCGATAACTACATCAACAAAACTCAATTACAAACCCATCATCATTATCAACTACAAAACCACCTGCACACTTGGAATCATATTTTTCTCAATATATATATATATATATATATATATATATATATATATATATATATATATATATATATATATATATATATATATATATATATATATATATATAAATACATATACATACATACTAGATATAAATATTACATACCATCTTGTTTTCCTTCTTGATGAACCTCCATTGCCACCATCATGCTTATCCATTTTACTGCTGCTGTTTTTGATTGAACAAAGAATCACCAAACATCTGTTGCTGCAATCTTTCTTGTTTCTTTTCTACTTTGAACACTACGATCATCTCTCTCTCTCTACAAATTCTTTTCGATAACCATGAATCTTGCTGCAAGTGTTTCTGTTTCAATACCACGAATCCTTATAATAACCATAACAGCCATTGAACCTTGATGCCACATGTTACAGTCCAACTCGTCACTTTCTCTTCTCTCTCTCCTCTCTCTCCTCTCTTCATCGTAAACCCTACCTGCAACTATTTTTCGTTTCTAAATCGAGAGTAACTGCAAAAACCATCTGTTTCCGTTCATACAAAACCACCACCATCACATACTCTTTTCATGTTTCTGTTACATCAATCATCATCAACAATACTTACTGTTACAGTTGCTAATATGCTTCTTTATTTTTTCTGTTTAAAACGAATCAAGAACCCTCATCAACCGTTAGCCATAATTCCCGTGTCTGCTATGAAACAACGATGATACATATTATAATGAAATAAAGAATCAGGATGAAAGAATAATAGATTGATTGATTGGTAGTGGGTATACTCGAATTTAAAGAAGGAGGAGGGACCGGCTAAGAAAGCAACGTTCTTGGATTCTAATTCGATCGACATCAGCTTCCTTATCTTGAATTTAACCCTTGCAAATCTGAATCGGGCTGCTGTTGGGCCTTCACAATTGATTAGTTAAACAGGTTCTTTACTTGTTTCATTTACTTGGGCCATAATCTGTTATGATTATTTGGAGCTTAGGTCGATTAAATCTGTGAAGATGGAAGGAGAAAATGAAACAGAAAAAAATGGGTTATATAATTTTGGGTTGCACATAAATCATTATATACGGGCTAGAGCAGATGGTTTGAGTCATGGGATGTTATACAGAAGGTCGCCAGTTCGAGTCCCCTCCCGGACAGCTTAATTTTTTTTAAAGCTTATAAGGTATAATTTGATATTTTATTATTATTATTATTATTATTATTATTATTATTATTATTATTATTATTATTATTATTATTATTATTATTATTATTATTATTATTATTATTATTATTATTATTATTATTATTATTATTATTAAGTATTGTTATTGTTATTATTATTGTTATTATTATTATTCTTTTTTTTATAATTAATATAAATATTATAGGTATTAGTATTATTATTATTAGTATAATTATAAGTGGTGTAATCTTGATTATTATTATTATTATTATTATTATTATTATTATTATTATTATTATTAATTTTATAAGTATTATTAATGTAATTATCATTGTTAAGGTTATCATCTAGGTAGTATTATTATAATTATTTTAGCAAGATTAATAAAAGTGGTATTAATAAAATTCATAGAATTATTATTGATATTATTAACATAAGTATTGATATTATCATTGTTAATATTGTTGATATGATTATGATTAGTATTAAATTTTATTATAAAGTATTAATATTATCATTATAACTAAAAGTATCATTATTTTAAACCCATAATTGTATTAAAACTAGTATGATCATTATTATTATTGTTAAAATTATTAAGTATCGTTATTACCATTAACATTATAATTAACATTATTACAATTATTATAAATATCATTATCATTAATAGAATTATTAACATTATTATCTTTACTAATAATAATAAGTATTATAATAATTACCATATTTACCACTATTGCTATTATTTTGACATTATTATAACTACCACTATTAATATACAAATGATATATATATATATATATATATATATATATATATATATATATATATATATATATTAAAAATATATTTAATACATATAACATAACAAAAATAATATTTTTATGTATAACAAAATGAATATATATTAATAAAGAAAATATATATGTTACTAATATAAAAATTAGATCAATTATAATAATATAAATATATATATATATATATATATATATATATATATATATATATATATATATATTGTTCGATTACAAGAATATGTATTAATGAATACACAAATGATATAGGTTCGTGAATCCGAGGCCAACCCTACAGTTGTTCAATATAGTCATATGTATTTTTACTACAAAATACATTAGGTGAGTTTCATTTGATTCCCTTTTTTACTCTTTACATTTTTGGGACTGAGAATACATGCGCTGTTTTTACAACTGCTTTATTAAATGCTTTTGAAATACATTTTGAACTGCGATTACATGGAATGCTTTTATAAATGTTTGAGGAGATAGACACAAGCAAAACATTCCTCGAATGAATTATTATGCAGACAGGAGTTCTGCGGATTATTATTGAATTATGTGGACATGATAATTGCCACCATTGAATTATGTGGACATGATAATTGCCACCATTGAATTATGTGGACATGATAATTGCCACCAATTGATGTGAATGCTATGTATCGAGAGAATGATTTTTATACACAGGTTATGTGTATTAGTTTTTGTGCACGAGATATGTGTACGGTTACTAAGATTTATGAAAATGGATTGCGTACACGCGAAAGGTGTACTGTATTTAAAAGATATCGCATGTACATTACAGGTGGGTATAGGATTCAGGCCCATTTGTACCATGCAGCATTTAAATTTTGTGGTCTATCAAAATGATGAATTTTATTGTTTTATGATAAACCTATGAACTCACCAACCTTTTGGTTGACACTTGAAAGCATGTTTATTCTCAGGTATGAAAGAAATCTTCCGCTGTGCATTTGCTCATATTATATGGAGTCATCCATGGCATATAGAGGTCAGAACCTCGCAATGGGACCAACTGTTGAAGACTTCGTCCAGATGGATTAGGTCGGGTCATCTCAGTTGGTATCAGAGCGGTGGTCTTAGTGAACCAGGTGTTTTATTAGTATGTCTAACTGATAGTCGTTAGGATGCATCAGTAAGTCTGGACTTCGACGGTGGCTGCATGTCAAAAGTTTTGCTTATCATTTTTGTCGAAAATCATCTGCTTATCATTCCTAAGGAATCACTTGCTTATCATTCTTAGTCTAGACACGTCTTACTGCCTCTATTGCATATACTGTGTATAGATAAATTCATATCTTAGCGAATCTGTTATTGTTACCTTTGCCTGGCAGCTTCCGTAGATTCCTCCGTAACTTATGAGATTTTCGTATTATATATGCATATGTAAACTATGTATTTCAGGGTACTAATTTACATCCTATAATCTATTTTCTTACCGAAAATCATTCATCTGATCATACGAGATGAATCCCTCAACCAGTTCGAGTCCCTCAGATTCCGATAGCTATTCCGATAGTTATTCCGACAGGTATTCTGACATGGATATTCATCTAAGCTCCGGAAGCAGCGTCACCAGAATGAATCAACCAATCAGCCATCTCCAATTCATCTGATGCGTTCGTAGTCTACTTAATCATTGGAGACAAGAAGAAACGATCCCTTTCATCCACCATATTGTCCTCTGGGCAAAGAACCTGAGGCATTCACCAGCGAAGAAATCCGAAACACCATTTTTCTCTCATTCCCTTAATATCTCACAACGATCACATAATTTCTACAATTCTAAACCTTATTCATTCGTTTGTTCAAACCGCCAATCATTCCGGGGTAATCAAAGAAGTCAACGAAACTTCGCGCTCGAGTAATCAATTTGGAGAATATGGTGCAAAATGTACCAGCTTCAGCAACATCATCGGCACCAACATTACCATCAATAAACAGCACCAGCACCATCAACAATCCATGCCTCAACATCTCATTCTGTACCTCGAGAATAATCATCGTTCTACATAACGTTCTACATCATTTATCTTCGTTCGACATGATGATTATGTAACCTCTAATGTTTTAGAGATTATGTACTCTAGTTCAAAACGTAAACCAAATGAGTTTAATATCAAATTGACTCATTAAATCCATGATTACGTCTGAAGAAAATATATATGTATATATATTGTTTCATAAAGATTGTAATTAAAATTCTTTCGTACAAACTGTTAATGGTGAAAATATTTTAACGGGTAGGTAATACCTGAGGAATATTTAGATTACACATTAATAAGTACACTGTACATTCTTTCAAATCTAATTCAACAGTCATTTACTATCCTATTTACAACCACCGATATACGTATCTGTTCACCTCAGAATAACCCTTTTCATTCAATTTCATATTTGGATTTTGATCTATCAGAATCCAACAAGTGGCATAATGAAGAAAACATTTGACAAAATAAAATTTGTTAGAAACAAACAAATTAACTATGAGGAATTTTGTTAAGAATCCACGCTAACTGTTCCTAGCTAATTGTTCCTAGCTAACTGATTACATTTTATTTATCGCAATTTAATTATCGCAATTTACATTCCCGCAATTTTATTTATCGTCATTTAATTTCTGTTATTTAATTTACGCACTTTATTTATCGTCATTTAAATACTGTTATTTACGCATTTAAATATCGGGACACGTATACAAGGTTTTGACATATCATATCGACGTATCTATATATATTATTTGGAATAACCATAGACACTCTATATATATAGTTTGAGTTGTTATCGAGTCTGAGACATGTATACGGGTCACGATACGAATTAATTAATTCGAATCTTATATATTAAGCTATATATGAATTATTGGACTGTTAACTGTAGACTATCAACTGTGGACTGCCGACATTGGACAATTAAAATAAATTAAAATATTGTTTATAACATATGAAACTAAACAATTCTTCAAGTTTGCCACTTGATTTCATCTTAAACCTCGTTTGTATCTTGAAAATTACAATCTGCGTTCAAACCTTTCATGATTCTTGAAAACTCCTCAATCGATAGGATGAACCAACCGCACTTCATCTACGGAAGAAAAGATTGATGCATATAGTTATGCACCTGAAAAACTCTCGGAAACTGAGTAAACGTTTAACACATAGCTGTGCTAATTCCTTTAGTGTTATTATTACCCAAAATAACTTTGCAGTTCTTCTTCAAAATAGCCAATTTTATCGCAGCTCCAGCAAGACAACTTTGACTTTTCGTTCGAAACAACCTTATTATAACCTTGATATATACGCGTGCTCTTTTATCGTTACCAGAGAACCTTTCATATTCCACCATATTACCATCAGCGTTTAATCATCTAAAAACACAATTCTCCTGAAACTACCTCGGATTGATAACCGATGATTCAGATATCGTAGCATTAAATGTAGAGGAAACAGAAAAATTGTGATGGTCTAAACGGCCAAAAGTTTGATGATAAAGAAGGGATTGTTAGTAACGCTCGATAGAAAACTTGGTACTGAAAAACAGATTGAGCAAACCATGAAGGAGACCGCGGCCAAATCACAAGGACTAAACTTGTACATTAAGAATCCTGATGATGCTGTTTCTGATAAAACCTTTAGCGAATACCTTGCTTTTGACTCCAAACTCTTGCGGACAAATTATTATGCAGACAGGAGTTCTGCGAATTATTATTGAATTATGTGGACCTGATAATTGCCACAATTGAATTATGTGGACATGATAATTGCCACCATTGAATTATGTGGACATGATAATTGCCACCATTGAATTATGTGGACATGATAATTGCCACCAATTGATGTAAATGCTATGTATCGAGAGAATGATTATTATACACAGGTTATGTGTATTAGTTTTTGTGCACGAGATATGTGTACGATTACTAAGATTTATGAAAATGGATTGCGTACACGAGAAAGGTGTACTGTATTTAAAAGATATCGCATGTACATTACAGGTGAGTATAGGATTCGGGCCCATTTGTACCATGCAGCATTTAAATTTTGTGGTCTATCAAAATGATGAATTTTATTGTTTTATGATAAACCTATGAACTCACCAACCTTTTGGTTGACACTTGAAAGCATGTTTATTCTCAGATATGAAAGAAATCTTCCGCTATGCATTTGCTCATATTATATGGAGTCGTTCATGGCATAAAGAGGTCAGAACCTCGCAATGGGACCAACTATTGAAGACTTTGTCCAGATGGATTAGGTCGGGTCATCTCAATGCTGCTGGTGCTGCTGTTGGTGTTTGTAACATTTGCACCATATTCTCCAAAGCCACCACCCGTGCGTGAAGCTCGTTGACTTCTTCTATTACACCGGTGTGATTGTCGGTTCAGACGAGCGGATAAATAAAATCTAATATTCGATGTAGTATATAATCGTGAAGAGATACTCTGGAAATGAGAGAGAAAATGGTGTTTCGGACTGGTTCGCGGGTAAGTGCTTCAGGTTGTTCGTCGAGAGGGCAATGTGGTGGATGGAAGGGATCGCCTTCTTCTTATCTCCAATGATTGAGGAGGCTACGAACCCATCCCCAATTCATCCAAAATAGATGATGACTGATTGGTTGATCCATTCCGGTCACACTGCTTTCGGAGCTTGAGTGGGATTCAATTTCGGAATCTGAGGGACTTGAACTAATGACGAATTCCATTTCGTATGATTGAGTAAGGATTTTCGATATGAAATGATTTTCCAGCTATCGGATGGTATTTTAATTACATAGAATATCTATATTTATAGACCAAAAGATTTCGTAGATTACGGAGGAATTTACGGGATATGTCAGGCAAATGTTACAGTAACAGATACGCTAAGATATGAATTAGCAGATACGCTAAGATATGAATTTTGTCTGTACACTATTCATGCAATCAATGCAATAAGATGTATCTAGACTAAGAATGATAAGCAAGTGATTCCCTAAAAATGATAAGCAGGTAATTTTCGACACAAAATGATAAACAAAACTTTGGACATGCAGACACGGTCGAAGTCCAGACTCACTAATGCATCTAAACAACTATCAGTTAGACACACTAATGAAAGACCTGGTTCGCTAAGACTACCGCTCTGATACCACCTGTCGTGACCCGTCCTAATCCATCTGGACTAATACATTACATTTGGATACATCGCGAGGTACTTGACCTCTACATGATACATTTTACAAACATTACATTCGTTTTTAAAAGACAAACTTTCATTTCATCGAAAGTTAACGGCATGCATACCATTTCATAATATATCCAACTATAAATGACTTAATAATATTCTTGATGAACTCAACGACTCGAATGCAACGTCTTTTGAAATATGCCATGAATGACTCCAAGTAATATCTCTAAAATGAGCAAATGCACAGCGGAAGATTTCTTTCATACCTGAGAATAAACATACTTTCAAGTCTCAACCAAAAGGTTGGTGAGTTCATTAGTTTATCATAATCGATCATTTCCATAATTTTAATAGACCACAAGATTTCATATATTGTCACGCGTAACTCGCGAATTAAAATTCATTCATATGGTGAACACCTGGTAACCGACCTTAACAGGATGCATATAGAATATCCCCATCATTTCGGGACTCACATCGGACATGATAAATCGAAGTACTAAAGTAGTTCAAATTCTCTGACTGGGGCTTGTTAGTGCCCATAGATCTATCTTTAGGATTCGCGTCAATTGGTGGCAATTATAATAAACACCAATTCTTAGGCTACCAAGCTAAAAAGGGGCATATTCGGTTTGATAATTCAACCATAGAATGTAGTTTCGATCACTTGTGTCTATTTCGTAAAGCATTTATAAAAGCAGCGCATGTATTCTCAGTCCCAAAAATATATATTGCAAAAGTATTTAAAAAGGGAGCAAATGAAACTCACTATACTGTATTTTGTAGTAAAAATACATATGACGACATTGAACAAGTGTAGGGTTGGCCTCGAAGAAACTATATCATTTATATATATTAAAACATATAATAATATTTAATCAAGCTTATATATACTATCTATTAATAAATAACTTAATTATATCTATTTATATATATATATATATATATATATATATATATATATATTATAAATAAATACTTAGTATTTATATATTAGATTCATATTGTAGTGTTTTAATTAAAATGTATTAAAATTTACATATATGATTATATTAAAATATATTTATATATTATATGTAACATTAATTAATAATATTATAGTTTTTTTAAAAAAAAATTATAACATGTTATATAATATATATATATATATATATATATATATATATATATATATATATATATATATATATATATATATATATATATATATATATATATATAATAACTATACATAAAAATATCATTTGTTTGTTAAAATAATAATTATTATAATACTAAAATAGTGATAGTAATAATAATAATGATAATTTTAGTAAAAATGATAATATTAGTAATTTTGATAATAATTCTTAATACTAATAATACTAAAAATGATAATTTAAATAATAATGATAATATTAGTAAAAATGATTGTTTTAATAGTAATGATAACAATAATAATAATAATAATAATAAAAATAATAATAATACTAATAATAATAGTAATAATAATAATAATAATAATAATAATAATAATAATAATAATAATAATAATAATAATGATAATAATATTAATAATAACAATAATTTCTACTACTTTAATAATAACAATAATAATCATACATATATATATATATATATATATATATATATATATATATATATATATATATATATATATATATATATATATATAACAATTAATCATCTTATATAATTAATCTTAACCATAATAATAATAGAATTAATAATAATATTAATAGTAATTTAATAATAAAGATAATAATAATGACAATAATACCAAATAATACCTTAGAAGTATTAAAAAGAAATAAACTTCCCGGGACGGGAAACGAACTCGCGACATCTAACTTACACCACAACACTCCTAACCAGCTGAGCTATCCAGTTTTTCTGATATGAATTACAAACACATCTTTAAAACCGTTCGATTTTGTTTTGTGATAAATATCAAAATATTATTTTAGATATAAATAATATTAATTACAAATATAAAATATCTATACCTAATTAAAAGAAAACGCGTGGGGTTATAAAAGGAACACATACAGCTCGATTCTTCCATTAATTATCATCATCAATTACCTAACATCATCATCGTGTTTCATCAAAACCCCATCATCAAAATCTTCGATACTCACCATCATCTTCATCGTGTAATATCATCACAGTTCCATAATCATCATCACCGTTATTAACATCATCCTCATCATCAGTTTCCCTCATCTCTTTAATCATCATCCCCATCGTTTATAATTATAACAGAAACATGAAAGGATGTACAGCAGCAGTGATTGTGGTAGATAACGAGTTCATCAAGTGGGTTTTGATGAAGAATGGTTCTGTGGTGGTTGTAATGGATTATGGTGGTTGTGTCGTGGTTTTTGAACGGGAAAATAGCAGAAACAACACGTCAATAGTGGACAGTAATAAGATGGGTTGTAGCAGCTGCAGTCGAACACCCATGTAGCAGGAGGTGGTGTTCTTGAGTGGGTTCATGGTGATGGTTTTGGTTTGACAAGGGTAGTTAACTAGGTGGTGACTTGGGTTTTCGGTCTTGGTGTAATCGAAAGCAACAACAGTTGGCAAAGGGTTTGGTCCGTCCAACAACAAACAGGAAACGGCAGTAGTCTCAACACGAATGGGTTGTAGACTTTGAACAAGAACATATTGGGTTGATGATGGGTTCAGCATATCACGATGGAGTTTGGTGAGGGAGATCAATTAAAAGTGGAAGTGTGTGTCGATGGTGTACGGTGGTTGTTTGTATTGTACTGAATCAAAATGGAGATGAAGGTAGTAGTACTTGCTGGTGGTTCGTTGGGTGGTATTCGAACAAACAGAAAGAGCCTAAAGGTGGTGTGGGTTTGATGGTGGTGAAAAGAAATAATGGTTGGTGGAGTGATGTGGTGGTGGCGGTTGTTGTGGCGATGTAGGGTGAGTGTTGGTGGTTCGTGAGCTATTTTTCCAGCTGACCAGGAGGCAGTGTCATGTGTAGGAAGTAGCTGCAACAAATCATGGTTTCGTGATCGTATGATGGTTCTTGGTTTGGTTGTGGTTGTGATCGAAACAAAAGAATCCATATAGTAGGTTGTTCGAATGATAGAAAATTCAAGTGGGTTTCAGTTGTGGTGATTCTAATAGTGATGGTGGAGATTGTCGATCAAGATGAAGGTGTGGGTGTGGGTGAGAGTTTCGGTCGATTAGGAGCAGATGAGGAAACATGGGATTTTGTTTTTGATTTAATGATATTACACCCCAATTCCTCCTAATTACTATAAGCTCTCATTCGTTTATTATTATTATTATTATATTAATTATATTTAACACATGCTTGGATAGGAAACAGATTAGGAAAATGAAAAAAATATCTGCCGACACTTCAATAGTCATAATTTCACGGACTGAATTTCGTACTCCCTTGCCAAACAGTGAAGGATAAAAGTCTACATAAAAATCCCACATTTTTAAATTAACTATATTTATTTATTTTGGTCATTATGGTATAAAATTCAATCATTAATTTAATAAATAAAAGTTACATCAACTGTCCCTCTCAATTCTGGATAAAATATAAAAGTGTTAAAATTTATTAATTAGCTTCTAAATATATTTTTAATAAGCCTAAAATTTATATAACTCATTTTCGAATCACCGTTTATTTTAAAATCACCTAAGTTTGAACTTAACCTTTTGAATGATAGACGAGTGTTATTATTGTTTCCTAAATGAATTAAAAAAAAAACTATTTATCTTCAAATTACATAAATATATATTAACTAACAAATTAATTATTAATTCAAATCATCAAATCATATAATACTTTATTTAATATCTCTAATTAATATTATATATACCAATATATATATATATATATATATATATATATATATATATATATATATATATATATATATATATATATATATATATATATATATATATATATTAATACTTTTAGTAATATATATACCTATATATATATATACATATTTATTTACAAATAATTGTTCGTGAATCGTCGGGAACAGTCAAAGGGTAATTGTATATATGAAACAGTTCAAAATTTTTGAGATTAAATTAAATAGACTTTGCTTATCGTGTCGAATCGAATAAAGATTCAAGTTTAATTTTGGTCAGAAATTTCTAGGTCGTCACACTTTGGAGATTACATAATCGCCGCAAAGATATCTCTTCAATGAAGTTATAAATTAATACTTCATCGTTTGTTGTTGGTATTTCTTGATATTTATAGGGCGTATGACGTTGATGCTTGAGGTACAGATTGTGATGTTGTGGTGTGGAATGCAGATGTTGTTGTTGGTGGTGGTGATGTACTATTGGTGTAGCTGATGGTGGTACTGTTTATGCTGCTAATGCTGCTGCTGGTGTTTGTAACCTTTGCACCATATTCTCCAAAGCCACTACCCGAGCCCGAAGTTCGTTGACTTCTTCTATTACACCGGGGTAATTTTCGGTTCGCACGAGCGAATAAATAAAATCTAGAATTTGATGTAGTATATAATCGTGATGAGATACTCTGAAATGAGAGAGAAAATGGTGTTTCAAACAGGTTCACCGGTAAGTGCTTCAGGTTCTTCTCTAAGAGGGCAATGTGGTGGATGGAAAAGATCACCTTCTTCTTGTCTCCAATGATTGAAGAGGCTACGAACCCATCCCCAATTCATCCAGAATAGATGATGACTGATTGGTTGATCCATTCCGATCACACTGCTTTCGGAGCTTGAGTGGGATTCCATTTCGGAATTCGAGGGACTTGAACTAATGACGAATTCCATTTCGTACGATCGAGTAAAGGATTTTTCGATATGAAGTGATTTATGACTATTGGATGATATTCCCTTACATAGAATATCTATATATATAGAGCAAAAGATTTCGTAGGTTACGGAGGAATTTACGGAATATGTCAAGCAAAGTTTACAGTACTAGCTATGATAAGATATGATTTAGCAGATATGCTAAGATATTAATTTTGTCTATACACTATTCATGCAATCAATGCAGCAAGACGTGTCTAGACTAAGAATGATAAGCAGGTAATTTCCTAAGGATGATAAGTAGGTAATTTTTGATACAAAATGATTAGCAAAACTTTTGACATGCAGACACGGTCGAAGTCCAGACTCACTAATGCATCCTAACGACTTATCAGTTAGACACACTAATGCAGACCTGGTTCGCTAAGACCACCGCTCTGATACCAATTGAAAGGACCCATTCATATACATTATAAACGATTCACAATAGTTGATTACATCACGAGGTATTTGACCTCTATATGATACATTTTACAAACGTTGCATTTGTTTCTAAAATGCAACCTTTCATTACATCAAAAGTTGACAGGCATACATACAATTTCATAATATCAATCTTATAAATGACCTAATCTGTCATTTACTTAATAATAATCTCTTTTGAACTCAATGACTTGAATGCAATGTCTTTTGAAATATGCCATGAATGACTTCAAGTAATATCCTTAAAATGAGCTAATGCACAGTGGAAGATTTCTTTAATACCTAAGAATAAACATGCTTTCAAGTGTCAACCAAAAGGTTGGTGAGTTCATAAGTTTATCGTAAACAATAAAATTCATCATTTTAATAGACCACAAGATTTAAATACAGTACACCTATCTCGTGTACAAAACCAAATTTCATAATGCTTAGCAGAGTAGGTTCGTATCATTTTCTCCCCCGTAGGTTGCCTCGCGATTTTTAATATCTTTCATAAACATAATCTCATATCAGGCATTTTGCACGGCATAGAGATAAAAGTCATTCATACGAACTATAAACACCTGGTAATCGACCTTAACAAAATGCATCTAGAATATCCCCCGCATACCGGCATTCCGCACGGTCATGCAAAAAGCATACAATCATGCCACTCTTTTAAATATGATGGTTGTGTACACCTCATAAATAGATCATATCTTTTAAAGCTGAAAGTTGTATACCTATTTCGAAGTACTAAAACAGTTCAAATTCTCTGACTGGGGCTTATTAGTGCCCATAGATCTATCTTTAGGATTCACGTCAATTCGGAGCTCGGTTTTCAAATTCTCAGATTACCAGACTAAAAGGGGTGATATCCGGTGTACTCATAACTCATTCGTAGAATGTTTTTAAGTACTTGTGTCTATTTTGTCAAACATTTATAAAAGCATTTCATGTATTCACAGTTCCAAATATATTTCAAAAGCATTTAATAAAGCAGTTGTAAAAACAGCGCATGTATTCTCAGTCCCAAAAATGTAAAGAGTAAAAGGGAATCAAATGAACTCACAATCCAATATATTGTAGTAAAAATATTCGTACAACGATACTGAACAATGCAGGGTTGGCCTCGGATTCACGAACTTATATCATTCGTATATTTATTAATATTCATAGTTGTAATTGAACACATATATATATATATATATATAACTGTATTAGTTATATCTTTTTAAATGTTAATAATATATATATATATATATATATATATATATATATATATATATATATATATATATATATATATATATATATATATATATATATATATATATATATATATATATATGATTTATATGTTCATTTTGTATAAAAATATTAAATTTTGTTATGTTATATGTGTTAAATATATGTATTTATGTATGTATTTTATTTGTTTATCAAAACAATAGTTCTATTATACTAAGTTAATATTAGAAAAAATAATAATAATAACATTAATAATATATATATATATGTTAATAATAACCCTATTAGTGATAATAACAATGATATTAATAAAAATACTTGTAAAAATATTAATTTTACTGTTTATGATAGTTATGATATTAATGATTTACTAATAATAATAATAACTTTATTAAAAATGATAATATTAATAATAATAATAATGATATTGTTAATAATGATACTTTTATTTAATAATAATAATAATAATACTAGTAGTTACAAAAGTGATACTAATACTAATATTAATGAAAATATTATTAACTTGTGTTATTTTCATAATAATAATAATAATAATAATAATAATAATAATAATAGTAATCCTAATAATAATAATAATAATAATAATAATAATAATAATAATAATAATAATATTTTTACTTGTATCTACAATCATAATAATACTTATGTTTATAAGAATTCATAAATCCTATTAATGATAGTAATAATAATGAACTTAACTCTAATAATAACTATTAATAATAATAATAATAATAATAATAATAATAATAATAATAATAATAATAATAATAATAATAATAATAATAATAATAATAATAATAATAATAATAATGAAACTATAATAAAAAAGGCTACCTTAATTAAAATGAGTTAAAAAAAAGAAACTGTCCATGCAGGGACTCGAACCCGTGACCACTCTCTCCCCGCTAGCACTGCAAACCGTTGGGCTGTTGCCCATAATCCGAAATAAAATGGAAACAATTAATATTTAACCCGTATTTATAAAAGTCTTCTCCTTCTCCTTCTTCAAAATCACTCAGTTGATCAGTGTATACATATTTATAATCACACTAGCGAATCAAAATTTCTATTAAGCTTACGGTTTAATTGTAAAAGACTTGTAATGATTCCCAAAAAAAGAAAAAAATATATAAAAAAACCTGCTGCTTGCTGTTGCCGTCGCTATAGAAGAAGAAAAAAAATGATTAAGATTTGGGTAACGTTTTACACAAAAATTTCTACATGAACTAGTTTTCAAATCATGTATACAAACTTAAGGAATCATCAATTTAACCTTATTCATAACGGATTACACTAATTTGTTCAAAGAAAAATATTTGACTGTTTAAAACC
The DNA here is from genome assembly GCF_046630445.1 of Rutidosis leptorrhynchoides. NCBI lineage: Eukaryota > Viridiplantae > Streptophyta > Magnoliopsida > Asterales > Asteraceae > Rutidosis > Rutidosis leptorrhynchoides. Next base: position 7,114,444 of record NC_092334.1, on the reverse strand, counting down.
CAATCTTTGACTCCGAAATTCTAACTCGATATAAAGAATTGAGAGTTGCGATTTTGAAGAAAGTTTACATGTATGATTCCTAACACAACTGCAATTCTAGTTTTTGAAATGAATTTGAATTCGAGTTTTTGACTATAAAGTTGAAGAACAGAGGGTTAGGAGCTTTTTTTTTAATTGCAGTTGCAGATTTTATATAGAATGTGGGTATACCAGAGATATAGAAACTTGAATTGATCGTTTGTTTATATTGCAACTTGATTTAGACGTATAACCACAATTAAACATGAATATCCCGATTATACAATAAATAAGAAAAAAATAAAAAGTTGGAATCAATTTTTAACAGCTTGTGTTTGTTTTGAAATTCTGATGTCGACTTGTAACTGATTCGCAGACAAGAGCATCAATCATGAGAGAAAATAACAAAAATAAATAGCTAGTGATGTACCAGATTCAATTTATCAAGTTTTATAATTTATTAATAATTATCATTGAAATTCATAAATATATTAATAATAATAATAATAATAATTATAATAATAATAATATTAAGAACCATGATAATGATAATTGTTAATAATAATGTTAATAATGATAATATCTAATAATGATACTAGAAATAATAGAGAAATAACAAGTTACATGTTTTAATTTTTATATCTATATATAATACTAATATTACAGATATTAATATTAATATTTAAAGATATTAATGAAATTAATAATAATAATATTATTAATATAAAATTTATATTTTACTTGTAATTAAATTTGATATATTAATATTACATATTATTAATTTTGTATTACTTAATACTTATATAATAACATATATTTAATATTTATACATTTTATCAATATTCATATAATAATTATGTTTATATATATATATATATATATATATATATATATATATATATATATATATATATATATATATATATATATATATATATATATATATATTCAAATTACTATATATGATTATGTTTTACGTATCCAACTTTATTATTTAGATGAATGTACTTATTATATATATTAAAACTAGTATAACATTATACGTTTAATACTTTGTTAACGTTGATAAATTATGTTCGAAATCATTTATATTCAACACACGTTTTAGTTATTTTAAGTTATCTTTTGTAATAACTAAATCACATAATAGTTCATTAATATATTTAATTTATTATATATAATTATTTACATATGTAATTATTTTTATTTACATTTTCATTTCCAATTAATTAAAGTATACTTTATTATATATACACTTATATTTATACTTATATATTATTTATACAATTTTTATTTACAATTAATTGTTCGTGAATCATCGGGAACAGTCAAAGGTCAAATGATTTTATTAAAATAGTTCAAAAATTTTGAGATTCAATTAAGTAGACTTTGCTCATCATGTCGAAACTATATAATGATTAAGTTTAAATTTGGTCGGAAATTCCCGGGTCGTCACATTCAGTTGTGCCAAGTCCCCTTTTCAGGATTGGGCCGTAAGATTTGGGTCAGTCTGTAAGAGAGTGATCGAGCTACCTTATTTACATATGTGATGTTTAGGAACAAGACATATGATGGTAATGATACATGCTAAGTTGATGATCATAATAAACTGTGACGTGATTAAATGATGTTAAGAAAATAAATGGAGACTGTGTGATTATGAGTATAAAGACGATGATGATTAAGGGTTGTTATTGATAACGATAAGAAAGTTGATAATGATGATGTACGATGGGTATAGTAATGGTAATTGGTGAACGAAAATGATACATGATGTATGATGATCCGTGGTTACAATGATGATATTGTATAAGGACGCTATACGGATTAATACATATTAATTAGATTATCGAACGCGTTAAAACTAAAACTAGCGAATGGTCCATTGGTATGGGAGTGTGTTATCGGGTTAGCGGGACATCGCGAGTTACTTGGGCATTTTTTTAGAGCTATTCCTTTGAGGTAGTTATTATTATTATTATTATTATTATTATTATTATTATTATTATTATTATTATTATTATTATTATTATTATTATTATTATTATTATTATTATTATTATTATTTCATTATCATTATTATTGTTATTATTATTATTATTATTTAATATTGGTTGATATTAAGTAAATATTATTGTTATCAATATTAGAAATAAGATTATTAGTATAATTAATATTATTATCATTTTTATAGAAATTATTATTATTACTAACATTATTATTATTATTCTTACTACTATTATTTTTATCATTTTTATTATTAAAATTATCATTATTATTATTTTTATTATTATTATTATTATTATTATTATTATTATTATTATTATTATTATTATTATTATTATTATTATTATTATTATTATTATTATTATTATTATTATTATTATTATTATTATTATTATTATTAGATTTATCATGATTTGTAGTATTATTTTTATCATTATTATTATTAGTATTATTAATATATCAACTAAAGAATTTTCTATATAAAAAAATATTTATGACATAAACCATGACTATATTAATATTTTTGTAATAAATATTAACTACCTAGTTAAAGTATATAAAAATAAATATATCTAATTAAGTTATTAATAAAACATTAAAATAACAACTATATCACTAATAATACATACATTTGTTCGATTACCATAATATGTGTTAATATATATACATGATATAGGTTCGTGAATCCGAGGCCAACCCTGCATTGTTTAGTATCGTCGTATGCATATTTTTACTACAAAATATCGTATTGTATGAAAGAAATCTTCCGCTGTGCATTTACTCATTTTAGAGATATTACTTGGAATCATTCATGACATATTTCAAAAGACGTTGCATTCGAGTCGTTGAGTTCATCAAGATTATTACTAAGTCATTTATAGTTGGATATATTATGAAATGGTATGCATGCCGTCAACTTTAGATAAAATGAAAGTTTGTCTTTAAAAAAAAAAACGAATGCAATGTTTGTAAAATGTATCATATAGAGGTCAAATACCTCGCAATGTAATCATATGTTATTGTATTCGTTCTTATGGATTAGGACGGGTCGTCTCATTATACCCCTGATAAATTACAATAAGTATTCAAATGTGAGGAGATAAATTGTAAATTTTAATTTATAAATTTGTAAATGTCGATTATATTTTTAATATATATATATATATATATATATATATATATATATATATATATATATATATATATATATAAACATCCTTAAATAACTTCTAACCACAATAAACAAAAAATTTAAGGTTTATATATATATAATTACGACAAGCCACTATCTAACATCGTCACTTTTATTAACATTACAATGAATAAAATGACATTTTCAGAATCTAGACGACCTCGATGAAATGTCCCGTTCTTATTGATTAAAAACGTTCCATATTAATTGATTTCGTTGCGAGGTTTTGACCTCTATATGAGACGTTTTTCAAAGACTGCATTCATTTTAAAACAAACCATAACCTTTATTTCATCAATAAAGGTTTAAAAAGCTTTACGTAGATTATCAAATAATGATAATCTAAAATATCCTGTTTACACACGACCATTACATAATGGTTTACAATACAAATATGTTACAACAAAATAAGTTTCTTGAATGCAGTTTTTACACAATATCATACAAGCATGGACTCCAAATCTCGTCCTTATTTAAGTATGCGACAGCGGAAGCTCTTAATAATCACCTGAGAATAAACATGCTTAAAACGTCAACAAAAATGTTGGTGAGTTATAGGTTTAACCTATATATATCAAATCATAATAATAGACCACAAGATTTCATATTTCAATACACATCCCATACATAGAGATAAAAATCATTCATATGGTGAACACCTGGTAACCGACATTAACAAGATGCATATATAAGAATATCTCCATCATTCTGGGACACCCTTCGGATATGATATAAATTTCGAAGTACTAAAGCATCCGGTACTTTGGATGGGGTTTGTTAGGCCCAATAGATCTATCTTTAGGATTCGCGTCAATTAGGGTGTCTGTTCCCTAATTCTTAGATTACCAGACTTAATAAAAAGGGGCATATTCGATTTCGATAATTCAACCATAGAATGTAGTTTCACGTACTTGTGTCTATTTTGTAAATCATTTATAAAACCTGCATGTATTCTCATCCCAAAAATATTAGATTTTAAAAGTGGGACTATAACTCACTTTCACAGATTTTTACTTCGTTGGGAAGTAAGACTTGGCCACTGGTTGATTCACGAACCTATAACAATATATACATATATATCAAAGTATGTTCAAAATATATTTACAACATTTTTAATATATTTTGATGTTTTAAGTTTATTAAGTCAGCTGTCCTCGTTAGTAACATACAACTAGTTGTCCACAGTTAGATGTACAGAAATAAATCGATAAATATTATCTTGAATCAATCCACGAACCAGTGTATACGTATCTCAGTATTGATCACAACTCAAACTATATATATTTTGGAATCAACCTCAACCCTGTATAGCTAACTCCAACATTCACATATAGAGTGTCTATGGTTGTTCCGAAATATATATAGATGTGTCGACATGATAGGTCGAAACATTGTATACGTGTCTATGGTATCTCAAGATTACATAATATACAATACAAGTTGATTAAGTTATGGTTGGAATAGATTTGTTACCAATTTTCACGTAGCTAAAATGAGAAAAATTATCCAATCTTGTTTTACCCATAACTTCTTCATTTTAAATCCGTTTTGAGTGAATCAAATTGCTATGGTTTCATATTGAACTCTATTTTATGAATCTAAACAGAAAAAGTATAGGTTTATAGTCAGAAAAATAAGTTACAAGTCGTTTTTGTAAAGGTAGTCATTTCAGTCGAAAGAACGACGACTAGATGACCACTTTGACTTTGAGTTTAACCATAATTTTTGGATATAGTTTCATGTTCATAATAAAAATCATTTTCTTAGAATAACAACTTTTAAATCAAAGTTTATCATAGTTTTTAATTAACTAACCCAAAACAGCCCGCGGTGTTACTACGACGGCGTAAATCCGGTTTTACGGTGTTTTTCGTGTTTCCAGGTTTTAAATCATTAAGTTAGCATATCATATAGATATAGAACATGTGTTTAGTTGATTTTAAAAGTCAAGTTAGAAGGATTAACTTTTGTTTGCGAACAAGTTTAGAATTAACTAAACTATGTTCTAGTGATTACAAGTTTAAACCTTCGAATAAGATAGCTTTATATGTATGAATCGAATGATGTTATGAACATCATTACTACCTTAAGTTCCTTGGATAAACCTACTGGAAAATAGAAAAATGGATCTAGCTTCAATGGATCCTTGGATGGCTCGAAGTTCTTGAAGCAGAATCATGACACGAAAACAAGTTCAAGTAAGATCATCACTTGAAATAAGATTGTTATAGTTATAGAAATTGAACCAAAGTTTGAATATGATTATTACCTTGTATTAGAATGATAATCTACTGTAAGAAACAAAGATTTCTTGAGGTTGGATGATCACCTTACAAGATTGGAAGTGAGCTAGCAAACTTGAAAGTATTCTTGATTTTATGAAACTAGAACTTTTGGAATTTATGAAGAACACTTAGAACTTGAAGATAGAACTTGAGAGAGATCAATTAGATGAAGAAAATTGAAGAATGAAAGTGTTTGTAGGTGTTTTTGGTCGTTGGTGTATGGATTAGATATAAAGGATATGTAATTTTGTTTTCATGTAAATAAGTCATGAATGATTACTCATATTTTTGTAATTTTATGAGATATTTCATGCTAGTTGCCAAATGATGGTTCCCACATGTGTTAGGTGACTCACATGGGCTGCTAAGAGCTGATCATTGGAGTGTATATACCAATAGTACATACATCTAAAAGCTGTGTATTGTACGAGTACGAATACGGGTGCATACGAGTAGAATTGTTGATGAAACTGAACGAGGATGTAATTGTAAGCATTTTTGTTAAGTAGAAGTATTTTGATAAGTGTATTGAAGTCTTTCAAAAGTGTATAAATACATATTAAAACACTACATGTATATACATTTTAACTGAGTCGTTAAGTCATCGTTAGTCGTTACATGTAAGTGTTGTTTTGAAACCTTTAGGTTAACGATCTTGTTAAATGTTGTTAACCCAATGTTTATAATATCAAATGAGATTTTAAATTATTATATTATCATGATATTATCATGTATGAATATCTCTTAATATGATATATATACATTAAATGTCTTTACAACGATAATCGTTACATATATGTCTCGTTTAAAAATCATTAAGTTAGTAGTCTTGTTTTTACATATGTAGTTCATTGTTAATATACTTAATGATATATTTACTTATCATAGTATCATGTTAACTATATATATATATCCATATATATGTCATCATATAGTTTTTACAAGTTTTAACGTTCGTGAATCACCGGTCAACTTGGGTGGTCAATTGTCTATATGAAACATATTTTAATTAATCAAGTCTTAACAAGTTTGATTGCTTAACATATTGGAAACATTTAATCATGTAAATATCAATCTCAATTAATATATATAAACATGGAAAAGTTCGGGTCACTACAGTACCTACCCGTTAAATAAATTTCGTCCCGAAATTTTAAGCTGTTGAAGGTGTTGACGAATCTTCTGGAAATAGATGCGGGTATTTCTTCTTCATCTGATCTTCACGCTCCCAGGTGAACTCGGGTCCTCTACGAGCATTCCATCGAACCTTAACAATTGGTATCTTGTTTTGCTTAAGTCTTTTAACCTCACGATCCATTATTTCGACGGGTTCTTCGATGAATTGAAGTTTTTCGTTGATTTGGATTTTATCTAACGGAATAGTGAGATCTTCTTTAGCAAAACATTTCTTCAAATTCGAGACGTGGAAAGTGTTATGTACAGCCGCGAGTTGTTGAGGTAACTCTAGTCGGTAAGCTACTGGTCCGACACGATCAATAATCTTGAATGGTCCAATATACCTTGGATTTAATTTCCCTCGTTTACCAAATCGAACAACGCCTTTCCAAGGTGCAACTTTAAGCATGACCATCTCTCCAATTTCAAATTCTATATCTTTTCTTTTAATGTCAGCGTAGCTCTTTTGTCGACTTTGGGCGGTTTTCAACCGTTGTTGAATTTGGATGATCTTCTCGGTAGTTTCTTGTATAATCTCCGGACCAGTAATCTGTCTATCCCCCACTTCACTCCAACAAATCGGAGACCTGCACTTTCTACCATAAAGTGCTTCAAACGGCGCCATCTCAATGCTTGAATGGTAGCTGTTGTTGTAGGAAAATTCTGCTAACGGTAGATGTCGATCCCAACTGTTTCCGAAATCAATAACACATGCTCGTAGCATGTCTTCAAGCGTTTGTATCGTCCTTTCGCTCTGCCCATCAGTTTGTGGATGATAGGCAGTACTCATGTCTAGACGAGTTCCTAATGCTTGCTGTAATGTCTGCCAGAATCTTGAAATAAATCTGCCATCCCTATCAGAGATAATAGAGATTGGTATTCCATGTCTGGAGACGACTTCCTTCAAATACAGTCGTGCTAACTTCTCCATCTTGTCATCTTCTCTTATTGGCAGGAAGTGTGCTGATTTAGTGAGACGATCAACTATTACCCAAATAGTATCAAAACCACTTGCAGTCATTGGCAATTTAGTGATGAAATCCATGGTAATGTTTTCCCATTTCCATTCTGGAATTTCGGGTTGTTGAAGTAGACCTGATGGTTTCTGATGCTCAGCTTTGACCTTAGAACACGTCAAACATTCTCCTACGTATTTAGCAACATCGGATTTCATACCCAGCCACCAAAAATATTTCTTGAGATCCTTGTACATCTTCCCCGTTCCAGGATGTATTGAGTATCTGGTTTTATGAGCTTCTCTAAGTACCATTTCTCCCATATCTCCAAATTTTGGTACCCAAATCCTTTCAGCCCTATACCGGGTTCCGTCTTCCTGAATATTAAGATGCTTCTCCGATCCTTTGGGTATTTCATCCTTTAAATTTCCCTCTTTTAAAACTCCTTGTTGCGCCTCCTTTAGTTGAGTAGTAATGTTATTATGAATCATTATATTCATAGATTTTACTCGAATGGGTTCTCTGTCCTTCCTGCTCAAGGCATCGGCTACCACATTTACCTTCCCCGGGTGGTAACGAATCTCAAAGTCGTAATCATTCAATAATTCAATCCACCTACGCTGCCTCATATTCAGTTGTTTCTGATTAAATATGTGTTGAAGACTTTTGTGGTCGGTATATATAATACTTTTGACCCCATATAAGTAGTGCCTCCAAGTCTTTAATGCAAAAACAACCGCGCCTAATTCCAAATCATGCGTCGTATAATTTCGTTCGTGAATCTTCAATTGTCTAGACGCATAAGCAATCACCTTCGTTCGTTGCATTAATACACAACCGAGACCTTGCTTTGATGCATCACAATAAATCACAAAATCATCATTCCCTTCAGGCAATGACAATATAGGTGCCGTAGTTAGCTTTTTCTTCAATAACTGAAACGCTTTCTCTTGTTCATCATTCCATTCAAATTTCTTCCCTTTATGCGTTAATGCAGTCAAGGGTTTTGCTATTCTGGAAAAGTCTTGGATGAACCTTCTGTAGTAACCAGCTAGTCCTAAAAACTGGCGTATGTGTTTCGGAGTTTTCGGGGTTTCCCACTTTTCAACAGTTTCTATCTTTGCCGGATCCACCTTAATACCTTCTTTGTTCACTATGTGACCGAGGAATTGAACTTCTTCCAACCAAAATGCACACTTTGAAAACTTAGCGTACAATTCTTCCTTCCTCAATACTTCTAACACCTTTCTCAAATGTTCACCGTGTTCTTGGTCATTCTTTGAGTAAATAAGTATGTCATCAATGAAAACAATGACAAACTTGTCAAGGCATGGTCCACACACTCGGTTCATAAGGTCCATGAACACAGCTGGTGCATTAGTTAAACCAAACGGCATGACCATAAACTCGTAATGACCGTAACGTGTTCTGAAAGCAGTCTTTGGAATATCATCTTCTTTCACCCGCATTTGATGATACCCGGAACGTAAGTCAATCTTTGAATAAACAGATGAGCCTTGTAGTTGATCAAATAAGTCATCGATTCTCGGTAGTGGGTAGCGGTTCTTGATGGTAAGTTTGTTCAACTCTCGGTAGTCGATACACAACCTGAATGTACCATCTTTCTTCTTGACAAACAAAACAGGAGCTCCCCACGGTGATGTGCTTGGTCGAATGAAACCACGCTCTAAAAGTTCTTGTAATTGGCTTTGTAGTTCTTTCATCTCGCTGGGTGCGAGTCTGTAAGGAGCACGAGCTATTGGTGCAGCTCCTGGTACAAGATCTATTTGAAATTCAACGGATCGATGTGGGGGTAATCCCGGTAATTCTTTCGGAAATACATCGGGAAATTCTTTTGCAATGGGAACATCATTGATGCTCTTTTCTTTAGTTTGTACTTTCTCGACGTGTGCTAGAATAGCATAGCAACCTTTTCTTATTAGTTTTTGTGCCTTCAAATTACTAATAAGATGTAGCTTCATGTTGCCCTTTTCTCCGTACACCATTAAGGGTTTTCCTTTTTCTCGTATAATGCGAATTGCATTTTTGTAACAAACGATCTCTGCTTTCACTTCTTTCAACCAGTCCATACCGATTATCACATCAAAACTCCCTAACTCTACTGGTATCAAATCAATCTTAAATGTTTCGCTAACCAGTTTAATTTCTCGATTCCGACATATATTATCTGCTGAAATTAATTTACCATTTGCTAATTCGAGTAAAAATTTACTATCCAAAGGCGTCAATGGACAACTTAATTTAGCACAAAAATCTCTACTCATATAGCTTCTATCCGCACCCGAATCAAATAAAACGTAAGCAGATTTATTGTCAATAAGAAACGTACCCGTAACAAGCTCCGGGTCTTCCTGTGCCTCTGCCGCATTAATATTGAAAACTCTTCCGCGGCCTTGTCCATTCGTGTTCTCCTGGTTCGGGCAATTTCTAATAATGTGGCCCGGTTTTCCACATTTATAACAAACTACATTGGCATAACTTGCTCCGACACTACTTGCTCCGTCATTACTCGTTCCGACACTATTTGTTCCTTTCGTTCTATTAACCCCTGGTCCGTAGACCTCACACTTTGCCGCGCTATGACCATTTCTTTTACACTTGTTGCAAAATTTGGTGCAGAACCCCGAGTGATACTTTTCACACCTTTGGCATAGCTGCTTCTGATTGTTGTTGTTGTTGCGGTTATTATTATTGTTGGGATGATTGTTGTAGTTGCTGTTGTTGTTGTTGTTGTTGTTGGGCCGTTTGTTGTAGTTGCGATTGATGTTGTGATTGTTGGGGTAATTGTTGCGATTATTGTTGTAATTGCTGTTGTTGTTGTATTGGTGATTCTTATCACCGTTTTCCTCCCACTTTATTTTGACTTGCTTCACATTGGCCTCTTCAGCAGTCTGTTCTTTAATTCTTTCTTCAATCTGGTTCACTAGTTTGTGAGCCATTCTACATGCCTGTTGTATGGAGGCGGGCTCGTGTGAACTTATATCTTCTTGGATTCTTTCCGGTAATCCTTTCACAAACGCGTCGATCTTCTCTTCCTCATCTTCGAATGCTCCCGGACACAATAGGCACAATTCTGTGAATCGTCTTTCGTACGTGGTAATATCAAATCCTTGGGTTCGTAACCCTCTAAGTTCTGTCTTGAGCTTATTGACCTCAGTTCTGGGACGGTACTTCTCGTTCATCAAGTGCTTGAATGCTGACCACGGTAGTGCGTACGCATCGTCTTGTCCCACTTGCTCTAGATAGGTATTCCACCATGTTAACGCAGAACCTGTGAAGGTATGCGTAGCGTACTTCACTTTGTCCTCTTCAGTACACTTACTTATGGCAAACACCGATTCAACCTTCTCGGTCCACCGTTTCAATCCGATCGGTCCTTCGGTTCCATCATATTCCAAAGGTTTGCAGGCAGTGAATTCTTTGTAGGTGCATCCTACACGATTTCCTGTACTGCTAGATCCAAGGTTATTGTTGGTATGTAGCGCAGCCTGTACTGCGGCTATGTTTGAAGCTAGAAAAGTACGGAATTCCTCTTCATTCATATTCACGGTGTGTCGAGTAGTCGGTGCCATTTCCTTCAAAATAGTTAAATGGAACAAGTTAATCATACAGAATATTAAGAGTAGTTAATAGTATTTCGTAGCATAATATGAACTCATTTATAAAAGTTTTTTCTTCATATTAGCGTTTTATAAGTTAAATTCGGGTAGTACCTACCCGTTAAGTTCATACTTAGTAGCTAATATACAATTCAACTACTACAATTCTATATGAAAAACTGATTATAATAATATTTCGCGTTCAAACTTTTACACAATATTTTATAAACTTACAATACCGCTTATTTTACATATAGCATGAAATATAGCACACAATAAATTTGATACAAGATGGTTGTGAAGATAATTCTAGCTAGTACACAAGTTGTTCAGCAAAGGCAATAAAGACACGTAATTCATACGTCCAGAAACAAGTCATGCATTCTGGTTTTACTAGGATTACTTCCCATCATTGGTCTTGTGGAACATAACCGTTATGGCCATTGATAAGACAGCGTGTTGTAACGTCGTCAAAGGGACGAGGGTTACGTAATGTCCAACAGTCCCGTAACAATCTAAAAACCTCATTTCTTACCCCAATTACCGACTCGGTCACTTGTGGGAACCTTTTGTTTAATAGTTGTAGCCCGATGTTCTTGTTCTCACTTTGGTGAGAAGCGAACATTACTAATCCGTAAGCATAACATGCTTCTTTATGTTGCATGTTAGCCGCTTTTTCTAAATCACGAAGTCCAATATTCGGATATATTGAGTCAAAATAATTTCTTAACCCATTGCGTAAAATAGCATTTGGGTTCCCCGCAATATATGCGTCAAAGTAAACACATCGTAACTTATGGATTTCCCAATGTGATATCCCCCATCTTTCGAACGAAAGCCTTTTAAAAACCAAGGCATTCTTGGAACGTTCTTCGAATGTCTTACAAACTGATCTTGCCTTAAATAGTTGTGCCGAAGAATTCTGACCGACTCTAGACAAGATTTCATCAATCATGTCTCCGGGTAGGTCTCTTAAAATATTGGGTTGTCTATCCATTTTGTGTTTTTATACTGTAAAATAGACAAGAGTTAGATTCATAAAAAAAAATACTTATTAATACAAGCAATTTTTACATATATCATAAAGCATAAGCACACTATATTACATATATTACACCACACGAATACAACTATCTTATTCCGACTCGCTTGTTTCTTCTTCTTCGGTTTTGGTTCGTTTTGCCAAGTTTCTAGGGATATATGATGTTTCCCTAATATGAGCCGTCGTGATCCACATTGGTTTAGAAAAACCTGGTGGTTTAGAGGTTCCCGGGTCATTGTTACAACTTAAGGACTTCGGGGGTTGACGATACATATAAAGTTCATCGGGGTTGGAATTAGATTTCTCTATTTTTATGCTCTTTCCCTTATTATTTTCTTTTGCCTTTTTAAATTCAGTTGGGGTAATTTCTATAACATCATCGGAATTCTCGTCGGAATCCGATTCATCGGAGAATTGGTAATCCTCCCAATATTTTGCTTCCTTGGCGGAAACACCATTGACCATAATTAACCTTGGTCGGTTGGTTGAGGATTTTCTTTTACTTAACCGTTTTATTATTTCCCCCACCGGTTCTATTTCTTCATCCGGTTCCGATTCTTCTTCCGGTTCCGATTCTTCTTCCGGTTCCGACTCTTCTTCCGGTTCCTCTTCGGGAACTTGTGAATCAGTCCACGAATCATTCCAATTTACATTTGACTCTTCATTATTATTAGGTGAGTCAATGGGACTTGTTCTAGAGGTAGACATCTATCACATAATATCAAACGCGTTAAGAGATTAATATATCACATAATATTCACATGTTAAAAATATATAGTTTCCAACAAAATTTGTTAAGCAATCATTTTTCAAGTAAACACGGTCGAAGTGCAGACTCACTAATGCATCCTAACAAACTCGATAAGACACACTAATGCAAAATTCTGGTTCTCTAAGACCAACGCTCGGATACCAACTGAAATGTCCCGTTCTTATTGATTAAAAACGTTTCATATTAATTGATTTCGTTGCGAGGTTTTGACCTCTGTATGAGACGTTTTTCAAAGACTGCATTCATTTTAAAACAAACCATAACCTTTATTTCATCAATAAAGGTTTAAAAAGCTTTACGTAGATTATCAAATAATGATAATCTAAAATATCCTGTTTACACACGACCATTACATAATGGTTTACAATACAAATATGTTACAACAAAATAAGTTTCTTGAATGCAGTTTTTACACAATATCATACAAGCATGGACTCCAAATCTCGTCCTTATTTAAGTATGCGACAGCGGAAGCTCTTAATAATCACCTGAGAATAAACATGCTTAAAACGTCAACAAAAATGTTGGTGAGTTATAGGTTTAACCTATATATATCAAATCATAATAATAGACCACAAGATTTCATATTTCAATACACATCCCATACATAGAGATAAAAATCATTCATATGGTGAACATCTGGTAACCGACATTAACAAGATGCATATATAAGAATATCCCCATCATTCCGGGACACCCTTCGGATATGATATAAATTTCGAAGTACTAAAGCATCCGGTACTTTGGATGGGGTTTGTTAGGCCCAATAGATCTATCTTTAGGATTCGCGTCAATTAGGGTGTCTGTTCCCTAATTCTTAGATTACCAGACTTAATAAAAAGGGGCATATTCGATTTCGATAATTCAACCATAGAATGTAGTTTCACGTACTTGTGTCTATTTTGTAAATCATTTATAAAACCTGCATGTATTCTCATCCCAAAAATATTAGATTTTAAAAGTGGGACTATAACTCACTTTCACAGATTTTTACTTCGTCGGGAAGTAAGACTTGGCCACTGGTTGATTCACGAACCTATATCAATATATACATATATATCAAAGTATGTTCAAAATATATTTACAACACTTTTAATATATTTTGATGTTTTAAGTTTATTAAGTCAGCTGTCCTCGTTAGTAACCTACAACTAGTTGTCCACAGTTAGATGTATAGAAATAAATCGATAAATATTATCTTGAATCAATCCACGAACCAGTGTATACGTATCTCAGTATTGATCACAACTCAAACTATATATATTTTGGAATCAACCTCAACCCTGTATAGCTAACTCCAACATTCACATATAGAGTGTCTATGGTTGTTCCGAAATATATATAGATGTGTCGACATGATAGGTCGAAACATTATATACGTGTCTATGGTATCTCAAGATTACATAATATACAATACAAGTTGATTAAGTTATGGTTGGAATAGATTTGTTACCAATTTTCACGTAGCTAAAATGAGAAAAATTATCCAATCTTGTTTTACCCATAACTTCTTCATTTTAAATCCGTTTTGAGTGAATCAAATTGCTATGGTTTCATATTGAACTCTATTTTATGAATCTAAACAGAAAAAGTATAGGTTTATAGTCGGAAAAATAAGTTACAAGTCGTTTTTGTAAAGGTAGTCATTTCAGTCGAAAGAACGACGTCTAGATGACCATTTTAGAAAACATACTTCCACTTTGAGTTTAACCATAATTTTTGGATATAGTTTCATGTTCATAATAAAAATCATTTTCTCAGAATAACAACTTTTAAATCAAAGTTTATCATAGTTTTTAATTAACTAACCCAAAACAGCCCGCGGTGTTACTACGACGGCGTAAATCCGGTTTTACGGTGTTTTTCGTATTTCCAGGTTTTAAATCATTAAGTTAGCATATCATATAGATATAGAACATGTGTTTAGTTGATTTTAAAAGTCAAGTTAGAAGGATTAACTTTTGTTTGCGAACAAGTTTAGAATTAACTAAACTATGTTCTAGTGATTACAAGTTTAAACCTTCGAATAAGATAGCTTTATATGTATGAATCGAATGATGTTATGAACATCATTACTACCTTAAGTTCCTTGGATAAACCTACTGGAAAAGAGAAAAATGGATCTAGCTTCAATGGATCCTTGGATGGCTCGAAGTTCTTGAAGCAGAATCATGACACGAAAACAAGTTCAAGTAAGATCATCACTTGAAATAAGATTGTTATAGTTATAGAAATTGAACCAAAGTTTGAATATGATTATTACCTTGTATTAGAATGATAACCTACTGTAAGAAACAAAGATTTCTTGAGGTTGGATGATCACCTTACAAGATTGGAAGTGAGCTAGCAAACTTGAAAGTATTCTTGATTTTATGAAACTAGAACTTTTGGAATTTATGAAGAACACTTAGAACTTGAAGATAGAACTTGAGAGAGATCAATTAGATGAAGAAAATTGAAGAATGAAAGTGTTTGTAGGTGTTTTTGGTCGTTGGCGTATGGATTAGATATAAAGGATATGTAATTTTGTTTTCATGTAAATAAGTCATGAATGATTACTCATATTTTTGTAATTTTATGAGATATTTCATGCTAGTTGCCAAATGATGGTTCCCACATGTGTTAGGTGACTCACATGGGCTGCTAAGAGCTGATCATTGGAGTGTATATACCAATAGTACATACATCTAAAAGCTATGTATTGTACGAGTACGAATACGGGTGCATACGAGTAGAATTGTTGATGAAACTGAACGAGGATGTAAATGTAAGTATTTTTGTTAAGTAGAAGTATTTTATGTATATACATTTTAACTGAGTCGTTAAGTCATCGTTAGTCGTTACATGTAAGTGTTGTTTTGAAACCTTTAGGTTAACGATCTTGTTAAATGTTGTTAACCCAATGTTTATAATATCAAATGAGATTTTAAATTATTATATTATCATGATATTATCATGTATGAATATCTCTTAATATGATATATATACATTAAATATCTTTACAACGATAATCGTTACATATATGTCTCGTTTAAAAATCATTAAGTTAGTAGTCTTGTTTTTACATATGTAGTTCATTGTTAATATACTTAATGATATATTTACTTATCATAGTATCATGTTAACTATATATATATCCATATATATGTCATCATATAGTTTTTACAAGTTTTAACGTTCGTGAATCACCGGTCAACTTGGGTGGTCAATTGTCTATATGAAACATATTTCAATTAATCAAGTCTTAACAAGTTTGATTGCTTAACATATTGGAAACATTTAATCATGTAAATATCAATCTCAATTAATATATATAAACATGGAAAAGTTCAGGTCACTACACTCGAATGGCAATCCACTTTATATATGTGTGTGTGTGTATATATATACATATACATATATATATATATATATATATATATATATATATATATATATATATATATATATATATATATATATATATACATATGTATATGTATATGTATATATATTGGCTCATAAGAAAATACCGGTTAGAGCCGAACTAGATAAAAGAAATATTGATCTTGACACTATCCTATGTCCACTTTGCAAATCAGATATCGAATCAATCGAGCATATCCTTATACACTGTCCAAAAGAATTGCAAATCTGGACACTCGTGTTAGATTGGTGGAATCAAAATACTTGCTCGATCTTATGTATCGAAGATGCTGTAACATCCAATCAACCATTCGCACAAAATACCGTTGGATCCTCCCTGTGGCAAGCAACCAAATGGATCATTTGCTATACAATTTGGAAATATAGAAACTTAAAAGTCTTGTCCAAAAAAGAATGGGTCCCCGCAACAATTTTATCCGAGATCCAATCCCAAAACTTTTGTTGGATCTCGAAATGTTCAAAAAAGTTACATATTGAATGGCATTAATGGTTAATCAATCCTTCATTTTATGATGCGGCCCCCCTCATCGTGTAGGTATCGGTTAAAACCTCCTACTCTCTCGGATGGCCAAAAGTCCCATTCATTTTGTATGCGGGTGTGATTAATCGGGTTGTGGGTTCGTTAACTTTGTAGTCGCTTTGATCGGCACTGTTAGCTTCCTTCTCCCAGATTGTTTTTTTCAAGTTCATTCCCCCTCATACATTATAAATGGTTCTCTGTTTGGTTCACCGCATGTAATTTTTAGATTTCCATTACTATATTTCCATCTTCATTTGTATAGTAGCACATAGGTCCATGTAATATATATTCCGGTTATTAATAAAATATTTATCTTGCTTTTCAATATATATATATATATATATATATATATATATATATATATATATATATATATATATATATATATATATATATATATTGGCTCTATAAATTGAGGCAACATCAACCGTCGATTTATTGGCGACTTGACGGTCACTTAGAGCCTAAATTGAATTCCAGGCAGGCTTTAAGACCCATACAAATTTTAATTCTACCATTTTCATGGCGTCTCATTTTATTTTTATTATTTATTTATTTATTTATTCTTTACTCTTTATTTATTTTTAGTTATTTATTTTGGCCGGAGGTCTTCACAGAAACAATCTCTCTACCCTGGAGTAAAGAGAGAGATGACTTTTTCTTCGTGTTGGTGGAGATTTATTTCTCGACTCGTTGGTAGAGAAATGACTTCTCTTCTATTCTAGGGTGTGCGACGACCCGAAAAATTTCGACTTATTTTTAATTCAAAAGTTTAAATGATTTAATATTTCTGACATGATAAGCAAAGTCTGTTATGTTGAGTCTCAAAAATCTTGAAATGTTTTCATACATTCATTTAACCTTGACTATTTCCGACGATTCACGAACATCTGTTTATAAATAGATAATTATATATAAATAATTATATATAAATAATTTCATATAATAATTTTAAATACATTAATAAACTATTATATGATTTAGTTATTATGAAAAATAACTTAAGATATAATTAAAACTTGTTATTAAAAACGTATTTATCTAAATATAATGTATTTTGAATATAATTGTTAAAACATGTTGATCATTCGATTGTTATTAAATAAGTTTAATTCAAACTTATGAGAATTTAAAAATAAACTTTGATGCGTAAATAAGTTACGTAGATTTTGCTAAAAATATATTTAAATTCCTTATATTGAGTTTTAATACTCAGTACATATTACTTGGAACTGAAAACAAATAATACATGAATCTTTTTGACCAGGTTTCACACAGTTAATGACCAAAATAAATATATGTATTTAATTTAAAAATATGAAATTTTTATTTAAACTTTACCCGTCACTATTTAGCAACGGAGCACGATATACTCTCCGTGAAAACTGTCGGTAAATATAAAACAAATATACGGCTGCTAAACTATTCATGATAATTGATTTAATTAAGTTTACTGTTTTTGTTTTCAAACACCACCACCTCTTTCTCTCTCATATATATATATATATATATATATATATATATATATATATATATATATATATATATATATATATATATATATATATATATATATATACATGCATGATTGACCACAACCACCATCTAACACTACCTTAACACCACCATTGCCGAACAACCACCACCTTCATCCACCATCGATCTCCACCACAACACCATCACCACCAAGACCATCATCATTGACAACCACCACACAAACACCAACCACGATCCATTATCATCTAGTGCAATTGTTATTCGGATTACTATTACTGCTCAATTGCTTCCAAGATTATGTTTTACTGCTGCTCGATGTGATGACCCGGAAATTTCTGACCAAATTTAAACTTAACCTTTATATGTTTTCGACACGATAAGCAGAATTTGTAATGTTGAATCTCAAAAAGTTTGGAACTACATTCATGTAATCAATTACCCTTTGACCGTGTTCGATGATTCACGAACAATTATGTGTATATAGATATGTATATATAATATATAATATTAACTGAAAACATTAACAAAGTATTAGATATATGATACTTTACATGAACGTATTTGTTTTGATATATTTATCGACAGAATTAAGAGATAATATCAAATGATTGAATTATCAGATACATTATGATATGATTACGGGCCAATGTTATGAGGTCCATTGTGATTTAAGAAATCTATTCTTTTTGACAATATTCAGAAAATAGTAAAGTGATCTATAAGTAAGAACGTGGAGTGTAAATAACTTAGATGTTGGATATCGACAAGTTAAGTAACTCGACATTTTTCATTAAGATAATTTCATACGTTTATTAAACCTTTGGACTTTATCCCATGCTTCACCAACAGACTGTAATTTAAAAACTTGAAACCTATTATGAATATATATAATTCTACTTTTCTAAAATGTTTTATGACATAACGATTTCCATTATTTTAACCTTTTAACAAAATGATTCTTAACTATATTTAGTTTTGGAAAACAAAATTATCATATTTATATGATTTAGTTTCAAAAGTACAAAAAACGTTTTCAGTTTAAAAAGAACTTTATTATTAAAATGTATATATCTTTTATAAATATCTAGAACCACTTTTGACAACTCATTACTTAACGAGTATGATAAAGATAACGATATTTATATTTTATTTTATTAAATATATATAATGATTTAAATTAATATTATATATACTTATACGCGTATTATACGTATATAGTTTTATACTTTTACTATACTTTAACTTTACATTTACTTTACTTTTACTTTTACTTTACTTTAACTTTAATAATTCATACTTTAATAATTCACTTTAATAATTCATACTTTAATAATTCACTTTAATAATTCATACTTTAATAATTCACTTTAATAATTTACTTTAATAATTCATATTTTAATAATTCACTTTAATAATTCACTTTAATAATTCATACTTTAATAATTTACTTTAATAATTCACTTTAATAATTCATACTTTAATAATTCACTTTAATAATTCACTTTAATAATTCATACTTTAATAATTCAAAAATCTATTATAAATAGAATTGAATAGGTTTCATTATTTCATAGAAACTTGAAAATATATTTCTCTAAACTCTCTCAATCGAATTACATATATATATTTTCTTTGTATTATTTCATGATATTATTAGTATACATAAAATACTACGACGGAGTTATACTCAGACGATTTCAAAATAAGTTTTCAAACGGGATAAAGCTAAGGAAATTATGGGTTATAGCTATGGAGGTTATGGGTATTGATCGAGAGTATTGCTCGTGAGTCAAACTAGTGTTTATCATCTCCGTTGCGTCTACGTACTTTTCCTGCAATATTGAATCTCAATATTGATACGTTCGTGAATCCAAGGACAACATTGTACTTGTTCAATGACGTCATATGTATTTTTACTACAAAATACAGTATTGTGAGTTTCATTACTCCCTTTTTATATATTTTTGGGCTGAGAATACATGCGCTGTTTTATAAATGTTTTACGAAATAGGCACAAGTACTAAAACTATTTCTATGTGGGTTTAAACCAGAAATATACCCTTAGCTTGGTAACATTAAACTACTTGTCTATGTACGGTAGGCGCGAATCCTAAAGATAGATCTATTGGGCCTGACAAACCCCATCCTGACTATGGGATGCTTTAGTACTTCGAAGTTTATATAACACACCTGATTCGGTGTACTTTCAGAGGGTAAAACATGAATGTTAAGGCTTGTTACCGGGTGCCTACAACTTATAGAATAATTTTATACACTTACGAGTGTACATATATTTATAAACGGAAATCTTGTGGTCTATTAATATATTGAAATGATTGTTATGATAAACCTATGAACTCACCAACCTTTTGGTTGACACTTTAAAGCATGTTTATTCTCAGGTATTAAAGAAATCTTCCGCTGTGCATTAGCTCATTTTAAGGATATTACTTGGAGTCATTCATGGCATATTTTGAAAGACGTTGCATTCAAGTCATTGAGTTCATCAAGATTATTATTAAGTCAATTATAGTTGGATGTATTATGAAATGGTGTGCATACCGTCAATTTTCGTTGTAAAGAAAGTTTATCTTTTAAAAACGAATGCAATGTTTGTAAAATGTATCATATAGAGGTCAAATACCTCGCTATGTAATCAACTATTGTGAATCGTTTATAATGTATATGAACGGGTCCTTTTAGTTGCTATCAGAGCGGTGGTCTTAGCGAACCAGGTCTTGCATTAGTGTGTCTAACTGATAGTTGTTAAGATGCATTAGTGAGTCTGGACTTCGACCGTGTCTGCATGTCAAAAGTTTTGTTTATCATTTTTAGTCAGAAATCATCTACTAACCATCCTTAGGAAATTACCTGCTTATCATTCTTAGTCTAGACACGTCTTGCTGCATTGATTGCATGAATAGTGTATAGACAAAATTCATATCTTAGCGTATCTGCTAAATCATATCTTATCGTATCTATTACCGTAAACTTTGCCTGACATATTCCGTAAATTCCTCCGTAATCTATGAAATCTTTTGATCTATATATATAGATATTCTATGTAGTTAGAATACCACCCGATAGCCGGAAAATCATTTCGTATCGAAAAATCCTTTATCAAATTGTACGAAATGGAATTCGTCATCAGTTCAAGTTCCTCGGATTCCGAAATGGAATCCCACTCAAGCTCCGAAAGCAGTGTGACTGGAATGGATCAACCAATCAACCATCATCTATTCTGGATGAATTGGGGATGAGTTCGTAGCCTCCTTAATCATTGGAGAAAAGAAAAAGGCGATCCTTTCCATCCACCACATTGCCCTCTTGGCAATGAACCTGAAGCACTTACTGGCGAACCTGTCCAAAACACCATTTTCTCTCTCATTTCCAGAGTATCTCGTCATGATTATATACTACACCAAATTCTAGATCTTATTTATCCGCTCGTCCGAACCGACAATCACCCCGGTGTAATAGAAGAAGTCAACGAGCTTCGCGCTCGGGTAGTGGCTTTGGAGAATATGGTGCAAAGGTTACAAACACCAGCAGCAACACCAGCAACATAACCTGTACCACCATCAACAACATCAACAGTACCATTACCACCACCAACAACAACCGCATCGCAAACCTCAACTTCACAATCTGTCCCATGAGCATCGACGTCATACGCCCTGTAGATACTAAGGAATACCACAATGATGAAGTATTAATTCATAACTTCATTGAGAAAACATTCTACGACGATTATGTAATTTCTAAAGTTTAGAAATTATCTATCCTAGCCTTAACCATAAATCAAGTGAGTTTAATTTAATATTAACTCATTAAATCTATATTACATCTGAAGAAATATTCACATATATTTCCATAAAGACTGTAATAAAATTCTTTTGTACAAAATATTAATTGTGACATTTTTTTAACGGGTAGGTAATACCCGAGAGATATATAAATTCACAATTAATATGTTACATTCTTCGAATCTGATTCAGCAAATCATCCATTATACTCCCTACTTTCACAACAATATACATTCTTTTATAGAAATCAAAACAACCATACTCATTCAAAAATCTAATTACATATTCTGATTTTGAAATCGCCGAATTCAATTCAAGTTATAACCGATATCATCACTCTTAGATTCTTACATCTTTCAAAGCTATACTTTAACTTCAAAACTGTGTTAGAACATCGTATGTATATTAACGATTATAATCTGTGTTCAAGCCCTTCGAAATACCTGAAGACACTTTAAATAATGAACAATCGAGATGATGATCCAACCATATGTTATCCACAGTTACGTACCTGAAAAACTCTTGAAACCAAAGTCATAATTTAACATGTATCCATGTCAGACCTTTTGGCATTTACTAGCTAAAATAACTTTTCAGTCCCTTCTAAAAATAGACGATTTTGTCACAGCTCCAGCAAACCAACTTCAATTGTTCATTCGAATAAGCCTTATTATAATGATTACCCCTTCATCATTATTACCGGGGAACCTTTCATATCTCGCCACATTAGCAGTAAACTTATTAACAACTTCATTGATCTTTGACTTTCTGAAAAATCTTTATATTTATCAAAATCCCATCATTTACTCATCTGCATCTTGTAACGAGAATTGCCATACGAATCATCAGAAATTAGCAATCAGTATTTTGAAATCTCGCAACATGTCTACGCCAACAATTATATGTGTCTATCTTCTGGACTTATATACTTTGAATGTGAAGTTTCTGAAAAACACCCTAAACTGCGAACTAGTTCTCGAAATACTGATGAAGCAGCAAAAACTATAAATGACCTTAACAGTAAAAAGTTTGATGATAAAGAGTAGTGTGTTGGCAAAGCTCAGAAAAAGAGAAGATTTGGTACTGAAAAATACGGATTGAGCAAACCATGAAGAAGGCTGTGGATAAATCACAAGGATGAAATCTACCTTTAAAGAATCCAAATGATTCCGTGTCTGCTGAAGTCATTATCGAATACCTTGCTCCTGACTCTAAACCCTTACGGACAATATTCTTCATCATCCTCTGATATTAGAAATTTTAAGATATCATCGTATCTTTCATTATAAATATCCTCCATATTTCTGAAGATATTTCCATAATTATTCTTATCTGAAATCATTTACCTCTTCGTGATGTCTGTATTACATCATAAAAGAAACTATTTTAGTTTCTAAATTCTGAAACTTTCGAATTTAAAATAGGAATATTTTTGAAGTAGTGTTGGGAACTGAAGCATGAACTAGTATAATATAATGACACTTGATCACCGTGATTATATTACAGTAAGTCATGCTGAGTTTCTAATGGAACGTGATGATTCACATAACATACCGTCATCATGTGCCATTTACACGACTCTTACATTCTACCAAATCTCCAAACATATTAAGAACATATCTTCTTGATAGTTCTATCTTTCTGGATATTCTGGTAATTTGCCAAATCAAGATCGTACCATTACGATTTCCTTCTTAGAACATTAACTATGTTCATCCAAAACTTCATACCTACTAATTCTGGACCATTATTCGCTTGACTTAAAGCCGAGAAGAGACAAAAAAAGTATGAAACTCCGAAATGTAAGGGAGAATATAAAGTCCAATAACAACACATAATTTACAAACTGTGTATATCAATGTTTATCGCAACATAAAGACACGGGAGAATTAAAAACACTATAATCCCAAGGGCGAAGTAGAAGAAAACAGATTCCTCCGGTGGAAGTTGGAAAAGGAGAATGATTGTTGCTATAGTAAGGATAAGGACAAGGATTAGAAATGGATTAAGCATTTTCGCAATCTTTTGAAATTGGAACTGAGTATAGAGGTGCTAAAAACTAATGGAATGGAAAAGGTAAATATATAAGGGAAATATCAGACGTAGTAATCGGGACAGATCATCGCAATTAATTAAAGAGATCCTAATTTCCTTAAATCTCGAAGAAACAGATCTTATAGATTTCCAAGATTTTTTTTTTGAATCCCTTGAATTCCGGAATTCAACCATGACTACGTCAAAAATTATGACGAAACTTATTTTCCTCATTCCACTATTTTGTGATAGCTTCACTCATACGCTTCGAGTAATTGGATCATTTTATCCATATTACTCTATGGTAATAAAATCCTATCTATCAACACATATCCGTCATGAAAACATTTTTATGGTTAGCCATGATGACCTCGATCAAATTTCGGGACGAAATTTCTCTAACGGGTAGGTACTGTGACGACCCGGAAATTTCTGACCAAATTTAAACTTAACCTTTATATGTTTCCGACACGATAAGCAGAATTTGTAATGTTGAATCTCAAAAAGTTTGGAACTACATTCATGTAATCAATTACCCTTTGACCGTGTTCGACGATTCACGAACAATTATGTGTATATAGATATGTATATATAATATATAATATTAACTGAAAACATTAACAAAGTATTAGATATATGATACTTTACATGAACGAATTTGTTTTGATATATTTATCGACAGAATTAAGAGATAATATCAAATGATTGAATTATCAGATACATTATGATATGATTACGGGCAGTGGCGGATCCAGAATTTTTTCCCACCGGGGGCGAAATTTTTTTTAAAATCATAGCAATTTTTTTGAGTAAAATATGGAGGTTTTGGGGTAAAAAATTGAAGTTTTTAGGCAAAATTTGAAGATTTGTGGGTAAAATTTGAAGGTTTTGGGTCAAAATTTTGAGAATTTTGAACAAAATTTGAAGGTTTTGGGGCAAAATATAAAGGTTTTGGGGCAAAAAAAAAATTCACCAGGGGCAAAGTCGAAAAATCCAAAATTTTTACACTAAAATTTCGAAATCCACCGGGGGCGGGCGCCCCCCTCCTTACACTCTAGATCCGCCTCTGATTACGGGCCAATGTTATGAGGTCCATTGTGATTTAAGAAATCTATTCTTTTTGACAATATTCGGAAAATGGTAAAGTGATCTATAAGTAAGAACGTGGAGTGTAAATAACTTAGATGTTGGATATCGACAAGTTAAGTAACTCGACATTTTTCATTAAGATAATTTCATACGTTTATTAAACCTTTGGACTTTATCCCATGCTTCACCAACAGACTGTAATTTAAAAACTTGAAACCTATTATGAATATATATAATTCTACTTTTCTAAAATGTTTTATGATATAACGATTTCCATTATTTTAACCTTTTAACAAAATGATTCTTAACTATATTTAGTTTTGGAAAATAAAATTATCATATTTATATGATTTAGTTTCAAAAGTACAAAAAACGTTTTCAGTTTAAAAAAAACTTTATTATTAAAATGTATATATCTTTTATAAATATCTAGAATCACTTTTGACAACTCATTACTTAACGAGTATGATAAAGATAACGATATTTATATTTTATTTTATTAAATATATATAATGATTTAAATTAATATTATATATATTTATACGCGTATTATACGTATATAGTTTTATACTTTTACTATACTTTAACTTTACCTTTACTTTACTTTTACTTTACTTTTACTTTTACTTTACTTTAAATTTAATAATTCATACTTTAATAATTCACTTTAATAATTCATACTTTAATAATTCACTTTAATAATTCATACTTTAATAATTCACTTTAATAATTCACTTTAATAATTCACTTTAATAATTCATACTTTAATAATTTACTTTAATAATTCACTTTAATAATTCATACTTTAATAATTCACTTTAATAATTCACTTTAATAATTCATACTTTAATAATTCAAAATCTATTATAAATAGAATTGAATAGGTTTCATTATTTCATAGAAACTTGAAAATATATTTCTCTAAACTCTCTCAATCGAATTACATATATATATTTTCTTTGTATTATTTCATGATATTATTAGTATACATAAAATACTACGACGGAGTTATACTCAGACGATTTCAAAATAAGTTTTCAAACGGGATAAAGCTAAGGAAATTATGGGTTATAGCTATGGAGGTTATGGGTATTGATCGAGAGTATTGCTCGTGAGTCAAACTAGTGTTTATCATCTCCGTTGCGTCTACGTACTTTTCCTGCAATATTGAATCTCAATATTGATACGTTCGTGAATCCAAGGCCAACATTGCACTTGTTCAATGACGTCATATGTATTTTTACTACAAAATACAGTATTGTGAGTTTCATTACTCCCTTTTTATATATTTTTGGGCTGAGAATACATGCGCTGTTTTATAAATGTTTTACGAAATAGGCACAAGTACTAAAACTAATTCTATGTGGGTTTAAACCAGAAATATACCCTTAGCTTGGTAACATTAAACTACTTGTCTATGTACGGTAGGCGCGAATCCTAAAGATAGATCTATTGGGCCTGACAAACCCCATCCTGACTATGGGATGCTTTAGTACTTCGAGGT